>NW_026947510.1:22519000-23168500 GCF_034190915.1 Cavia porcellus
AGAAGTGGTATCTTTATTCTGTTCAGTGTTCCCTTAACTTGGTAGTTCCTTCCATTTTTTCAAGTCTTCTAATGTGTCATACAGTTTTATAAGTCTATGTAAAATTGCCAAACTGCTTATCATTTATTTCTGGTTTTCATAGTTTTTTGGTACTGTAACTTTGATCTCTTTGCCATACCATTTTCTAATTTTTATTTCTGTATATATCAGATACCTCATATATATCAGCCACTGTATTAATTCAACTTTTCATTTGATTCTCTTGAATTTTCAACATAGATGATCATATTATGTCCACGATCATATTTGTCTTTTACCTTGGGATTAGGTCATACCCACTGGTGGCTGCTTTTGTTTAAAAAAAAGTTTTATGGGCACTAGACATGCTTATTTATGTATGTATTGTCTCAGATAGCTTTTTCCCTACAAAAGCACACTCATATTTGACATGTAAAGTCTAAAAAAGAACATTCGACAGCTAAGACCTAAAATACTTACTATCTGACTTTTATAGAAAAAATTTGCCTATTTGTTCCATAAAGTATTTGTAAATTTAAGATCATGTTTTCTGGATTGTTACTGTTTTAGACCACTAGTACAAAAACAAAGCGTGTAATACTGGGGGACTCCTTGACCTTGACCTAGGAACACTTGGTGTTTTGTAATTAGAAAAATGTTTCTTACTGATTTTAGTAGATATCTTTTATCAAGGTAAAGAAAATACTGATCATTTGATCATTTCAATCACACTAACAGGTTTTTAAAATAGAAATAGGCATTAGGTTGTACCAACTGCCTGTCTGCCATGCATTGAGATGATCCTGTAATATGTTGCTTAATATTTTAAACTAAAGAACTTCTGTATTTTCCACGGGTGAGCTTTCTTGGATTCCTATTGTGTATCAATCTCCAGTGTATTTCTGGAATCAACTTTCCAAATTTTTATTTAAGACATTGGCATCCAAATTTGTTAGAAATATTGACTTGCTTTCTTATTTTCTGATTCTTATTTTTAATAACAGTTCTTCTTGGTGTTTTGCCAGCTTAAATCCTCTAAACATTTCAGATGGAATCTTCCAACAATCTCTTTCTATTTTTTTTCATCAGCTCATTTTTCTTCAGGGCTCAGTATTATAGATTTGGTCTCAGTGTCCCCATACCCTTCTTTCTCCTCAAATATTTGACATCATTTAGCTATTGTTTCATAATTTTAATTGAAACATACTTTTGGCTTTTGAAGGGTGTTTTTTGCTTGTTTGGTTTTGTTTTTGTTTTTTGAGACAGGGTCTCGCTATGTACTTTAGATTGGCCTTAAACTCACTATATAGGCCAGATTATCCTCAAATTCGTGGCGATCCTCCTGCCTTCCAAGTGCTGGAATTACAAGTATGTAACATCAAACCTGGCTTGAAGTTTTAGAATAGTCAAGGAATTGGTGCAGAGCCTGGCAGGATGCGAGTGTGATCTGCCTGGAACATCAGTCACCTATGATCACCAGAGTGGATTCAGCTGACCTGGCTGGCAGGGCGGGCCCTCCCTCAATGTCCAGGAGCTGCGCCCTTGGTTGATGAGGATGACCACCCCCCATAGAGGGCGGACTGTTCCACAGTTAAGGGGATAGGAGCAGCTGTGCTCCCCTGCTAGACCCTCCAAAGCGGCTCTCAGTATTGACTCGGCAGCTGTAGTCGCTTCCTGCTTAATTAGGAGCTGGCTGCAGGACCATGTCAATGAGTGGGGGGGGGGGTGTGTCTGCAGACAGACAGCCCTCCCCTGTAGCTTGAGTAACGATCAACACATGGGCTGGGCCTCAGACGTCATTGCAAGCTGTTTGCTGGCACCAGTGAAGCTGTGAGCTAGAAGTGGAGCAGTGGGGTGCTGGAGTCCCTCTTAGTGGAATTAGGGTTCCCCTCCCAGTTTCTTCTGATGGACTGATTGCCTGAATGGCTGCTCAATGGGGTCTGTCTATCTGTTAAAGGGTACCAAGATTCCTGGACTATGATCTACTTGGCTTTGAGGCTCAAAACCCACTTTGAAACCAATGAGACACTTTCTCCATGTTACTTAAGATGACGGTTCTAATTGATCTGGGACTGGAGAGGCTCCCTCTGGCAGAGAAGTCAAATGCCCTCTAGCACTCTGAATAGTTCTCCAGCAGTGGAGTGCCCCTCGATGCTTGTCTTGCTGAGTCTGGGCTCCTTGGCTGCATATTCAGTAGTCTCTTGTACACCCATACTGAGCTGTCATTTCTTTAGCTCTAGTCAGTCAGTCTGTCTGTACAGCCTGTTCACATTAACTGGCCCAGAAACCCCTGAACATCTTTCAGCTGATGTTGGCATCTTTCTTTGCTTTCCATACTGTTAGAGTCATTTCACTCAATTTTGAGAGAAAGTATGTGTTCACCCCCACTACACGGAACCAGAATTTTTCAGTGCGTTTCACATGTATCTGCCTGTAGGCAGACATCACTATGTGACAGTTATTGTGTTCATGTCATCCTCACGATTGTTGCATGAATTAGGTTTTCCTGTCCCCATTTTACAGAGGCTACCCCTGAGGTTCAACAAGGTTAAGTAAGTTGGTCAAGGTCACCAAGATACCATTCAACCCAAGTTTGACTCGTTCAGATATCATACTCGCACCTCATCTTTTTTCTGAAACAGAGAAGGGTTCAAACTGATACAGTTTGAATGATGATCAAGGGTAAGTTTAAATTCTTTACTTGCTGTTTTAATTTAGTCAATACATGAATTAAATGAAAAATTAGATGTAGTGGTCCAAATAAAAGTAACAGCTCTGGCGCAGTCCGTGTTTTCAAATGCATTATTAACATTCTAGACTTGGGCTTTCTCACAGCTGCAAAAGAAAAATGAGAAATGAATAGCTGCGGTCCCAGTTAATCTGGACTGGACTAAGCAGCGAAGTCACTGACCTGGCAGGGTGACTGGGTGATGGGGTGCTGTAACTGTCCGTAGATGAACCCGTTGCTGTTCACAGCTGAATGTGCTGTGAGGAGCTGGTGCTCAGCTGCAGGCAGGGCCCTGGAGGCACGTCTTTGGCAGACACTGATGCTCCCTCTCTGTGCCCTGCCTCTCTGCCACCATGGAGTGAGCGCTGTGCTCCTCCAGACCGTTCTGCCATGACGCTCCTGAACCCCTGACACTGTGAGCCAGAATAGACTTCTCCCCATGTAAGTTTCCAGCGTCAAGTGTTTTGTCACAGCAACTAGAAAGTTCAACAGTAGAGCTGCAGACCGCATGTGATCCTTCATAGGTTGTGTAGAATAAAGCATAACTAAATTAAAGAGGACCATCACTTTGCATATATTAAAAATACCTACAGGAAATCATGTGTAAGTCTTCTTCATAAACAGATTGAAAAAACTCATGTAGAGCTGTTGAGTATTATCAGATGTTCACCAAACTGATAAGCACCCTTCTTTGCTTTGGTATCATGCTTAGATCTTAGTGACACCCTTTAGACAGGTAAATTTCTAGCTGGTTGGCTTATTCAAGGACAGAAATTTCTGTATTTTCCGTGACGAATCAATAAAGTAGTGGTTTTTGCCATAGAAACTCTTCCGTAGAAAAGGCACTTTTAAAATAACATTTTTAAAGAAAAGACAATATAAATATACCATTGTTAATTTTTAATGCTTGTCCTTTCTTAATTCTCATCTTTAGGTACCTAAGGGCGGACATTTTGGCAATTTTTATGTATTGAATTTTGACATATAGTAGTCATTGACCAAGTGTGTGCCCTCCAAATAAAAGATGCTTATATTTTTGGAGTCTTCATTTCTTCATTTCCTAATAAGGATAATATATTTTGCAAAGCAGTTGAAAGGGTGGGCATTATAGCCTGTAAAGCATAGAAGCATGACAGGTGGTAGGCATTCAAATTATTCATTTCATTTATCTCTTGCTGCATAACAAACCACCCCCAACTTATGGCATGAAGTGGACAGTTCTATTAAAGTCAGTGAATCTGGGGTGAGGAGTTAGGCCAGGCCAAGGCAGGGCCAGCTCCTCCCACTCTGCCATGTCCACAAACCCCTGGGCTGGAAAATCTTGGACAGCTGGGAGTGATCCAGACAGCAAGAGAATGGGCTCAGTGGCCTGGCCTCGGTTGAGGTTGGTGACAGGAGCCTCTTCTACAACTCCTTCAGGTGATTCCAGCTTCTGATAGTGACACAGCTGGGCTTGTAGAAGTGAGGTGTGGAGAGGGAGCTTTCTGAGAGGCCCACACAGGTGACATTCATCTGCTGTCCACGGTTACACAGCACAGCATCTGTTGTACTGCACCTACCCTGGCAGTCACAGGGCTGCTCAGGTTCAGGGACAAGACATAGACTCCTCTTCTTAACAGGGCAAGTGTTAGGGAGCCACAGGCCAGGTTTAAAACCATCCTCAAACACCGTCACCATTATAGTGCTAGTATTTTTCCATAAGAATAAAGAAAAGATGCTGAACATGGTGATGTCTATCTGTAATCCCAGCCACTACTTAGGAGGTTGAAGCAGGACGATCACAAGGCCAAGGCCAGCCTGAGCAACTTAGCAAGACCCTACTTTAGAATAAAAAATAAAAAAGACTGGGGATATGGCATGGTAGTAGAGTGCTTGTCTAGCATGTTTGAGAAACTAGGCTGAATCCCTAGTAACATACACACACAACAAAGAGAGGAAGTGCTCCCATCATCTTACAGAAATGAGTATTTGTTTAAAAGGTTAAAATCTTTAAAGAGATTAAAAATTGGTGGTCAGTTTAACACGAGTTGAATTAAATCAGCACAGCGCTGAGTGTAGGTGGCCTTCCTGAGGAACGTTGCCGGCATAGAGAGGAAAAGTATAGCATCGTGGGTTTTACTGTGTGGATGTTTGGGAGCCGTAGATCTCCTGGAGGAGCTTGTCATGCTGGCTTCCCTGATATGAACTCAGCTGTTATCAATGGAGGAGCTTGGGACTTTGTCACTGAGAATGGCTGTGGTTCCTTTGGGAGAGCTTTGGTCCTTGCTTTGAACACTGCTTCCTTTCTCCAGAGGGAAAGGTATGTGTTGTTTAATAACCAGAAGATCATCAGAGGAGCTCAGGACCTCCTTGTTGCTGAAGATGGCTGTGGTACTTTTTGTGGGAGCCCTGTCCTTATTTTAAGCATCATTTCTTGGCTCCAATGTAGAACCTTTAGCCTACTGGCACAGATCCTTTATCCTGCTGGCTCGCTTTCACTGCTGACCTTTGAGCCTTCCAAGCACAGATCCATAAAACAGACTTGCATGAGCCCTTATTATGGGCTCTAGGCCACTAGTTGGACCCTTGGGAGTCATTGTCATGGGCTCTAGGTTTTCAGCCAGACTCACACAGAGCATTGCTGTGGAATCCAGGCCCTCGGCTAGATTTTCTAGGTCTTTAGTGTTGTGGGTAGATTTCCTGCACTTTCTTATATTTAGGTCTGGGTGACCATCATAAAATAATATTATAAATTCTGTGTCCTGTATGTAATTGTTCTCCTTGCAAACCCTGACTACAACAAATACCATGCCCAGAGATTCTGATGCAATTATTTGGAGTTGAGGCCCAAGAATTTGCATTTCCAATAAGTGCCCAAGTGATGCTAACACTTCTGGTTGGGGGAATCCACATTTTGAGAACCACAGGTCTGGTAAAAAAAAAAAAAAATGCAGAACTCAATCCAAAAGTTAGCTTTGGCCTCACTAGATTACTCAGTTAGATGAACCTGCAAGTGCTTTCAAGTGTGTAAGGTTATCTTCACAAGGTTCGTGTACTGACTATAAGAATAACAGCAGTAGTGGTAGAAACCACTGTCACCCCTTCCTGGACATTTACCATGATCAAGCCTTCGTGTAAACACTTTGCACACATTCTCTTACTTAGTCCTTACCTGACCCAGTGAAATGTTCCCATTTTATGGATCAAGAAACTGAGATTATTAAATCTAAATTTCACGACATTGTATAGTAAATGCTGAGCTGAACCTAGGCCTTTCACGATCCGAAGTCCATGAACACAATCTTAACAGCTATGTAATCTCATTGTCTTTTCAGACCACAGGGAACAGTTTCATTCAACAAATATTCAAGTTATGCATTCTAGCAGTTACCCTACAGACAGTTTGCATTCTCTGAATGCTTCTTAAGCTAATGAATAAATTAATTCAGAGATGAAAAATGATGATACAAAGCATCGATCTGTCCCTGCAGAGATAAATGAGCTCCTGTGAAACTGAAACTGTGATGGCTGTGTGTGTGTCTGTGCATCCCTGTCTCTAGGACATACCCCCCTGAAGCCTAACTGGGAAACGTGGCTACTGTAACAGGAAGTAGCAGCATGTGTCACAGAGCTCTGAAATGTGACCGTCGTTCCAGAGGGCCCCAGTCCTTCCCTGCACACCCTCCAGGAGTCCCAGCCACACTGGGCTGCACCCTGGTCCTGGGTGCACAGCCGCTCCCCTTCCTGAAGCTGCAGCCCGCCTTCCTCTTGGGGCTGCTGTGCATCTAGTGTGGCTTTGCTGTTGATCTAAGCAGTTCCATCAAAACCACAAAGCAGAGGCCCATGCTCGTAGCTTCCTCTGGGGTCTCAAAAGATAGAGACCTTTAAAAAAAAAATCTCTGTTTGCATGACCTTCCCAGCCCTCCAGTAACAGCCAACTACAACTCTAGGGGTGGGTGCTTTTCTTGGTTGGGGAAGGAGACTTGAGTCTAAAAATACGCTGTGTGGCAGTCACCATCCTCCTCTGAATCTTTGCACACCAGCATTCCAGGTGTCCAGAAAAGTTCAGTGATGACTACAGGCTGAATTGCTTAACAGTATTAAGAGCACCATTTTTTAAACTCTCAGACCTAAGCCAGGCCCACTTCTGATTACAGGTTAATTTGTAACATTCTCACTTTGATTCCACGAAGTAACTAACTTCCTGTCACACCTTTCTTAAAAATTAAAAAACATCTGAGAAGTGCATATGCATCTCCGTGGCCCAGTTTTGGACTGGGTCTTTGAATTTGGGGGCCTGATTTTTTTTCAATTCTTTGTATGTTCTAGGTATAAGTCCTGTGTCTAACAGACAGTTGGCTAAAATTTTTTTCCCTTTGTGTGGGTTCTCTTTTCATTCCATTGGTGATTTCTTTTACATATAAAAGCTATTTAATAAGATGAGATCCAAGTTGTTGATTCTTTAAGGTACTTCCCATGCTGTTTGGGTTTTGTCCAGCAATTCCCCTTCTGGATATTTTCCCAGAAAAATTGAAAGCATCATATCATGACATTATATGTGCACCCATGTTTATAGCAGCACAATTTGTAATAGCTACATCTTGGAAACAACCCAAATGCCCATCAATCGAGAAAAGGATAAAAAAGATGTGATATTTTTATACCATGGTGTACTACTCAGCTAGAAAGAAGGATAAACTTGAAGCTTTTGTAGTAAATGGATGCAAGTTGAGACCATACTCATAAGTGAAATAAATCAGACTTGCATATGTAAACATCATATTGTCTCCCTAGTGTAAGAAACTGAAAGAGTAAATAAGGTCTAAAATGTACAGCAGATACTGTGAAAGTGAAAGGGAAAGAAACTGCTCAAAAGGAAAGAACAACTGGAATGGGGGAAAGGAGAAAAGAAAAAATACATATATATATATATATGGTAGATAACAGTACTACTAAACTGTTAGTTCATCAGAATTTGGGCTTTCACTGTTCAACTGTTTGATCATTTTTTTCATACCTGTATCTTGTAATCTGAACAACTACTTTGAAGATAACAATGCACAATGTATTAACTATTGTTAATCTCCTATTATTTTGTTTTGAAATTCTGTATCATTATTTTTTTCATTTTAAAATTTAAAAAAATGAGAAATCAAAACCCAGGAGGTCAAGTGACTCACCCAAAGTCACACAGCCAACAAGTTGAGGTACTGGGTTTTGAACTCCATTCTTGCCTTGGGTGGAAGGCCAATCTTCTCTATGTAGCTCTGTGATACTTGAACCACAGTCAGGGTATCACCTAGACAGGTTCACGTATCCCAAGGGAAATATGAACAAAATGGAAGTCCTCACATTGTGCCCTCAAATACTTGTGGCAGATAATTTTGTAGAAAATATATATCTTATTTGATTTAAGTAATGAATCATGTGGAATGTGAATTTCTTTTCTCAGAATAAAAGAATGAAATATATTGTCTGTAGTATCTTTAAAAAAGAATATATTGCCCAAGAAACTCAGTAAAATAACACTGGGTCACCCTGAAGGACTCAAGGTACAGCTCAAGGATAGGGCATTATACTTAGTATTCTTTTGGATTCAGTCCTTGGAACAAAAACAAACAAACAAAAACTGGAATGCCTATTCCATGCTGCATATTGCCCTAAAATATCATAAACCAGTAGTCACAGAAACGGCCACAAATACTTTCAAATACATAGAAGTAAGTGATAGTTCATTAATGCGGAGTTTACCACATGTGACCATTTTCTTTACCAACAGCACAATTCCGTCACAGTTTTCAGTGCCAAGTGCAGAATACTGAAGAAGACAAAAATGCAAAACTTCTCTCCCCTCAGAAAAGCAAAAACTTGTGGCATTTTTCAGCTTTATCCTTAAGCCTCACTGCATATCATATTTCTGCAGATGAGCACATCTGGCTCATATCATGCTATTTTGAAAAGAAGAGCAAGCTACAGATTACCAACAACAAAGAACTGATTAAATTATAGAATGTTGCATCCACAAGGAAGATACTTAGAGCTATGGAAGTGACTTTGGGAGAATTCCAAAAGATAGAGGAAAAAACATATTACACTTGCTGTGGAAATATGGGCTCCATCTTCTTAGAAAGTCATGTGTGTTGTTATCTTTGTTTTCCACTCCTTTTTTTCTTCTAGTGCTAAAACTTGAACCCCAGATCTTTGCACATGCTAGGCAAGTGTTCTACCAACTAGACTATAATGTGCTCATTTCTGGAAATGCTCTCTGGGCCCACCCTTCACACTGCTCCACAGATAAGCAAGGAGATTTTCTGTGCACACAATGCCTAAGGTCATTTTTCACTTCTCATCCTGAGAATACGCAAACTTATTGTATATCTCATTCGTTAATTCCTTAACATTTCCTTTTGGAAGCACAGAGATACTGCATTGAGTGTTGAAAAAGATTTTAAGAGATAACACTACACAGTTATTCATGGGGTTACACATCATTTCTTCTTTGTGCTACACATCAAATATGTCTTCACTTCATATTGAAAACCAAAAGGCTAGGAGGTGTGCAGAGCCTGTCGGCTCACATGGCTGTTCCTACCAGGCCACAGTCCTGTTCTGTACGACCATTGGAGTTTCCATACAGTTTTTACTGTTGCCAGAAAATGTCATGTATTTTTCCATACTTCTTGTTTGATTAAACACAAAGATTCCCTTCACTGCTGAATTATATATTGCTTGAAGTTTTAACCACTTCTCTCAAATTGCAACTGGAAGCATTAGATACTTCCATATGCATTTGGCGCTGGACAGAGAATCTTTTATGATAGATAAATCTGCCACATCAATCTCTCTTAATTTTGAGAATTACAATCTGAGTGTTCTGGAAATTTCTGCTGTCTTAATTGACTGGCCTGGCCCCAGTGATAACTTTTTACCTCTGGTACTACCTTTTGGTGAATTTTTTTGAAAGCTTGTGAAATGGTGGTACAAATTTAAATTAATAGTTGAACAGTGTATCTTACTACTGTGGTTTTCATAGGCAGTCTCCAAAGGCCCACATGTCGAAGGCTTAGCTGCCAGTCTGCAGCAATACTGGTAGGCAACAGAACCTTTGGGAGATGGGGTGAGTAGAAGGAAGTCAGGTTGTTGAAGGTGAGTCCTTGAATGGGGTTGGTGGCCCTGCCCCCCACTCCTGCCTTCTAGATACTAGGACGTGAAGGAGCCTCCTCTAACTTGTACACCTGCTGTGATGTGCTGTGTGCCACCACAGGCCCAAAGCATTGGAGCCAAGTGATCATGGATTGAAATCTCTGAAACCATAAGCCAAAATCAACCTTTTATCTTATTAAGCTGATTGTCTTAGGTATTTTTTCACGGTAGCACAAAACTAACACAACTGCCAACACAAATAACTCAACTAAATGACAATTAGAAGAGCAGATACCTGTTCTGCTCCACTCAGTTCCACATAAGCAGTTAAGGAAAATCACATCACAGAGGACTCCTACTTGTGGTAGACAAATTGTATATCCTACATATGAATCATCCAACTATCAGAAGCATTAAAAACAGAAAAAGCATGTTGAATTAAGGAAATACCATTCTTTTTTCTTTTTTTGTCTCAGTGTTTCTGTTGCTCTTCAGCAACCTATGAATTTATTTGACAAATTAAAAATGTCTCCTAAAACTGGCCATCAGTCTTAGAGTACTGTAATAGATTCACCACTTCAGTGACTCTATAAAATAGTAGTACTGGCTTCTCAGTGGCTGCATACTGCTTTCTAACAAAGCTTGGGAAATGTGCTTGGCCTGCTCCTAATTCATTAGGCCTCATCAGGCATGCCTGGTTTTCATTACTTCAGGAATAGACAAGTGATAGACAAACTGAGTCTCTTAATTTTTAGGAATTTTAGAAAATATCCTGTTTACCATCCTGGAAATTTAAAAGTCATTGGATGATAATAGGCCCATACTTGACTTTTTTTTTTTTTTTGTTTTTAATTCATGAGATCATGCTTGCCAGGCAGGCACTTAAGCTGCTGAGCTAAATCCCTAGCCAACTATTTAAAAATGTTATCTACCCACAGGGAAATCTTCCTTGCTCTAGAAAATGTTTATCTTCCCTACCAAAGAACAGTGAAAAATTGAGGCTGAAATGTCTTAACCTTCACTTTCTATTATCCCATTTTCAGTTGCTATAACAAAATACTTGGGTCCTGGTACTCACTAAGAAGAGGTTTATTTAGTTCACAGTTTGGAGGTGCAAGAGCATCCCACTGGCTTCTGCTGCCCTGTGATGAAGACCTTATGTCCAATGGCATTACCTGGTAGAGAGTGTATGAAAAAGATTAGATGGTGGAATAGAAATCCAGAGAGTAAGGAGGGGCCAGGCCTGCTCTTTTTGTAACAGCCCACTCTAACCAGGGTCCCGAAAGTACTACATTAAACCCTTCAGAGAATGATACCCCTGTGACTCAGTCACCTTACACTAGGCTCTGTCCTTTGAGAACCTCCCATCTTCCAGCACCACCACACTGAGAAGCAGACCTCCAACACCCGTCCCTTGAAAGATACAGACTGTATTCAAACCACACCACCCTTCTTCCTTTCCCATTTCTGGTTTGGAGTTGGAAGGAAAGAGATGATTCATTTTTTTTAAGCCATCACTCAGTGCATTCTGACTACCAGATTTCCACTACAACCTGTCTGATAATGCTAGGTCAAAGGGCTAGACTCGGCCATTGGTTTCCATGGCCTTTTCACCAAACTAGGAGTGGTCTCAAGACCGTTGCTAGATATGGACCTCAGCCTGGTGGGACCTACAGGCAATACTATGATGTAACATCCGCCCTCATGTCTGTGAAGACAATCCAGTTTGACAAGTTTCTAGAAGCAGTGATGTGAGTGATCTCTTTTGAGATGGAAATGTGGCTCATGAAATCCCGTTTTCTATTTGACTTTCTTGGCTGGTGTGTGCCCTTCTCTCTCCCCTTCCTTTTTCTTTAAAGTGTCCATTACTTTTTTTAGTTTATTAGTATATGTGTATAATACATAATGCTTATATTTCTTGTGAGGGTGGAAAAAAATTCGTGTGTGTTCACATATGTGTTACATATGCGTAAGAGAATATTCTACCTGTGAAGTGCTTTCACGTACAAAAAGAGGCTGTGAATATTTTTCTTTCTGTTATGACTTTTTCCTGAAAAAGGCAGAAGCCATAGGATGAAAGGGCCCACACCTGGATTTGAATTCCATCTGCCATTAGTTCTGTGATCTTGGGCATGTTGCTGAAACCCCTGACTGCATGCTCCTCCTCTAAGAAAACGCGAGTGATATTATCTACTTCTGCGTGGTTTTCATGAGAATTAGATGAGATAACATGCAATGCAAAGAATAGATTCTATTTTTTTTCCTTCACATCTTCTTTGCCTACCTCTACTTTTCATTCTGCTTCTCTTCCTGCTCCTTCTTTTGTTTTGTTTAACTCAGGTTTATTTTACTTAGCTCTTCCTCCCATGTTTTATTTTGAAAAGTAAGAGAGAGAGAGAGATGCACACATACACCTTCCAGCCTGATTCACTCATTGTTTACATGTTTCCATATTTGGTCTTGATGCTTTCCCACCATTTATTTCTTAAGAATAAAGATATTGTCTCACACAATATAATTAGTCTTTCATGATGATCACAATACAATTGCCACAGTGCTAATTATCACAATTGGCAAATTTTGATTAATCCTTTTTCTGATGTATAATCCATATTCTAATTTTTCAAATTATCCCAATAATGTCTTTTGATCATTTGGTTAAAGTTGTGTGTGCTAGATTTTTTTTCCATCTAAAAGTATTCTCTTGATGAGTACTAAGCAATATGTTTCATAAAGCTTTTCCTCGGAGTCTTTTGAGCATTTGGAGGTCTTATTCAGCCATCTGTCTACCTTTTCACCTATCCTGGGGTTCAGCTTGGCAAGGTACATTGAGTGAATATCATGTTCTTTAACCATCTTTCACCTAGTGGTGAAAATCTACTGTTCATTTTTGCCACCTACCATGGTAGTTGTAGAATCATTTGCCTTTTTAAAAACCTATCTCCCTTTTCATTTCTTCCTTACTGTTCTCCCTTAATTGATTAGCTTACTCGACAGATATTTTTGAAGGCCTTCTCATGACTGAAGTAGGCACTGTGCATTATCAAAGGAACACAAAGATAGCTTTGACCTCTACTTTTGTGGAGCTTAATGACTATATTACATTTACTTTTTATTTATTCTGTCAGGAAACAAATACTTGGTGTCTGTTATATATAGATACAGATGCAATGTAACTTTAATCACCTGTCTGTCTAGCTCTATTTACTAGGAATACAATAATTAAAAACAATTAAAACCTGCCTTCATTTGGGCTTATAGTCTAATTGATGACTAGAGAGAGAATATAAATAGAGAAGCGAAGAATGGTGAGAAAGTACGGATTTTAAATTAGGTCAGGAAAAGTCTCTGCAATGCGACCTAAGCAAAACAAAGAACTAAGGGCAGTGAGAAAACAGCTACTGACATAAGTGGGGAGCAGGTGTTCCCAGCAGACCAGCGCACACACATATGCATATGTTCAAGAAACAGCTGGGTGACCCATTTGAGCTGGTTGTTAAAAGGGATAAAATTCATGAGGCAGAATGGCAGGGCAGGGTTGAAGGTGGTGGTGATAGACAGTTGGATACGTGAGACAGAGAAAAGTCTGCCTGAGACACACCTTCGGTGCTGGCAGCGCTATATACTTATAGCCATGAGTCTGCATGAGACTTCAGAGCATGACTGTAGACAGAGACCAAAAGAGATATCATAAGGTCCAAAGGATGAGAAAGAACCAGCAAAGCTGAAGGAGAAGCTTGTGAGACGAGCAAGAACAGACTAGGATCTCTAAGGCCTGAATCCTATGCAGTTTTTTAAAGCTGTCTTTTGAAAAGTAGAAAAAAAATATGAATGAGAAATGAATAACAAAATTAAATATTTAGAGGCTGGCAGTTTCCAGTGATAGAGTGTGTATACTTTGCATGAAGTCCTGGATTCAAAATCTAGCACCCAAAAAAGTAAATATTTGTTAGAGCCAGAAAGGAAATCAAAACGCATTACCAACCTTTAAATACATCAAATATTTAAAAAACAGCTTTCTTAATTTTGTGATTACTAATGAATTCCCTTATATTTCTCACATCTTGGGCTGCACATTCTTTGATCACCTTTATATGAGAAAGAATTAGAAATAGCACTTTCTGTAAAAGGCAATAGAGAAATGATTTAGCCTCTCATCCAGCCAGATTGCTGTGAATTAGTTTTTATGATTGCTAGTTTAGTAAAACTATACTTCAGCCTGACATTGCTCCTTGGTGAGGCTGTGTCTGTAACTTCTGTGGTTTCTTGTTCTGGTGGTACTCCTCACCCAGGGGCAAGACCTCAGAGAACCACAGCCTTGCTCTCATCAAACATGGCATGGTGCACTGGCACCTGATGGCCCAGGGAGCAGTTTGCCAGAACTGCACAGCCTTCCTAACTGCTAGACCTGAGAGCAACATAAGGAGGTCCTGACTCTGGGTCAATGTGACCACACCACACAGCGTCACTTTCCAGTCCACTTGGGCTAGAAGCTAGACTCCTCTGTCCATGAGACTCACCATAAGGAGGCTTTTGCTGGAATCTGCAAGTGATGTGGAGATAGGGCTGGCAGCACTCTGGCCCCACTCCAAGGCCAAGGACCACTGCCAGGACAAACTCCCAGCAAGAACTACTGTGCTGCTGCTTGGTGTGCCAAAGGAGAATCACAGTCTCACAATCCAGCAAGTGGGGGACTCTGAAGTGTAGCTTTATACACTTCAGAGTAAACTGGCCTCTGTTAGGAAGAAAAGCAGAAAAGAAAGCTTTCAGGAAAGCCACATGAAAAAACAACAGTTGTCTTTTCGTCTCCATGGGACATTGATTCTAGGACCTCTGCAGATGGCAAAATTTGAAGGTACTCAAGTGTCTTTTGTCTGTGCAAAAGGTTCCCATATCCTCCCCTGTACTTTAAATCATCTCTAAATTACTTACAATATCTGCTATTATACAAATACTATGTAAAAAATTGTTACACTGTATTGTTTTGAGATTGGTGAAAGAAAAAAGTCTGCACACATTCAATGCAGATGCATTCTTTTTCTAATATTTTTGATACACGGCTAGTTGAATCTGCAAATGTAAATCCCCTGGATACAAAAGGAATGGTCAACGATGTTAAATATTGTGTAGGATGCTGACTTGAGATTAGCCCCTGATTTTAGTAGCATGAGAGTTATTGGTAGTCTTGACACAGCTAGCTTTGTGCATGGAGGAATAAAAGTTCAAAAAAACTAGATTCAGGAGATAATGAAGACAAGAAGGAGACAGTGAATACGCATAACTATTCACAAGTAGGTTTTTTTTTTAGAAAAATTAATGTCCATTGAATTCATTTACAATGTCAGAATACTTTCTATTTTTATTTTTTTAAAATACCCTAAATTATGTTACTGCTTCTGTTTAATGTCACAGTAGATCCTAAATACAAAAACAGTTCCCTCTTCCTTATATAGACAGACATTCAAAGTAGAATAAAAAGAGAACCTAAGAAAATGCCGAGATTTAGAAGGCTTTTTCCATCCCCTGTATATCCAGATGAAAGTAGCCTGTGACCTGTGTCCCAGAGAGCAAGCACAGCCGCGCAGGGGATGGACGTGAGAACACGGGCGCGCACAGCCTGCTTTGCCTTCCCCGTGTCGCAAGCTGTCTTACTGCTGAGCTGTATTCAAACATTTTCAGGTCTTACTGAATCGTTTTGCTAACTGCTCTAGAATTTGACCTCCCAGAGCGCCCTGCTTTCTACCTCACTCCCAAAGCACCAAACGTCCACCTTGCATTCACACAAAATCAAAGCAATGTAGAAATAAGGGCATTTAAAAGTCATACTTTCTAAATGTTGTAGTTCATACTATTTTGTGAATGAGTGCACGTGTGTGTGTATCTTTGTGCTTTTCCAAATTTTAAGAATTTTAAGTATCCCATCAATGTCATTAAAAGAAATCATGTCATTCAGTGACTAGTTTTTCTTTTAAAAATGTTAATTCCATCTGAATTGTGCCAGGACGACATTGCTTACCACAGACTCTACTGTCTTGGATATTTGTGACCACACATATACATGAATGTAAGCTCTGTACACGGTTCCTTTGTGACTGATTGTCATTTTAGTCTGTTGATTATATGACAGCAGCAATTGTCCTATTAACTGAATAACTACTTGCCAGCCTATGAAGATTTCAACTGCTCTCAGTCATCCTATGTAAAGCTGAGTTAAGAAGGTTCAAGAGGTTTCTTCATCTTAGAATTTTGTCAAGTGAGTTAATTTGATATTATGTGTAATTTTAGAAATGCCTCTGTTTCCTGTTTTATATAGAACCTTTAGCTTCCCCTCTCCCTTCCCCCGAACATTGCAACAACTTTAACCAAGTGCCGTGTTATTCCGTGAACCACTTCCTCTTGATAAAGGCCTCGTTGCATTTTGAAAAAAATGCTGCACTGAAGGAATCAGGTAGAAGTTGATGTGGTGTCAGTTGTTTCCCACCCACATTGTACACAGATCCACCAGTATTTGTACGGTCTGATTTCTGCAGGATATTCCATATTAAATGTGATCTCTAGCATGAACACATCTTTTGAGAAAAAATTTTCTCAGCCGGGTGTGGTGCCTCATGCCTGTAATCCCAGCCTCAGGAGGCTGAGGCAGAAGGATTGTTATGGGTTCGAGACCAGCCTTGGCTACAGAGTGAGCTCACGGCCAGTCTGAACTGCACAGTGAGACCCTGTCTCAAAAGACAAAAAAAAGAAACATTTTCTATTTCATTTTTGTAACCTGTACTTGTAAAGCAGTTGTTTTTTTCTTTGAAAAAGTAAATGCTGACAGTTTTTAAACCTACAAATATCAGCTAAATTGATAGAGAGCCTCTGATTTTTTAAACCTTATTTCATGTTAATTCTATCTATATTTTAGTTTGCAAGCTGATTATAGACTCAAAACACTGCTTACCTATAGGGTAAGACAGTAAGAGTCTCGATACAAGGATGCTACCATTTTACTTTACCCATCTTAAAAATGCAATGACAATATAGAGACATATTTTAGACTCTTAATCTTTAATGTTTTGGGAAAGGAGAAGTTCGGTTATGGAAAACTTATGGTAAATCTTACAAAGTGTCTTTAAGTCTAGACCTGTGTAATGGATCTTTGTTGACTAATTTAAATTCTGTAACCAGTGCTTACCATGGGTTCCTCAGTTTTCTTATCTGTAAAATGGAGGCCGTAAGTGTTCTACAAGGTGTAAGAACAGCTTTAATCAGTTCACAACAGTCCTGGTGCAGGATGAGAACTGACCATTGTTTTAGGCTATTGTTTCTTCTCTCCTTTTTCCTCAGCTCCAGAATGGAGATGCCTTTCTCTTCAACTCTAGAATGGAAATTTTGTCTTAAATAGATAGCAACTTCTCTGATAAGATATGAGACCAATTCTAACCTGCCTGAGCTTAACTGACTGTGATTCAAGATTGCAAAGTCAGTGATATCTGTGTTACAGTGTTTCATTTAAAAACTCAACTTGAAAAATATTTTGCCTTTTCTTTTAATTGTTGCCGCACTAAAATATTCATCACTTTATTGCTAAAAAATCCCAATCCAAGTAAAGACTATGCACAATTTAAAAAACAGCTGAAAAATGAGATTTGTAACCACCCATGAGTTCTTGATATCTTAATCTGGTAATAGGTTTTCAGGCTTCTGACAGACAAGCTCTTCTGCAAAAATGTAAATAACATTTCTTCATTGTATCAGTGCTTCCTGTTACAGACTACATCATTCTGTAAAGCCAGTATTTGACAATCACAGGAAAAACTTTAGTAACTTTTTATATTACACATAAATTATTAGGACTACTTTTAAAACAATGAAAATTAGTCTATCTTTTAAATTGTTTTTTATGAAAAATTATGAGAAAATGTATTAGATATTTAATAAAATATATATTTTATGAAAACATTTTAGATTCAAGTATATCAAATAACACTTAATCTCATACTGCATACTGCTAGAATTCAGCAAGAAATTATTACATATATGTTAGAACAAAGGAGTACTTGTTTTTGTGTCTCATTGTTGTTAAAGATTAGAAATTTAAGTATAAACACATGAAAAACAAGCAAATATATACATAATTTGTTTAATGTTTGAAAGCCAACACAAACTAGAAGTATATGATTTTTTGTGAAGAGCAAAACACATAATATATTCCATATTAAGCTGTTTTAAATAAGTAGATATATTACTGATAATTAAGCTATTATATTTTTGTTCTACTGTAAGTTGTAAACCTATGTTTGTGGGGTTAAAGATGTATTATATATGTGATGGAAATGAGGGAATGACTATGAGAGGAAAACATAACTTTTTATTTATTAAAAAATAATCTATTACTTGACTTTAGATTAATTAACTGACTTTAGATTAATATAGAAAAGGGGGCTGGAGATTTCGCTCAGCGGCATAAGCGCCTGCCTTGCAAGCAGGTGGTCGTGAGTTCAATCCCTGGTACTAATAAAAACGAAAAAGACGGAAAAAAAAAAAGGATCTAGATTAATATAGAAAAGAAGAAAGGCCATTGGAGGTATTCTTCCAACTTGCACCAGAATGATTATGATTTTTCTAGGAGCAACTAAAATTTTTGGCTTAAAAACTGATTCGAGCCTAAATAAACATAAGAACCACCAGAAAAGACCCTAACGGTTTTGAAAAAGTATATCTGTATAAACATCAGAATTTACTCACTTGACCAGAGAGAAACAGTGTTGGCGAAGTGAGCAAAGGTGAACAAGCCCCACCGTGACGGCGGTGGAGAAACACTGTTTCGCTGGGAGTCAAGGAAACATGCCATGCGCGGCCTCAAGGGCTGTGCACTCCCAGTGCCCTGACTGTGCGGCCCAGCAGGACTCACTTTCAGAAGCAGCTGTGGAGGATGGAGACCTTTATGTGCAGCTGGCACCTGGGGGCCAGCCCAGAGCTTCCTGCTGGTCAGGGAAGTTACTCTCTAAGGTTTCAACAAAACATTTTTTAACACAAAGATAAACAAAATCCTCTAAGAGTTTTCACCAGTAACAAAGAGCTTGATTCCATATGATAAATGCTATGACTGAATGCTTATGCCAAGTTCTGAGAGCTATTTTATTTAAATGTCATCCCTATGAATTATGTATGGGGTGATTTAAAACATTACTGTGAATGTTTACATTTTAAAAACAAATTATTAGAGTAAAAGACACTTTGCCATGAATCCCCATCAAGATCTCCCCCTTCATCGTTCTCGACACTTTCTGAAGCACTTTGGAAGTCCCCTTTCATAAGTATCTTTAGTTGTGTTGTTTAGACCACCCCAATGTGCCGAATCTGTTTCAGTGTTTACGTTTCATGCTCATTTTGACTTTAGGAAAGAGCCAGGTGTCACATGGTGCCAGATCAGTGAACAAGGTGAACGGGGATGCATGTGATGTTTTTGTAAGCTTGACTTTCTGTTGGATGGCGCTCAGCAGCAGTCCCTGAATTTTGACCACATCTCTTAAAGACTCTCACCTGAAAGAACTCCCATGCCTGCTTCCAAAAGTGGGAAAATGATGGGTAAGGTGTGTGGGGCGCGGGGGAGTATCTTAATGGGATCAATGGCAATGTAACTTTTACTGTGATAATTTTTAAAACTTAACCATTCACTGTATTTGACGATCACCTTGTATTATAACTCTCTTCCCTTACATACAAAAAAAAGAAGAAGAAAGAAAAAACCCTGACAGTCAGGGAGGTTAAATGCCTCATCAAGGCTACTGCTGAGTCTGGGACTTACTGGTAAATTTTCAGAGGGCAGTGGAGAGCAGTTGTCTCTACTGGCTATGGAGACACTATTGAAGAGCTGACATAAAAGCCAATTTTAGATCATGAGTATAGGATTTTATGATGGGAACATGGACAAAGGACGTTATTTAAAGAGGATAGCATGTTATTTAAAGGGAGTAGCAGAGCCAAAGAGAATAGTAGTAAAGACTTGTTCAGAAGACATCGAGATACCTGAATAGCAGAATTAAAACCTGAAAAGTGGATTGGAGCGAATTATGAAAGATTTTGAAAGCCAGGCTTTCTGAATTTTGTGCACTTGTTTCTGATCAGCCACAGAAAATTCTGAGAGGCTGGCATTTGCCTTTGAAATGGGCAGCGGCAGCGGCCGTAGTGGCGGCAAGAATTAATGAGGAGTCAAGTCAGGGTTAGAGGCTGGGTGAGCTGATGAAAATCCCAGCCACGGCTGGACAGTGACAACGAAGGAAAAGCGACTCTCTCCACCAGAAAAACCAACAGGACTTCCTGCCTCGCTAGATGGAAAAGTGGGAAGAGCAAAGACTGCCCCCAGGTTCCTGAGTCAGACTAAGCAGGGAAGAGTGGCCCTTGGCCAAGTTAGGGCACGCGGCAAGAGGTTACCTAAGAAGGGAATGGTGCGTTGACTCTTCCTCGATGGAAATGCCTGCGGAGCACTGAGCTGGTTCTCGTAGGCCAGCTACATTAATGGCCTGTCATCCTCTTGCTCCAAAATCATGACTGGAATTAGTCTAAAAGACCACATCCACCTGAATTAAATCTGTGAGGTTACCTTTGGTACATGTCCTACTAAACATGTGCTAAGTATCAGAGTACGTAGCACAGATTTTCTTAACTTAAATATTTGAAATTTAATTATAGGGAAAAGAGAAAGTACTTGAAGATAAAAACTGAATCCTAGAAATACTGAGCTGAGGCAGAGTGTCTTTGTTTTTCAAGGAACACAGGACAGAAGTTCAGCCTGGAGAATCAGCTTCCTCCATCTCATACCTCACTTTCCCCCAAAACAAAAAACAGTGAGATCTGTCTGATTAAATACTATCACAACTTTCTTTTAGTAAACAATTTCTGGTCTTCCCTAGATACCAGATGGACTCAGAAATGATGTACTTATGAAAAAATGACTGACTCCACCCAGTCATGTTGTGAACGTGGCTTGTTTTGCAATGCCTTGCTCCACAGTGCGCAAAGTTTCACCCAGCCAGCCCTTGGACTGCTAGTCTGAGCAACACTTTTAGCTTGGGGACTGGGTGTTCTTCTTTCTCTCTTGACCTTTGGGAAATGCTGCACGTACTAGTAGGCACAGCGCTGTTTTACCATGTGAGAGTCTGTGTGTTTGTGTGTGTGCCTGTCCAATGTGTCTTTAATCTAAGATGTTTTCTTGCAGGAAGGGTAATCATTGATGTCAGATGACTGAACTTATAGACAAATAAAAATTGAGGTTAAAAATACCCCTCAAATTAAATGTCTTATTTTTACTAAAGACAAAGCTTTTAAACTATGACCCAGTTGGTAGCGTATTTTTTTATGACTGTAGACTGGCAACGCAGTGTCAGTGTTGGCTCCTCATAATTAAAACTCAGGTTCTAGGGGAAATGTATGACCCGACAGAGGGGATTTTTACCAGGTGAATACTGAGACGGGCTTAGAAGAAGCAGGAGGCTGTGCTGCTATTTCTGTCTTCGGCAGTGATTCACTCCGGCCTGTCCCCAGCCACTGCATAGCAGTGATGTGCACACCCCATGAGCAAGGGCTTTGGGCTCAGTGGGGTTTTCTGACTCATTGATGTCACATCAGGACTTTATTCTTCAACGTTTCAGTATTTATCTAAATTTACTTGCTTAAGAAAACCTCAACAGAAGCTTCCTTATTGCTAACAAATCTTTGGTTCCTAAAAGTGTATTGTAACATGCGATGGCAGATTTTGAGGTCAGCAAATAAATCTGTTTTTACCCTCTGACTGGATTACTTTTGTCTTATGAAAAGCCTCCGTTTTTCCTATTAAGTAGTCCTTTATTTTGTCACATTACTGAACCACCTAACACTTTATTGGAAATAAATGCACTGGACATTTAGAAGTTTTATTATTTAATAATTGCTCCTTATTAAAGTAAGGAACAAAATTATTATAAGCTTTGAAATAGACACTGTTTTAGAAGACAGGTCAGGGCTATATTATTTAATTTTCTTCCTCTATATAGGGAATTTGAAGAAAGGAAGCATAGTAGTCTGTTTTGCACTACTACAACAAAATACCTGAGGCTGGAAACTTTACAAACAAAAGAGGTTTGTTTTGCTCACAGTTTTGGAGGGCAGAGACCGTGGTGCTGGCTGGCATCTGCTTGTCTCTGTTGAAAACCTCATGGCAAGTGACACCACAATGATGAGTATGTATACAGAAAAGATTCCTGGAAGAGACAGAAAGCCGATGGTAGGCAACACGGCCAGGCTTGCTTTCTGTCGCCTCATTCTCAGGGGGGTCCCTTCACTCAGGGACCGCATTGATCCCTGCTAAAGCTAAGCCTGTCACCTGCTCATCTCTCAGTAGGCCTTGCCTCTCAAAGCTTCCTCCTCCAACCTGGGAACTAAGTGTCCAACACTTGAACCTTTAGAGGGCAAACTGCATCCAAACCACAAGAGCCCCACGGCGGGAATAAAACCAAACTGCGTGGGAATGAGTCCTCCCACTGCTCCCTCTTTAATCAGAAGCAGGGTCCGCTGCACCCTCCTCCTCCTGGCTGCAGTAAATACTTTTCAGCCCCACTATATACAGCAAGTAGGAAGCTGTCTTCCCTCGTCCTTCTCTCGCACTCTGGGAGGCTCCGCCCTGACACCTTACATGCTCCGGCCTAGATACAGGGCGCTCTGCCTTCCCTGTCACTTCTGTGCCTGAGTGCTCACCTGCTACCCTTGTGGTCTGACCTCGAGCATTTGCTGAATGGTTTCACTGGGTTCAAGCGCACCTGTGTCCCAAACGAGCATGCACCTGATAGGGGTGGTGGCTGCTTTAAGGGATGTGCTTGTACTTTGGTACATAGATCTCTCTGGCCTTGACAAAAGTCCCTCTCCTGGTGCCATTTTCTCAACCCAGTCTTACAGCTGCCATGCTCTTGCAAGACACTCTCTCCAAAGGAAACCAGACAGAGTAGTCTGGAAAACTAACATATCTCATAGCAAGTCCACTGTCCCTCCTCTCATGCAAAACATACAAAACTTAAAATCTGAGATGATATGTCTATAGTCAGCAACTAGAGCTCGGAGTAGCGTTTATGTTTCACAGGTGAGAGGCAGAGCATTGCTTTACCTTCTTTGAATCAGGAGATGGGAGCGTTTATGAGAATTAAACAAGGAAACTTTAGTGTGCTTAATTCCCTACATGATAAACCCAAGACTACTGTTGAAGAAATACTAGCTCTGTAGGATAGATATATGGAGGAGAGATACTGATGGCCCAAGATAGATTTCATAGTCTCATCTCTTATTTTTGTTCAGTGTCAATGCTGTGCTGGGATCTAAATGTTTTTAATACCAACTCTGGCTCACAGAATAGTTATTGGAATATAATTAGTGCTAGGTAAATATTACTGTTACGAAAATTATCATTATATCACTTTAATTTCAAGGATTAGGATAGTTTAAAAATCCTTTGAGTCATCTTTTAAAAAGAAAGCAGAATCAATAGGACAAGGATGTTTCATTACATACTTTACAAAGAGAGAGAAACCCTGATTTTTTAAAACTGCCAGAAATTGTGTTACTGCTAAAGAATTAATTTGAAGTCATTTTAAAGAGTAAACTACTATAAGATTTTAGATTGATTTATGTTAGAAAATCTTCAGCAAAGGATCTATTTTAAACACACACCTACACAGAGACATATTCCACCTTATAGATGGAGCAGTTGATTCCTCTTAGCAAACTACACACTACAGAGTAGTGACTAATAGAGGACAGATTCTGGCTCCTAATTTACCCATATAACCTTGACAGAAATGTCAGGAAGAGAGCTGCTGAGATACCCCTCAAAGTGCCTGTCCCTCGTTCACTGCAGTGCTTTTCTCTCCTGGGCAGCTACTTCATTTGTTTCAGGGAGGAAAAAAAGTTATAGTGTAAAACAATGCTTTGTTTCCATCTCTCTTTTTTTTTTTTAATGTTGTGACCTTTTTAGTTCTAAATATTCATCACCTAGTATTTTCAAGTAAGTATACCTAAGCTGCTGTTTTAGAGAGATCTTTAAAGCAGGAAACCGTTTGATAGTGCCGTATCACTTTCGCAACCATTTTTAAATGGAGGTGAAGTTCTACATTTCACTGACACAGTAACCTGTGGTGTGAGGCTTTTTTTTTTTTTCTAATAAGGTGTGCCACAATGAGGGGAATTTGGGAATGATATCCATTTGGCTTTATCAAGATCAGTTTAGTCTTGAAAAATAAAGTTCAGCTGCTGCTCTGTCACTTGCCAAGGCTTGGTTCCATCTTGGACTGTGCAAGTTAGATGGAGATCAGGCATGAGATTTCAGGGTAAAATGAACTTTCTTCTCCTTATAGCTCTCTTTGCAACTTAACAACTCATGGATAGAGTTCTTGGAGAAAACAAAGAGACATGACAATTGTTTTAGTTACTTTCTCATTGCTAAGACAAAATGCCTGACCCTCACAAGTTGAAGGAAGAAGGACTTATTTCAGTTCACAATTTGCAGAGGGTTCAGTTTATAGTCTGGCTCCAACGCAGGGTGTCCTGGCAGAGGAAAATCACAGAGGAGAAACAGCTCATGGTGTGGCAGGCAGGAGGCAGCAGCAGCAAGCAGCAGCAGGAGCAATCCTATCTTATTTCTGTCTCTTTATATTTCATACTCAGGGTGGGGTTTCCGTTATCTACAACCTTAATCCCAGAATCACACCCTTAATGCACATTCACACATCCTAAATCCAACCACCTCCAAAATGTTCCATCTATGACCCAGGAGGCTGTAAGGGGAAGTGAGGATGTTGACCAGAGGTACATAGGCGATAGATGTTCAGAAATAAGGGGAGTTTAGAGCCACGTGCCTAAAACCTCCTAGAGTACATGGTTAGTGATTAAAAGAGAGCCCACTGGGCCACAAGTCACAGTGGGATCAAATGCATTGCCTTAAGGAGTGAGTGTTTTGGTCTTTGTCTTCCCTACACTGCTTTATCATTTAAATTAGTTCCAGTTCCAAAGTCAGACCTTCAGCAGACCTCCTCACCATCCCTTGGTTTTCCCCTGTGCCCTACATGAGTCCTACCCAGACACCTTGCTTTTTCTTTGATCCTTGCTTCCTGGTTCTATAAAAAGCTACAGAGACTTTAGGTCTGGGCTGTCCTTTGAAACCATCTCACGCTGAGGTGTCTCTTCATAGCAGCCCCCCAAGCCCGCCCAGCATATAGATTAGACAGAGACTGAGGAATCTTTCCTCCTTTTGTGCAGTGCCATGGTCCTGAACTGTCGGTGGATATCCAGATTCAAGCCATAGCAATTATCCCAGGGTAAGCTTTTGCAGACTGCTAACTATCTGGGTTTCTTCCTTTTTCAGATGAGTGAGTCAAATGATGACATAGACCAAATGTTCAGCACTTTGCTGGGAGAGATGGATCTTCTAACCCAGGTAAGCTTCCTTTCTTTACCTACAATTTAGGGCAAAAATGGGATTGTAGAATTCGATTTCAATTTGATAAGAATGCTGTGTTTTATAAAAACTGAGGACTGACAGTATTGTATATTCTTGATGTGACTGTGACAGTAGTGAGGTAAAGATTTTTTTCTGATTCTATCCTTCTGAATTCAGTTCATTTAATATGTTGGTCACATATACACTGTATTTTGACAAGGCTCTTGCTTATTGTGTCCAATAGAATTTTCACCAGGCACAAACCTTTATAACCACCACCATTGAGCAGTCTTCCTTGTGGTTACTGTTTTAAAAACTAGCTGAGAAAATGTCATTTTCTTTAGTAAAGAATTTTTATCAACCTCTGAGGAAAGATCACGCTGTAAAGGACTAAGTGGGGCTACTGTGGCCTCCTGAATGGACTCAGTCCCCTCAAAGGCGTGTGAAACCACTTGGCCATAGGCTGCAGCTCTGCCAAAACCAGACTGACTTAGAGGTCACCCACTGTCAGGTCAGCTGGAGCCCAGGGGCCATAGACCGCAGGGCCACTGACCCAGGCTATAAAATCTGGTGAGCTTTAGTGTGCTTTATAATGTTCTCAGAAATGTTCCTTTGAATCAGAGGGTACTCAGCTCACCATTTTTTGAGCATAATGTCAAAATAAGCATAGTTTAATACAGTATTCCTAAGATAGGGTTCTTGAATTTTCTGCAAAGTAAATAAAGAGTCTGTGTTTTAGAAGACTATTTTAAGAAAAAAATAAAGCAATTTTAGCTAGCATCTATTTTACATTACTAATAATATTTCAAAAAGTTTGGATTCTATGAAAGAAGGGACATCCTTTGATGAAAAAGTACTGAGTTAAAAGGTGAATGTGAAGATGGTGATGACATTTCTAGAGTCAAGGCTTTATTTTTCCCTCCCAGGGAGGAGCAAGTCTGAATAAAAGCTGGTGGTCAGTATCTGTACTTGCAGTATCTTCTGCGGCCAGTGGTAAAGTAACTGTCCTGACTGGCCAGAGTCCAGGTGGTCATCAACCCATGACTGAGTATCGTGACTGTAACTTGAGAGCAGGAGAGAAGAACCTGTTCACAGACCTATCTTCCGTCAGGACCCGTTGGGAGTTTGCACTTCCTTTCATGTGTACAAATGGTTGTAGTTCTTAGCTAATAGAGCTCTCCCAGAAGGTAGGTCCCAAAGTTTCAGGGTGTGAAAAAGGCCCTCCCTTGTCCCCAAGTCTGGGGTCTGTCCTTCAATTTGATCCTTATGAATTGCTTTTGAGGTTATTCAATATTTTTCCAGCCGTTTGAAAATCTCCTGTTGTCATAAGTGAGCAGCTGATCCAGAGGAACACAGGTGGTGATAATGCTATTGAGGTGGAATACAATTTAATGCTTGTAGTGTTTAATGTTTCACTGATTTGCAGGTCTAAAACTGATAATCTGATCGTCTGTTCAGAAGGTTGGCAATATGCAGTGTAGCATCTTTGGGGATCTCCTTCTGAGGGTGGTGGCCTTTGTTGATTCCCTACTGTCTAGTTTCGAAGTCCTGTACCATTTTCATTGTTTCATTTGGTTGGGTTTTACTCTATTTTGTTTTGTTTGATTTTATTATATCCAATGGCATGGGCAGCTATTTCAAAGATAACAAGCCATTTTACTATTATCTTATTTTGAAATCCTTTATTGCATTCATTGTTTTGTTTTTATTGGTTCTGTTCTGTTCTATTTTGGTTAGTTTTTACTATGTTTGAAGGTATCTGCAGCAGTTTTGAAGACAGCAGGAGGCATTATGATAACTATTATTGATTTCCTATTGTTTTGAAGTTGTGTCACACTGGTTTCTTTTGATTGGCTTTGTTCTGTTTTGTTTTACTTGGTTTTATTCTCTTTAAAATAAATTTTTTTAAATTAGAAAAGAAAATCTTCTGTTTTCATCTACATTTGTAAATTTTGCAATTATTCCGTTCTTTCAAACTAGGTTATGAGTGAGATGAATGAAAAAAACTTGGTCTTCCTAACTTCTCAAAATGAGGGAATTAAATATGTGATCATAACTTTTATTATTTTGAAATAAGTTTAAGCTTACAGAAAAATTGAAAGAATACTAGAAAGAAACTATACTTACTTTTCTCCCATGGTTCTCAGTGGTTAACATGTTACTTCATTTAGATTATTAATCTCTCTTTATATATCCTGATAAAGGGTAATTAATGTCTCTTGAATAAGGCAGCACCCTAAAATAAATGAAAAAAATAATTGTTTAATAAATCATCTTGGAATAATGCATACGTGAAATCAAAAACTATACTATAACCTCACATCCTGCACCTTACTGAGTTCCACAAATCTAAAATCTAAATACTGTATATTAAATATAAGAATAAAAATGTAGGAGAAAAATTATATGATCTCTTTTTTCTTTAATTGATACCAGAGATCAAACTCACGACTACATGCTTGCAAAGCAGGCGCTTATGCTGCTGAGCTAAAAATCCCCAGCCCATAAAAAAATTATACAATCTTATAATCTCAAAATATAGATAGCATTCCTAAGAAAGATACAATATACAGAAATACACTGTATTTCATTCATTCTCAATTATGAAATCTTTAAATATAAAATATT
This sequence comes from Cavia porcellus, assembly GCF_034190915.1. Classification (NCBI taxonomy): domain Eukaryota; kingdom Metazoa; phylum Chordata; class Mammalia; order Rodentia; family Caviidae; genus Cavia; species Cavia porcellus. The sequence goes on from NW_026947510.1 coordinate 22,546,942, forward strand.
TTTATTTCTCCATAGCAAAAAGTAAATCAATTAAAAGATCATAATAGCAAAAATAAAAACAAAACTTAAGGGTTGAATGTAGTTCAGTGGTAGAGCACTTGTCTAGGCATGAGGATAAGCTTGATCCCCAGTTCCAGTAAAAAAAGAAAGAAAGAAAGAAACTTGCTTAATTGGTTACCACTGGAAATTGCCTGAGCCTTAACCTATTGCTGTGAACAGTTAATAAAAAGAGTCAAGCATTTATTTTAATTTCTCTGTAGTCTTAGTTAAAATGCATTTCAGAATAAATAATCCAAGGCTCTTTGTAGAAGAATTCCAGTTAAAATATTGAAATTAAAGGAAAAATTAGAAAATTAAAATGACACGAGTTCTGATGAAGTGTGTTCCAAGCCTGTGGCTTTTGATTAGGTGAGTAATAAATAGTGTCACACTTTGGTCATTTACCTTCCTGGTTTTGGCCATATCTAGCACCACTTATCTTACTATCTTCTTAACATTTGTCTTTGAGTTCTTAACAATTAAACTTTACCTCAAGTAGATTTAATATTCTAATTTAACTTTTTCCTGACAAACATTCAAATAGGTACACAATAATATGCATATTTAATACCTGTGCTTTTGCATGCGCGTAAACTCATTTCACAGGCCACAGAAAATATATAGTGAGAAGCATTACATACTTCACTTCATTTTAGGATTTGAATAATTTTTCTACAATTAAAAGACCTCCTTTATAAGATCAGTTTGCTATTTCTTTGATCCCTGTTTTCCTCCATTTTACTAAAATCCTGTTTTACCACGAATTTAGGCGTGTTTTGTTACAGAACTATGTGTAACTTCACTAAGTAGCAAAGTAAATTATATTACTGAAAAAAATTTATTGAGTACCATAACTGTAGTGCAGAATTCTTAGTTACAATATTAAAAACAAATTCAGTGAATGCATTTTTGTTTGTATGTTATTTCACTAGATATTTTGTCTTGGTATTTGCATCACAGTGTGTCTGTTATGCGTTCATTTTCGAGACAGTTTTTGTATGGTGATTCTGTTGTTACAAATGTATTTTAAGCCAGGCATAGTGGCACATGCCTGTAATGCCAGCACTTGGGAGACTAAGGCAGGAGGATTGCTGTGAGTTCAAGGCCAGCCTGGGACTACAAAGTAAATTCAAGGCCAGTCTGAACTACATAGCAAGAAACTGTCTTTTAAAAAAAAAAAATTTAAGACTGTTATTTTCCCCTACATTTTTGATTCTAACTTGATTGAGCTGATTTTTCTAATCTCTTGATTAGTCGTCACTTTTTTCTGCTAAAATTGTTCATATTTCATTTATTTTTTATTTTTAAATGTACAGCGTTTTCCTCCAAAAGTTTTAAAAATGGACAAGAACATCATTTACCAAATCAAATTAACATCAACAGATACATTCACAGTTATAAAACATTTATGTATGTGGACAGGTAAAATCTTTCCTCCCATTATAGACATAAAAATATTCTTGGAAATTAATTTATAAATGTAATCTGACTGTTAAATCATATAAGATTCTCTTAGTTCCTAGTAAAATAATGTTTATAATAATATGTTCAATGTTGATAATTTATTCTCTTTGATGAGAATTAAACCCAGATCATCATGCATAACTAGACAAATACTCTATTACTGAACTGCTCCCTTAGAGCTGTGACATCTATTTTAACAAACATATTAACAGTAAAACTAACAGCATAACACTTTACTGCATAGTGGCGATTTATATCTTGAAACAGCTTTTCTCTTCCAAGTGGCTAGATATTTCTTTTTTGATTTCATTACGTAAGTCCTTATAGAATTATATATAATATTCAAAATTATAAGAAAAATTTTCTGTTTTCTTAAACTTAGCTCTTTTTCATCATTCTCAATTGATATGGTCCATTTCATGATGTTCATTGTAGAATAATTTTTTAATTTGTATTTTTCTGTAGAGGAAAAATAGCACCAAACATTTTCAACTAAGGTCTTGGTCCTTAAAGAACATATTTAGAGAGAGAAATGTATAAAGAATGAATGGGAATCCAGCTCTTGCACCCACGTGGGCTGCCATCGGGACTCTCCCACAGGTAACCAGCACAGGCCGGGAGAAACAGCCAGCCCTTCACCTACATCCACCCCAGCTGCCATCAGAATTCTCCTGAGAGTACCCCCCTAGTCACACCTTGGAAAAGCCACAAATGTGTAGACAAACCTGCCCTGTACTGCCTCCTGGCAAGCCTAGGTTAGGAGAAACCCAGGTATCTAACCCATACCCCTATACTGTGGATGGGTAGCCAATGTGGGAAGTGCCTGGGACCCCACAATCCACTCATCCAGAGGAACCCAGGAAAATGTCAAGAGGAAAGAGCAAAAGGCAATCTCTGGCCACCAGCCCAAACAGAACAAGTCCAGGAGACATAGAACTGGAACAAAGCAGAAATTACATAGCTGAAATTCTGGGATTATGGCAACTGAAGTGAAGAAACTATTTCATGAGGCTGTAAAAGAAATCAAATCAGAAATAATATCAGGTAAAATAAGAAATAACAGACAATAAAAAGGTAACTGAGTATATCTAAAGAACATAGATTTAAAAAAAGAGCATAGGAAAATGAGGGAAACCTTGGATGAACAATATAGAGAAGAATTGGAATGCATGAAACAGACTCATAGAGGGTAGCCAGGAAATCAAAATCTCCATTGAAAGCTGGCAAAACCACTTGAAAGAAACCAAAGATAGACATTTACACCTTGAAGACAGGATGGCAACTAGCAATCACAAAAAGAAAGATCTCTTAAAAATAACAAGGAACCAGTAAATAACAATTCAGGGGCTAGAAGACAACACAAAGAAAAATAATTTAAGAATGATAGGTGTCAGTGAAAAAGCAGGCATTAACACAAATGACATAGAGACTATTTCTAGAAGTAATAGCGAGAACTTCCCAAGCATGGGAAAAGGACCTGACATACAGATAAGTCAGGCATGTAGAACTCCAGATAGCCATAACCAAAATAAATCTGCACCAAGAGGTATAATAATCAAGATCCCAGAAATTCAGCACAAGAACAGAATAGACTGTTACAGAAAAGAAACAGATCACCTATAAAGGAAAACCATCGCAGACTTCTCAGCACAAACCATCAAATCAAGAAGAGCTTGGAGTGAAGTATTTCGAGTACTGAAAGAAAACAACTTCCAGCCCAAATTGATGTACCCTGAAAAACTATCTTTGAAAATTGATGGAGAAATGATACTTACATGACAAAGAACAACTGAAAGAATTATGACCACCAAACCAACCCTACAAAGAGCACTAAAGGATATTCTAGAAAGAAATAAAGATAACCATGGCCCCAGGAACAGCAGCAAAGTGGGATCACCAAGCAGAGCAGGCAGCTGAATGGAGGGCAAAGGTAGGGAGCCAACAGCAGGAAGAAGCATGGCAGAGACGAGCCAGGGCATGCTGACCATAATCAGTAACGCAGGCCTCAATTAGCCAATAAAAAGAAACACAGGCAGAGCGGATCAAGAAGCAAAGATACATCAATATGCTGTATACAAGAAGCATACTAACTCAAAAGGAAATTCATAGACTGAAAATCAAAGGAAAGAAAACAATGCTCCATCTGACAGTGAACCAGAAAAACAGGAGTAGCTTACCATCAACCACAGAATGGATGAGAAAGACATGGCGTTTTTATAGAATGGAAAGCTACTCAGCTATAAAGAAGGATAATCACGAGGCTCTTGTAGGTAAATGGATACAACTTGTGATCATGCTTTTGGGTGAAATGATTTGAACTCACATCAGTGAATATCATGCTGTCTCCCTAGTTTAAAAACTGAAGGAGTTAGTGGGATCCACAATGTACAACAGATATTGTAAGAGTGAAAAGGGAGAAAATGTCTCAAAGGGTGGTAGCTGTTGTTAATGCCTTATTATTTTGTTTTAAAGTCCTGTAAGGTCATTTTCATTGTTTTGTTTAGATTGTTCTTATACTGTTTTGTTGGTTTCATTTTATTATATCTGATGGCATGCACAGTTATTTTGAAGATAATAAGAGATATTATGGTAGCCATTGTTGATTTCCTATTATCTTGTTTTGAAATCCTGTATCACTTTCACTGTTTTATTTTGATTGGTTTTATTCTGTTCTGTTTTATTTGATTTTATTAGATCTGATGGTATGGACAGCTATTTCGAAGATAACCAGAGGCATTATGACAGCTATTGTTGATCTCCTATTATCTTGTTTTGAAGTTCTGTATCCCTGTCACTGTTTTGTTTTGATTGGCTTTATTCTGTTTTATTTTGTTTGGTTTTATGCTCTTAAAAATAAAAAAATCAAAATCAAAAAGCATGGTCTTTGACTTGCTGGCTAAAATGTGCTGCAGAAATGTTGGCATCATGAATAACACTTGGGCCGGGATCTGTTTTCACAGAGTTTGGGCGTGGACACTCTTCCTCCTCCTGACCCTAAGCCTCCGGGGGCTGAATTTAACTACAGTGTGGGTTTTAAGGATTTAAATGGTAAATATAACAATTTCTTTTCTTACTTTGAATTCCATAATGGTGACTGAAATCTGTATGGGAAGTATAATTTGAATACAGTGGTAAAGAGACAAATACTAAGTCCTGGATTTCAGATTGTGTCTTTTTGTGTCTAGACTGAAGGAAGAGAATTGAATATTTTTGCATGTACTGATGGGAATATTTCCTACTTTTGTAACAAAAGTCTTAAAACAATCTCTTATTTTGAAATAAGAGTTTCTTATTATTAACACGTGGTTTAAATGAATACCAATAAGGAAATGTTCTTAAAAGGATAAAAATTAACTCACCATCATGACTGAAAATGCACATATAAATACATCTAATATAAATATTTTATTTAAAGCATATTGTTTTATATAATTTGCCATATGTGATATGTTTTCATGCTCTATGAACTTGACTCATTTTACTAACAGAAATTTTTCTTGTTATTTAGTGCACAAATAATCCTTAACTCAGATTGCAGCAGGTTTTGTGTAATCACTGCCAAATTAGTGATAATTCACTGGAACTCTTAAAAAAGATTTACCAAAGACTTGCAGTGCCTACAAAAGTGTAAAATAAAAAAATATAAAATAGAAGCCTAAGTACAAAAATCCAGAGTTTCAGTCGTGTTTCTTTCCCTCCCTTGAGTTTCTTCGTTTCTATCATTTTCAGTAGTTTTCATTTTTTTGATATGCCATTAAATATAAATGACTACTTTCTGATAAATTATAATGCAGCTATTCTGACTTCCTTTTTCCTACATTCTTTTCTATCAGCCATATAGATATATATTATTACCAGTCATCTGCGAAATCTCAAAAAATGATAGTCTTTTGTAAATCTATGACAGCAATAGTTACAATGTACTTACTTATATCTCCCTTGCAGATTTCATCTCACCCATTCATAATGTGGTTTTGTTAGGAAATTATGTTACAATCTTACATAACTGTTCTCTGAAAATATTTTAAGTTAATTTAACTTTATTTTATAAACAAGTTATATGTAAAATTGTCTTACAAAAAAAATCTATCTTGTACAACTAGATGACCCAAATTTATGAGTACTGTACACTGGAAGTACTAGTTCTGATGTAATGTGCTCCGTGGTGTTTATGCTGTTTGGTGGTAAATTATTTCACAAAGCTTTCCTTTGTTACTAAGTAGACTTTATTGCTACTGTGCACATTTCATCATTCTGGCTCCTCCTGAGCAGAACAACTAGAACTACCTTCCTCAAAGGTCTCTTCTAGCCTGCCTCCCCTTTCTTTTTTTTTTTTTTTGTCCTTTTCCTTTTTATCGGTACCAGGGATCGAACTCACGACTGCCTGCTTGCAAGGCAGGCGCCTCCCCTTTCTTTGTCACGTTCACCAACACCACTCCCAGCATGCCAGGCTGTCCTGTCACCTCCCAGGGTCATACCTACCGTCTGCCTCCACAGTCTCACACTTGGGGAGAAACACTAAGGTAAACTGGCCCCCTTCTCTTTCACTATGAAGATCCATGTCTGTCCCAGATTATAAAAATTCATTCCCATTTCACTGTCTTCATAAAGTCTTTACCACTTGATCCCATTTAATTTTTTTATTCCTTAACATTTACTGCTATAATTGTTGTTTTTTATCATTAATTGATCTTGTTTTGAATGTGAGGTCTCCTGTAGTTGGGTGGAGAGCCTACAGTTGTATTGAATCCAGTTGATTGAAATTGACTTTCTTCCAAATACATTTATCAGCAAATTGTGCATACTCAGTGCATGAGGAGAACTTGCCTTCTATCCATCCCTTACTTTTCTAAAACCTTAAGATATTGCAGTAAGACATTCAAGAATTCCCACTTACATATCTATTCATATGCTTAGATTTGACATTATAGCTGATGTCTGAGGTGCTTGTGTGGAACACATTTTTCTGTTTGACTTAGAAATTCACTCTCATTAAGCACTCAATAAATTCAGTAATAATCATCTCAGAAATTTCTATGCTGTATATGTGCTGCTGAATAAAAATATTTTCAACTTTTTTCATTATGTCACCAAAGTCAAAATAATTTCCTTCTGCACAAATAGGATGTTTAAAAGTCATCTTTCTTTAGTTTTTTGCGCATGCAAACAGTTTTTTATTATTAATATGGCTTTCTCCATCAGAGTCCTTAAATGCGCTAGAAGACCAGGATTTAGATGCCCTCATGGCAGATCTGGTTGCAGACATAAGTGAAGCAGAGCAGCGGACAATCCAGGCACAGAAAGAGTTTTCTCAAAATCAAAATCATTCAGCGTCACTGGAGGACTCAAATTGCAGAGGTGCTGCCTCTGTAGGTTTTGGAGCAGATGTCACTGCTGTTAGCATCAGCCAGTATGAGGATGAGTTACCACCTCCACCAGCCGACCCCCTGTTAGACCTTCCACCACCTCCACCACCTCCCAAACCCCTCTCTAAGGTAAGTGCAAGGGGCTAGAGATGGTAGGAACACTGACCTATGCTACCTAACACTTGTAACCTTTGATGTGGTGGTTACATTCATAAGTTAGCATGCTCAAAACCCTTGAGATACTAAGAATGAGGATGCCCAGTACACTCATAGCCCTCTATCACAAGAAGCCTAAGTATTATATTAGACAATTTTCTGTCACTATAACTGAAGATCACAGACCAAGTAATGTACAGAAAACAGAGGTTTGTTTAGCTCATGGTCCTAAAAGCTGGGAAATCCAACACTATGGTACCAGTATCTACTCAGGGTCTGGTGAAGGCCTTATGTAGCATCATAGCATGGCAGAGGACATCACATGGTGAGACAGAGCAGACATTTGCATGATAATCCATTAATCCTTACATGGGCTAAACTATTCATTAGAGAAGAGTCCTTGGGACCCAGTTATCTTTTAAAGGTTCCATATGGCCCTGCCTTTTAATACCACACAATCTAAGTTAAATTTCAACGTGGATTTTAGTGAGCACATTCAAACAATAGCAGGTATATACAGAGATCATATCAAGGCCATATTTAGTGTTTATCATAACTTATTTTAAAAGGATACTCATATATACATGCACCATGATATAATCATCCTTTAGGGAAAATATTTTGTTAACTTTGAATGAACTCTTGAACTAACACATATATTTTCATGTCCCTGGTCTATCCTAGTATATAGATAATAAAAGGTATTCGTTACATATTCTCTGAATTGAATTTTTATGACTGTTAGTCCTGTTGAGGGGACAAAAACAGATCTAAGTATCACTCATAATGTCATAGTTGGGAAGGATGTTAACAGGTAGGTATGTAATGAGTGTTTGATAGTAATAAGTTTCTGATCTTAAAGGAACAAACAGCTGGAAATTTCATATTGCTGTTATTTGGCACATTATTTTCATACTATGTCTCTCATAAAAGTAAACCAACTTTTGAGGATTTTTCTTAAGTGAGTTGTCTTAGTTACTTTTTACTCATTGCTGAGACAAAATACCTGGTGCCCAAAGTTGGGGAAGGAAAGGTTTATTTCTTACAGTTTTTGGAGTTTTCAGTCCATACTCAGTTGGCTCCAACATAGGGGTGACACAGCGGGGCTGCAGTTCTTGGTGGCTGAAAACAGCAAGGCAGAAACCAGCAAAAGTGGGGCTGGGGATTTAGCTCAGCGGCATAAGCACCTGCCTTGCAAGCAGGCAGTCGTGACTTCAATCCCTGGTACCGATAAAAAAAAAAAAAGAAAGAAAGAAAGAAACCAGCAAAAGAGACAGACAAACCTTCCTGCCATTACATTACACCCTGGCTCCACCCCTATGTGGGTGGAGCACTGATACCATCAATCCAAGCACTAGACAATGAACCAGTCACAAATGCACAATGCAAACGCATGAGTCCTGGGGGCCACAGACATAAACCATGACATTCTACCCCTGGCACCCACAACTCGTGTACATCTTTTATATAAAAGACATTTAGTCTATCTCTAAGAGTTGCCAAAGTCTTAACAGTTTTAGCATTTTTGAAAAGTCTAAGTCTCAAGTCTCCTCTAAGATCTATGACAAACTCTTAATTGTAATCTCCTAACAAATGAAACAAAGTTAAACATTTTTGAAATGCAAAGGTACAAGATAAACATTACCATTTCAAAAGTTACAAACGGGAATATAAAGCATTGGAAACAAAGCAAGTCCAACATCCAGCAGGGTGAACATTAAGTCCTAGAGTTTTATGATCAGAATTTGAAGCAATCTGGTTGTAAATGCCAAAAGGCTTGGGTGATTCCATTCCCATGGCATTTTTAGGGATTTTAGCTCCTGCAGCTTTTCTCTTAAACCCTCTCTGCTCACTTTTTGTAGCTTTTTTTGAATGATCTATGTTTTTGGCTTTTTTAAACTTTGGGGTTCTCTATTGCACCTTTGGCTTTACCTTTATATCTTTACAACTTGCCCTCTCAGGGGTACACTGCATGGCCTCCCAGGCCCTTTGCAATCGAGGTAGAAGCCATCTTACCCTCAGAATTTGTGCATTTTTTTTGTACCTAAAATCAGCATGATGTTGATGCTGCAAAGGTCTTCTGCCAGCTGGAGCAGCAGCCAGGCATTTTTTTTTTTTTTAGCTGTAGGGATCAGTTGCCAGGATCACTGGGCTCTGTTTACCTGATTGTGAGGAAAAGCTTTTCTATGTTGTCGCCATTTTGGAACCTCATGTGACCTCCATTGCCATTCTGGAGCACTGTGCTCTGTAGCTTTCTCCTCTGAGCAAATTTTTTCACTGTTGCAGTTTTAAGGCTGCAAAGGGTGGAGACCTGCTGCTTCCTGGGATGCTCTGTGGCCAACTTTTTTATCTCTCTGTTTTTCCTCAGCAATCAGAGTCTCAACTCTTGTCTTTATAAGCCACAGCTTTTCTGGAGTTTTCCATCTGGCCAAACTCACAGCATTGTAAATTATCCTGCTGGACTCTTTACTCTTGATTTGCAGGTTAAAGCTGGCTAAAAGCCCCCAACAGTAGCCATGCCACAGCCTCAACATTCGACTGCCTTGAAATTTCCTTTGCCCAATTAATTAGTCCATTGACTTTAGTCTCAGTCTCAGGCAAAGTCTCTAGGCATGAGCAAAATGCAGACAAACTTTGTGCTGAGCCAAACACACATCATGGGGAGTCCAACAACCAATGTAGCCTTCTTCCTAGCAAAGACCTCCCAAGCCTGGTCTTTACCATGAGGCTTTCTATCGGCCTTTTGGTCTCTTGAGCTCTGACCAGAATCTCCTCTATAGAACAGCCTAAGCTGTTCTGTAGAACAGCTCCTTGTATCCAGGCGACATGTCCTAATCTTTCCAAACTCTGCCCACAAGCTATTTTCAAAGCCTCTCGAAAAATGTGATCAGGTATAGTCACAGCAAACAACCCCACTCCTCAGTACCAAATTCTGTCTTAGTTACTTTTTACTCATCATCACTGAGACAAAATGCCTGATGCCCAAAATTGGGAAAGGAAAGGTTTATTTCTTACAGTTTTTGGAGGTTTCAGTCCATACTTAGTGGCTCCAAGGTAGGGTGGCAGGGTGGAGCCACAGTTCATAGCAGCTGCAAACAGCAAGGCAGAAACTAGCAAAACAGTGAGGCATACCTTTGTCCTGCCATTACATTATATGTTGACTCCAACCCTAGGTGAGTGTAGCACTAACACCATCAGTCTAAGCACTAGACAATAAACCAATCACAAACGCACAATACAAACACATGAGGCCTGGGGGCCACCAACATAAATCATGACAGTGGGCCACTGAAAAATGTTTTAAAGTAAGAACCCATCTCTGTCTCCTGTGGCCGCCACAATTGAAGTACTGAGTGGTGATACTCAGTATTCACAACAATGAGCCTAGTCACCTTAGAAATTCCTTCACTGTCACTGGAATGAACAAATTTTAAATATAAGTTAAATAGTCAGACTCCATCATTTACATTGCTATGCTGTGTGCTGATTATGGAATATTTACTTGAAAATTTACAGTCAATGTAGAGCAAAGGCTCTTAAAATAGGACCCATGAAGACAGCAGGAAGCTGTGAATTCCCTGAAAATAAATACAAAGTTGAATTTACTTATGAAACTTTATAGAAATCCTCACTTTCAATATCATTTTATGAGAGGCTTGTGGCAAAAAAAAAAGAACCACTGGTGTAAGAAGATGTGTGTGTACTTCCAAAAACTAGGATGTAAACACAACAGCTCATTTACTTCTCATTGTAAAATAGGACAGCCTTAATAATCCTGTTCTCAGAATATTAATTTGCACAAACCAGAGGAATTTGGGTTCATAAAATGCTCCATTCTTTTTTTCTGACTGCCCATATGTTTGTTCATCAGTGCTTTTTTTTGGTAATTTAAAAATTTGAGTTTGAGTCTAAGTCTTAACTTTTGGGGAGTTAAGAGCCTTTTAAAACTGATAAAACCTAAGAATTCCCCCAAAAGACATTGTAATCCAAGTGTGCATATAATTTTAGGAAGTGCTTGAATCCCATGAGATGATGGGGATCATCTTATACTCCAAGGTTGTTGCCCCTGCTTTGTGAGCTAAGCAGAAATTATTTTGTTGTGGTCCAAATATATGAAGACTTGATATGTTCATCAGTTAGTCTGTCTCGTGTGTCACAGCCCCAGCGTAGAAAAGCTCGCTGCTTTCTGTACCTTCAGGTTAAAGATTTTGGTAGTAACCATTTAGATTCTCAAACTCCAACATGAACCTGGGAATCTTTTGTCACCATCAAGTGACTAAGACACTAGCAACAGGCATAATCACAGACTGGCATCACTCAATGGGCTGTGTGAATGTCTTGCATTGTACAGGAAGAAGAAGAGGCCCAAGCCAAGGCTGATAAGATTAAGCTGGCATTGGAGAAACTGAAGGAGGCCAAGGTTAAGAAGGTAAAACACTGTGACTCATCTAAGCACAAGTGCGTGTGGGGGGGGTATAAATTAATGATATTATAATTAATGATAAAATTTCAAAGGGGACTTCTTCTTTTCCTCTTTTTTTTTTTTTGGTACCAGGGATCAACCTTATGATCTTGCGCTTGCTAGGCAGGCACTTATGCAGCTGCTGCAGCTGAGCCAAATCTCCAGCTCAAAGGCTGCTCACACACATCGCAAGGCTGCCTGTGTGTCTTGCTTTATTTTTCTCCTCAGTGCTTCTCACTATCCAATGTAGCACCTAATAATGTATGTCTTCTATCCCTCCTAACCTTCCTAGAAGCTCCTCCAGGGAAGCTTCTAGTCAAATGAACGAATCAAAGAAAGTGGTTCCTGTGTCGAGTTCTAGCAAGGGAGACAGGAAGAAGTAGCAGCAAGTGCCCTGATCACACTTTTAGATGGACTTGGTGATGACGAGCCCCTCTGAGGAGGTAACTCTTGAGCGAGGGCCTCAGCGACTAGAAGCAGCTGGCTGATGTGGTGTTGGTGAACACCCAGGTGAAACGTGCAGTGAAAGATGATCAGCTACGAATGAGCTTGACGACTGCAAAAAGCAAAGACAGTGTGGCCCTTGTACTATGAACCAGTGAGTAAAAGACAAAGAAGGAGTTGAGGTCGGAGAGGTGGCTGGGAGCCACAGATCTCACAGGCAGGAGAAAAGACTGAGTAGTTTCCTAAGTACAAAGGGATACAGGAGGGTGAGAGTTTTTATAGGGCATGTGAGGCTGACTTTGTGGGTTATAAAGATCAGACTGATTTATGGAAACCGGGTTGTAGGTATAGGGAATGCTAGCAGGATGCCCTGTCCTAAACTCCTCTGCAGCACAAAACCTGACATCCAGGTGGGCACATGTTGACTTCAGTCACAAATAGATGCTAGGAGATCTAGCTAGGCAGCACAGAGTCCTTGATTTTACCTGTGCAGATAGATGAAAGGAAAAGAATAGACCCAGAATTCACAGACTGTTTTACAACACTGGATTGTTTATAAATGAGGCCACACTGTATACATTTTCAGAAGAGAAATAAAAAGAAAAGGTGTCTCATACACAAGAAGGTAGAATAAGCAGCAGATGCAGTCAGCTTGCTCCAGCTGGCCTGTCAGAGAACAGGAGGACACGGCAGCTATCTCCTGCCATCCATCAGAGAGTGAGAGATTTACCATGTTTTGTTTGGATGAATTATAACAGTGAATACAAAGCACAGTCTGCTTTGATGCAGTGAGGAAGATGTAAGACAGAAGCCGCTTTGATGAGTGAAAAAGAAAGGAAATTACCAAGATGAGTTGTGTGTTCTGATTGTAGACCCCCCAATCTACTTTTTGAAGATAACAACCTCTCCATGGCACAGAACATTAGGAAAATAAAGAGACACTCGGACATTGAGAAAGTAGCTGTGAGGTCCTTAAATATAATCTGCAACATGTTTGTAAAGACTCAGAGTCTAGTCCATCTGAAAGACTTTGCTTTCAAGTGTTTCAAGAGTGTTGAAATCATTTATGAACAATGTACATTGCTAGTGCTGCAAAGCTTTTCAAACTAGAAATGGAATCACATTCATTCATTTATCTGTTTGTTCTGACGTTCTGTGACACAGGGGACAATTCTACTTGTTAATCTCACTACAGAAGCCGAAAAAAGGCAATGCTAATGATATGGGGCTAGGATACTTTTTGCCTTTTACAGCTTGCAAATAAAACTTAGGAAAAATTATAAAATTTTTACTATAATAGATTAGAAAATGAAGGTTTTTTCATTTTTGAATTCTTTTGTCCCCATACAATATCATGTAAATATAGAAAGTACTTAGCTTGCAATATCACATCATAACACTGCTATTTTATGTTTTTTTTGTCTTGAATAGAACTACTTTTCAACTTTAATTGTAAGGAAAGCTGTAAAGAATTGTAAATATGGGGCCTGGGGATTTAGCTCAGTGGCATAAGTGCCTGCCTTGCAAGTGCGCAGCCATGAGTTTGATCCCCAGTAGTGCAAAAAAAAAGAATTGTAAATATGATTTCTTCCTTTTAAAAGTCACCAGCCTTCTCTCAGTTTTTGCATTATCTAAATTCTATAATTCTAGATATTCATAAGTACATGTGAATTAAAACCCAGCCTCAAGTTCTGCCAAAAAAATTTTCCATCATTGTGAAATGATGTGTCTTATTACTTCTTTCATCTCTTTAAAAATAAAACACATGTTTCCTTAAGAATTCCTAAGCAGGAATGAAATGTTAGACATCATTAATTTTTCCACCCTGAAGATTAAGTTTTTAAGCCCTAACACTGGTAACATTTCCTAGAGTGCATAGCTACTTTACAGCTATAACTCTCATCAGAAAACAGAAAGAATACCTTCTACAGGAAAATAAATCATGATAAAGACTGCTGGGGAGGAATTTCAGTTTATCTGAGCAAACTTTTATGTCTGTTCCTGAGGTCAGATGAATACATCTTTGATATTGTGGTACTCAGGCCTGTCATTTTAAGTATAGGAAAAAGCAAAGACATGTGGAAAAAGCAGTAGTCCAACTACAGATTTCTGAGCTACAGGTTTCCAAGGGAAAAAATATTTGTCAGACAGAGGTAGAGGAAAGGTCTCATTTGATAGGTCTCTGGAGAGGAAGAATACACGTACTGTGCCAACATCTACATTTTGATTTTATTGTGCATATGTTGGGAAGAGAGGGGCTGAGTGAGTGTTTTGATTTGTGGTCATGGCCAGGCACCTCACCTAAATTCTTATCACCAGGCACATTCTTCTGTAGCTGTCAGTAGCTCTGCCTAGCAACTTACGGGAATGGTACTGTTCATTCTGTTAAGCAGAGTGTTGTGAAGATCACTTTGACGTGAATGGGTCAGGGAGCATCTCAGGACCTAACCCAAACTTTTGGAAAGAAGGCAAATCTATTACTATAATGTATCACTTTTTACTAAATCACTTTTTTAAAGAAGTCTCACTGGAAAGTGATGAGAACCAACACTCAACAATAATGCCACAAATGCATAGGTACCAATGGAGATGCAAACCTAGCTGCATTACTCCATGAATTAATTTTGTTTTACAATGTCAAAATGTGTATGCAAGCAAAAGTTTTAAAATGTTGGCACTACAAAGGCCAGTGCTATCCTGTCTCCTTACTGGAGAAAAGTAAAGTCTGCTTCAGATTTGATAACTGTCAATATGGTTGTGAATTCATTCCTTAGATCTTTTAATGGAGTAAAACATAAGTGAGGTACATCATTTGCCTGTGTGCCTGCAGAACAGTGTGCTTCTCGGTCCACATTCTTTTCCCTTAAAGTCTACCTCTGACCTGCACTCTCCTGTCCACAGTCGGCTTCCACTGTGAGGCCCCGCAGGTTCACTATGCAGTGTCGTGGTGTGCTCTGCTCATTTTCGAAGGATGAGAGATGAGCCACACTCTTTGGCAACATGAAGACAAGCCCAGGCCCAGCTAAGCCAAAGAGGCGTTTTTATAAAGACACTGAAGTAGCTTTTGATTTAGAAAGGTGATTGGCCTCCAGAATGGAGGGAGGATGTTGGGAAAGCAAGAAGTCAGCACTTCTTTGGTTCCATTTGTTCTCTGTGTCCGCCACCAGAATGCAGCCTTTGGAGAGAGGAAGGATTTGGTTTATCATTTATTTTTTTGAATCGGTTTCTCCACCTTAGTGTTCCTGAAATTCAAGTGGGTGACAATAAGCACATTTATGATGTGTTCCCAGGACACGTTTTTGTTTACATTTGCAGAAGAAGTAGCAGCATTGAAACCTTAATGGCCTTCTCCAGGTGCTGAAACTCACTGGCTGCTCTGTGGCTTTACCCCCAGCTCGTGGTCAAGGTGCACATGAATGATAACAGCACCAAGTCACTGATGGTGGATGAACGGCAGTTGGCCCGAGATGTTCTAGACAATCTTTTTGAAAAAACTCATTGTGACTGCAATGTGGACTGGTGTCTTTATGAAATATACCCAGAACTACAGATTGGTAAGTCCTCTCCAGCAGTTTGCTTTATGTGAGACTTTAGTCCATCCAGTGTCCTCTAGATAGCTGCATGTCACTGCCCTTGCATAGGTGAGTACTTAACTCTTTACTTCTTTGTGATAGGGACTTTAGGATTGTAGCAGATGGCTGCACTGTCCTGGATATAAGCATCATTATTGCCACTTCCTTAGTGGCGACATGGGAAATCAAGTGGCAAGGTGATTCTTCTTACTGTTTGCTTAGCAGGCTGAGCAGATGTGGAGGGCCCAGGGGTCTGTCAGCAATGTCCCTTTGGAGGTTGCCTCCTGAGGGTATAATGTGACTCTGTCACAGACCTCATGTCCGTGCTTATCCCTCTTCCTCCCTTTCCACTTCCCAAATCCCTGACAGTCTGCCAAGTGGAAAAGGCTCTGTCCCACAAAGCAAAGGACAGTGATAGAAATTTATGTAGGTTTTGGTTTTTGCAGTACTGGAGATTGAACCTAGGGGCTTTATACTGAGCTACATCACCAGCCCTATTGTTGTTATTACTATTTTATTATTATTATTAATATAGAGTCTCAATAAGTCACTAACTTGCATCAACTCCCCAGAGCACTGAGAACAGGGTGTGCCACCAAGCCTGACTGGAGGACTTTTGTTTGTTTGTTTTTTAAAGCAAGTTAAGCAATTTGCTTTTACTTTTTATTGTTAGCAATACTCCCAGGACCACTGTCTCCCAGGAGTGCTGAGTGGAACACAAAATTACCTGCCTTAGAAGCTTTGCAGTCAAGTATGGTGCCTGTAATCCAAGCACTCAGGATGCTGAGGCAGGGAGATTAGTGTGAGTTCAAGGCCAGCCTGGGCTACATGGTGAGACCTTGTCTCAAAAAAAAAAAAAAAAAAAAAGAGCAGGGGGAAACTTTAGGGGGAAGTTTTCTCTTTTGCAAGAAATAAAGTCTACACTATAACAGCCACTTGAAGTTTTCTTCAGTTCTATGAATCAAGAAAAGAAAAGAAAGCCTTTCTTTATGTTAAGTTTGGTTCAGGTATTTATACACTATAGAGTTTTAAGGTGAGATGTTTTATACCACAAATGATGGATCTCACAATTGCATTCAACCCATGTTGCTGTGTTGTCCTCCCAAGGGAAGTTTGCCTCCATCCGAGACATTTAAATTTTAAAATGATAGCATTTTTTATAAACAGCTTGATAGCAAACCTTTGTCGCTATGTTACAGGTTCTGCTACCTGTAATGTCTCTTATGAAAGGTAAATTAAAACCCTGACACTGACAGATAAATATAGTTGGGACACTCAAAATGACTTTGTGTAAGCATTAAGAGTTTTGGAAACCTTGATGAAAATTATGAACCACTGGTGATGTTTCACTCAATCAAAGCTTCCTTCTCAGTTGGAAATCCTAATGTACTTGGTGTGAAAGAATACTTTTTCTTCATCAGAGAGGTTTTTTGAAGACCATGAAAATGTTGTTGAAGTCTTATCTGACTGGACAAGAGACACAGAAAATAAAGTACTCTTTTTGGAGAAAGAGGAAAAATATGCTGTATTTAAAAACCCCCAGGTAAGATGAGTTGTGTATTGTTAAACTATGTCAAGTATTAAGGAACTTTTTAAATGTCACTTGTGTGCTGACCGTACCATTATCTTCAAAAATGTTATGTATGTATTCTTTTCAAATAAATAAAAATTTGCTGGGCATGGTGGCGCACATCTATAATTGCAGCACTTGGGAGGCTGAAGCAGGAGGATCACTGTGAGTTTGAGGCTAAAGTGAGTTTAAAGCCAGTCTGAACTACAGAAGAGACCCTATCTCAAAAAGACAATCAAATCAAATAAATTTTAAAGAATCAGATAAACACAAGCTCAACTCAGGCTGTATATAAGCAAGGAGCACTGAGATTCTTAAAGGATTTAGAAAGAAAATATCCATCCGTTTATTTTCAGTCAGAACCCAAAACTCATCTATCTATTGTTGTTTGATCTTCCTCTTCTGTCCCCATTTCCACTGGGCCCAGTTAATCATGTGTCCCTCAGTGTCCTGGTGGTTGTCCACTTGTCCTACTGTAAAGATGCTGTGTTCTTTATTGTTCATATTTGGTGTTTATCAATGCTGGTAGTGCCTGAAAAATGTACGTGGGGGAGGAGGGTATTGGGATCTAAACCAGGGTCTCATACATGCTGTGCAAAGTGCTCTGTCACTGAGCTATCCTCCCAGCCTTGTTTGTTTTATTTTGCCCAGGCTGGCCTCAAATTTGTGATCCTTCTGCCTCAGTCTGTCATGTAACTGGGGTTACAGGCATGCACCAGCATGTGCAGTTTGGAGAATACTCTACAACATATTGTGATTTCATACTACAAACAGTGCATATAAGTAAAAAAGATTGTTCTCCATATTCAAAAAATATTTTCAAGTTATATACACAATGTAGACATCTTCCCACTTTGTAAGTTTATAAAAGAAAGCACTATATTACTAGGAGACAGAATTAGGAGACTCAAGAAAAGCATCTTTGTACAAAAATACTCTTTCCCCTGTACTATGCTATTTTCTATAACCTTCTCTAGGTTGTATAGTGGCCAGCTGACCATAAAACAAATACTATTATTCGTACTAAAAATCAAATGCTACAGGTACCAAGTTTTCAACTTATATAACTGCTTTTAATATCATGCTTCAATGCCTGTGTTAATGAAAGTACTAATGAGAGTACAAGCATTCACAAAGAGACACCCTAAATGAATGACTCAAATAAGATAGAAGCTTGTTTCTCTCCTATCCCAGTCCACACATAGGTGGGCATTGCACATAAAATGGCTCAACCATTCTCAACCCTTGCCTTCCATCTCTGGGCCATGTTCTAATCCAGAGGAAGAAGCAAAGAGCCAAGGGTGCACACACCCAGACTTCCACTACATCCCGTTGTCTGGAACATAGTTGCAGGGTGATGCTGAGCTGTAAGAGAAGCCGATAAACATGGTGCCTCTGTGAACCATCATATATCCAGCTGAAATTGAGGCAGGGTCACACTCAGGATCACCATTTTGGATAACTCGTACACAAAGCACCTTTCATATTGGGTCCAGAAAAATGGAACCCAGAAATTGTGCAACAAAAGTTTTGTATAATTAAGATGTGGGAGGGGAGCGGGAATCTGAAGTTTGCCATGATGTCTAGTGAATTAATGCCTATATTGTAACTATAGTCTGTGAATGTTTACGAAGTGAATGTGCCTTGTAACCCATATCAAGACAGAGAACATTAATGGAGCTTTCACAGCCTTTTCTGGTCATTACTCCTCATTACACAGACAAGCACTGCTCTGATCTGTATTATCCTCATTGCTTCCTTTTGAATGTTACATTAAATGGAATCACACCGTAGTTCTCCCTTGTGTGTAGCTTTTCTTCCCCCACTCAACTTTTGATGCATATTGTTGCCTAGGACAGTAGCTTATTCTTTTTCACTGCTATTTAGTAGCCTATTGTGTGGCTATATGATAATATGCTTATTTATTCATTGTGTGTTGATGGACACTTGACTTCTACTTTCAAATTTAAACGAGTAATGCTGATAGAAATATTCTGTGCTTGTCTTTTGTGGGAGACAGGAGAGATGCTTCTTTTACATGTATAGCTCGTAGTGCAATTTCTGGGTCATAGTTTAGACTTATGCTTAGAGTTAGAAGACTATTCTCTATTGTTTTTCTCTCCCCTTAGCATTCTCTGAAAATTCCTGTTGTTCTTCGGTAGCCCTTGTGGATCTTTTTGCTTTGTTTTTTAACTTAAGCTATGCTGTGCGTCTGTTGCACCATCTTCTATAGCTTTAAATTGAATTTTCTCCATGTTAGTAATTTTTGAGCACCTTTTCAGATGTTTTTTTATGCATTTATGAAATCCCCTGCCAGCCCCTTGCGGAGAGGTCTGGATGCCTCTTGTGGCTCCTTCTCTTTTGGATCGTGAACTGTTGCATCCTTCATGACCTCACACAGATGTTTTCCAATCTCGCTTGTCTAAGTTTCAGTGGCACTTTGATCTACTGCAAGCTTCTTTCAAAAGGGGAAGCAGAAACCCTCCTAATGAAATCTTTCAATAATATGTTCCTAAAAATAAAGTAACTAAAGTCTTCTCATCTGCAATTCAGTGTAAAAGCCAAAATTGAAAGTGGTGGCATTTTCTAAAGAGTCAAGTTTTTTCCCAGAGTATATTGGTTACTTTTCTCTCATTGCTGGGACAAAATACCTAACACCCAAAATGAAGGAAGGAAAGGTTTAGCTCACTATTGTGGAGGTTTCAGTCCATAATCAGCTGGCTCCAAGGCAGGGTGGCATGGCACCAGGGCAACACTTCAAGGCAACAGACAGCAAAACCAGCCAGAGCAAAAGAGGGGAGAACAAGCCTTTTCTCTTCCTTTATATAATATTCAGGCCACCACCACCTCATCCCACCCCCACCCTCACCCACCCCCCCACCCCCCCGCCGCCGCCGCCAATCCCCAGGACAGATGTATCACACAAATCTCTGTGCCCTCCTCTTCCACAGGATGAGGATATTTACCAAGTAAGGATCCCTGGCCCTTGCTGAATCTCTTAGTTAAACTTCTAAACTTCTCAAGTTGACACAAAGTATCAACCATAACACAGGGTTTCCTGGGCTGTCTGTGCTATGACCCCTGCAAGAAGGAGGCTTTGTGATTTTGAAATACCAAAACTTCTTTCTAAGTACTACGCTGAGACCCATGGATGATTTGTTCACATAAGATTTATTTGTTTTTGCTAGGTTTGCAACAAAGGACTAAAAAGTCAAGAGAAAAGGCTTTCCAGAAGGACATGTTTATACAGTCACCATCTGGAAATTCATTCATTGAATTGCCTTTGATTTTGTCCTTAAGCAGTGTCTCAAGTGATTAATCCAAAAATCCAAATAATTCTGCTTTTCATTTCGGTTAGCAGTTCTTTATAAAGTGTAGTTGCCAACAGTGGAACAGAATGATGAATCCTAGAATTAGATGAACATAGCAATTAGCTTTGCCTCAAAACTTAGGGCCCTGTTTGTGACCTTACAGGCTTGATCTTTCTGCCTGACTGATCCAAACTCTACTGCTGCCTAGGAAGTATTTAAAGAGCTCATTAGAAACTGACTTGCATGAAGAACTGGATTTAACCAGAATAAAAGGGAAAAGACAGATTCTGAGCAACGTAGTCAAATCTCCACAGAAAATTTCAGCATGTTGAATGTCTTTCCAATGTTGACTTGCATGAGGAAACTATTGGAATTCACTCCAACAAGCACTTGCT
This sequence comes from Cavia porcellus, assembly GCF_034190915.1. Lineage (NCBI taxonomy): Eukaryota > Metazoa > Chordata > Mammalia > Rodentia > Caviidae > Cavia > Cavia porcellus. Next base: position 22,567,721 of record NW_026947510.1, read on the forward strand.
TGAGTTTCACAAACATATAGAATGTCTCTTAGATATATAACCTTGTGTTATTTGCGGAGGATCCACAGATTAAGATAGTCTGTACCCTTAAGCAGTTTATCCTCTGGTTGTACAAAAAAGACATGTGCAAAAATAATTGGAGCCTAAGCCAGGCATAGTGGTACACACTTGTAATCTCAGTCCTCAGGTGGCTGAGGCAGGAGAATCACAAGTTTGAGGCCATCGTGGCCTATGTAGAGAGTTTAAGGCCAGCCTGAACTATGTATCAAAATCTCAAAATCAAAAAAATTAGATAGATAAATAAATGAACAAGTGAAGCATAATGTCCATTTTTAAGATGGACTCATGTAGGGTACAGATGGACATTATGCTTCACGTGTTTATTTTTCTATCTAATTTTTTTGAGATTTTGATATATAGCTCAGGCCTGGTTCAGGAGAGTCTTAGTAATGGTCTACAGTAGGAATTGTAGTTTTTCGATTACTATGGCAGTTGATGATATACAAGATCAGGTGGTTGAGTATAAAAAGCTCATCTCAGCACAGCAATGGAACTGTGTGCTGTTTTTTCTTCTCTAAAAAAAAGACTTAGGGCCTGGGGATTTAGCTCAGCGGCATAAGCGCCTGCCTTGCAAGCACGTGGTCATGAGTTCAATCCCTGGTCTGGGGGCGAGGGGAGGAAGTGTTTGATGGGCTAAAGCACTAAGCTGATTCAGTGGCAGCAATGGCCAGGGCCTCATTTGCATACCTGGTGGGACTTTGCCAGGTGAGGAGCAGAGCAGGAAGCAGCATTCTCAGCAGAGGAAGTATGCATAATCCACAAAGCGAGGGGTAATGCATTGAGGTAACAACTGAACCTTGGGGGTGGGAGCAGGGACCAGGAGTAGTCATGCAGCCTCCAAGGTAAATCAGTGGGAAAGGATTGGTCAAAGTAGCACATTGATTAAAATAAGGATGGACCAGAAATGAGTGTTTTAATCACCTATTCCTGTGTTCATAACTTTACGGGATCAGTTTGAAATGCATTTTAGGCAGTTCATATTATTTCTAATACCATGTTTTTTTCAAAAAATTCATTTTCAGGGGCTGGGGGTTCAGGGGCTCAGCGGCATAAGCACCTGCCTTGCAAGCAGGCAGTTGTGAGTTCGATCCCTGGTACCGATAAAAAGGAAAAAGACCAAAAAAAATTCATTTTCAGCCTCCAGTGTTTACTGTGCCACTGGAGCCCTATTCTATGTTCCTCTTCTGTTAAGCTGTCTCTCATTGTCATGGTCTGACTCGACTATGCAGTCCTGACTAGAGACATTGTGGTGTATGCCTGTATTAGCCCTTTTCTGTTGTATTAACACAGTACCACTGATGTGGTATGATACGAAGAAAAGAGGTTTGTTTTGATTTACAGCTCCCAAGGTTCAAGGCCAGAGAACACGTCTGAATTCTTGCTGGAGTTTGCTGAGCTGACCTAGAACATCACCTGGTGAGAGACAGGGCATGCATGCACTGATGCATGTGCCTCCTCTGGTCGTTCTCTCTTATGCACCAGTAGACAAGCACAGGGTGCACTACTCTGAGGATCTGATATTAACCACTTGCCAAGGGCCCCGCCTCAGTGCAGTCTAGTTAGATTGTCTCCACCCTTTCCGTACCTCGCCATAGGAATTAAATTTCTTTATGCATTTTGGAGGGGACAAACCATATTCAAATTGTTGCAATGCCTACTTCTCTGCGAGTGGACAGACTGAAATCAAGGTTTCATTCTGTCAAGAGGGAAAATGGATAATGGAAGAGAGATGGTGAATGAAAGGCTCTCTGCGGGTTTCGGTTTCATTACGGGAGATTCTGAAGCCAGAAATTGTATTTAATTGTATTATTCCCTGTGCTCAAAGGATCGTATTTATTCCCACCATCCCCATGCCAGTCAAACCTCGTGGACACTGGATCCCTGGTTAGGACTCACGGCTGCTGGAATAAGTTCTGATCTATGGCACGTCCTTTATTCTCTTGATACTTTAACTCCAACCCTGAACTTTAGCCATCTATGTGAGGGAGGCAATATTGCCTAAGAATAAAATATAAATGAAAAAGAAAACTTTGAAACATTGTAACAAATGACCCAAAAGGCTTAAAGATGCATAGAAACTGCCTACAATGCATCAGAATCACTAACAAAGTAAGTGGTGGGGAAAAATTTTCACCAATGTGTTGTTCTTCTGTAACTTTGTTTTATGAGTGAACTGTTTTAAACCCTTTACCAACCTCTGGCAAAATAATTTTTACTGGAGAGAAGCAGATAGAAGACGGCTGAGGCTACTGCACACTGTATTAGGGAAATTGGACTTGGTCCAGAGGCACTGAGGATTCTTTTGAAGCCATTTGCAGGAGATGAGAAGGGGTCACTGTGGCTACACCATAGAAGACACATTCAGAAAGGGCAAAATGAAAGCCACCATAAGCCCAGAAAGAGAAATGGCCTGGGCTGGAACATATTGGGAAGCATTTAGGAGACAGAATTTTACAGGTCAGTTGGATATTGGAATAGTTGGAAACCATAGAAGGAAGCAGAATGATACCCTGGTTTTAGATTTGGGTAATAGTGCTTCCTGAGTGCTGCTCACTAAGGAAGAAGTACAAGAAAAAAAAGCAGGCAGGTGCAGTGGCACGTGCCCATAATCCCAGCACTCTGGGAGGCTGAAGCAGGAAGATTCCAAGTTCAAGCCCAACCCAGGTAACTTAGTGATTTAGCAAGATCCTGTCTCAAAATTAAAAAATTTAAAAGTAGCAGGGTATGTAGTTCTGTGCAAAGGACTTGGATTCAATCCCCAATAGCACAAAGATGGGCAAGAGCATGATGAGCTTCATTTTAAACATGGTTTTTCTTCTCTCCTTTAAAAATAATCTACTTTCACCCCATAGATTTAACATAAAATGAACACATTTCATGTGACCATGTTCTATCAGATGGGTGATATATTATCTATCAATATCATTGGATCTCTATCAATATCATCTATCAATATCATTGGATAAATTTTTCCTTGGCTCATTTTGATTTTTTTTATGAGATAGTGGGAATCTTTCCATCACTGACTTATTTCCCATCTAGCCTCCTTATTGTTAGACTCTTAGATATTTACAAAAGGACAGGAATTGACTTGACTTGGTTTTTGTCACCAGTCTCATTATGCCTGCAAACTTTCCTTGTATTGAGGGACTTTTCCTCTTATTGCAAACTGAAACTTCTGGAAAGAAAACTGACACCTACCCTCAAGGCATCAAAAACTTACCTTCACTGAACTTTATAACAAAGGCCACTTGTTATCAAATGCAGAGTAAATAAACTGATGGTCCAGGGAAAGAGACAAATCGCTAGAAATTCGCTCGTGCTACATATACCTACTGTATGTTAGGTTTTGCTTATGTTGTTTTAATCTTTACAACACAAAGGCCAAGAAAGGTGTCCCTCCTTTATAGAGAAAGAAACTAAGATCCCAGATAGGACTTCATTTAAATGCTGCTATTACTAAGGACATTGATGTGTAGTTCCTATAGGTTTATTGATCTGTTCAGAGAGACATAGGATAAAATTGGTAGACTTAGCAACTATGAAGTAGTCCTCAGAAAAGATAAACTGAATGCAGCTACCAAGGCAACAAGACAAGTGGAATCAGCTGACTCTAAGTTATTAAACTGCATCAGTTTTGCACCATGGGAAAGATTATCCCAGAGTTGCACATCAGAGTAAGCCCAAGGTTTGCTTTTCTGCATGAGAGTACTACACATCCTGCCCAGAGCGCCATTCCTGGAGGCTGTGTGCTGTTGAATACTCTCGGCTTCCTAAGTGACATCCTCAGTGCTGTTAGAAAGCAATGATGCATATTCCTGTGGGTCTGCAGGTGCATAGTTGCTGGAGTGCTGGAGAGTTCAGGATCTGTCTTACTCGGAATCTGCTTTCATGACTTCAAAGTCAGTCTATTTTTTCTTGGTCTGTCCAGCCCCATGTGTAAAAGATGAATTAACATTTATTTACAGCTTGATTAAGAAAAATTGTATCTGGCCCAGGGAATCAGTTCTGGAGATGTTACTAAACAATATAGAACTGGGTGAAATATTGTCATTAGGCTCAACACTGATATCTTCAATACTTAATAGGAGTCTTCTAAGAATTACCTCCCCCTGGAGGGAGGGAGGGAGGTAGTATTTAAACAAATGCAAAGAAAGGCTTTGAGCTCATTTATCAGAAGGAACAACAAGGAAGGCTTCTAAGACTTCTGTGGTGTACTTACCTGGGCAAGCATCTGCTTCCATTGATGACCAAAAAGTGATTTTGCACAGCTGTTACATGCTGACCTGTGTGACCTTGGGGCACACTGACAATGGTTAGATTCAACTTCTCAATTTGTAAAATGCTGCTGCTGCTGCTGCTGCTGCTGTACTTCCTGTCTCAAAGTATCCAATCTAGCGTGAAAGTTACTTGATGCACTGTGAAGTTTATGTATAAAAGTAAAGTGGTTTGATCTAACTGAAATTCAGCAGTCATGTACAGTAATAATCTATAATGCACTATAGTTAAGAATAGATATAGAAAGAAACCAGGTTATGCAAATTTGTTCATCAAAAGATGCATAATTAGGAAAGAATTCCAATAGGATAACTCATCTGTACTTAGAGAGATGGTAACAGAACATCCCATTTGAAAAGGAAGAAAAGCAGAATAAGCCCTAATGAATTCCTCTGTGCATTGCCTTTATAGACTATTTGATTTAAAAGCAACATAATAGATTTTTCAAAGCAACTAAAGAGGCCAGAGCTGAGTTGCCCTAACTCCCGCAGAGGTTCCATGATCCTAGTGATTCTGTGCAGCCACTGCTTGGGTCCGAGTCACACTGTAAGCTCCCTCATTAAGATGCTTTCACCGGGACACCAGGAATTTCTCCAGAGGATTCTTGAAGGATCAGAAGCATCCCATGGACAGGAAGTCTGGCCAGGTCTCCCGGACTGGTGCGGGGGATGGAGCATTCTAGAAACCATGGCCAGCATCTTAGCCCAAGCTTTCCCTTGGGCCTCTGTCCCTGTGTATGGCTGTGTGGTTCCCCCTTGATTTCCTTCCACAGCTCCTTCATCTGCCCCACACTGCAGTTCATGGCCAACCTCAGATGACAGCTACAGCTTTGAGCAGAGCTCACTTTTACCTATGCATGCCCCCAAGAAGAAGTTTGAAAAACCATGTACTTCCTCACTGTTTACATCAAATTTTTCACTAGAAGTTAGGTAGATGTAAAGAATGCAATATCTAGAATGCTTAAGTAACAGTTTAAAAAATTATCCAGTAGAATCCAGATCCAGTTTATGGCAGTTTGATTCCTACTGGCATCCATTTAAGGACCACTTAAATCTTCTTCTATTTCTCCTAGACTTTGTTTATCTTTTTTTTTTTTTTTTTTTGTCTTTTTCCTTTATATCGATACCGGGGATCGAACTCAAGACTGCCTGCTTGCAAGGCAGGCGCTTATGCCGCCGAGCTAAATCCCCAACCCCAAGACTTTGTTTTACAAAGCACTGAGATCACAGTAAAACTGAGCAGGAAGTCCAGAAGGTTATAGAACCCCAGCCCCTGCACATCTGCAGCCTTCCTAACACCTGTGGCCCACACGTGCAGTTAATTTTCATTGTCAACTTGACTGGATTAAGAGGCTCTTGAAGAGTTGATGAGACATTCTGCTCATCAGAGTTTTGTTCATAACTGCTTGTGTTATCAGGACAGGGGTCCAGTACGAGGGGGCAATCTGGGGGTGTGGGGTGTGGTTAAAGGGTGCAGCTCTCCCCTGCACACTCCTCCTGTGCTCTGCTTCCTGGGCACTGTGAAGTGGACAGTTTTGCCCCGCTGTGCCCTTTGCTATGCATCCCTGCCCTGGAGCCAGAAGTCATAGCCTGAAACCTCTGAAACTGCAGCTGTCAGATATTTTGTCCCAGTGACCGGAAAGCTGACCAGTATATCACGGCAGAGTGATGTGTTTATAATGCTGGGTGAACAGAAGTCTATAGTTGACAGTAGTGTTCACTCTTGGTTTGTGCAATAAGCTTTTTTAACATGTGGGACATTTTGTATTTTACTCCTATTCCATCTTCACAGACATTTGTCCTGTTGTAATTCATTCATGTGCTTGAAAGTCTTTTTTTTCTTTTGGTACTGGGGATCGAACTCACAACCTCATACTTGCCAGGCAGGCACTTGTGCTGCTGAGCTATATCCCAGCCCCTATGTTCCTCTTATATGTCTCTTTAACATATTGTTTATAAATTGATAGGTAACTTTTTTAATTGATAGGTAGCTTTTTATTTTCAGTGATCGTAGGCACTTATTTAAAATAACTCAAAATTACAAAAAAATTTAAATATTTATGTTAAGCATAAAAAGTAAAAATTGGGGAGAAGATCTCTTAAAATATAAATTGGTAGAATCCTTTTCCCCTGAATAACTCAAGGTTTAAGGATGGGTGCTCTCTTTCAATTGTATTGCTATTTTTCCTTTACATGGATGTTACTTTTTATACATAAAAGTAATGAGAAATCTCATTTGTATTAATAAGGAGATGAGAATTGAAGAACATCATTTAGTTCTTTGCGCTCTTTCCAAATTATTGGCAAAGAATTCCAGAAAGATCAATGATGGCCCTTACCATCCATCTGCTGACAAGATCATGAGATCCCTTCCATTGTAAGAAAACAATTAGAAGTCACATGATGGCCAGAAGGATTCATTATGAGTCTGTTTTTCATACCAGTATTTCAAGCTTTCCCTTTGTTTAGAGCCTTTGAGTTTTGCTTGCCGCAGGGAAGTAAGGTCCTTGTGGGTGTGAGGGTGCTTTTCCTTTCCAGGGTGTGGAAAGGCAGTTGTGGGGGGATGGCCCATTCTCAGGCAGACTTAAGTAAGAGAGGACATACGAAGGCTGAAGATGTACAAATTGATGCCAGCTTATCCTTCGAGAGCCTCCCATCGTTTTCCAAGACAAAAATAGGTTAGAGACTCCAGACTTTGCATGTGGCTTGCTGGGAGTGGCATGAGGTCACCCGTCACCATTCCTCACAGAGACTGTTGCACCTACTGTGAGGTAACAGTGTGTGCCACTATGTATGATCTGCAGCACTTGGTAGGGTGAGTGGAAGTGGGTCCTGTTGAGCTTCCTGCCAACTAGTGAAGAAATGGAGCAAGTAATAATTTAGGGAAGTACACAAGTCTAGTGTTACAGATCTTATTTTGATTCTAGAATACAGCCGTCTGGACCAACATGGATCATAATAATCAACTCCACCTCGTGGGCAAGTTATATTTATAGCCAAGACCCCTCTGAAGAAAGATGGATTAATAAGACAAGAGCACTGGGCTGGGGGTTTAGTTCAGTGACATAAGCCTCTGCCTGGCAAGCCTGAGGTCGTGAGTTCAATCCTTGGTACCACCAAAAAAAAAAAAAAAAAGAGAGAGAGCACACAAATGTATTTACTATAAGTTTTGTAACAAAAGGGAGGGTGCTTCACAAGTATCAAGGGAAGCTGTGTTTTTTAGATAGTGGGTGCAGAGTCCAACTAGAGGACAAAGGAATGTGATCGAAACTGGGAGAATTTAAGAGAGTTGCCTTACTGTGTCATGTTTTATTTATTTTAATAGCTTTTTTTTTTCTTTTGAGAAAGGGTCTCACTGTAGTTCAGCCTGGCCTTAAACTCCCTATGTAACCCAGGCTGGCCTTGAACTCATGACAATCCTCCTGCCTCTACTTCCCAAGAGCTGAGATTAAAGGCGTACAGGTGTGCAGCACAACAGCTTTCTTCTGACATTAAAAATAACATTAATTTACTGTTGAAATGAAAGTTGGTGAACTCAAGAAAATAGAAGAAAGGAAATTTAAATTAACTATCATCCCATTCTCTAATAATAGTCACTATTTTATTTCAGACAGTTCTTATTCCCTAGATTACTGCATTTCTTGTGATACCAAAGGGCTGAGGAAAGGACAGTTCAGATCTCAGCAGCGGGCACAGGAGCAGGGTGGCCCCGTTTCCATGGTACCCCAGGCAGCCCCCTCACTGCTCCGTGGGTATTTTGTGGTAGATTCTGAGGAGGTCAGAAAGATGAGAGTTTGCAGATTTTAGATACCAGAAACATAACACAGTTGCTGCATAGTCTCAAACAAGTCTTTGAAAGTTGGCTTCAGTATCTGTACCACATGAAGTGAATTTGCTACATATTCGTCACCAGAACTGGGTTTTGTTTACTTTTCTGCTTCATTTCAAACTACAGTACAGAGTTAGTTGGTGGGTGTTCATCTTCAAAAATGAGCAGTAAATGTATCTGGAATAGTGGAAGGTCAAATAACTTCTTGTTCACAGTTAAACTACAGCAGTACTTCAGTGGGATGTACAAGTGGGCTTTCTCTTACCAAATTGTGTTTGCAGGTATACAGCCACCTGCAGACAGTGCTGTGCTTCTGTGTTCTGAGCCATGCAAGGCTGTGCATGTGCATGCTGTACGTGTGTGTCTGCCTTTCTCTTTTCTTTCTTTTTGGAAATCCTAGTAATAGGAGGTAGCATATTCCATCAGTCAGGATGGTAGATGGTAGAGAATTTGGCCACACACTGACTATTTCCTGTCCAAAGCTCTTCCAGGGCCTCCCAGCTTTTGCTCATGTTCTCCAATATGGAAATAAGATTTATCTTTTGATGAAACAAGTGTACTAAGAAAGAAAGTTTTCCTTTTGGATTAGTGGTCTGGTGGCCAGGACTCTTGGTTGACTCAGAACATTTGCGGTGGTTCTCACACAGATCCATCTCTCTAACAAAACCGTGAGTTTTGTGCAGTGTCTAGCTTAGTAATAAACATGTACTGACCTGATCTTTTAATGTTTTATGTAGAATTTCTACTTAGATAACAAAGGAATGAAAGAAGGCAAGAAAACCACTGAGAAAATGAATGCTAAAACGAAGGAATCCTTACTTGAGGTAAGCTTAATTTTGCAGGGTAGAAGAAAAGACAAGGATGTTTGCTTCATCTTTTTTAAGTTATTCCTTCTCCAGATTGGTGGGAAGTTCTAAGATATAGACTGAATTTTTAAGTTTGAATTTTAAAGACAAATTATTACTAAATTATAGCTACTTGGATAATTCAACTGATTCTTTGAGTCAGTTGTAATAAAGTATGGCTTTAGATAATGTAGTGTGCTTCTCATGATTCTGATTAGCAATTTTGGACCAAAAAGACTTGTAAATTTTCATGATACTCATCTACCTACATTTTGTATGTCCTTTTATTTAAGTGCTTCACAAAAGTCAGACAAGGATTTCTAAATCTTCAAATCTTCTGAATGCACCTTGAGACCATATGATAAGTTCAAAAAAGCAGATACAAAAGCTTGAATACCATGTGATTTGTCTTATACAAGAAACCCAGAGTAGCCGGGGGTTTAGCTCAGTGGCATAAGCACTTACCTGGCAAGCGGGACATTGTGAGTTTGATCCTCATTACCAAAAAAAAGAAAGAAAGAAAGAAAAGAAGCCTAGAGTATAAATAAGAACAAAATAAAAGATAGAAAGTAGGGAGGTAAATGTTTCTAAAAAGAGAAAGGGATCAAAAGATGAAAGAGGGGAAAGGGAATTTAAAAAAAGAATTTGTATTGTATGCATCTACCAGTTCTCCATAAGATACGTAAACATTATGTACTACAACCATATATTGTGTGTGTGTGCACACTGTATATGTTTGTTGTTTTGTTATTGCTTTTTTTTTTTTGGTACCGGGGATTGAACTCACGACCTCGAGCTTGCCAGGTAGGCGCTTGTGCCACTGAGCTAAACCCCCGGCCCCTGTTACTGCTTTTATTTTTTAATAGGAGATGTTCTCCTAAGCAGTAGCTATGTTTGGTGGCACATGTGAAATCTAGAGTTGAGACGTGGCAGTATTTGTGGTGTGGTAATGGAGTCTCTAATCCTAATCCTCTGGGAACATCAGGTTCAGAGTCATCAGAAATTAGATTCAGGGAGACGATGGGAGTTCATCTATCTGTGATGATTACTGTTAGGACATGTTCCAGAAGTTCATTTGATGACTGAGCTTTGGAAACCCCTGATGAGTTTTCACGCAGTCAGTACGTGTGCTCTGCTCTCCGCTAGAACACAGGTGGAATAAACACCAGGCCCCAGGTCGCTGATGGACAGATTTCACTTGCTGTCCCTCCTCACCTGAGTGCTGATCTTGTCTTGAGTTAGGAGTCTGGGTTTCCCTGAAAAGTCACAAGGCCCAGTGAGGCAGTGTGGTGGTGTGGGTTCTCCTGGAGCCAGGCGCTGACGGTGCAGAGCACCTGCCCTACTCACAGGGTCTTGCGTGGACCCTGTTCTCGCCCTTTTCCTGTCCCCAGCCAGGCTCCAGCAGCTCTGCAGCCAACGAGGCCAACAGCAGAGCTCGCTGTCATCCCCAAGCTCCCAAGCACATGCTTCCAGCTCTGGTCCAGGGGCCAGGAGCACACAGGGTGCTTGCCAGGAAGGCTGCACGGGAAATGGGCATGGCTGTTCTGTCCTTTCTGAAAAAGGATCCAGGTTCACTCGGGGAGTATCAGGCACCAAACATCTCTGAGAGGGGATATGCAGGATTCTGAGTATCTCGAGCTGAGATGGGGTCTAATGGACATGGAAAGAGAACATTTTCCTGGCACAGCTATTTGTTTCTAATCAGTGCTTAGAAATTAGTGTCTTTAAATTGGGGGCTGGTTCTGTGTTGGCTGAAGCAATTGCCTGAGCAGTTCTTGTGATAGCCTTGTTTTACCTTTGAATGTGAAAGAAAACACAAAGTATGTTATACTATGAAAAAATCCATATTGTCCTGCTGTCTAACATGGACCAAAAATCAGAATAAACTTAATAGATTATTGGCAGGTTAACCAGTACTAGCTAAATTGATACAAAATTGGGAGAATGTGAACAAAAATGCTTTCCATATCTAAAAAATACTTAGAGGATGCAAAATTATTCTGTACTTAGGAGATCAAAAGAATGTTATGAGTTATAAAAAGAAAGCAAAAAATAAGTTTGGTTATTTGAACTAAAAGAATAGATATCACATACTTGTAATCCTAGTACTTGGGAGGCTGAGGCAGGAGGATCAGGAGCTCAAGGTCTCAAAAAAAAATGTATAAAATAGTATCCAAATTTACTATATTGCTTTTTTGAAGAAATTTATTAAGAATATGTAAGTCTGTGAAAGTCTTGAGATTTGAAAATAGTGTTCTGTTTTTTGAGATTTGAAAATACGTTTTGTTTTTCCTTTCTGATATAGTGGCAGTAATTCTCCATTGTCTGAAAAGAAAATAATCCTAAGAATAAAATATTGACTTCTTTTATGAGTACAATGATACAGGTTTTCTATTTATCAGCAATGAAATGGTAATTCTGTTACATATCTGGAAAATAAGAATTTTTTTTTCCCAATTTGGAACAATAGTAATAGACTTTGTTAAATGCTTACTTTTACAATATACCAAGACTGTACTCATTAAGCTTATGAAGTAGGGCTGTTATTCCATGTTTTTAAGTAAGGGAAAGGAAGTTTAGTGGTCCACAACTGCAGAGCTTAGTGTTCAAGAACCCTTGGCATCTAACTCAGAAGCCATGCTTCTTAGGCACTGTGTTAGCTTCCTGTCTGTGACGCTTAGCATGTACTGGAAACAAGAGTATTCAGAGACAACTGATTCTTAGCTTACAGGCTAACTTGAAATCTTGTTTGAATAGGAACAAGAGCAGGACATGGTGGTGCATACCTATAGTCCTAATGCTTAAGAGGCTGAGGCAGAGGGATGTCTGTAAGTTCAAGGCTAGCCTGGGCTACATAGTGAGTTAAGGCCAGCCTGAACTGCATAGCAAAACCCTGTCTTTAAAAAATAAAGTGAATCAGACTGTGTATCTTTCATATGTTCTATGCTTTTGGAATTTCAATTTCAGGAAAGTTTCTGTGGAACATCTATCATTGTACCAGAGCTCGAAGGAGCTCTTTATCTGAAAGAAGATGGAAAGAAAACTTGGAAAAGACGTTATTTTCTTTTACGAGCTTCTGGAATTTATTATGTCCCCAAAGGAAAGACAAAGGTCAGTGCATCAGTCAGCATTCTATTACTATAACAAATCCCTGCTTCAGTACACAACTTTAAAGGAAAGGTTCATTTAGGCTCATGGTTTTAGAGGTTGCAGTGCTCTTGGCCACTGCTCTGGACCAGCAGCAAGGCGCCATATTCCCAGCAGGAGTATGTGGAGGAGGAAACCTCACCTCATGAGCAGAAGCAAGAGAGAGAAGAGAAAGAGATGGTCCTGCTGTGCCCCTAAAGGTCACAGCTCTGATGATCTAGCTTCCTTCCACCACGCCACAGCTCCTAAAGACTCTACACCTCTCCTTACCATGGGCTAGGACCAGTCCTTACCATGGGGGTCTGCAGGGAACATTCCAGATCCAAACTATAGAAGTTGGAAAGGGGAAAAAGCTGGTAAAATAATAAAACACAAGCAAACAAAAAGAAAGCATTTCATGACATTGAAATTACAGGAATCCCGAGGTAGCAATTTGAATACACCCTTATCTCCAAAGGATCTGTAATTCTCCAGTGTTCACACAAATACATATCCAAGTACAGAATTATTAAAACACTTTTGAGTTTTCCCATACCGTTTCCTTTAAAGTTAAAAAAAAATTACCCATTTTAAAATCAATTTTGAGAAGCTATGGCAGAAGTATATTCTTAGAGAGTATTTTGTAACTTTCTGTGTCTATTTATGAAGAATTTGTCTTCTTGTGGGTACTCTCCTGTTCATTAGAGTAAAATTTATTTTACTTGGAATCATAAAAGTAGTAGAAGTCTTGAACGATCTTCATTGAGAAGTTGAGAAGTTAGACTTTGTATTCAGAATATTTAAACTGTTCTCTGAGGCAGATTATGTGCCTTGCACTGCCTAATTGAACAGAATACTTCAGCTATCACTTTTACTTCCTGAGTTGGGATTACTGCCTCAAGTTTACCAGCATGAATTAAATTTTTCTTCTTTGAAATGTAATTATAACAGTCATTCTGATCGTTAGCTTTCCCCAACACATTTCTTAGAGGGTTGGGATATCTCCTTCTTCTGTGCCTCTTTAAAAAGCCCTAAAATGTATCTCTTTTATCTGTACCTGGGTCACTCAAACCCAGGGCGCTACCCCTTGACGCAGCTATGCATTGCAGGCATCCTCTGATAAGGCTTCAACTGCTTCTACGCAGGTGACCCCATATTGGGCGCCCCACTAAAAAGAAGCTGCTGTCATCCATGTGGGAGGCAGAGGGACATGCTGATGCTTGCTGCTGGGCAGCTGTTGCTCTCTTTGCCTCTTACTCCACTTTTAATCTTAGAAGTGACACTTTCCCATCCCATCCCACTGGAACAAGTGTGTCTTCAATTCCAGTCCTACACTGAGACGTAACAGTTGACCCACAAATAGCTTGTTTTTTATAAATGTTATGTCTCTCACTCCCAGATGTAACTGAGGCATAAAGATAAGCCTATTACAAACAATGCTAAGTGATAGAAATTAAAAGTGTCCGCAGTAGGGTTGGGCAATGATACCTCCTTCCCTTGTTGCTAGCATTAATAGTCATGTGAGGGGGTTAACTAATGCATCAGGGAAACAAATAAGAAGAAAAAAAGAAGAAAAACCCTCACTGTTCACTGTTGACCTGGTTGCCTGCCATGCAGCATAAGAAAATCTATTAGAAAAATAAATTTATCAAGTAAAAACTTGTTTTCCTTTATACAGACAACATACAGATTCGACATGATGCAGAAGATTCCATGCATAGTAGGAATGAAAAGTACAAAGTACTTAGCAATAAACTTGAGGAAAGTTCAAGACCTGTACAGTATAAATTATAAAATTAAAACAAGTAAAACTGAACTGTGAAACTAGAAACATACTGTGCTGCTAGGTGAAGGTCATTCTGCCTGAATTTTCCTATAAATCAGTCCAATCTCTTAAAATTTCAGTAAAATTATATTATTTAAAATTCACTGACTGATTCTAAAATTAATCAGAAAGATGTATTGTTCCAGGAGACCCCTAACATAAACAGCAGTAAGCTAGAACTCCCTTTCCCAATGATCAAAACAGAGATAGTAAAGCCTGGCCAGTGATGAACAGATCACCCAAAAGCCATCTAAAATCAATAAAATTAAACAGCAATTTACAGTCATGAAACAGTATTTCTTTCAATAGTATTAAAATATTGTACATCATTTTGGGAAAAAAGTTTCCATCTTATTCATGTACCAAATTAATCCTAGATTGATTAATATATACTTAGAAAAATAGTATAGTCATAGGAGAAAGTATAGGTTAATATTTCTATAATTTTGCCATGGAGCAAAGCTTTCTTAATCAAAAATTCAAAGTTACAAAGGAAGAAACTGACGTATTTGACTGTATGAAGTTGTTTTTAAATTCTTGATAGCCAAAGATACTAACTAAACAAGAGATTAAAGACTAGTTCAAGTTTCAGAGATTACATTTGAAACACATATAACCAAGTACAAGTATCCATAATATAAAAGACTGACTACAAAAAGCAGGAAAAACCCCACATCAACTACAAAAAGATAAATATACTTGTAAAAAAAAAAAAAAAGACAAACCATGCTGTTGACATATGATGTACATTTGTCATTCCAGCTACTCAAAAGGCTGAGGCAGGAAGATCACTCCAGCTCTCAAATTCAAGTCCAGGCTGAGCAACAGCCCAAGATTCCATTTGAAAGAAGAAAAAACTTCCAGCAAACAGTAGTTCAGGGCTAAGGATGTAGCTTCATGCTATAGCACTTGTCTGGCATATATACAATATATGGTTGCACTGAGAGAGGAATAGAAGAGAAGACAGAGAGGAAAAGGAAACAGGAGAGCATGAGGCAGAAGCAGAAGCAGAAGGAGGAGAAAGAAAGGGGGGAGGGCGAGGGAGGGAAATGGCGAAGCTTATTAAGTGAGAATTCACCAAAAAAGACGTACTAAATGCCACAGAATAAAAGTTACCCCTGGGACCAAGCATGTTGCCCTGCAGTAAAGCACTTTCCTAGCAGGAATTTGATGAAAAATGAAAAAAGGAAATGTTGTTCTAAGCAATAATCAGGAAAGTGCAAGTTAAATCATGAGACATTGTTTCCCCCTGGGAGACTCATAAATTAACACATTGATGCCCAATTTTGGTGGGTGAGGATAAAAAGAAACTTTACACGTGAAGAAACCCTTATGCCTGAAAGTTTGGAAACAAGTTTGGCAAAGTCAAATTGCAGACAATTTAACAAAACCTATGCAAATGTAAAAGGGAATACACCCTTTCAAAGAGCAGCTGCATGCTTGGCAATCCATCCAACAGAATGTACAATATTTCTTTTTTTTTTTTTTTTCTTTCTGGTACCGGAGATAGAACTCACAGCCTCGCACTTACCAGGCAAGCACTTGAGCCACTGAGCTAAATCTCCGGCCCTACATAATATTTCTTATAATAGCAAAATACTGAAGTAACCTTTAATCACCTATAGGAGAATGGTTAAAAATAAATTGTTACACCTCAAGGTGGAATCATGCACCAGTAAAATGTCTCCTGACATAGAAAGAACCCAAGATACAATGTTAAGAGAAAGAATAACTTGCGACCATAATGTTAAGTGAAATAAATGAGGCAGAGTTTAAACATGACATAGTTTCTCTCATATAACAAGTGCAAAATATATTTTTTTAAAAAAGCAAACTAAAATAGACAAGTAAAATAAAATAGGAAATATGGAGACATCTTTTAAATGGGAAGGGGATCAAGAGATGGAGGGAAACCATGGGTAGTGGCACATGCCTGTAATCCCAGAATTTAAGAAGCTGAGGCCGGAGGATCTGTGAGTTTGAGACCATACTGAGCTACATAGTTCAAGGCCAACGTGAATTGCACAGCAAGACCCTGTCTTTAAAAAAGAGGCAGAGGAGGGGGTGAAAAAAGAATTAAGATGTTATATTCACGTACCAGCTCTACACAAGGAATGTGATTATTATGTACTGCAAACATGTATGAATAAAAAGAAAAACAACAAGCCATGAAATGGTGTTTGTAGTAAAATCTCATTCATGCTTTTAAAAGTTTGCATGAGGCTGGGACTGTAGCTCAGTGGTAGTGCATTTGTATGGCATGTACAAGGCCCTGGGGTCCATCCTCAGTACACAGGGAAAAAATCCAACTGAAAATACAAAGGAAAAATTATTGCCACCGGGGTGTAGTAGTTCTACCTTTTATTCTTTATTCACTAGGTAACAAATTATAAAATGCAAAAGAAAAAAGAATAATGCCAAATATATAATTGAAGTGTAACCAAATATGTAGATTAGAGGTTGCCATCTTCACTAAGCACATTATGTGTGGAAGAGAAGGCTCTGTTTCCATGGCAACCCTATAGAGGAAGTACAGAAGAAAGCCTTTTTCTTGAGAAGAAGTGCATGATGTGCATGCTAATTTACTGAGCATCGAATTTACCTCTCATTGTTCATCCTGAGAGGAATTTTTTTAATGCTCTATCACCAAATCCATCACTGACTCAGAGTGGCAGAAGCGGAGGTAAAGTTTCTGATCATTGGTCACCTTCTCTTGGCTGAATCAATAGCAGACACCTCAAGGTCAGTGGGGTCTGGCCCTGGAGTCTGCAGTCAGGCTCTGTGACAGCAGTGTCATCCTTCACTCCATCTTTCTAGGGGCTTGTGGCACACAAGAGTTGTATCCTTTTTCTTTCATCTTTTATGTTGGTTTGGCTTGCAGATTATGACAGTATATGTGATAAATGGTAATATAAATTATCTAAAAATTCAATATTTTCTTTACTGAAATGGAATCCTTTGTGGTGTCATCAAGAATGACCTTGGAAAATTATTAGCTGTCATCTCAATTGAGGTCATTTTTTCCCCTCTCTTTCAGACATCCCGAGATCTGGCTTGTTTCATACAGTTTGAAAATGTCAACATTTACTATGGGGTTCAGTGCAAAATGAAATACAAAGCGCCCACTGACCACTGCTTCGTTTTAAAGGTATGTCGTGAGAAGCCCTGAATTTAACTGTGTAAGTAGTTTAGGTCAATGTTTTCTTTTAAGAGAAAAACATTAAATATTATATAATTAACAGGCAATTGTAATGTAATAAAATTTCTATTTTTAAACCAAAATCAAGAAGGGAAATCTCTCTTATTAGCTTAAGTCATTCTCCTACCCCAAAGCATGCTACCAGAGCCTAAAACATTAAAATAAATCTGCCTGGGGTCCTTCATCACTTGTGACAATATAAGCAGATCCACATTTTTTAAATAAATTAACATATAGTTTTATTCATAGAATAAATAAGTTCAGTTCTTTATTGAACTCTTCCAATGACTTGTTACAAATTTTTAGAAAGTAGAAACTTGCTAGAGTTTCCTAGAAAAAGATACAAAATAGCAAGAAATAAATCACTTTAAAAATTACCGAGCTGTGAAACTTTCCAGGGTATATATTGTCAAAAGGCAATGTATTATCAAATGTTTGATATGGTTCACGTGGTTTGAACTTAAAATTTAAATTAAATCAAACCAGTTAGAACAATAGAGAGTTATTCTTATAATCACACATATGATGTGTCCATGGTCTGTGTGTTTACAGAGGTCTGGCTTTGGGGCCTTGGTATCTTTTTGTGCTTATTCTTAGATAAATATAATAATTAAGGCCACATATATTCAATAATTTTGAGTTCCTGCACAATTATCATTGCTTATTTTAATCAAATAGTAATTTGTTAATTTTTTTTTTAACTTTGGGGCCAGGGATTTAGCTCAGCAGCATAAGCGCCTTCCTGGCAAGCATGCGGTCATGAGTTTGATCCCTGGTTCCAAAAAAAAATTTTTTTTTACTTTATTGATACCTGCAGATATTGCTTAATTTTCCTTTAGAACTAGTTTTCCTAGTCTTCTTTTGCATCCCCAAGCATCGATTTTTAGTAATTTGTAAATAATAATGATGGTGGTGAGCACTATACTAGCTTACTCAGCCTGACTCTCTCCTAGTAGTTCTCATTGGGTTGCATTTTGCCCTCCTCAGGAGCTATTTACAATATACAGAGTCATTTTTGTCTTGGGGCAAGAAACGGGTGCTAGTAGCATCTGATGAACAGAGGTTGAGAGCTAGCTACTCAACATGTTCCAATGCACAAGTCAGTTCCCACACTGAAGCATCATCCACCCTGAGTGCCACAAGTGCTGCTGTTGAGAAACCGTACCCTACACAGCATGCTCCCAAAATAATGGTCATAAAGAGACTGAAGGAAGACAGCATTTTTCTCCCCTTTCTTTTCCCTTTGACATGCTATCTCAGGGCCGTCCCACTTGACCTAGAATGCTCTTGTAATTCCTGCTGTCTCACTGTATTCACATCTTTTATCAACCGTCTGTCCTCTTCTGACTCTCTCTAGTCCCAGTTCTGACATATTCTATCGCCTACCCTTCTTCATATTAATCACGGCCCTTGACACCATACTGCATGTTTTGTTTATAGCCGTTTCCCTCACACTAAATGCGGAATCCAGGAGGAGAAGGATTTCTGTATGCTTACTTCACTTCTGTATTCCCAGTACCTTGTTGTCATTCAGAAGCTAGTGAGTGGTCTCATTATTTTGGAACCATCCTGGCTAGGGAAGCATTTCCCAGCAGCAGCACTGTTGGTATTTTGGGCCAGGTAATTCATTGATGTGGGGACTCCATTTTTCATGTTGGCTCATGAATTTGGGGCTAGGACCTAGAGTCATGGTAGGACTGATTTCTCTGACCCAAGAAACAAGGTTATCAGAGGCTGCAGCAAGAACAGCAATACAGGTTCCCTGGGTACTGAACTCAGAACTTCTGAAAGTCCTCATATCCCAGGGTGAAGTTTTCCAGAGAGAGTTGGAGTCTCTGGAAAAAAGAGCAGGATCAGAGGTGGAGACACAGCAGTGTGTGAGGTTCTGGGAACAGCAGTCGTGAGCAAGCTCAGGAGAATGTGCATTTCCTGTTCGACAAGATGATAGTCTGCTTCATTCTAAGGCTAGCTGCTTTATGCACAATTGCCCTGCTCATTTTGCTCTTCAGTACACTTCTCAGTTGCTTCCCAAAATATTGAGAATGCTTATTAGTTTTCTAGGTAAATAGGCCTTGTAGAACTTGATTTGTTTATGAATCTTGTGGTTACTTGTAGATATTCGAAAATTTCATTAGGGTCAGACAATTTCCAAAATGCAAAAAAATATGTTCATTGATGATATGAGGTGTCCAGGATACCTGGAGACACGCTACGAGGTCATATGGCTCTGTGGCTGTGTGATGACTGCGCGTCTAGACCAAAGCCACTGATTCAGCACGAGCTTACCAGCTGACAGTGTATCTGGGAGAGGTGGAGGTGGTATCAGAAATGTTGGAGTTTGAATCCTGGCCCTCCTACTTTCCAACTCTGGCTTTAGGAACACTGCTGAGACTCTCAGCCTCACTTCCTCATGTTCAAAGTAGAGATTTGAGGACCCAACTCTTCTGGGGGATCAAATAAGATATGCCATAGAAACATTAGAAAGTCTAGAGACACGCTGACACTGCATAAGTAGTAGTTAGTATTGCTTCATTCTAGTATTAAATAATTTCTTTTTTTTTTTTTTTTTTTTTTTTTTTTTGTCTTTTTCCTTTTTATCGGTACCAGGGATCGAACCCACGACTGCCTGCTTGCAAGGCAGGCGCTTATGCCGCTGAGCTAAATCCCCAGCCCCAAATAATTTCTTTTTGCACTGCTCAGATTGAACCCAGGGCCTTGCACATGGCACACCAGCGAGCGTTCTACCACTCGGCATTCCAAGCCCCTAAATAAACCCTTTTATTATCTAGTGGTTCTCAAACTTTACCCTGTCAAGCTCACAACTTGTTCCTAAAGCAGAGCTCCTAAAACATGGATTGCTGGGCCTGCAGAGTTGCTGACTCAGTGCGTCTTGGATCAGGCCTGGGAATTTGCTTTCTGACACGTTGGCAGGTGGTGCTGATGCTGTCGTTCGGACCGCTCTCTGAGAAGGCAGTGGAGGCTTGGCTGGTCCCTAGGGAGACTGTGCATACTCACTGGCAGGCGCAGGAACAGGAGGGAGCACTTAGGACCTAAGAACCCTTTCTTTTCTTACAGTCTTGATCTTCATGCACAATCCCGTCCTACACATACAGTGGAGCTGCTGCTCTGTGAATTATTTTTCACCCCACTCTGTAGCTTGATCAGGTAGAGGAAGTAAAAGTGTTGAGGAAGAACTTAGATTTTACAGAAATCTGTTAAGAGGTGGTAGAGTATCCGGAAAGAGTAGTGGACTGTGGGTTCCCTAGAAATGATGAGGAACCCAGAGTCCAGTTATCATTTGCCTACTGCCTATCTGTACTCTGCTGAGTTCAAGCTTCATGGTATTTCTCCCAAGATGACATTGTATTGCCTACTGTTGTGCATTTTTACTGACTTTCTCCCTTATTAGAATAACTGTGCTCTGAGAGCAGGGACACTTTTATCATATTTACTATTGTGTTTCCCAAGCTCATGTCAGCATCGGACACATTGTAAGTGGTAGTACAAATCCAGGGAACAGATGAATGAACGAATGAATGAATGAGTGAATGAATAGAAAAACATAGCAGGGTGCTTACCCCTCAATGTTCTTTGAAACCTGGTTCTATCACTAATAGTAGTAACAGCGATTGCTTCCCTGTCAGGCAGCAGGACCCATACTCCGTCCTTTTCTTCTATTATTTCACTGAATCTTTTTAACATCCTCCATGAAAGATGTTACCGTTCCTGTATCATAAATGTCAGAACAGGAACTCGAAAAGGTTTGTGGAGCTGGCCAAGGTCATGGCTGCTTCTAGGTCTGTACTCTGGCAAACAAACCCTTTTTACTTTCTACCTTTAATTTCTTGGACCCAAGCTTCCTGGTCAACATCCCCCTCTCCGTACACCTCTCTTCTGGCCTGATTTAAGGGTGAAACACTGGAGCCGCGTCTCTCACTCTGTAACTTGCCTCTGCTTGTAGCTGGGCTCCAGATCATTCCTGCATGCAGGAATGTTACCAGTTTTTCTCCTGGTTTCTGCGGACCTCAGCCTTGCACTTCACCCCAGCCCCTGCTCCCTCTGCAGTGGTAAGAGTTCTTCCCCTTGGAACACAGTCATGTTCAAATACTGCTTAATTTGGGGATTCTCAACCACTTCCCCTTTTTATCTGCTCCACCCCTTCAAACAAAGGCTTCAGTTGGCCTGATTTCCCTTCCACTCAGACCTCTTGAGAGCCGTCCGGCTCCTCCGTGTCCTCACTGTCACTGTCAGTGTACTTCATTCATTCCAAAAGATTTCCTGACCTAAATCTATTTGAGATCTTGTGATACATCAGTGAACGGAAGGAAACAGAAGGAAGGTGTCGAAGAGTAGGCATGCTGACAGCTTTCTCCCTCTGCCTCTCTTCAAACTCATAGCTTAGCTTTCCGGGGAACAACAAACTTTCCCAGGCCTCAGACCTGTGGTCGTGTTCAGTGCCTTTTGCACTAGTAACCACTTCCTCATTTTATAATCTTGGTCCCCTCCTCCATCTGCCTGGTTTAGTTCCAGTTCTGCTGGCTTCTCCTTCTCCCCAACACCCCAGAAAAATTTCCATGTTCCTTCTATATTTAGTTCTCACTGGACTCCTGCTGTCTCTGAGAGACCATATTCCCAGCCACAGCCCCAGTGCTGGGGAAATGCTAATTCCTCTCACTCAGCAGCCAGTAGTCTCACCACCTCTGTTAGCCCCATGCCTGCTGTAAAAGCCAGTGTAAGGGGCACCTCAACTGTGACTTGTCAGACAGTGATTCCCTCCTTCTCCCTACCCTAACAATCCCTCAGGATTAATGGTGTCACCACCTATGGCAGTGGTTTCCTAGAGCTGCCATGACAGATACAAATGACTTTTAACAATGGAAATTATTTCTTTAGTGCTTCAGGAGACAACAGATCAAAATTCAAAATCAGTATTGGATTCCTTCTGGAGAGCTCTGAGGGAAAATCAGTTCTGCACCTTTCTTCCAGCTGCTGGAAGCTTTGTGGTCCTTGGCATTTGTTGGCAGGGAGCTGCCTAACGCCAGTTTCTACCTGCATGGTTGCACGTGGTTACACGGCTGGCTTCTCGCTGTGTATATGTCTGGGTTGCTCCTGCTCTTGTCATTAGGACAGCAGTCCTGTTAGACCAGAACCCACCCTGATTTGGTATGATCTTAACATGATTGCATCTGCAAAGACTTATTCCACATAAGGTCACATTCATAAGTACCAGGGATTGGGACTTTTAGAGGAGACACAAACATAACAGCCACTTACTCTACAAAGCTGGGAACAGAAATGAGCCTTACATTCCTTACACTTCCCATTTCTCATGCAATCTCCAAGGCAAAAGTTCGTTTTCTATCACTGTCTTTCACTCAGCTCTCCGCTGCCCCTTTCTCCTCTCCCCTCTCTGTCTTCCATGGTATTACTCATTCTGGGCCACCATCCATATAACCACAGTTACTTCGTTTAATTTTGCTTTCTGACAAGGTCCTGTGATCCCCGGTGCCGGGTAGGACGTTCTGATTTCACACAAAGCCCTTTGTTCCAAACCTCTCCAACTTGGTTTTTGCTGATTTTTCCATGGCTCCCAAAACTTTTCCACAAAGGCTTTTGAATATTACTACAACATCCTGTTACTTCTTCAAAACACTTTTCTCAGCCTCTATTTTCAAATTTCTGTCATAAAGTGAGGCACATCATAAACTAACCACATACCTGTTGACATTCCCTGATTATGGTTTAAGCTGGCCTTTGTTCTTTATTCACCTAGAAATCAGATTTCTCTGCATTATTTGTTGAATGAGAGCCTTTGTTCTAGTTATGGTGTTGTTGCTAACTCTGGACCTGGACACATTTAACTTCTGACACTCAGCCTCATTTTGTAAGTTCAGAGGACCTGCAGGATCCGTTCTGGCTGTAGCATTCTGCAATGGCCTTGACCTTTGTGAGCTGTGCTTTCTGTCCTAAGAAAGCTTCTCTCTTTTTATGGTCAGGAACAGTCAGATCAATGAGGAGGAATCTGAGCCACTGACATTCTCCTTAAATCCCTTTGCAAATAACTGTTTCAGCCGATAAAGAGAGGAACAAGACAGTTCAGAAGTAAGCACTGCGGCAAGATTCCAAGAAAGGTCTGGAGGTCAGGCACAGTGCTGGCTCTCAGGTGTCCAGGAAGCCTGCAGGATTTCAGCCCAATCTAACAGAGGGAGAAAGAAAAGAGCCTCGTGCCCATGCAGTTCATCTTGGAACCATAAATTCTGAGGCTTGCAAGAGACCTTGGAAACCTCTGTTTTATAGTCAAACCATTTTATTTAAGAGAATGCCACATTAGATGAATAATATACTTAAGAAATTGTGAAGTGCTTAAATGGATACTTGTATGTAAAAGACTGCTTTGTTCATTTCCTTGCAAGGATAATTTAGTCTACTCCTGGAAGATTGACTTGCTGTGCACCAAAATCAAAAGCAAACCCCCAAAAAGTAGTATACAAAGGCTGGCAATAACAATGGCAACCTTTTAAATATCTCAGAAAGAAAAAATAGCCCTTTCTTAAACAAATTAGAAACTGTAAATCAGTGGAGAGGCCAGTGCTTACCCCTCTGACGTGACAAGACAAAACTGTAGGGTAGGAGCTGGTCACTGGTACTTTCAAGGACAGGGGTTGTGGTTTCATTTTGCAGCTGAGAATGCTGCAGGCATTTCTGGAATGTCACATTCCATCTGTTAATACCTGGCTTGTATTTTTTGTCAGTCTTATCTTCAGTTTAATAAGTGCAACAAATGCTTTTTTCTAGTAAGACACGTTACCTGAGTTGATAGAGATTTCCAGTTTTAAGGGTCTCCAAAGGACATCATTATTGGGACAGCATTTGCAAACTAAAATTGAACATTCTGAATTATTATCAAGCAAGCACTGAACCAACAATGAAATCTTGTCATCTGAAAGTGTTTCCTGCCACCTGCCGGTCAGATCCAAAAACAACAGCAGCTTTCAGGAGCCTGAGGGGAGGTTGTTCTGCCCTCAGGAGAGAGAAATCTGTGGCTCCCAAGCTAATAGGAATTGACTGCTCTCCAAGCGTTACTGAGGGAAATTCTCCAGACAAAAGGGTCTAAACAGGAAGCAGCCTATTTAAATACAAGACTGTAAGGGTAGACCTCACATAGTTGGTTCAAAAGATCAAAAAAAAGGAATTCTTTGTATCTTCTGGATTTTTCAGCAGTATCCTCAGTCTGTTATTTTGACTTGATAGCTTAAGATAAATACAAAAATTTTAGTTAAGTCTAGAAACATAACCAACCTGTCTGAGCACCAGTTTTTCTCATTAGAAATGACTGAACTTTCACCACACCCTAACAGTCTGTCTGTGAGTGTCTCATTATCCTTTCTGGTCAAAGACAGTATCACAGGCTAGCTCACTGGAAAGACCAGCAGGAAAACAAGCCTGGATACTTCTCCTTAGTTTCCAATTGCAACTCAAAAGTACAAAGCCCTTTGTTCAGATCACCTCACAATTTATCGGTTCCTTGGACTGACTATACAGAAAGTAAAAGTGAGCAGTTGATACGACACCGTAGGAGGAGAAGGGACGCTTCTGCTCTGTCCCTACCCACTCCGAGCACAGCAAGCCCACAGATGTGCCTGGCTGCCTTGGTTTCCCATGCCTTTTTCAGATCTTCAGCAATTCAGGCCATCTTAATTCATCCTAAACCTAGCTTGGATTAACAAACTATTTTATGGAATCCAGAAAAAAGAGGCCTAACCTCTCTCTGCCTCTGCATCTGCCTCTGCCTCTCTTGTCTCTGTCTCTGTCTCTCTCTCTTACACACACACACACACACACACACACACACACACTGTAATCACTAATTATCTTCATACAGTAAAATTAGTTACAAGTATAATGACCTATGAAAATTGACCTGGCACATATTTCAGAATTGGTTATCTGTCTGTCACCCTGTGGCTACAGTATATGTGACTGAATAAAAAGTACTTTATGAGTTCAAGGTTAGTCTGAACTATATAGCAAGATGGAGATCCATCTCGAAAGAAAGAAAGAAAGAAAGAAAGAAATGCTTTGTGAGTTCTTTCAACAATTACTTTGACATCTGGACATAAATAGGTACCATGCACCAGGTACAGGAGTCTTCAGCAAATGAGAAACAATAATTTCCATCCTCGTGGAGCATGCACTCTATTAGAAACACAAAACAGGATTACAAGGAGGCAGAGAACTAAAGTAAAGTACTGGAGGTCCCATTGTCATCACATCTGCCATTCCTTATTATTCTTGTGAGTTCCAAGAGGCCTAGATAGTCCTTGCTCATCCCCCCACCCCCAAGCCATGACTCAATACTACTTGAAAATAGATCCAAACACTTCTTCTGCAATCCTTTGGAGAGCACATAGAAGCTCATTTGGATGAAAGTTAACAGTTGAGGAATATCATTGCAAAACTCTTAAGTTCTTGACAGCAGATGTAACCCCTGGACTTAGTTTTGGGAGCTGTAAAACCATAGTTTCTGTACACATTAGCTCTGTGACATTAAAAAAAAAAGATATATAAAGGTATATTAATTCCCTTATGGTTCTTTCTTAAATCCTTTTGAAGTTTAGCCATTTTAAAAAGTATTTCTTTTCCTATACCTAAAATTACTACCAAATTACTATCAAAATTACTAATACCAATTTTTGCTTCCACCTCAATCAGTCGCACATTATTGTTTTTTTAAAAGTTATTTGGAAAAGTTCTTGAAGCTCCTGATAAATGTTTATAAGCTGTCTTTGAAATGTCTTCTTTCTAGCACCCCCAAATTCAGAAGGAGTCTCAGTACATCAAGTACCTCTGCTGTGACGATGCCAGAACTCTCAACCAGTGGGTCATGGGGATAAGGATCGCCAAGGTGAGAGGGCATTGGAGTCGCCAGCGGCTTCCTGACAAGGCTCCAGCTGTTGTGCTGTGAAGTAACCGGCCCGCTCGTGGGCACAACCACAAATACTATCTCATATGTTTGCCTGCTGAGTTCTTTAAGTAGGTGCAAGGGGTAGCGACATGGACCTCTCCACTGACCCGAGAATCAAGGCTTGACCTTCAAATGAAACTTTTCAGATAGTTACACAAGGAGAGGATTTCAGCTTAGTGTGCAGTTAGGAAACACGAGATTGGACTGGGTGTGTAGCTGGTGACAGGACACTTGCCTACTGTGAGTGAAGGTCTGGGATGGATCTCCAGCATGAGAGGGAGGAAGAGGGAGAAGGAGAAAAAAGAGAGAAAGAAGGAAAGAGAGGAAGTGAGGGAAGGTGAGAGAAACAAAAGGCTGAATCCATAGTACAGTTGTACGTTTAAAGACATAATCAGAATTGTTTGGACAAAGCTCTGTAGCGTGTAGATGAAAGAGTTAACTGATTTTGCTAATCTGGAAAATTATTTAACATGTGAAAAAATGATGTTTTATTAAAATATACAAAGAACTCACTTGGATAAGGAGTGAAGAGTAATCGGAGTGTGTTTTTTCCTCATTGTGCATATTGCAATTGAGTGGAGAAATTGAAAGAAATAAATTCCCTCTTCCTTTCTATTCCCTTGCTAGTATGGAAAGACACTCTATGATAACTATCAGCGGGCTGTGGCAAGGGCTGGACTTGCCTCTCGGTGGACAAACCTGGGTACCGTCAACACAGCTACACCAGCTCAGCCTTCCACAGGTACTAAGCTTTATGGCTTGCGTCTGGGTGGGGCAGTCATGGGTGGGGCTTTTTCAGAGGTGGCTGAATCTAGAGTGCGTGACTGATTCATGGTGCAATGCTAGGACAGGGGCGCTAGGATTAAAGGTGGGTGATTACTAAATCAGTCCACTGATTGGTTTGGTCCTGTTCTAATCCTGCTAGCAAGGATACAGTACAAGGGAAAGAAAGGCCTGTCTTTTCTCTTGCTTACTTTGCTACCTCCTGCCCACCATGAACTGTTTCTCCTTGGCAATTCCTGTCTCCCATGCCATCCTGCCTTGGAGCCAGCTAATTATGGACTGAAACCTCTATAAGCTGTGAGCAAAATAAACCTTTTTCCCCTCCTACTTTGAGTATTGGGTATTTTGTCTCAACAAGAGAAAAGTAACTAAGACATAAGCAGAGGAGAAATTCCAACACGCACTCAAAGCTCAGAGCTCATGTTCAGTCTTACCCAACACAGGTTACAATAGCAAACTTTATATACTCACATTGAATATGTTTCTCTTCTGGTGAGAAGGCTTAGCCTGCCCCCATCTCCCCACCCCATACAATACCCCTGTGTCTATTTTTTAACAAATGATCCCAGGTTTAGGGTAAGCTAATAGGGAGCTGTGTTTCATCAGGGTACAAATATTGTATTTGTCTGAGGCTCCATGAGTACCCAGAAGACTACTTATACAAAGGAAGAGATCATGCCCTGGTGTTTTGCTTCTGTGCTTTCATAGCTGAAATCCTATATCCAGTGCTAGACATCACCTTCTAGGGGTAACATAATAGAAACTGGTTTATATTTTTAAGAACAGAGCACTGAGGCATGGAGTGGGTACTATGTGCTGTTTTTTTTTTTTCACATATACCTTTGTCCCTTGGAGGTTTTTTTACATATACAATTATCCATGGAGGTTTGCTTTTAGGACTAAGTACCTCACCTAAAATGCCATAGTACGTGTACATAAACTATGTATCTTCCCATACTTTCTGTCATCTCTGGTTTATTTATAAAGCCTAATTAAATGCTATTTAAGTAGCTGCTTACTATATTGTTTAGGAATAGTGACAAGGGAAAATCTTTACATGTTCAGTACAGATGCAAATATTTTTGTTTGGTGGTTGGTTGAATCTGAAGATATGGAATCCATGGATACAGAGGACTGAATGCACTATTTCTGGTTCTTAAAACAGCCCTGACTCCACACTTCCTCACTCCACAGCCAAGGAGACTGAATATAGAAGCCAGTATCTAGTATCTCCTGTGTGGCTGAGCTGATTCAAATGCATTATGTTTATGATAATAGTACAAAGAACTAGAACCATTTCTAACACAAGGGTTCTGATTATTGTCTTGGACTTTGTGTCTGTTGCTGCTTCAAAGGATGTTAGCCAGCTTTCCTGTTGCTCCACACGATACCCAGTAGCAACAATTTAAAAGAAAGTTGTCTCACAGTTTCTGGGGATTCACTCCATGATTAGCTGGTTCCATGGCAAAAACATCATGGTGGAAAAGCATGGGGGAGCAAATGTGCTTAGCTCATCGTGGCCAGGAAACAGAGTAGAGGAACAAAGAGGAAAGGATAAGGGGTCAGATAAGCACCCCAGGGTCACACCTCCACAGCCCACCAGTATACATCCAAACATGTGCTCTGCTACTACTGTGAGCAGCTCCTGAGCTAATCAAGTTGATGGTCCAGCTTCAGTGTCACAAATGGTAAAACCACTGTGACAGTACAAAGGTTACAATAAGGTAGATACCACTCAGCATTTAAAGACACCTTCATTGGATGTGACCAGTCTGGCTATTCTGGGAACAGGGAGTTCCCTGCTAGTTAGGGAAATTTAATGTTTAATAGGATAGAGTGCTTTTCTTGGAGCTTCAGTCCACACTGCAGTTGAGCATGGGTTTCAATGGCAGCCTTACAGCAGTGTATTTTCCTGGAACAGCTTCAGTCTAGGAGTGTGTATTGCATATTACATTGAGTTGTTTCATATCCATAAGTCCTTTCACCTGGAGTATTACCTCAGCTTTTCTCTGAATAGCAAGATATTTGCATTTTTAAAAGAATAAGATCTGTTCACTTTTAGTATGTTCCTCAATTTAGATGTATGTGTGTTTCCTCATAATTCACTTCAGGTTGGGTAGGTACTTCGGGCAGGAATACTACATGAGTATTCTTCTGCCCTCAGGTACCACAGTTGGAGGTATCCAAATCTAACTGCCCCTATGACAACATTCATTTTGATCACAAGGTTAAGGCATGGTGCGGTTTCTCTCTGTACAGAGTTTTCATTTCACACCTAACAGTTTGTAGAGAAATACATGAAGACTACATAACCACATCATAAAACTCTCCCTTCTTCTCTCCAATGTCCTAAAGTGTTTCATGGCCTTCTTTGGGTTATGTTGATCAATGGCTTCCCCCAAATTCTTGGAAAACAGCCAGGCATGGTGGTGCATGCATGCAAGCCTAGCACTCTGGGAAACTAAGGCAATGGGATCACAAGTTTGAGCCTAGTGAGACTCTGTGTCAAAAAAAAAAAAAAATGACAAGGGGTTGGGATGTAGCTCAATGCAAAGGCCCTAGGTTCAATTCCCAGTATTTCCATTTTTAAAAAGTTGGGAAATTCTTCAAAGAAGTAACTGTTTGACAGAATATCTAATGTGAAGAATGGCTAATGCAATCTCTCCCTTGATTTGGGGAGGACAAGCCCGCTGGCATGAGCTGGGTAGTAGTTCAGTTGATCTGTCCCCAGGATGCTCTCTAAGGAGGCAGAAAAATCAACATGCAGCTTCTTCTGAGTTTTTGAAATCCATAAACCTTGCGGATGTGGCATAGCTTGGTGGTAGAACGCATCCTTAGCATGTGCAAGACCCAAGGTTCTGCCCCCGGCACAAAACAAACAACAACAAAACCTGTAACCCTCAGTGAGTCATCCCTCTGCTGTGAAAGAGCACATTAAAAGGCAGGAATAAAGTAAGTATCCACCAGGACTCTGACAGAAAAACACATCTAATTCAAGAATATATCAGGGATTTGCACATTTTGCCTCCATCTATTGTTTCTCTAAAGTGCAGTTCGCTGAGAACATTAAAAGATTTTTCTGTACTCCTAAAAACTAATTTTCTGAAATGAGATTTTCAAGGTTTACTCTTCAGGTACAAAGAAAAAGTCTTTAAAAGAGGGTACATTTTTCCTTTGGGTCCAAGTCACATGTTACTGTGTAGGCTTTAAGTATGCACACTTTCCTAAGTACCTCATATTCACTTATGTGGGGTGCTATGGATCAAACATAAAGCTTGAAACATACTTTACTACTGAGCTGCATCCCCTGCCCCATTGTACCGAATCTCATATAAACTTTGCCCTAGAACCTTAAATTTTTTTTAAAAAAATGTCTGTATTTGGTGCTAGGGAGTGAACCCAGAGGCCCGCTAGGCTCATGACTGAGCAACACCCCGGCTGCAGCCTTACCCTTCTCCCAAGGCCTCGCATACCACACATTACCTGTGAAGCTTTTCTTCCGCTCAGATTCACTTTCAGAAACATTGAAACTGCCTGTCCACACTCTGCTTCTCTTTCTCTCCCTCTCAGGACTGAAGGCCAGCAACACCCAGTCCAATGGTCAGATTCCCCAGGCTGTACCTCGCGTCAGCACTGTTCTCCAGGAGGCCCAGAGACAGGCTGAAACCAGCAAGGTAAGGCTCCAGGGGAGCCCCACCACCTGCCGCAGCTGGCACTCCCGGCCCGCCTTCTAACCCATGAGCGGTGTTCGGGGACTGACAAGCAGATGTGGCTCCAACACTGAGAAGTCACCATAGTCGGATTTCATTTGGGAAACTGCTTTGTATTTTTTATAGTAAAGTCACCTAGGCTAGAATCAAACACAAAAACCAGCTCTTAGCACATTGCCTCATGAAAATGTAAGCATTTATTTTAAATGCTGAAAGCATTTAGCAACATTTGTTTTACAGAAATAATTTTCCTCTTTAATTTTAATATTTGAAAAAATAGCACCCCTGAGTTTTAAGCTCTTGCAATAGCTACATATTTTTTCTGAGTAAATTAGGGCACCAGTTAGTTACTCAAAAGCCTTTTGGGTTAAGTGGGTCCCAAAAGCAGACTAGAATGCTACAAAAGGATTATACTATATAATGTGTATTTCATATTTTGTATTTTCCTTTTAATGTCCTACATACATTCTCAAGGTGATGGAGATGAGAATACATTTTAAAATAAATTGCCAAGTGCTGGGGACTAGCTAGTAGTAAACTACTTGCCTAGTGAGTGTGAGGCTGAGGGCCCCCCCCCAGCACCATTAAAATAAAATGAAATCCAAATTAGTTTTACAGTCTCCCTAAGTTTTTTCAATATATTAACGAAGATTCACTTAAATCGATCTAAAAATCATAGCAATCATTGTCATTTAGTCATTTTACCTGTCCTGTTCATAACGTCTCATGGCTATATAAATCCCATTGAATGCTTCCCATATGATTCTAAGCTACCTTGAATAATTGTGACAGTAACTTACCACTAGTATGTTTAGCTTAATTTTCCCCTCATTGACTCCTTCACTTTTTTCCATCCTTGAGAGGTAGAAACAATTAAATCTTGATGTTTGTTGAATGTTTTATATTTTTTGAGAACTACTGTAGGCTTTTCAAAGTCGAGTTTCTCTTAATTTTCTTATCTTCTCCAGCCTAACAATTTTGTCATATAATGTGCTTTCAGCTATTTCTATAACATCACTTGAAGCATTTAGAAAGCCCCAAAGAAATAAGAGAAAGCCAAAATAGGATTTTACGGCTGCAGATTTAGCTCAGTGGCGTAAATGCCTGTCTGGCAAAGATGAAGTCATGAGTTCAATCCCTGTTACCAAAAGAAAGCATTTTACTATGTGGGAACACCAATTCCCAAGCAGCCTGTTCAACAACTTAAACTCAATCATGAAGCACTTGTTTAAGAAAAAAACTTCCAACTTTAATCTTCAGTGGTAGGAGATTATTAAGCAGAAAAAATGGAAGCCTGATGAAATGTCAATTGGAGTGGTAATTATCACGAAAATAACGACATTCAACTCAGCTGCCATAAATTTCTGGAGAAGTTGCCTTAGATTAATATACATTGTTGTTGTTGTTGTTGTTGTTGTTGTTGTTGTTACTAACTCCACAGTTGACAGGTGAAGGCCAGACCAAATCTGGTGCTCCCAATAGCGCACGCATCATTGTTTTACTTTTTGGGTCTCACGTATTTCCATTCCGTTTCATCATACCCTGAGATAATAACGGGGACCCCGGAGTACGTGCTATGTCTGCCTTTCACACCGTTTAGCACAGGTAAACTAACCCCGCAGCAGATGCTGGGCTTCCCGCCTGCCCCTTCTCGGAGGTGCGGAGCTGGAGGCGCACCGTTCTGCACAGGCCCTCACCTGCCGGCCGGCAGAGGGCGAGGCGGGGCGCCTCAGGCTGTGCGGGGCCACGAGAGGCGGGCGCCCTCGGGCCTCTGGGGAAGGCGCGTGCGCCTGCGCCCCACGGCCCCCCGCCCCCTCGGCGCGCGGACGCAGCACGCGGACGCAGCACGCGGCTTCTGTGTCGCGCGGGCCCAGCGCTCCGGGGACCGGGGACTGAGGGCAGGCGGAGGGCAGCCCGCGGGACCCCTCCGGCAACAGCCGCGTCACTCCACCCGCGTCGCTCTCTCCAAGGAGAAGCCCGCCCACGGCCCGCCCGACCCGGGAGCGCCCCGGACGCAGCCGCTGCCCAAAGCCAGCCCGCCGCCACCGCCCGCGCGCCGGAGCTCCGAGCCCCGCGGCCCCGCCACACCCGTGCCGCCGCCCCCGCCGCCCAAGGCCGCGCCCTCCCCCGGAGACCTCCTGCCGCCACCCCCACTTGAAGATCTCCCGCCGCCGCCGCCGCCGCCGCCCCCCGAGGACGAGGTGGAGGAGGACGAGGCGCTCCCGCCACCGCCCCCCGAATTCGCTGACCCGCCCCCGGACTTCGTGCCACCACCGCCGCTGCCGCCCTTCGCCGCGCCCAGGGCGCCCCCTGCAGCCGCCAAGAGGTCTCCGGCGCCCGCCAGGAGGTCAGAGTGCCCGGGTCCGGCGGCTGCCGAGCAGGACTTCATGTCTGACCTCATGAAGGCCCTGCAGAAGAAGAGGGGCCACCTGTCCTAGGCCGCGGCCTGGTTGGCACCTCCGGACGCCCTGCCCAGCCTAGGCCACGCGTTGCAAGTGTCCAGGGTGGAATGGTGCATTGTAGCCAGCAAACTCGGGAGTGGAAACTGTTTAAATGTACATACCTTACTCTTGTACTGTCGCCCCCCAAGTTAACTAAAATGATGTTTCTGCTCTATTTTATTATGTTTATAAGCATCAAATTAATAAACATTGAAAATTTTCTGAAGATAGTGCTTCCAGAGATTTCATTGTACAAATTTTGGTTGGTATGAAAACTATATTTGACCTTCTGAAAATAACTTTCAAAGTCTGACACCTTAAGTCTTGTTAACCGTGGATGTTTTCCTTTTTTGTGTCTTTTTGGATTTTTGAGGGAGTTTGTCTCTGAGACGGGAGCTTGCTGTGCAGTTAAGGCTGGCTTTGAATTCCCAACACTCCCCTGCCTGAGCACCCTCAGTACTGGGATTACGAGTGTGTGGCACCGTACCTGACTTTGTCTTGATCCTCAGAATTTTCAGAAAAGTCAAAACATGGAAAAGCAGTCAGGGGTGGAGGCCTGTGATTCCAGCACTCGGCAGGCTGAGGCAGGAAAATCATTGTGAATTCAAGACCAGCCTGGGTTACAAAGTGAGCTCTAGGCTAGCCTGAACTGCATACCGAGACCCTGCCTCAGAAAGAAAGAAAAAGAACAAAAGACAAAAAACTGACAGGCAAAATATATTTAGTTTCTTTGAGATTCATGATTAGTGACCTGGATCCATAATGTTTTGATTTCGCTTTTATAAGCTGAATGAGGTACGTGCTTTGAAAAAAGTTACTTAGCTTTCGGATTTTCTAGTATTACAATGCTATAAATATCCTATAAGTAAAAATGTATATATTCTTCGACCTGAAATGTTTTTCCTGAGAGATGAATTCAGTGCACAATTTTAATTAGCCAATGAACCCTGGATCCTGTTACTTGAATCTATCTTCTCTAATTGATTTCTGCTAAGTCTTTTAGATTATTTTAGTTTTATTTCCATGGCTCTGTTTTTGTATTTCATTGTAAAACTTCTCAAAATCTTAAGTGAACAGAAACTAAATTTAAAATAATGTATTTTTAATTAAGAAAAATGATTAATTTTATATTTTAATATATGTCAGAAAAACGTGAGCTCTAAATTGTCATGTAACACAAAACTAGTTCAGTTTTAAAACCAAAATACTAAGTAACTAAACCTGGTAAGTTAAGCCTGCAGGGAGAAGAGGAAATAGCAGAGAAGATGCTTTTAAATTTTTCTTGAGCAACTACTCGAAATAGAAAGTAAAAATAAATCACAGGGGCTGGGGGTTTAGCTCAGGGGCATCAGCGCCTGCCTTGCAAGCAGGCAATCGTGAGTTCGATCCCTGGTACTGATAAAAAGGAAAAAGACAAAAAAAAATTTAAAAATAAATTACATTAAATCACATCCCATTTGCACTAACTCTTTGCTGGTTTTATTTGTTTGTTTGGCTTTTTAGTTTTATGATTTTTATGTCAATGCAATAAAAACACAGTTTTTCTGATTCCCAACCAAAGCTGGGACCATTGTGCCAGTCTCTGGAGCGATACAGAAAGGGTCTGAGTGAAGGTCATCACTTTGTTAAAGACCAATTCAGAGATCCAGAGCTCTACAAGGACAGGTTAATGCTTGTGGCCTCACAAGTTGTCCAGGTTGCTTGGAACTGATGTATATCAATGAGCCATAGAAGTTTCTCTGTAAGGATTGTAATCTGAATTTACTTACCTGAATCAAAATGATCAGGTGGTTTGCAGACCAGGAAATACATTTATATTTGAAAAGAATTCAGAATTCAGGATCACCAAAACCAAAAGAGCAGCACTTTGCTAAGTTTATTTCAGAGAATTAAAAAACCTTTATGGTCATTCATGACCGCACCTACAGAAGGAAGGAAAAGCATTCCATTTGAAAGTCAGAATCTAGAGGATGAAGGAACCCTGGAAATGATCCAGGCCACTAGGATCCTGGTTCTAGGTAAAAGCAACTAAGACAAGCTCAAGCTAAAGGTAGGTTTTTATTCCATCACAAAGCAGAGTTCCAGGTTAAGTGTATACCTAGATTCCTAAGCAAGCCCTCAGACTGGCTCCTGGACATTCATGATTTTCCCATTTCTCATCCCTGCTCTTGTCTGTGTACTCTCCTGATTACCACTCTTTGCAGCATGATCCTGCTTTCAATCCCTATGATGGAGGACAGGCACTTCACTTAATTCCATATTTTTGTTGCCTCTGTCTAGAGGCTGGGACAGCCTGGCTGTCTTTCACTTTAACTGAAGAAGTACATTATTGGCCAAGCTGAGTAGGCCATTTCTTGTCAAACCGTCTTCAAGCCAGAATATGAAAGAAGATACAAAGGGCCCATCGTGGTGGATCGAAGGGGCCAGAGAGCAGGGCCAGGACACACTCTTTCTCTCCCTAGTGCCCAGTGCCAAGAGCAGTTCTAATGGGTTTCACCGATGACCCCCAAAGTGTCTCCCAATTTACTAACCTTAAAAGCAATGAGTAACGCCTGCAGGACCCGGAGGGCTGGGACCACATATATCCCAGGCCTCTTAACTTCTATCCGTACCAGAATTTTCCTTTAGAGGGAAGAGACTGTAACTGTCCAAAAGTAGTAAAATGGTTGTCAGTGTTAACATTTGATGATAGATATTTTAAGAAAGCTACTGAGGAGAAGTTTGTGATCAAACTGTTGACATAGCAGACCAAAGGGTGGATATACTGCCCAACCATTTCTCTAATGTCTCCAGGGTAAGTCCACTTGGATCTCTCTTGAGTACAAACACAATATTAAGAACATTTTGACCTGAAATCTTAGACCTCTGAGCTACTTTTAGTTAATCTTGGGCAGAACTTCAATCTTCACAGACCCAGGCATTACCAAATCATTAACTCTGCAATTTCTGCTCAGTGGAACAAAATCTTTGGTATTTGTTTGAAAGGTCCCCACATTCTCTGTACATGAATGGGATCATTTAGATCAGCCCTAAAAGTGAAACAAAATTTGTTCCTCTGTTACGAAGTTGAGTGAGATATTTGAATGTGGGAAAGTACAAAAGTCAGGGTGGATTTGGAGGTAAGGGAATCTGTGTAGGGACTTAGGAACCCTCTACCATGAGGTATAAAGACTAAAAAGTTTCTAGTATGGCGTTGTCATCAGGACAGAAACCTATGTAATATCTCACTGCAAGCAGAGTGTATAAGGAAGTATGATTTAAACTACCATGTGATAGAATCTGAAGTAAGATTTTACAGTTAAGTAGGGAGAAGTAGGCAGAAGATGGGAGAAGTGAACATTTAAGCCTATGCCATATTTTTTATAGTTGATCACAGAAATTATAGCTAATCTGATACCAAAATTGTCAAATTAAGTCATTGAATCTTTGAAGCTTTTGAGACTTTTTATGGCTGAATACATGGTCAGGTTTTTTTGGTTTTTGTTTTGTTTTCTGGTTTTTGTTTTTTTGAAACAGGGTCCCACTGTGTAGTTCATGCTGGCTTTGAACTCATGGTGATCTTCCTACCTCAGCCTCTGGAGTGCTGGAATTACAGGCAAGTGCCACCACACCCGGTTTATGGTCAGTTTTTATGGATGGTCCGTGTGTGTGTGTGTGTGTGTGTGTGTGTGTGTGTGTGTGTGTGTGTATTGAATGTGCTATGTATAATTTTTAGAACAAATTTGTTAATTATGTTGCTTAACTCTTTGATAGCCTAATAGCTATCTTGTTTAGTCCATCAGTCACTAAAAAGGATGTGAGATCCCCATCTACAAAGATAGACTTTTCAGTGTCTTTTCATTGTTCTAGAAAATTGTATCTTATGTATCTGACATTGCTTAATGAATGTAAAGGAAGTTTACTTCCATGTCTTCCTGGTGAGCCAAATCATACCTCACTGTGGAATGTTCTTGCTTTTAAATCTTACACAGCTGCATTCTTTTATCAGTTATCTGCATGGCAAATCTTTCTAATTAT
This sequence comes from Cavia porcellus, assembly GCF_034190915.1. NCBI lineage: Eukaryota > Metazoa > Chordata > Mammalia > Rodentia > Caviidae > Cavia > Cavia porcellus. The sequence continues at coordinate 22,604,798 of NW_026947510.1, forward strand.
TCACTTTCAAGTTTTCTCTCATTATATTCTAGATTTGCCAATACAAATGACACATAAGTGTATATTGTTATGCTTACCTCTAGTGCAGTAAGCATTATCTTTTAACTGGCAACAACTGTAAGATGTTCTTGGCACTTTGCTTTGCACTCTGCCTGGATTTCTCTTTCTTTTTCTTTATAAAAGGATTCTAGCTAGTAAATGAATGATAGGATTATATTACTTTATAATCTTTTTGAATCAGTGGGTCAAGGTAGTGATCAAAATGGCTGTTATAGCACAACAAGAGAAATATTATGTACCTCCTGACGCAAATACACCACATCTGCCTTCCAGTGGCAAGTATTTTTGGCAAATAAATCAGTCCTAAATGACCAAATCTCTAGATTTACAGAAATACAGGAAGAAAATCACACTGAACCATACCACAGGATGCAAGTAGCAAAGTTCACACTGTGGGAAACACTACAGGAGAAACAAACTGGGTTCTTCAATTAAAAGACACTGAGCGCGCGGGGGGGGGGGGGGCGGTTCAGTAGTACAGCACTTGCCTAGTATCCAGAGAGCTCTGGGTTTGATCCCCAGCACCAGAAAAAAAAAATCAAGAGAAAGAAAGATGTTAAGTGGGACCTAAAAGTGGACACATCCAAAGGTACCAAAAGAAATTTACTATATATCATCATTTAATCATAATATATAGTTCTTTTTTGGATCCCAGTTAAACAACTATAAGATAATAATGATGGGGGCTGGGGATTTATCTCAGCAGCATAAGCGCTGCCTTGCAAGCAGGCAGTAGTGAGTTCGATCCCCAGTACCGATAAAAAAGAAAAAGGCAAAAAAAAAAAAAAAGATAATAATGATAATGATGATGATTATAAAATAATAGGAAAAATGAAAACATTATGCTATTCAAAACATTAGGGAGTTACTGCTAATTTGTCATAAGGTGGTAATGGTATCACAGGTCTGTATGAGTTGTCTGTTTGGGGGGATGGTGGTGAGATGAGACGTTTCATTATGCTGAAGGCTAGCCATGAAACTCTGGGCTTACCTGGCCCTTTTGCCTCAACCTCTCAAGTAGGTCCAAGCACACAGAACCACACCTGGCCAGGGTGAGTTTAAGACATTAACATTTGGAGATGTACACAGTAATATCTGTAGAACAAATAAAAAGTCCAGGATTTTTCTAAAAATACGTAAGGATATGTAAATTATACTTCAGTTAAAACAGTAACTATCATACAGAGAAAGAATGTGGAGGGGGTAGATAAACAGACCCAACTGACCATGCACTAATAATTTATATAAATTGATTCAATGGTAAATCAGGTTCATGACACTACTCTAGTTCTACAAATGTTTGAAAATTCCATAAGAGATAAAACAACTCTAGGAGTACAAATGAACTATATACCCTAAATGCTGAATAGTCAGTAAGTCCTAGATACTTACAAATCCATTTTGATCAAAACACTGCCATAGAATTTTTCAATGAGACTCATTTATGTGGTTAACCAAAAACACTTTATTTTTCCATTATCTTGTTTCAAGGAACAAAGTCCAATTTATAAAACTAAAAATATTTTATATATAACTGTTATATATGGTCATACAATCACTGATTGTTGTCAATGTGAGAACAATCATGAAGCATTTGTTATGGGAAGAGGAAGTAGGGAGGAGGAGGAGAAAGGAAGGGAAGGAAAAAGAATTTGTTACATAAATTATTCTTTGGTGAGTCCACTGATAGTAGTCCTGAATTTCTTTTTCCCACAATGAGATGAGCAGCTAACTGAGACATCCAGGTTTCTTAGCTGTGGAACACTTCTGGAAAGGATACCGAAGTACTTGTAGAAAACAGACCTAGTACAACAGTTCAAGCTGGTAAAACAGATTTTTCCATTCAGGACACTTACTAATTTTCTAAGTATCTAAAACAACAAGGTAAATTTCAAATGCATCTATACATTTTGTTTATTAAAACCTCAACTACTCTTGTCCCTTAAAATTTCTATTTATTCCGTGGAAAGTTCTTTGAAAAAGTACTACTTCAGACTAAACTCATAGTGAATATGTACAGTGTCATGAAGACTACAAATATATCCCTCAGTAATTTCAATATTCCTTGCGAAAATTAAGAGAATCATAGTTTTCTAAAATACTACAAAAATAAAAGAATGTGAATGTGAATGGTTTGCAATCTCTTCAAATCAAGGCATGGACTATAGCTCATGTGGCTTCCTCATGGAAATTTTGCCCCTTGGTTATAAACTGAAGCCTCAAAGAAGAGGTGCCCTTCAACAATAAGTCTAAAACTAAAATGTATATGTTTTTGTAATTTCATGACTATCTTGGATATAATGAAGAAATACCTCATTCTGACAGAAAAAGGTAGGTGATTATCTGTATTTAAAAAGTACAACCAAGAACTCAAATAGAGTGCATCGCTAATTTTTAAATAGAAAGATCACATCATGAGAAATATAGTGCCCTTAGGGTAAGTCTGGAAACTTCTCTCTGGGTATCCTCTAGTGACATCCTTTTCCTAAAGCTACTTGGCCACCTATCAATTTTACCTATAAGTTTCAAAACACCTCAGATAGGTTTTTCTGTTTCTCCACAGCTCTTTGCATTGAGCAGTTTCCCAAGAAATATTTGATTAGGGAAATGCCCATCTTAGTTATGAAGGGCTCATGTGTAAAGACTTAGAATCTTTTTCCTCTCCTGCATGAGACTTTGGCCTTTACTTAACTTTAAGGTGGTGTGTAATGATATCACCGTGTAATTAATGCCTATAAGTGACAGCCCACTGACTTGGAGAACTGGAAATGCCTGATGCAAGGCTTCAGGAGTGGTGACTGCAGCGATAGTTTCTTGTGGGGACTTTGGAAACTCCACTTATGGAGCCTCTGAAACAGTTTTCTGTGGACCATAAAGCTGCCCCATTGGACTGTCCCTGCATCTTTCCAATGTGGCTCTCATCTCCCTCGTCCCAGCTGCACTGCTCACCTTACTGCAGGCATGGATCGCTACAAGATCTCCTGCAGATGGGGAAACAGACTCTCGTGCTACTAGGGGCCAGGAATGGCTAATGATAGTCATGGAACTAGGGGTGTAGCTCAGGAATGGTGCACCTGCCTAGTAAGTGCAAGAACTTACTACCAAGAAAGGCTTACGAATATGAAAGTTTACCTGAACTTAACAATCTCCTAATACCCCACTAGGCTCGTGATGCATCAATTACTTATGAAGGATTTGGAGGAAGAGAAGGAATAAAAGCTAGGGTGTCCCACCCTATAGGTGAGTCAACGTAGATGCTAGAGAGGAAGTGGGGATGAGAAGAGACAAGAGACACAAAGAATGGAGACAAGACAGTGCTTGATCAAGTCTCGTTTATTCAAAGAAACAGTAACGAATATATAGTGTATTGGGGGAGGAGGGAGTTGGGTTCTGAGATGTCAGCAGATAACTTAGCAATAGTGGCAACAACAGGGTTCTGTCACCCTATGGTAATTCAAATCTCCCACGTGCCGGCTGATTAGCATAATCCCTGAATGGGCCAAACCATAGAGACGTGTGACCTAAGGAGAAACAGGCTAGGCGAGGAGAGAAGCTTAACCAAATGGAAACTTAACTCCTAGAGGACGTTAAGGTTGATATAAGGTGACAGCCAATTACAGGGAAGCCACACTAGGAGAAAGAAGAAACAGACCAACAAAACAATTTATGAAACTCCAGCTCAGACAAATTTAGTGACAAATGCTGACTTATCTGTCTTGTCTTTGTTTTTCCTTAAAGGCATAAAAAAATTACATTTAAAAATATTTCCACTTTCTGAAATGAAAACCTAAAACCATCAGGCTAGTGAACATACTGAAGTAAAAAGTTAATGCAAGCTCCAAATAGAAACAGTAAAAATAGCTCAGTCACATGCCAACTCTGATGAGTTGGTAGTGATTGCAAGGTATGTCTTGATGAGAATTAATCTGAGGCACTGAGGAAATTTTTTTTAAAAGTATAAAAGCCAAGGCAAAATGGAACTTCAAATATTCAATTCTTTTTCTTTTGGAGACCAGCCACATTTCTAAACATCCTCATGCTGAGGGCATAACAAACACCCTCTCTCCTCAGCCCAGGTGAAGAGACAGAATATGTAAGTGCCGGCCCATACGGTCAGGGCCCACTTTGCTCTCCACGGGAAAAGGAGAGAGCAGGTTTCTGGGAGCAATAAGGTAAGCCTGAACATGTCCATTGTCTCATTCTGTTCCATTTCTCCTCTGTTCCTGGCTATACACAACACTTACATACCTGTACATGGAGAGAAATGAATGCGGGCCCTTCGTCTTTGGAGCTAGCTTTGAATAAAGTGTTTTCCTTTTCACCAAAAATAAATGGCTTACTTTGTTTCTTCAGTGATAAGCAAATGGACCTGTGTGTGCACACGGGTAGCCAGTAAGTTTTGGTTAGTCGGTCAGAGGATAAATACCTGAGAGGTCCTTGGTCTCTGATGTCCTAATGGGAAAGTAATTTGGAGAAGGGACTGCTTCCAGCCACCTGAACCCATGACCAGGACTCTAGGGACATTCCATCAGCCCAGGACACCTGTACCCTAGGACTTCTCCCTTCTTTCCTGTGCATGGCATCACAGCCTACAAACATTTCTGTAGGTGAAAGGAAAAAATGCTGTTTGGGGCTCTGCCTGATTTTGCACTGGAAAGTACCCCATCTGACTGGGCTAATGGAGCACACATTTGGACATTCCCTTAGGTTCCTCACTGTGCCATTTGGGGAGAAGTACCTTCACCATGTGGAGCCACTGGGATATGCCACAGATAATTTGGATTACTGACTGACGAGAGAAGAATGATAGAATAAAGTTCCAGGTGTTTGTTTGTTTGTTCAGCGTTCTCATTTGGTTTGGTTTTTCTTGCTTTTGTTTGTTTCACTTTGTCTTATCCTTCTCTTTTGATAACCAACTGGAATATACTATGGATTCCATGATGAGGGAACCACGGGAACTCTGCCCTTTCTACCATATGAATAGAGAGAAAGAGACAACCTGGCCTCTTCTAAGACCTGACAGAGTGCTTAGTCCAGCTAGGGAGCTTCCCATTTCAGGACAGGCAAGGCTCACCGTGGCAGTATCCAGTTGGAGGCTGAGATCCATCATACAGAGCTACTGGATCAATCCTTTTTTCTTGTTCTTGGGGTTCTTATGAACCCATCTGGGACTTTGTGGAAGCCATCTTGAGCTTTCTGAGCCAATCTGGGACTTCTTTGTGAGCAGTTTGGGAGTTTGAGATTCTTAAACTATGTGACAAGTTTGGATTAAAAGACTTTAAGAGGCTAGAGACACTGAGGTGTCTTGGAGACCTCTGAGGTGAATTGCTCAGGAAGGAAAGCACTTGTTTTAGCTTGTAACTCCCTATAGAAGTTTTAATTATCTTTGACTTAGAAAAATAGATTTTACTGGGACATGACATAGCCTGTATAACAGAGAGTATAATTTATTTCCTTTTGGTTTACTATCTTCGATTCATTCTAAATTGGTTATTTCAAAATATTTGCCAATGCTTCTAGTATGCTTGCAATTGGCTTCCCTTCCTTCTCCGTCACCTCATTCCCCAGCTAGGAAAATGGACAAATCTGACCAAAGAAAGCTTGCCTGGGTACTCTGCTCAGTGATAAGCACTGTTCCTAAACTTATATTTTTTTTCCATGCTTGAGGCCTTGGGCAACAGAACCAGGATGGAATGTGTAAACCTCTGACCAGATATGTCTAAAACTTAATACAGTGGGAAATGTTTTAAATCTGATGTAAGAGCTCTTTAAGTTTACTAAACTTACCTATTTTGCCATCTGGCAGAAAAACTTCAAGGGAACTCAAACTTGGATTCAATGGACAGGAAATGTAAATCTCTCTCCTTTCTACAACAGAAGTCCTACCTTTAAGACATGCAAATTTAATTTTAAATATTTGCTCAGTAAAACAAACCATGCCAATATTGTAACTTTGAAAAGTAAATAACAGACTTCTGGGGAGATGGAGGAGTGGTAAGCAGCAGAGCAAACAGCATCTCTGAGAATCACCATCCAGACACTGGAATACAGCATCATGAGGAAGACAAGAAGAAAATGGGTCCCCTGCACGAGGGAAGAATCTGAAGTGTGAATTGAAGCCCACAGAAAGAGTGAAAAGCAAAACTTCAACAAAGAAAGCGGTAGCTGGCAGCACCTTCTCCTTGAGCCAGACTCACTGCAAAAGAAGAGCTGTTGGAACCTGGGGACACACAGTCATGTTGATAGTGAGAGCTGGTACACAGCAGTGGAGGGGAGCAGTGGACCTAGAGGACTGCGCTGGCTGACGGTGAGTGCAGAGGACTCAGTCCTCCCTCAGGAGAGAGTGATTCACCGTGAGCCATTTTGAACATGGGCCAGGTAAGCCTGGAATCCAGAACAGCTGCCAGCTTTCTCCAGCAGCTCCTGTCCGGGAACAGACCATTGGAAATTTCTTGGAGTGTGGTGAGCCCAATGAGTCGGGTCTTGGTGTAGGCCTGCCAAGGTTATCTACTACACTACCATAAAGCAACTGCTGGCTTGCTCGGACAGATCAGCACAATTTAGGACTCTGTCTCCACAGGCTATCTACTAGTGAAACCAGAGAGAATTCTGGAAGTGGACTGTTTTTCTTTTTATTTTTCATTTTTGTTTTGTTTTGTTTCTCTTTTTCCTTCATTGCTTTTTTTTATGAGTATGAGAGTAGTTCGTGGATGTAGTTCTTCTCTGTTCTTCCTTTTATCTCTTTCATCTCTCTTTTCCTTCAGTCTTCTGCATCAGTTTCCCCAACTTGGTGTGATCTACCTTTGCCCTCCAACCTTCTGATCTCTTTCTCTTTGTCCACTTCCTTATTTTCTCCTTAATCCATTTTAAATTTTAATCCTGAGGGCAAAACTGACACATTATGGACTAATATATTGCATGTAATTGTCTAGTTTGTTTTACATTTTGTCATAAACTCACAAATCTAGTTCATATAGTTGCAAATTAAGGGTTAGTTCAGTTAGTTAGTTGTTTTCTAGGCTGTGTTTGATGCTGTTGATAACCACTACAGCCAAACTTGACATATTGTTCTAATGTTGGCCCGGAGAATCTATGACTGAAATTACCTAAGGGTCAGAGAAAATACTGTGGCACAGTGCCAAAGAACCAGGGAGTAGACCAAATGAGCAACAACTTATCATCTCCAACAAACTGAAGAGGTAAGATCTTCCAATAGATTCAAAACCCAAAAACCAGCTACACCTAGAAAGTACCAATCATCAGAGAACCAATCATCATCTAAGAGGTAAGATCTTCCAATAGATTCAAAACCCAAAAACCAGCTACACCTAGAAAGTACCAATCATCAGAGAACCAATCATCATCTAAGGCTCCTAAATACCACCAATAAAGCAACTCACCATACACAGTTTACAAGCATCACCCCAGGAATTAAACTAAAAAAAAAAAAAGAAAGAAAGAAAAGAAATGAGAGGACACGTAAACAACATACAGCCTCAGACATCCAGTTCACCAAAGGCAAACCCATAGGGTAATAACGTGGAACAATCTGAAAGCCCCTCACCATGTCTCTTCAAAGTAGAAACAACAAACAAATCTAATGAGGCTCTGGAAAAAAAATGAAATCAGAAATAATCTCTCAGATAACTACAGAGATTACCAAAATACACATCATGCTTAGTGACATTAGAGCAGATACAGACAAAAAAAAAAAAAAAATAGACGAGCTTAAGCAAATTATGGAGGCACAGCATAGGAAAGAAATGGAATCCATAAAGCAGATTCAAGCAGTTATCCAGGAGAACAAAAACTCTTTTGAAAGTACTCAAAGCTGTTTAGGCCAATGTGAGGACAGGATCTCAGATATTAAAGACATGCTTGCAGTTAATGACCACAAAAAGAAAGATTTCTCAAAAATGGCAAGGGACTATCCAGCAGCTGTTAGATGAGACAAAAAAGAATAATTTAAGGTTAATTAGAGTCAATGAATAAGCAGGAGATACCACAAATGACGTTTAAAAATGTTCACAGACATCATGACAGAAAACTTTTCTGGTAGAGGAAAAGAATTTGACATTCAGATAAACAAGGCATATAGACCTCTACTTAGCAATAATCAAAAAATCTACAGCCAAGCATATTATAGTCAAGATTCCAGAAATTCAACACAATAATATCTTAAAAGCTGTTAGGGAAAAGAAACAAATCATCTATAAAGGAAAGTCCATCAGAATCACAGCTGACTTCTCAGCACAAACTCTTAAGTCAAGGAGAGCTTGGATTAAAGTACTCCAAATTCTAAAAGAAAACAACTTAAAACCCAGATTGATATATCCCACAAAACTATGTTGCAAGATTGATGGAGAAATAAGATATTTCTATGACAAGGAACATCTGAGAAAATTCATCATCGACAAATCAGAAGGACATTCTGCAAAGAGATAATAAGGAGCACAGCTCCATGAACCACAACAGAAGGAATCCACCAGGGAAGGCAAAAAGTTGGAAGGAAGAAAAGGGTAGGGGAAAGCCAATGACAGGAAAATAAGATGACAAGGGTACTTTTCAGATATAACCATTAATGTTAGTGACCTCAATGCACCAGTCACAGGCTAGCAGAATGGACCAAGAGACACAGGCTAGCAGAATGGACCAAGAAGCAAGATCTGACAATATGCTGCATACAAGAAACACACTTAATTCAAAAAGAAATTCATAGACTGAAAGTCAAAGGTTGGAAAATGTTACTCAATGCAACAGGAACCCATAAAAAAAGCAGACAAAGTGAATTTCTAGCCAAACCTGATTGAGAGAGATAAAGAAGGTCACTACAGTTTTGTAATGGGAACAATTCAAGAGATAACCATATATACATGTATATATATGCAACAAATATGTGTGTGTGTGTTATGCAACAAATACCAGGATACCCAACTATATAAAACAATTACTAACCAACATAAAAAGTCAAATAAGTCCTAATACAATTATATTGAGACTAAATATTAGAGCTAAATCTTTTGAGTAAATGAATTTAGTAGATGTCTACAGAGTGTTTCACCCCACAACAGCAGAATTATTCTCAGCTGCACACAGAACCCTCTCCAAAACAGATCATATACTGGCTCATAGAACAGGCTTAAGTAAATTCAAAGGAATTGAAATTACCCCATGCTTACTATCAGACCATAGTGCAATGAAATTGGAAATTCATGCTAAAGGAAACCACAACAACTTCATAAATAGCACCCTACTGAGCAACCAATGGGTCACAGATGAAATTAAAGAAGAAATTAGACAGTTTTTACAGTTGAATGACAATGACAACACAACATACTGGAACTTGTAGGACACAATGAAAAGAGTCTTAAGAAGGAAATTTATAGCAGTAAACACCCATATCAGGAAAATAGCAAAGACATGTAATGTTGAATCTTAATGTTGAATCTCAAACTTCTAGAAAAAGAAGAGCAGGCTAAATCAAAAGCTCATAAAAGGGAGGAAATGATAAGGGTCAGAGCAGAAATTAATACACTGGAGACTAAAAACACAATACAAAGAAACAATGAAGAGTTGGTTCCTTGAAAGATAAAATAGTTCACAAATGGGCCAAAGGGGAAGAAGGAAGGAGTGGCTGTCAGGCATGGCATCCTCCACTTCATGAATAAGTCCTCAATGAATTCTTGAAGGGAGTCCCCTACTGCAGTGGGACTCTCTGTAGCCATGTGACTGGGTCTGAAAAGAGGCTTGATCCAAGTGCTAACTAACATGAGGTTCCTGAGAAAAGGAGACTGATGCCATTGGAAGCTGGGAAGAATGTTGGTCAATAAGCAGCAAAGTAAAAAGCCTGTCTGAGAGAAACAGCTCAGATACTGGAATATAGCATCCTGGAGAAGACCAGACAGAAGGAGACAGATCCTCTTGAGCCAGGAAGAAACTAAAATGAAAAGAAAAATAAAGAAAAACTTGGACAGAAGGTGATAGCCAGACACACTCTCACAGAGCCAGTGCCACTGTATGTGAAATGCCACTGGAATCTGAAGACACACAGTCACAGTGAAGTTTGGGGTTGGTGAGCCTGAGGGTCTTGGGGAGAGGTCATGGTCACGGAGGGAAATGGCAGACAGGAAAACAGCACCGGCTCACAGTGAGTGCAGGGAACTCAGTCCTCCTGCAGGAGTAGGCAATTGGCCAGGTGACATTTTGGAGTTGGGCAGGATAAGCCTGGAACCAGAACTGCAGCTGGCTTCGTTCAGCCACTCCTAGTACAGAGCAGATTGGTGAGAATCACTGGGACTGAGTCCTGCCCCTGTGCACGATCCAATACCCAAGGCTGAGGTTTTCCAAAAGCTATCCCTAGCCAACCCTGACCATGTGGCACACACTAACATGGTGAAGACTCTCAATGGTTGACCAGCTCAGAAGGGAGAGGCCAGCCTGCCCAGTCCTTGCTTATACTCCAGTGGTCACCAGCAGGCTGGGGAGGGCAGAAATCCCTAGCCAGCACACTTTAGAGTAATTGTAACCAATAAAGGAAGTGCTGGGGACCCCCACTATCCACTTGTCTGGAAGAAACCAGAAACATAACAAGAAGAAACAAAAGGAAGTCTCCTGCCTCCAACCCAAATAGTACTGGCCCAGGAGAGCTAAACACAGAAGAGATCGAGGGTTGCACACCTACAGTTTCTCAAGAAGCAGCATCTGACATAGAGAAATGTCCTCATGACATTATATAAAAAAACTCAAAACAAATACTAATACAAGTAAAGAAAGATATAAGAAAAATAATAAAAGAAATGCTAAGCACCTCTCAAAAGACACAGATGGAAGAATGGAGGAGCATAGAAAAAGGAGAGAAACCTTTGATAAAGAATATAAAAAAATCTAGAATACATGAAACAGATTCAAAGAGATTACCAGAAAATTAAAAACTCCAGCTTTCAGCTGGCAAAACTGCTTGAAAGAAACTAAAAACATACTATCAAACCTTGAAGACAAGTTTGCAATGTGTGATCACAAAAGGAAAGATCTCTTAAAAATAACAAGGAACCAGGAAGTATCAATACAAAGGCTAGAAGGTGACAAGAGGATCTATAACTTAAGAATAAAAAATGTAAGTGAAGAAGCAGGGGTAAACACAAATGAAATACAAAGGCTATTTACAGAAATAATTGAATAAAACTTCCCAAGCATAAGAAAAGGAAATGATATTCAGATATACAAGGCATACAGAACTCCAGCCTGCTATAACCAAAATAGATCTACATGCAGACATATAATAATCAAGATCCCAGAAATTCAACACAAGAATAGAATATTAAAAGCTGTCAGAGAAAAGAAACAGACCACCTATAGAGGAAAACCCATCAGAATCACGACAGACTTCTCAACACAAACTATCAAATCAATAAGAGCTTAGAGTGATTCCAAGCCCTGAAAGAGAATAACCTCCAACCCAGATTGATGTACCCTGGAAAACTATCTTTCAAAAGTGATGGAGAAACAAGATGCTTCCATGATAAAGAACAGGGGGAGTTCATGACCACCAATTCAACCCTACAAAAAATACTGAAGGACATTCTAGAGAGAGAGAAGAAAAAAAGATTTCAGGAACAGCAGCAGAGGGGGCTCACTGAACGGGGCAGACAGTGGAATGAAGGGGAAAAGTAGACAAACAACAACAGAAAAATAGCATAGCAGAGATGAGGCAGAGGTTGGCCATCATCACTAACATGGATGGCCTCGATACACTAATAAAAGGAAACACAGGCAGAGTGGATTAGGAGACAGGGTCCATCAAGATGCTCTACATAAGAAATATAATTAACCTGAAAGAGGTTTTATGGGCTGACAGTCAAAGATGAGAAAATAATGCTCTATGTGATAGGGAACCAGAAAAAAGTGAGGGTAACTTGCCCTTCAGCTGCAGATTGGTTGGAATGACATAATACTTTTATACAATGGAGAGCTACTCAGCTATAAGGAAGGAAAAGCTTGAGGCTCTTGTAGGTAAATGGATACAACTTGAGATCAAGTTCAGGGGTAAAAAGGTATAGAACCACTTAGATAAATAGCAGGTTGCCTCCCTAATCTAAAAACTAAAGGAGTTGGTGGGATACAAAATGTACAATGCACTCTGTGAAAGTGAAAGGGGAGGATTGTTTATAAAGGGAAGACAGAAGATATTGTTAATCTTGTATCATGATTTGAAACCCATATTGTTTCCATCGCTCTGTTTAGTTTGGTTATATTCTGTTCCAGTTTGTCTACTAGTACTAGATTTGAGAGCATAGCAGGATATCCTACGGTAACCATTTTTAATTTCCTATTAACTTAATCTGAAGCCCTGTATTGCTTTCACTGTCTTGTTTTGACTGATTTTATTTGAATCTGTTTTGTTTGGTCACTGTCTTATTTTGAGTGGTTTTATTCAAATCTGTTATGTTTGATAGTATCAAGTCTGAGAGTATAGGCAACTAGTCTGAAGACGACAAGATTGACTATGATACCCATTCTGGTTTGACTATTACCTTCTTTTGAAGTCCTATAAAGTTTGTTTTTATTGATTTTGTTCTATACTGCTATGTTCAATTTTATTGTGCCTGATGATATGGGCAATTCTATTGAAGATAACAAGAGACATCATGGTTACTATTGTAGATGACCTCGCATTTTGGTTTTAACTCACGTACTATATCCATCCTTTTGTTCTGACTGACCCCATTTTGTTTTTCCTCATTTAGTTTTATTCTCTTCAAAATAAAAATTAAGAAAGAAAGACAAAATAAAATTGACAAACCCTTAGCCAATCTTATCAAAAAAGGAAAGAAAAGGCTCAAATCCAAGCAATTAAGAATAAAAAGGGTAAAATCACAATAGACCATGCAGAAATCCAGAAAACCATCTATACCTACTTTGAAAACTTGTATTCTAATAAGATGGAAAACACATAAGAAATGGACAGATTTCTAGATACATATGAATTGCCAAAGCTCAATCAAGATACAAAAATCCTAAATAAACCAATATCAATAATGAAATTGAAAATGTAATTTAAAACCTATGAAAAAAGAAGTGCTCAGACCCTGATGGATTCACCACTATATTCTATAAGACATTAAGAGAAAACCTACAGCCACTACTTCTCAACCTATTTAATGAAATTGGAAGGGAAGCACTACTTTCAAATTGATTCTTTGAAGCAAGCATTACTCTGATTCCAAGAGAAGGACTCAGCTAAGAAGGAGAATTACAGGCCAGTCTCCCTAATGAACACTGATCAAAAAATCCTCAATAATATATTAGCAAACAGGGCTAGGGATTTAGCTCAGTGGCATAAGCGCCTGCCTAGCAAGCACAAGGTTGTGAGTTTGATCCCCAGTACCCCCCCAAAAAAAGATATTGGCAAACACACTGCAGCAAATCATCAAGAAGAAAATACACTATGATCAAGTGAGATTCATCCAATGGATGCAGGGATGGTTCAACATATGTAAATCCATAAATGGATCATATCAATAGCACCAAAAATAAGAATCACATGATAATTTCTATAGATTCAGAAAAAAACTTTTGATAAGGTCAAACACTCATTCATGATAAAAACCATACAGAAAACTGGAATAGATGATCTTTACCTCAATATGATAAAAATCCATCTATGAGAAACCAACAGCCAACATCATTCTAAATAGACAAAAACTGAAAACGTTCTCTCTAAAATCAGGAATAAGACAAGGATGTCCACTGTCTCCACTCTTCCTCAACATAGTCCTGGAAACTTCAGCCAGAGCAATTAGACAAGAGAAAGAAATAAAAGGAATAAAGAAAGGAAAGGAAGAGGTCAAACTATTGTTATTTGCAGATGACATGATACTCCACTTAGAAGGCCCCAAAAACTCCATCAAAAGACTACTAGATTTAATTAGCAAATTCAGGAATGTACCTGGTTACAAAGGCAACACTCAAAAATCAATAGCCTTCCTGTACACAAATAACAAACCCACTGAAAGAGAAATCAGGGAAATAACACCTTTTACAATATCATCCCCCCAAAACAAAATTCCCAGGAATCAATCTACCAAAAGATGTAAAAGACCTCTACATTGAAAAGTATAGTACTCTGAAAAAGGAGATTGAAGAGGATATTAGAAAATGGAGAGATATCCTGTGCTCTTGAGTAGGAAGAACCAATATAGTGAAAGTGGTCATACTTCCAAAACTATTATATAGATTCAATGCAATCCCAATCAAAATAGCAACAGCATATCTCACAGAATGGTAGAAAACAATCCTAAAGTTCATTTGGAACCACAAGAGACCTAGAATAATGAAGGCGTCCCTAGGAAACAAAGACAAGACAGAGGGCATCACAATCCCTGACTTGAAATACTACTATAAAGCTACTGTAATAAAAACAGGGCGATACTGGCAAAAAAAAAAACAGACCCAAAGATCAATGGAACAGATTATACGACACAGAAACAACTACAGATACACTAAGCCACCTAATCTTTGACACCTAGTATCTTTGACAAAGATAGTAAACACATTCACTGGAAGAAAGATAGTCTCTTTAATAAATGGTGCTGGAAAAACTAGCTTCGCACATGCTAAAGATTAAAACTGGACCATGTCTTTTATTACGCACTAAGCTAAAATCAGAATGGATCAAAATCTTAATATTAAAACAGAAACATTAAATCTATTGGAAAACAGAGTAAGTAAAACTTGTGAAGACTTCGGAGTAGGCAAAGACTTTATGAACAAAACCCATATTAAGCAGGAAATACCACAAAGAATAAACAGCTGGGACCTCATTCTCTTGAAAAGGTTTTGCAAAGCAAAAGAAACCACCAACAGACTGAAGAGACAGCCCACAACGTGGGAGAGCATGTTTGCCAGCTGTGCCTCACACAAAGGGTTACTATCAAGAACACAGAAAAATCAGTCCTTTCAGATTTAAAGACCCAATCCAAAAATGGGCATCTGAGATGAATGCACACTTCTCAGATAACCAAATACAAACAGCAAATAAATATAAGAAAAAATGTTCAACATCACTGGTCATCGAGAGACACAAATTAAAAAACAATGAGATTCCACTCACCCCAGAAAGAATGGCTATCAGCAAGAAATCGAGCAATATCAAATGCTGGAGGGGGTGTGGGGACAAAGGAACCCTTCTCCACTGTTGGCGGGAATGCAGACTGGTGCAACCACTAGGGAAATCAATGTGGAGATTCCTCAGAAAACTTGGATTGGAGGTTCCATTTGACCCAGCTATTCCCCTTCTGGGTATCTTCCCAAAAGAACTGAAAATATCACACCACAGTGACACATGTGCACCCATGTTTATAGCAGCACAGTTTATAATCACCAGATCTTGGAAACAACTTAAATGCCCATCGACTGAGAATGGATAAAAAAGATGTGGTATTTTTATACAATGGAGTACTGCTCAGCCATAAGGAAGGATACACTGGAGACTTTTATAGGTAAATGTATGCAACTTGAGACCATACTCATTTAGTGAAATAAATAAGGCACATATGTAAACATCATATTGTTTTATTAGTGTGACAAGTTGAAAGAAAAAACATACATGTATGTGTATGTCTATGTATATAAAAGAGTTAAGACAATTGTCTACAGATTTCTCTGAGTTGGCTGAAGAGAAAGATTTGTGCTCCTATTGTTCAGACAATTGAATGCAGATGACTTGAGCTCTGGATGAATGATTTGGAGATGACAATGAGCAATGTATGTACTATTGTTGCCCCCTGATTGACGAGTTTTAATTTTGTTGTAGTTTTTCTTTCTCCCTTTTCTTTTTCTTTCTTTTTATCCTTGAATAAAATTGATTTGAAAAATAAATAAATGAATAAATAAAAGTAAATGATAAATTTAAGTTTGTGTTTTATGTAGAATTGTGTAGATGAATTATATGTTATGTGTTTGTAAGTTGTTTACATGGTACTCATTACTTTAAAAACAGGAATGTTCACTAATTAAGAAAATATACATGATGTTAGCAACAGTTTGAAAGACACAAATGTCTTCAAACCTACATTTTGCCTAAATTAGCCAATCAATATTATATTTGGGTGTTTTGGACCTTAAGCAAAGCAATTCTTGAGAGATTTGATTCCCTCAGCAAAGAAATGGCTTGAGACAGTGATTTAAAATGTTTATGTGATGTCTTATGTTTTGTGGGCAACTTAGACATGACTGTTAAAAATATAATTAGATGTGTACATAAATGTTTGAGATCTATAAGTAAATTAAAATACTAAAGACATTTACTAAGTATAGATTCAAGTGTTCTTGGCTTCTTAAAAATCTGTAAATGACAATGTACTTGGGTCTATTAAACATGTTTCATACTTTGTTAATATGTGTATATATAATCCTCCATAAAACAAGCTCAAAAGATATTGGATGCTGTAATAAGCTTGAGAGTAACTATTTTAAAAGAACAGTAACTATCTAGAAATGGAAACATCAAAGTATAGGTCAACAAATGTAAATAATGAGCCTTAAGTGGTAAATCTTAAAGTGCTTGACAGCTAAATTTGGTGTTAATTTTGGAATATCCCAAAGTTGGTAATTTGTATAAGGAGAACTCGTTTAACTAAATAAATATTATTCAAGATAAAATTCAACATATGATGGGAAGAGACTAAGATCTTTTTTCCTGAAATGTGTAAGGCTTTCTTATAAAAACAAAATGAGCTTTTTAAAAAACCACATTGTAAAGTACCAAGTTAAAGCAAGGATTATATGTAGAGCTAATAGCTATAACTTATCTGATCTGCTAGTAGATTTGTTTATATGGACTAATGCTAACAATTTGTTTTGTTTTGTTGGATACAGGGTTTCACCATGTAGTCTAGGCTGGCCTTAGACTCACAGCAATCCTCCTGCCTCAGCCTCCCCAGTACTGGAATTACAAGCATGCACCACCATGCCTGGTGTAATGCTAACAGTTTTTTGTTTTTGTTTCTGTTTTTGTTTTGTTTTTTTGAGACAGGGTCTTGAAAATTCATTATGGTATTGAACTCACTGTGTAGCCCAAACTGGCCTTGAACTAACAGTGATCCTCTGCCTCAGCCTCCGCTGGGATACAGGTGTGTGCCACCACGCCCAGCTCTAAAGCTAACAGTTTTAAGAGTTGGTAAAAGAGCTGCTTGCTTCTCTAATAAGCTGCTGGGCTTTTTTTTTTTTTTTTTTTTTTTTAAATCTAGTCCTTGCTCTAATTAGGCACTTTACAATGTGGGATTTTTTTAAAGTTCGCTTTGTTTTCACAGGAAAGCCTTGCAAGGTTCAGAAAAAGTATCTTAGTCTCTTCCAACCACATGTGCTGAACTCCTGGATAAGTATGCTGTGATCATGTGTACATACGCTGTTAGTTTGGGAAAGTGCTGGTAACCTAAGGATGTGACTGCAGTTGTAAATTTAACTGACACAGCAAAGTGGAACTTTAAAAGTTAATATTTTTCTTTAGAGACAAACAGCTTCTACAAACTTCCTCAGGCTTTGGGCCTAAATCACTGTGCCCACTTCTCAGCCCAGAAGTGGTACACAGATGCTGGTCCAGCAGGCCAGGAACAGGGCGGGAGGGGAAGATGCTGGGAGGGAGATGGCAAGCCCGGAGAGGTCTTCGTCTCACTGAGGTCCCTCTTTGCCCTGCTGCTTACCAACTTGTGTCTGGGGATCTGAGGCAAAGGAGGCCCTCTGTGTCCTTTTCCTTTTCACCAAAATCAGTGGCTTTTTTTGTTTTGGTTCATTAAAAACAAATAGATCGGATCATAAGGACCTGACTGGGTGGTAACAAAAAGGGCATGATCAGCAGCAACTCCAGGACAGGACAGGAAAGCGGCAGCTGTCAGGACAGCCTCGTCACAAAAATCACGTTACCTTCCGGAATTGTTTTCCCCATTGTTAGGGGTGTAACCCACAGCCTTGCACATACATCTCCATCCCAGGTCCCTGGGGTGCATTTTTTAAATCAATTAATTATGAAAGACTTTAGGTGGTAAAAACACACAGAATAACATAATGAGCATGTATGCATCCTCCACTTAGCTTCAGAAATAAAATATTTCCAGTACAGTTGAAGTCCCATTGCATGATATGGATGATTTAGGATGGTTCTTATACTATATTTAAAAAGCAGCACATAGTATAAATGCCTTTGCCATCTGCTTGTTCTGCTTGATGTTGTATGTCAAATGCTGATGTGTGTATCTATAGTTTGTCTTCATTTCTGCTGATATTAACTTAAAATGGTTGGCAGTGCAACTACAGAAGCAAATACTAAGTCTAGCCTGGTGGAAGCGAGTGCCAGATCCTCTGGGGAGCTACACCCTCAAATCAGGCCTCGCGGGATTTCAGTAAGAGACTGAAACTGAAAATGCCAAACACAAACAATAAATAGCAGACTCTGATGAAGTCCCACACGCAAACACTCAAATAATGCATTTATGAGTATTTGAAATAAAAATGAATACCTAAAAATTTAAACACATTAAAGAACGAGTAGATAATACGAGGAAATGATTCACTGATAAATGAATAAAGAGAGGCAAGGCAGAGAGAAATCTGGGAAGTTGGTTTTGGTAATAGTATAGTTGAACATGTTTGTAAACAAAATAAATGTGCTGAAAATATGATACATTTAAAATAAAAATAAGTCATAAAATGAACCACCTCACCTCTGGAAAATCATTCCTGTCTGCTTTCTGTTCAGCAAATTCAGCCATCCAGCTCTTCAACACATACCTAGGGTTAACAGCTTAAACCAGGGCAGAAGGTCACCTCAGAACAGTAAATTACGAATTTGTGTATCATCCTTGTGCAGGTGCCATGCTGTCTCTGTATTGTCCAAATTTCAGTATGTGTACTGCCAAATAGCACACAGGCAATAAATTACTGACTCAACATAGACCACATGAAATCACTGGTGAAGTTAATCTTTAAGCCTGTCACAAGAATCACTATAAGCCAATTTTGAATGTTCACAAACAATGCTGAATGTTTATTATGATACTACAAAAACTTTTGACCAGTCAGTATTCTGTTATATTCTTTTCAGCATCATAAGTAATCTGTTTTTTTTTTCATCAGTTTTGCTTTATTGAGTACTTCATAAAGCACGAAGAAAGTAGGTAATTCATCTGAGTTAGCTCCAGTTCCCTGTGCGGAGGGTAGAAGATGAAGGTGCTTCACCATTTGCGAGCCCAGAGTCTGACTCAGGGCACTGCTTGCTGCCCAGGAGCACATGACATGTCATATGTCAAGGGCACATGACAACGCTCCTGTAAATTTGTATTTTTGATAGTGATTCATATTTTTTCATATTAAATAAGTATAGCAATAGTAGTCCACTTCAAAAAATCCCAGCAGCTCTCATTATTTGAGATGTGCCTTTTCTAAAATCATTTATGAACTAGCTGAGGAAGAGATATGCTTTTCTCCCTGGCTCAAAAGAAATTCTGGGAATTCTGAATAAATCAGTGATATGATTCTTAAGAATACTTACCATATTAGAGTGAAGTGAACATACTTGTTTCATTTTGACATAGTTTAAAGATCTGTCAGAGTAATAATCTAAAATCTGAGGGCCTTACAATCTGTTCATTCTACTCCTCTAGGTATATGGACTAAGGAAACAATTTTAAACATAAAAAGTATTATTTTCATTAAGGTAAAACTGGAAAACATGATAGGGAAATGGTCAAGTAATACATTTCATATATTTGCAAAGAAATTAAGTAGCTGCTAAAAGGACATCATAGGGCTGGGGCTAGCTCAATGGAAGAACACTTGTCTGACACACACAAAGCTCTGATTCAATTCCCAGTGCAAGTGTATTGTATGCACACACTCTCTGTGCGTGAAATTGCAAAGATAAGCTTTATTTTTAGTTCAAAAAATGTGAAATTATACTATAGGAATTAGGAATGCAGCTCAGTGGTAGAGGAAGTTTAATCCCCAGCATCTCAAGGAAAAAGGAAAGAAAGAAAATTATACCATAGTATGATCACTGCTACATTTTCTCCTAATCAAAATAACAGGGAAAAAAGAGATTGGAGGCCAATACAGGAAAATGTGAGCATCAGTTTACTTGCATGATGGGAATATGGGGATCTTTTGTGTTTTTTCTGTATGATTATATTGCAAACCTTTAGAAAATTCATTTATAAAAACTCCTTTAAAATAAAAATACATAAACATGAAAGTATATATGCAGTCTTTATAGAAAAGGATAACCAATGTGTAAAAATAACTGTGGATACACTCATCTTATACACAAAAGGAAAGCTGAGTTATTCAGTTAAGAATCTGATGGGCTTCTAGGAAGACGGTGGAGTGATGAGCAGCTCTGAGAGTTGCAATCCAGATGCTGGAATACAGCAACTCAAGGAAGAGAAGAAAGAGAGAGGTGGATCCTCTGGACCCAGGAAGGATCTGAAGTGACAATTGAAGCCCACAAAGAGAGAAAACAGAGGGACTTCAACAAAGTAGAAGGACATAGTCAGTAGAGCCTTCTCCCTGAATCAAGCCTCATTGCATGGGAGGAGCCGTTCAATTCTCCAGACACATGGTGACTTATGGCAACATCAGAGGTCTCCATGCAGACACAGCAGTGAAAGGGAACAGTGCAAGTGGAGGACTGCACTAGCTGGTGGTGAGCACTGCAGGATTGGACACCCCACAGGAAAGAGTGATTGGCCAGGAGCCATCTTAGAGAGGGACCTACTGAGTTCAGAACTCACAACAACTTTTGGGTCCATCTAGCAACTCCCAATTGAGTTCAAGCTAGCAGAAGGTGGGCTGACAACTGCAGACTGCAGAGGTCTGGTCCCAGCCTTATGGAAAGAAACCAGCCTGAACTTCAGGGGAAAGGAGTATTGTTTTCCATCTTTTTGACTTTCAGTCTATGAACTTCTTTTTGAATGAAATGTGTTTCTTATGTGCAGCATATTGTTGGGTCTCACCTCTTGATCCATTCTGTTAGTCTTTTTTTTATTGGTGAATTGGCACCATTAACATTGATGGTTATAGATGATATGTACTGACTTATCCTTATCATGTTGTTGGATTTTTTTCCCTTATGTTTAATTACTTGCCTTGCCTTGCACATTCTGTTGGGTTCATTGAGTTGTAGTACTTGTTACCTCTTTCTATAATGTACTTCAGAACATTTTGAAGTGTTGGATTGGTGATCACAAATTTCTTCAGGTGTTCTTTTTCATGGAAATATCTTTTTTCTTCATCAATTGTGAGAGATAGTTTGGGGGAGAGGGTAAATCAATCTGGGTTGGAGGTTGTTTTTAACTAGGGACTGCAGTGCTTTACTCCAAGCTGTCCTTGCTTTGAGGAATTTTGTTTAGAAGTCTGCCATGATTCTGATGGACTTTCCTTTATAGATGATTTATTTCTTTTTCTCTAACAGCTTTTATTATTCTGGTCTTGTGTTAAATTTCTGGAATATTGACTATTACATGCATTGGTATAGTTTTCTTTTTATTAATTTGAGTTCTATGTGCCTCATTTATCTGTAGGTCAAATTGTTTTGCCCTGCCTGGTAAGTTTTCTGCCATTACTTCTGTAAACTGGTTTTGTATGTTGTTTTCATTGTTTCCTGCTTTTTAATTGACCCTGATCAATCTTGCTATTCTTTGCATCATCTAGCAACTATTGAATTGATTTTTTGAGGTCTCTTGATGTTTTTAAGAAATCTTTCTTTTCATGATTATAAACTGCAATCCTGTCTTCTTTGTCTGAGAGTCTGTTCCACACTGGTTCATTCTGCTGCATGTATCTTTCAATGCAATTTTTAATCTTCTGGATATGTTTGAATCTATTACATGCATTCCATTTCTCTCCTGCACTGGGTGTTCAAGATTTCCATCATTTTCATAAGCTCCTCTATTTTTTATCTGTGTCTGATCTAGAGTCACTAACCATGTTATTCATTATAGTCACTGTCTCTGTAGTTATCTGAGAAATTATTTCTGATTTGATTTTTTCTAGAGTCTCATTCATCTGCTTTGTTGTTACTTCTGCTGTTACCACTTCAAAGAGTCCAGGTGGGTGGATTTCAGGTTGTTCCACCTCATTTCCTCCATTCAGTAGGGGGAATGCCTTTTGGTGAGATGGAAGTCTGAGGCTACATTTTGCCTAAACGCCGTCTTATTTTCTTTTTTTTTTTTCCTTTTTAAGTTTAATTCCTGGGTTGATGCTTCTAAGTTGCTATGGCAAGTATGTTTATTGCTATCTCCCTTAAGAAATGACTATTTCTCAAATACGTCTTCAGGCATAGCTAACTTTTGGGTTTTGTTTTTGTTGCAAGATCTTGTCTCTTCAATTTATTGGCAGAAGCTGCTGCCCACTTGGCCCAGCCCTGTTTCTTTGGCACTGGCCTATGGTATTGTTTATGGTCCTTAGGCAGTCTCAGTCTTGGCATACCAAGAAGAACTTCTGATTAGAGTAGAACAGTTATATCACATTGGCTAAAGCAGTACAATCAGCAATAACATCAAACAGCCTAGAAAATGACAAATGTGATGGCTATTAATTTTCTACCTTTAACTGTATGAACTAGATGTGTGATTATATAACAAAATCTAAAATGACTAGAAAATTCTATACAGTAAATGAGCTCTCAGTATGGTGATTTTTACTCTCAAGCAAGAAAATTTAAAATGGGGTAAGGAGAAAACTAGAGAATAGAAGAAGAAGAGATTCAAAGCAAGGCTGGAGGAAAAGGAAGATTACACAAACTTTGGGAAACTGGTAAAGAACACAGGGAAAGAGAGAAGAAAGAAGTATAAACAAGAACAGAACAGCAACAACAAAAATCTAGAAACTATGTTCATGCTCATATAAAAACAGGAAGAATCAATCAAGAAAAAAACAAAAGAAAAGAAAAAAAATGTTCACTTCAAGGTTTGTCTCTGCTGCTACTGATAGACAAATTGAGTAGACAGAGCCCAGATCCATGTTGATTAATCCAAAAAAGCCAGCTGTAGATTCACAATGGGGTACTGGATAATCTCAACAAACCTGCTCCTTTAGTTATACTGAAGTTCAGTCTTGTCTCTGGCTTTGAAGCTGAAACCCAATTTGTTCAGCCTACAACATTCCTTGTGCCTCCTGCTAGCTTGACCTCATCTCCTTGCCAGCTTGAACTCAGAGCCTTGATTTCCTGCCAACTTTAACTTGGTTTCACCTCACCCTGACACTGAGAACCACTAGGTGAAGCTGGCCTGCGCCGTTCTGAGTTCCTAGCTCAGGTGACGCCCTCCAAGGTGGCTACTGGCCACTCTCCCTTTCCTGAGGAACGTCTGGACCTGAATAACTCACCAGCTGCAGCAGTCTGCTGTGTCTCTGCTCCATTCCACTGATGTGTTTCTTCATGGAGGCCTCTGGGCTTACCAGTAGTCACCATGTGTCTGTAATTTTGAGCTGTCCCCCTATGCAGTGAGTCAGAGCTCAGGGAGAAAGCTTTGCTTGCCCTCTTCTTCTTCACTGAAGTCTCTTTCTTCACTCTCCTTGTGGGCTTCAATTGTTGCTTCAGATCCTTGCTGGGTCCCAGGAACCCACTTCCTCTTCCTTCTCTTCCTCACATTATCATACTCCAGCATCAGGACACCAAATCATGGAGAGGCTCTTTTCCTGCAGTTCATCGCTCTATCTTAGACTGATTTTATTGCCTGCAGCAGAACGTGGCTTTTCTCTCTCCTCACTGATTTGGCTACAGAGAGGAATCCAGTGACCAGGAGAAACTGGGCTGTGAAGCAAACAGGTGATTCATGGCATCTACAAATAACTTATGAAAACCTGGCAGGTACTATCAAAATATGCAAAGAATTGTGGCTTCAAGTAGTATTCAGGGTCAGATTTAAGATTTGGATTTTTGGGAACTCAGGACCCTGGGAAGCCAAGCAAGCACCTCCCTCCCTGGTAAGTGGTGGCAGTGTGGCCCACTGCAGCACTTCCAGGGGGAGAACCAGCAGTGTCTCCTGAGATCCACGCCATGTTGGAACTTAGGACTCTGGGAAGCCAAGCCAGCACCTCCCCTCCCTGGTAAGCGGAGGCAGGGTGGCAGACTGCAGCCCTTCCAGGGGGAGAACTAGCAGTTTCTCCTGAAATCCATGCCATGTTGGAACTGAGGATGCTGTGAAAACAAATGACCATTCTGCCTCCCTGCTTAGCAATAATGAACCTACTGCTACATGGGCTAGAATCAAATATTCCACTTCCCCTATCCTCCTTCTCCTCCTCCTCCCTGCCCATTAGCAAGTGGGAACCAGAAATTTGAGCATCTCCTGGGAGATTGACCATAGCAAATAAGGGGGACTTCCTTCTATCATTTCTTTGAAGGCAAATATTTTTATTACTGTTTTGCTCTTTTCTGATTAATGGTACTGCTCTATTCAATATTCTGTTTTGATAAGTTCTATAGTATTCTATATTTCATCTCAATTTGATATACGTGATTGAAAGAACAACTATTATAAAGATAACAAAATATACTGTGATACCTATTACTGTTATCCCGGTAACCTGCTGTGAAGTTCTGTACCAGTTTCACTGTATGATCTTAATTGGCTTTATTCTGTCTTGTTCTGTTGTATACTTTCAAAATAAAATTTTTAAAAAAGATTTGGATTTTTGACAGGGATGCTCAACTAGTAAAGTCCATACAGATATTCCAAAAATTGACACTCTTCTGGTCTCAAGCATCTCAGGTAAGGGATACTGGAGCTGTATATTATTCTTTGAGAGTTATCTAATTATGTACTCTTTTTTTCTGGTTTAGAACTTTCCTTTTGAAAGTTAACTTCATTTTTTTAAAGTTAACTTCTTTTGGCAAAAAATGTAAGCAATGTTTAATAAAGATTATATTAAAACAAAAGTCTTACTTGACTTTCATATAATTTGATAACTACTGATCACTAGATTACAGGCTCTTTCAGGGCAGAAATATAACTCAACTCTGTGGCATCTGCAGCAACGTGACAACTGGGTATGGTGGCACCTACCCTCAATGCCAGCAATTGGGTGACTGAGGCAAGAGGATTTCCATGAGTTCCAGGACAGCATGGGCTACATGGTGAGTTCACAGCCCACTTGAACTACAGAGCAAGACCCTGTCTAGATAGATGATAGATAGATAGATAGATAGATAGATAGATGATTGATAGATAGGTAGATAGATAGATAGATAGATAGATAGATAGATAATAGGCAGACAGATGATAATAAACAATGTCACTGCAAAAATCACATATAATAGGGGCTAAGAATATATGTTTGCTGAATAAATCAACTTGATGGTGGAAAAAAATTACAACCAATTTAATATCTTTGGAGATGTAGAGATTTCAGGGCTTTTAAAAGAATGTCCTTGTGAACCATCTCACCTCACTGGTAAGTGACTGTGGTGTGGCAGGCTGAGGCTGCCCCAGGGCGAGAACCACTGGTGTCTCCTGAGATCCATGCCATATTGGAACTTAGGGTGCTGGGAAACCAAGCAGCCAACTTGCCTCTCTGGTAAGCAGCTGTGAACCTACCAGTGTGCGGGCTGAGAATCAAACACCTCATCCTCCCCCCACCCCATTAGCAAATGGGAGCCAGAGATCTGAGCATCTCTTGGCAGGCTGACCATATGCAATGTAGCAAATAAGGGGGATTTCCTGCTAGCATCTCTTTGAAGGCAAATATTTTCATTACTGTTTTGCTTTGTTCTGATTAATGGTATTGCTGTATTCAATATCCTGTCTTGATAAGTTCTATAATGTTTTCTATTTCATTTGATCTTGCTATACCTGATTGAAATCACAACTATTGTGAAGATAATGAGATATACTATGGTACCTATTACTGTTATCCTGGTAACCTGCTGTGAAGTTCTGTACCAGTTTCACTACACTGTCTCAATTGGCTTTGTTCCATCTTGTTCTGTTGTATTTTACTACCTTCATAATAATAAAACAATTTTTAAAAGAATGTCCTTGCACTATATGTCCTACCTGCCACGCCATGAGCAAGCTTCCTCTGCCACACCCTTCTGCCATGCTGCCTACCTGCAGCCAGACAGCTCAAAACTGGAACCTATACACACTGAGAGCCGAAATCAGCCCCTCTTCCACAGGGAAAAAACTCAATTGTATAACTCTGGAGCTGCCCAGGTGAGCATATTTTAAGTAAATGGAAATATTTCACATTGGAACATTAGGTATATTCCTCTGGGAGCCTGATTATCTTACTTTTTCCATTAGAAACTGTAAAAGTGATATTTCTTATCAACTTTACAGTCACAAAATAAACAGCATCAGAAACATCATCTTTGAATAGAAAAACACAGTTGACTGTCCAGAGTATCATAGTATTCATGGTAATCAAAAACATTTATTAAGGGGCTGGGGATTTAGCTCAGCGGCATAAGCGCCTGCCTTGCAAGCAGGCAGTCATGAGTTCGATCCCTGGTACCGATAAAAAGGAAAAAGACCGAAAAGGGAGAGAAAATGGCGGCGTGCTAGGGGATCGAGCGAAGAATCTCTCCAGAGAATTCAAACTCAAAGCTAAAAAAAAAAAAAAAAAGACAGCATGGAGAGGACCAGACAAATCCATAGCGATTCTTATCAACCAAGACAGTACAGCTGGAGGATTTAAAGTCGTGCTGAGACCGGAGGCTGCAAATCCCGCGCCCTTAAATCAATGAACAGACTCGTGGACCCAACACGAAAAGCTGAGTTGCTTTTGGGGACTGCGGAAACTGAGACCCAGATCGAGACTCCAGGTGGCAGCCAGTTCTGCACCGCTGCACCAGAGCAGATGTACAGAGCTCTGGCGTTTCGAATCTAAACGGTGCACAGAAATCTGACCAGTCAGCGCTGAGCCGCGAGGTGGGGAAAAGTGGACGGCTTGGTGTGTGGCGGTCCCGGAGCGGGGACTTGCACCGGACTCTGGTGAGTATAGAAAACCCCGCGACGGCTGGGTTTGGCCAGAGAACAGCTGGCCCGCCACCACGGGGAAATCAATAACACAGAATCTGGTGCAGACATATTAGCCTGGCGGCTGAAACCGCAGCTTGGTGACATCACCAGGACCCCCTGTAGGGAGGGCTGGTGGAAGACATCTTGAGTCCTGGCAGAGTCTGATTGCTTGCTGGCTTCAGCTCCGCACGGAGAACTTAGTGGGAGCCATCTTGGTTTTGGGCAGATCTGCTTTTCTAGAGCTCCTATCACAGAGAGGTTTGGAAGAGAACGGCTGGGACCTGGGCAGAATCCTGTGCCATTACCCAGCTGCTTTTGATTCAGGGAGAACTGGCAGGAGCTGTTGGGGCTAGATCAGGCCTCTGCTTGGGGCCCAATGGGCGGATGCAGAATGGTCACAACTCAGTGACAACCAGAAAGTACAGCCTAATTTATGAACTAACTGACACAGAGGCTAGAGACTAGACTGTACTGCCCCTGCATCCCAGCCTACCCCAGATAACAGAAAATTGGGGAGGACAGCAAAAACTCAAGCCAGCACGCTTCTGAAAGGCCCTAAGCAATTCGGAGAGGGCCAGAGAACTCCAGGACAGTCTGAAAGAAACCAGAAACATGACAAGAGATAAAAATAAAAAAAAATCTCCAGCTGTTCAACAGGAGAAATTAAACCCAAGAGAACTAAACACTGAAGAGAACAAGCACAGTAACCATCCATTGCTCGACTCAGCATCAGCCGAAATTAAAAAGTATTTACATGATCTCATAGAGGAATTTAAAGATGTACTCCTGATCCAAGTGAGGCAAGATATAAAGAGATTAATTAAAGAAATGACAAGCCCTGCCCAAGAGAACACAGATGGAAGAACTGAGGAAATCAGAAAAGAAAGAGAAGCATCTGAAGAATTTAAGCATAACTTAGAATACATGAAACAGATCCAAAGAGAAAATCAGGAAATTAAAAACTCCATTGAATATTGGCAAAATGCCTTGACAGAAACTAAAGACAACCTTCTGAAACTTGAAGAGAGATTTAGGGCTTATGAACGTGAAAGAAAAAGCCTCTTAAAAATAACAAGGAACCAGAAAGAAGCAATTCTAAAACTGGAAGATGATAAAAAGATGCATAACCTAAGAATAAAAAATGTGAGTGAGGAAGCAGGAACATCCAAAAATGAAATACAAAAAATATTCACAGAGATATTAAAGCAAAATTTCCCATGTATAGCAAAAAGAAATGATATCCAGATAAAAGAAGCATACAGAACGCCAGCTACCTACAACCAAAACAGATCTACGCCTAGGCATATAATAATCGAGATCCCAGAAATCCACCAAAAAAACAGAATACTAAAAGCATCCAGAGAAAAGATGCAGGTTACCTATAACGGGAAATCTATCAAAATAACGGCAGACTTATCAACACAAACTCTTAAGTCAAGAAGGGAGTGGGGAGAAATATTCCAAGTCCTGAAGGAAAAAAATATGCAACCTAAGTTCATATATCCATCAAAACTCTCTCTAAAAATTAATGAAGAAATAAGATACTTTCAAGACAAGGAGGAACTGTGGGAGTTCGTGGCCACCAATCCAACCCTACAGAGAGCGCTGAAGGACATTACAGAGAAAGAGAGGAAGAGATATCAGGATTACAGCTACAGTGGCAGAGAGGCCTCAGTGTATGGGACAGACCATGGAATGAGGGAATAAGGTGGACAAATTATAGCAGAAAAGTGGAGTAGCAGACATGAGGCAGAGACGGTAAGCTAGTCTTTGGTAGAGACAGCTCTGAAACTATATTTAAAAAAAAAAAAGCAGAGGTCATTGCTAATGGTGTATAACGATTTAAAAGACACAGTAGTCCTAGTGCCATATTTAGATTGAATTAAATTTGTTCTGGTCTGTCCACTCATATCAGATTTGAGGACACAGACCTCTAGAACCAAAAATAGCAGGTTATACCATGGTAACCATCCTTACTTTCCTATTGACTTAAGCTGAAATCCTGTATTACTTACATTGTCTTACTATGACTGATCTTAATTGTATCTGAATCATAAGACTATTGGTTGGCCTTGACTGATCCTATTTGAAATCCGTATGCGTATTAGAATCAACCCTAAAAGTAGAGGAAACTACTCTGAGCATGACAGGATGTAAAGGATATCCATACTGGTATGAATCAGTAACAGCTCTCAAATACTACAATGCAGTCAAAGATAAGTTTTTATAAAAATAGGTGATAGTATATTTAACTATAATAAGCCAGTGTTGTCGACAAATCTATTGAAAATAACAAGAGAAAACATAGTAGCTACGGAAGATCATTTATATTATAGTTTTGTAAGTCTTATCCATTGCATGTTTATCTAGGAAATTGTTTCGTTGTCTTGTTATGACTTGGTTTTCCCTATAATACAGAGAGGATAGGAACAAATACTCTGAGGAAGAGACCTGAAAAACCCGAGGCTTATTTTGTAGCATTATAATATAAATTCTAGCAACCTATTGCTTGCTGATTAAAATGACTCTGGACTGGTTTCTTCAGCTCAACTTCAGCATATGCAGAGATGGGGACGGCTATCACAAAGAGAATGAGAGATGCGATGGTAGTTGGAAATGTCTTCCCTAATTTGGAACTTGAGGACCTAAAAAGACTCCATCATCCTGTAATGATTTGATTAGTTCTATAATATGCAATAAGTATAGAAAGTGGGTGAAGTTAGGGACAACTATTTGTAAGAGGCTAGAGACAGTTGGATAAGGTAGATCTCCGGTGGACTTGCTTTGAAATCTGTGTTTCTTTAAATTGTTTTTTATTTTTTTTTTAAATGTTCTGTTCTGTTTTGATATGATTAACCTTATCCTCTTAGAGATGTAAAACAAATAGGTGGGACTGATAATCATATTACGGAGCTTTTGTTCGACCATAGAGCAGAATGGTTTGTAGGGTCACTTTTTTGAATGTCATTCTAAATACTTTAATTCTATAACCTAAACAGCCATTTCGAAGAAGACAATTTGTAACTTATCAACTGGCAATTTCTTACCTTTTGTTTGTCTGTAATTTAGTATTATTTTTCTACCCTTTTTTTCTTTAATCTCCATGTATTTTTTTTTTCGTTTCCTTTTCTTTAAATAAAAAAAAAAAAAAGGAAAAAGACCAAAAAAAAAAAAAAAACATTTATTAAGCATAGTTTAATTTGATCCTGGGCTGGACACTGTATGAAAGAGAAATGACCGGGGTTCAGTGGTGATTTATGACTTTGGTGTAATTTGGAAACCTAAAACTAGTAATTGTTTTCAAAAACTATTTGTAAGGCTTTTAAAATATTCATTTTTGATATTCCTATTCTCAAAACTTGGAACATTTCTAAGAAACTTTTAGTAGCAAATCTACTAGTTTTCTTTAGTACTTTTAATTTATTTAAAACAGCAATATATTTTCACACTTGGAATTTCTCAAACACACTACATTCATCCCTGTGCCCCCAACATTTCCTGTGACAAAGACAAATGTATTCTGCAATAAAACAATAATTGATACTTCAGTGCTTTATATGTACCAAAGCCACTGTCTTATTTAACTTTACAACAATCCATGATATAAATGCCTTGTATAAGGAGGAAGAGGAAAAAAGTTACAACAGGTTTAGTGGATAAATACAAGTGTTTTAAAACTGAATTATCAGCTGAGTGTGGTGGTGCACACCTATAATTCCAGGACTTGGACAGGGGCCGCTCTGGGGCTAGGGGCCATGTGACCCTAGGGTCAGCAGTGAATACAGAACAGCAAAGACTCCAGAGGGAACTGCGAGCTCAGACCTCATCACCCTCTTCTAGATGTCTCCTGCTTCATGTCTGTGTTATTCATGAACTGCATATCTTTGGTACCCATTGCTGCATAAGTGTGTGCAGTTTCTATATGGCTCCATTTTCAGATTCATTAAATATAATACATGGAAGAGTGCCTTGAAAAAACAAATGAACTCATTACATCACTGTGGTTGTTGTTGTTGCTGTTTGTTTTTCTGTTTTTTCCATGAATGAGGATCCAGTACAGGGGCACCCCACCACTGAGCTACATTTCAGCTCTTATCTTTTATTTTGAGAAGGGTCTCACTGAGTTACGCAGGCTAGCTTCAAAGTTGCAGTCCTCCTGCCTCAGCCTCTTGAGTATCTAGTATTAGGGGCATGAGCCACTGTATCTGGCTGCTCACTTGCTCTTTTCTTTTTTTTTTTTTTTTTTTTTTGTCTTTTTTGTTTTTATTGGTACCAGGGATTGAACTCAAGACTGCTTGCTTGCAAGGCAGGTGCTTATGCCGCTGAGCTAAATCCCCAGCCCGCTGCTCACTTGCTCTTGATGTAGGTCCTATGCCAGAAATACTCAAAAGATTTAGGCCTTTCTGCTTTAACCTCTTTGGTTTTAGTAGAATCTACATTACAAGAAGAAATAATTTCCACTTTTTCCTTTTCGAACCCAACTTATGTAGTAGACTGAAAAATCAGTGCACAAAAGTGATTTCTTTATATATGCTCTCAGTTAATAGATGTGTGTTACAGCCCGGGGACCATAACAAGATACTTTAGACATATTATTGTTCATCATTACAAAATTCTTGTAAAATAATCCCCATTTCCATATGGGATCTTGAGAGCTAGCGAAGGGTTTCTCAGGTTATCCAGTTACAAAGTGGCAGAGCGGAAACGCTTCTGCCATGCTCCCCAACCCGCGTTCTTTTCACATCCCAAGCGTTATTTACTAAAATTAGGAAGCTCATAGCTGACTCTTCAACTCAACTAAAACACACAAAATTTAGTCCTCGTAAATAATTACTTTTGGTTTTCAACACATAATGCTTTTATGTGATGACCATTAAAGTCAAGAAAATCTAAAGTATCACTCACTTGTTCTTTCTCTTCTTTCACAGTCTGAGTCATTCACATTACTAAAAATGAATACAGCAAAGGACAAAAGTAATCACCACCTCCCCATATTATATATATTTTTACAGTCACAGAAAGTTATTTGCAAGAAAAATAATGATTAAACATTGCAATATCACACTGAATCAGTATTTGAAAGGTGACTAGGAAAGCAAAATATGGCTCATTGTATTAGTAAAAAGTCTCATTAAATATATAAAATGCTACTTTATTTAGTTATTTTAAGCGACATCAAACTTTCTTTCATTTTAACCAATTTTTTACAATACTTGATTGCCAGGGACATCGCTCAGGGTATAAGCACCTTCCTGGCAAGAATAACCTGAGTTTGAGTCCCAGGACCAAAAACTTTCTCTTTTATCTTAAAGATAGTTTTCTGAACATATTTCACTTTTTCTTTTCCTCAGCGTGTCCTTTGTGGAGAGCCCTCAAATGCCCTTAAACGGTCCCAGCGCATGTCCTGGTTTCCTCCTCCCTCCACCTGCCCACACCGACAGCTCCTTCAGGGTGGGAGCCTCTAATTGATTGTGAGTTATTAAATAGTAACTTTATAATTATACAACGCGTGACAATAAACAGCCCCTGCAAGAAGCCGAGCACGCTCTCAGAGCGCCAGGCACGAGCCCCAGCTCCGTGCGGCACGCACGCGTTGCTGAGAGGTTGGAGCCAGGCACAGGGCGGCTCTCTGCAGCGCCGAGCTTGGTGAGTGCCGCCTCAGTATGAAGCAAAAGCTGGGATGGGGAAGGAAGAGGGGCACCTGCTAGCCTGATGGTAACACACTGCATACCTTTTCGAAGCGATCAAATGACTTTGCCTCTTCGGTCTCAACAAGTATTGGGACACCCAGGTAGGAAAGAGTTTGTGCTTTGAAACTGTCTTCAGTGCCCAGAATTGCTAAATGAAATACAGCGATATGCTGATTATTACATTAATATTCAGGTTAATTTCATGTTCCTATACATTGTTTATATGCTTTATTAAAGGACTTACCAAAGTTTTTACATAGAATGCTACTTCAGGTAGAAGTAACACAAAAAGAAATAACTTCTTTTTCCATTTCATTCAACCCTAAAATTTTAATTCATAAGAATTCATGTAATAGCATGATTTAAGAGAAAAATGTACAAGTTCTTATAAACAGAGAAAATCATTATCAAAAGTCTACCTTTATATAACTCCCTCTATAGAATTTTTGACACTTCGACTGTATTTTAAGTAATTTAAAATTACTAATGAAACACTGATTACATGCTGGGAGGCTGGGAACCACATTAAGATGGGAAAGGATATAAAAGTAAGGCATAATCCTTGACTTTAAAAGCAAAATGTATAAACAACTCAATGCCATTTTAAATATATAGATATAAGTATATAATATAGTATATGAATATAAAGACATAAGCAATTAGCTCTATCTAGGGAGTTAGGGAGCTGAAAGGGTTTCAAATACAAGACACAGAAATCACTGAAATAGGTTGGTGTGGCAGTGCACCCCTGCAATCAGTCCCAGCACTCTGGGGGCTGAGGTACCAGGATTGCCACAAGTTCAAGGCCAGCCTGAACTACATAGCAAGACCGTGTCTCAAAAAACTTAAAAGAAAATATTGAAAGGCGTAAGAGTGCAGCCAGATGTGGGGCTACACAGCTGTAGTCCCAACACTGAGGCAGGAGGATTCAAGGCCAGCCTGGTAGACAGTGAGCTCAAGGCCAGCTTGAACTACTGGTAAGACACTGTCTCAAAAAAAAAAAAATTGTCCGATGAGCTCACTCACTTAAATTTTCCCAATTTAACACTCCAGGAGGCTGAGGCAGGAGGATCTCAAGTTTGAGGTCAGCCTGAGAAAACTGACCACTTAATAAGACCCTTTCTCAAAATTAAAAAGAAAGAAGCTGGGCATGGTTGGCTCATGCCTGTAATCCCAGCACTCAGGAGGCTGAGGCAGGAGGATCATTGCAAGTTTGAGACCAACCTGGGCTACAAAATGAGCTCAAGGCCTGCCTGAACTGCATAAAGAGACCCTGTCTCAAAAAGACACACACACACACACACACACACACACATTTATTTATTTATTTAAAATTTCATAGCTGGGTGTGGCAGTGTACACCTGTAATCCCAGCACTCAGGAGACGGAGGCAGGAGGATTGCAGTGAGTTTGAGACCAGCCTGGGCTACAAAGTGAGTTCAAGGCCAACCTGAACTGCATAGTGAGACTCTATCTCAAAAAGACCAAAAAGAAAACAAAAACAAAGGCCCAGGATATAGCTCAGCACCTGTCCGGCAAGCACAAAGTTGTGAGATCAATTCCTGGTACCAAAAAATGGCAAAAACAATGCTTGCAAACTAGAAGACTGAGGCCCTATTAATATACTCATTCCTTGTTTAATGACTTAGTTCTACTCCAGCCACTAAGCTGTTAAATGAATTGGTTGGTTGCTAATGAAGAATTGTATCTAGTATGCACATTACAATATTCAGAGCAAAGATGATGACTTTGTCCAACTTGATGACTTAGCTTTTACTTGCATAACTTACAAGCAGTACTGTGCTGTATAACAGAACATAAACCCGAGACAGGGCTGGTGATTTGGAACTCAGTCTCTCCCGACCTGCTAGTGTAATAAAGAGCTGTCTTCCAGCTCCTCAGTGCCTGTCTTCCATCCCATTTGGTCCTGGTTTTCCCACAACAGTTAAACAGAGAATATCTCTAAATGGTACTGAAGTTTTACACTAAGTAGGAGTGTGCTGGAGACATCCATATTATCAGGAAATGTAATATATTAGCAGTAAAATAAAAAGGCAACACATATTATTAACACTGACTCAAGTACAGCCACTTTTAAAATATTTTGGTAGGTTTTTAAAAAATTTTATTTAAAGAATAAACAAAACAGAAAATGGGTAGAAATAATACATACATTCAGAGAAAAAATAAACAGTAAAAAATCACTATTTAATGTTTACATACTGTCCTTTTACAAGTAGTTGTTCAAGATACAAAACTGGAACATAGAAAGTGGGAATTCAAACAGCAAGACTGCAAACAGTTCTGTTCAACTATCCAACAAAAACTTGGTAATACTTTGCCCAACTTGATGACTTAGCTTTTATTTGCATAACTTACAAGCAGGAACATAAAATCTGTCGATACCAAACAGCAATCAAACAAACCAGATTTAACTAAGATCAGTTATGATAAAACAGTATAAGTCATACAGAGCTCCAGATTAAGATAATAGGAAATGAAAGATGATTACTGTGCTATATCCTGAAGTTTTTGGGATAGCTGTCTGTGTCCTCAAGTCTAATGCAAGTAGACAAACTAGTACAGAATAAAATCTATAAAAAAAAGAATAAAATCTAAGCAGAGTGGTGCAAACAATGTGGGTTTTAAATCCTGATACACTATTAACAATATTTTCTGCCATCTTTTTTAAGACTCTCTCTCCCCAGGGTACACTGTGCATTTTTGGGTCTGATCAAGACCCTTGGTTTTAAATTGGGGGGGGGGGCAATCTGCTATTTACCTAAGTGGTTCCGAACCTTCTTTCTCCTGGTCTTGATCTCTAATTGTATTCCTTTACCTATTAAAGCCTGTCTTTCCAACCTATCGACAAATACTGGTCTAATTGCCCATATTACTCTCTGGTTCTCTGTCACATAGAGCATTGTTTTCTCATATTTGATTTTCAGTCCATGTACTCTTTTTCATGTTAATTATATTTCCTATAAACAGCATCTTGGTGTACCCTGCCTCCTGATCTACTCCACGTGTGGTTCTCTTTTTTTAAATTTATTGTAGCAAGGTCATCTATATTAGAGATTATAACCAACCTTCTCTGCCTCATTTCTGTTATGCTCTTGTTTTGCCATTAGTTGTCTGCTTATCTTATGCATTCTGTTTTCTGCTCTATTCATTGAGGCCTCTCTGCCACTGTTCCTGGAATCCTAGTACTTTTCTCTCTCTCTAGAATGCCCTGCAGTATTCTCTGTAGACTTGGATTGGTGGTTGCAAATTTCCCAAGTTCCTCTTTGTCTTGGAAGCATCTTGTTTCTCCATTAATTTCTAGAGACAGTTTATCAGGGTATATCAATCTGGGTTGGAGATCATTTTGTTTCAGGGCTTGGAATATTTCACTCCAGGCTCTTCTTGACTTGATGGTTTGTGTCAAGAAGTCTGCCGTTTTTGTGATGGATCTTCCTCTATAGGTTATCTGTTTCTTGTCTCTAATAGCTTTTAATATTCTGTTCTTATATTGAATTTCTGGGATCTTGATTATTATATGCCTGGGGGTAGCTCTGTTTTGGTTGTAGGTGGCTGGAGTTCTGTATGCCTCATACATCAGAATATCACTTCCATTTCCTATGTTTGGGAAGTTTTCCTTAATTATTTCTGTGAATAGCCTTTTTAGTTCCTTTGTTTGTACCCCTGCTTCCTCATTCACATTTTTATTCTCAAGTTATAGATCCGCTTGTTGTCTTCTACCCTTTGTATTATTACTGCTTGTTTCCTTGTTATTTTTAGAAAGTTTTCCCTTTAATAATCCCACATTACAAAACTGGCCTCCAGTTTGGATAATCTATCCTTAGTTTCTTTCCGGCTGATTTACCATCTTTCCATAGAGTTTTTACTTTCCTGGTGATCTCTTTGAATGTGCTTCATGTATTCTATATTTTGTTTATATTCTTCATCAAATGGTTCTCTCCTTTGTTTTAGTTTCTCCCTTCTTCCATCTGTGTCTGCTTGAGGGGTGCTTAGCATCTCTTTTATTAATATTCTTATATTTTGCTTTACTTGGCCAAATATTTCACTTTTGAACTTGTCTATGAGGTCC
This sequence comes from Cavia porcellus, assembly GCF_034190915.1. Classification (NCBI taxonomy): domain Eukaryota; kingdom Metazoa; phylum Chordata; class Mammalia; order Rodentia; family Caviidae; genus Cavia; species Cavia porcellus. The sequence goes on from NW_026947510.1 coordinate 22,641,649, forward strand.
CAAAGATATCTCTTTCTGTCCACTGGTGCTGTGTCTGATATTGCATATTTGCTGTTTTCATTCTCCTTTGTATTTACCTGTCCTGGGTCAATGTTCTCAGGTTTGGGACCTGGGGACTTTTTGTTGTTGCTTCCTCTTCCCATCTTTTTTGTTTCTTCCAGGAGGCCCCAGTTTCTTTCTTTTTTGGTTATAATTCTTCTGAAGCATGCGGGCTGGGTGACCCTTTCCACTGCAGTTTGCAGTGAGTTGCAAACATGGGCAGTGTATGCTGGCCCCTCCCCTCCATATCAGTCAAGCTGCTGTGGCCTACACTGTATTACTGTGTGCTTCCTCCACTCTGGGTCAGCCAAACTTCTGAGGCTTCACTGCGTTAGTGTACGCTGCCACCATAGGGAATTGATTTCGGAAAACCTATTGGGTCTCAGCCAGGTCATGTGACCCAGGCCTAGCTCACTCCACCAGTCCTGTTCAGGAAGGGAACAACTGACTGAAGTCACTGCTGCCTCTTGTACTTGCCAGTCCTGCCCGGTCCCAGAATGTCATCTGCGAGAGTCCCCCTTTCTGTGGAAAGGCTCCACTCCTGTCATTCACCACAGGTCAATGCAGGGTCCTCACCAGCTCAGCTATCTGTTCAGGTGACCGACCCCCAACCTCAGTGTGACTACGCCTCCAGTGAGTCAAAGCAGTGGGACCTCGGATGGCTCGGCAAGTTGCCAGCTGCAGTGGGAGCACAGAACCTTTAGCAGTTCCAATAATAGCACCGGGACTGTATGTTTGATTGGTTCTTCTCACCTTAGTTTCTTCTTGGGAAGAGAGAATTCTCCCTCTGTTTGGGGTCCCCACTCTGTATTATGTTGAATTCTAAGTTGACTATCTCAGGGAGCCTCTGTAGCCTGCTGTTATCTATCTGCCATCTTTGCTCCACCTCTTTGGCAGGTTTTTAAAAAGTTAAATATTAATTTACTAAACAATCCAGAATTTCTACTCCTAGTTTACCCAAGAGAAATGAAGGCATCTCTTCACACAAAAACTTAGGAGAATATTCACAGAAGCATGTGTAGATAATAGCCAAAAAGAGAAACGACCCAGATGTTATCAACTAGTAAATAAATGAACAAGCAAAATGTAGAACAGTCCCACGATGGTCGCCAGTCACTTACAAAGAGGAAAGAACTGTTGGGTCACAACAGGGATGAACCTCAGAAATATGCTAAAGGAAAAAGATTGCATATTGTATGACCCTATGTATATAAAGCATCCACAAACAAAAACCTACACGGTCAGAAAGTGGGCTAGCAGTTATGTGGTGCTGGGAATGGAAATGGGTTTTCTTTTCTTCTTTTTTTTTTTATTAAGAAGGGCAGTTCTTTTATTGTTTGTTTTTACTATTTGCACATTTTCAGTTCATAATGAACACATCTGTCCTGGTAACTGGTACATATATGTAGCAAGCCTTAATTCCTTTTAAATTTCCTCCTCTCTTCTCTCTGTAGATGGGTACAAGGGGTCTTTGTAGAGTGACAGAATCATTCTAAAACTGAACTGTGAAACTGAACACATCCAACAATTATTTTAAAAGTTTTAAACTGTACTTTAAAAGCAAGATTTTGGAATAGGTAAAGTGCACATCCATAAACATGTCAAATAAAACTGAATTAAGAAGACAAAAGTCAGCCCTGAGGGATGCTGAGCTCCAGTAACCAGCTCTCAGTAATCTCCCTGAGCTGCTTTTGTGTCACTGTAAAATCAGCTTCTGTTTTGCCCATAAGCTAATGAAAGCAACTGCATTTACCAATCAAAATTTTTCAAACATACAGTGAAGAGTAATTCAAATGCTAATTGGGAAACGATAACATTATAAACTCATATTAACTTGTCATCATCCTCTTCTTCTCCAAGTAATCCTAGCCTGGCTTAAAAGAAGAAATACCGATTCAATTTGTTATGAAAATTCTCACTATTTTAAGAATTATCCTCAAACCAACCGTGATGCTTCAACATCTGTATACAAAACTGACAAACTGGGAATAAGAAAGATCAGGGTACCCACCAAGAAGCTGAGCAGCACTAGAGAAATGAAAAAGGAAACACAGTTAAACTTTAACTTAAAAGTAATATTCTTGAATTAGAATAAAGAGAACCTTGCCATCTTAAACAATATAGAGATCACCTGCTACCAATTCTAGCTTATCTTAATTTTAAAATCATCTTTAAATAACCCATCTATCTCTTAACATTCTGAAGTGTTTTTTAAATTATACAAGCAACACATTCTGAGTCCCCATGCCCTTTCTGGTCTCATTTCCTCTAATTCATCACCTGGCATACATCCAGTGTGGTATTCCTACTCCTTTAAAACATGACACCCTCCACCGCAAGGCCTTTGCACAGGCTAGTCCCTGCTTGTAGCACGGTTGCCCAAGATAGCTACATGGCGAGGCTTTGTTCCCACAACTCCTTAAAGCATTCATTGGCTTAAGTGCTGACTACTCTTACAACTCCAAGTCCCTCTTCCCTGTACTCACTATCCCCTGGTTTGTTTTCCTTATCTACTATATAACTTATATGTCTACTGATTACTTTGCCTCCTGAAGTAAACACCAGAATGGTGTCTTTTTCTTTTTTCTCCTTCTCTATTCGTTACCATCCCCACAGCACACCAAACAGTGTCAGAGATATGTTGAGTGATAAGACTCAGTAAGTATGGGCTAGGGGTTCAGCTCAGCAGTGTAAGTGCCTGCTTGTCAAATACGAAGTCGTGAGTTTGACCCCGGTACCAAAAAATAAATAAATAAATAAATAAAAGACTCAATATATACAAGCTGAATGAGTGAGTGCAGAACAAAACAGACATGACATTGATGAAAGACAAGGGTGGCATATAAGATTGCTTAAAGAATACTTTACCTAATTTTGATTCTTAACTATGTGACTGTATCCCCAGCTTTTAAACTAAGAAAATCGTAGATGGGATGAAAAACTTTCATCTTTTTATAAGAATATTTCTCTACTTGGGGTTGATAAAATCCCTGCATGCCTTGATTTCTATCTTGGTCTTGTGCTGGGAAGGATAATTTCAGATTTTGTGAGGAACAAGAAGAAAAGTAGGTAGGAAGATACATTTTAATTTGTAGCACATACTCTGCAAACACAGAAATGACTACAATGGGATCCTTGTCTTCAAGGAGCTCAAAGCTCAGCATGCACATCAATAAGTATCTTAACATTCTCTATAACTATAAATGCACTCCAAATACCATCTCTGCATATTTATATACATACATGACATTCCAATTTGAGTAATTATAAACAATACAAATTTGACTAAATATTATTTTTACTCTCCTATTGAAAAGACAGAGATGTTCCCTTTTCTCTTTAGCCTAAATTCAAAATGAGATAGCATACAGTTGATACATGGAGAATAGAATTACAACTTTATTACATAAAAGCAACTCTGGAGAATGGACTTTAGGTCTACAGCTGAACACACTGAATAATGTGCTACTGCTCACAACTGAACCCACACTCTCACTAATATCCAGATATTAATCATTAGTCAAAGTAAAATAAAATATTGATGGTTATGTGAAAATTTGGAGACTGTATCTCCTATTTATCCCATAGAGTAAATACTTGGAAAATAACCAAGATAGAGACTTTAAAATGGAACAATGAAAAAAATAAATGGTAATAAGCAGCAAAATAACTACAAACAGAGGGATGGGAGAATGCTAAAGCCATAGACTGCTAGAAGAGATAAACTTCAAGGGAAAACTAAATCATCTAAATTTAAAATATCAAGCTATCTTAGCAAATTGCAGCAGTTAGATAACTGGATGCAAAGCCTAAAATCCTTCTAAAGGTTTCATCATATTAAAATGGAAGTAATGAGCAAACAGAACTTTAGCATTTTAAGATTTTTTTTTACAATCCCAGAAAATATACTGGAAAGTATTTAGAAACTATTTTCTAAGATATCTAAAAGATATCCAGGAATTTGTTTTCATATAGTAGTAAAGAAAGTAGCAGAAAAAAAATTCTTAATGGAATAAAATATTCTCTTTAGTAGACTTTCCACATCAACAGGGGAGAAAATGAATGCATCTCTCAAATCAGAAAAAGATAAGGAAGCCAGGTGTGGTGGTGCACACATGTAATCCTAGCATTTGGAAGGTTGAGGCAAGAGGATCACCATGAGTTTAAAGCCAGCCTGGGCTGCAAAGTGAGCTGGTCTGAACTACATGGTGAGACCCTCTCTCAAAAAAGACAAAAAAAAGGGGGGGAGGAGCAAAGATGGCAGATAGATAACAGCTGGGTACAGAGGCTCCCTGAGATAGTCAACTTAGAATTCAACAGAGGGAGATGAATTCTCTCATCCCAAGAAGAAATTAAGGTATTTGCCGACCATCCGAGGTCCCACCACGACTTGCTGAGGTTGTGCCTCAACTTGTCGAGCCATCCAAGGTCCCGCCACTTCAACATTGAGTTCAGGGATTGACAAGCCAAAATGAAAGCTGAGTGCCTATATTGACCTGTAGTGAGTGACAGCAGTGGAGCCCTTCCATAAATAGGGGGCCTCTGGTGCACAACATTCTGGGACCGGGCAGGACTGGCAAGTACAAGGGATAGCAGTGACTTCAGTCAATTGTTCCCTTCCCGGACGGGATTGGTGGAGTGAGCTAGGCCTGGGTCACATGACCTGGCAGAGACCCAATATCCAAAATCAAGTCCCTATGGCGGTGGTGCACACTAACCACACTAATTTAGTGAAACCTCAGAAGTTTGACTGACAGTGCATGCCACAGCAGCTTGACTGATCCCCGTGCTGCTGCACTCCAACTGCTGCCTCTGGCACCTCTAGGCCACTGGCAAGAACAGTCGCCACAGGCCCACTGGAGGCTGGGGGAGCAGAGCAACTCGGCACCCACTGACTGCCCCTGCTGAGGCCTCCCCCACCACCACCAATCCAGAGGGGAGGCGGCGAAAAGTCTGCCACTACTGCCTCTGCCACCATGCTCCAGCCACCACCACCCAGAGGGGAGGTGACGCAAAGTAATACAGTACAGGCCACAGCAGCTTGACTGATCTGGAGTGCAGGGGCCAGCATACATTGTCCCTGTCTGCAACTCATTAGCACACTGCAGTGGGAAGCGACAGACCCAGCCAGCGTGCTTCAGAAGAATTGTAACCAACAAAGAAAGAAACTGGGGCCTCCTGGAAGAAACAAAAAAGATGGGAAGAGGAAGCAACAACAAAAAGTCCCCAGGTCCCAACCTTGAGAACATTGATCCAGGACAGGTAAATACAAAGAAGAATGAGAACAGCAAATATGCAATATCAGACACAGCACCAGTGGACAGAAAGAGATATCTTTGGGACCTCATAGACGAGTTCAAAAGTAAAATATTTAGCCAAATAAAGAAAGATATGAGTATTAATAAAAGAGATGCTAAGCACCCCTCAAGCAGACACAGATAGAAGAAGGGAGGAACTAAAACAAAGGAGAGAACCATTTGATGAAGAATATAAACAAAATATAGAATACATGAAGCACATTCAAAGAGATCACCAGGAAATTAAAACTCTATGCAAAGATGGCAAATCAGCTTGAAACTAAGGAAAGATTATCAAAACTGGAGGACAATTTAAACAATGTGGGAGTATGAAAGGGAAAAATTTTAAAAATAACAAGGAAATGAGCAATAACAATACAAAGGCTAGAAGATGACAAAAAGATCTATAACTTGGAAATAAAGACTGTGAATGAAGAAGCAGGGGTACAAACAAAGGAACTACAAAGGCTATTCACAAAAATAATTAAGGAAACCTTCCCAAACATAGGAAAAGGAAATGATATTCTGATATATGAGGTATATAGAACTCCAGCCACCTACAACCAAAACAGAGCTACCCCCAGGCATATAATAATCAAGATCCCAGAAATTCAATATAAGAGCAGAATATTAAAAGCTATTAGAGACAAGAAACAGATAACCTATAGAGGAAGATCCATCACAAAAACGGCAGACTTCTTGACACAAACCATCAAGTCAAGAAGAGCCTGGAGCAAAATATTCCAAGCCCTGAAAGAAAATAACCTCCAGCCCAGATTGATATAACCTACTAAACTGTTTCTAGAAATTAATGGAGAAACAAGATGCTTCCAAGACAAAGAGGAACTTGGAAATTTGCAACCACCAATCCAAGTCTACAGAGAATGCTGCAGGGCATTCTAGAGAGAGAGAGAAAAGTACTAGGATTCCAGGAACAGTGGCAGAGAGGCCTCAAATCATGGAGCAGAAAACAGAATGAAAAAGATAAGCAGACAACTGATGCCAAAAAAAGAGCATAACAGAAATGAGGCAGAGAAGATTTTATTCAAAACTGATATGATTGATAGTATCAAGTCGGAGAGTATAGACAACTACACTGAAGATGACAAGACTTGATGATACACATTCTGGTATAATAACTGCCGGTTTTTGAAGTTCTATACTATATACAAAGTTGTGTTTTTATTACTACTGTTATGTACTGATATGTTCAATTATACTATGTCTGATGATATAGCCAATTCTATTGGAGATAATATCACTCTTTGTTCAGAGTGATATTAGCCTGCTTGGGTTTATTCAATGTCAACATAATTGAAGATATGGATAACTGCATGTATGTTTAAGTGTATAGGATTGATAACCATATCTCTAAGTTTTTGTTGGATAGTTGAACAGAACTGGTTGCAATCTCACTGTTCGAATCCCCACTTTATATGCTCCTCTTCAGTATCTTGAATAACTATTGTAAGAGGACAATCTGTAATCAACAAGTGATTTCTTACTGTTTATTTTTTCTTTGAAATTATGTATTATTTCTTCCTGTTTTCTGTTTTGTGTAGTCTTTCTTTAAATTAAAGTAAAAAAAAGCCACTACATTACCCAGTGCTGATTACAGAGTGTCATGATGTGAAATCCAGCAATACTATTATTCTTTATTCAGAATGATTTTAACCTGCTTTGGTTTGTTTAATCTAAACATAAATGAAGATGTGGATAACTGCATGTATGTTTAAGTGTATAGGATTGACAACCATGTTACTAAGTTTTTGTTGGACAGTTGAACAGAACTGTTTGCAGTCTCACTGTTTGAATTCCCACTTTAATGTTCCATTCTTGTACCCTGAACAACTATTTGTAAAATGACAATATGTAAACATCAACTAGTGATTTCTCACTTTTTTTCTCTATGTATATATTATTTCTACCTATTTTCTGTTTTGTTTAGTCTTTCTTTAAATAAAATTTTTAAAAAAAGAAAAAAAGACCAAAAGAAAGTACTCGTCAGAATTAAAGGGGTCCTAGTTAGGATAAAAGGTACATCTGGAAAAAAATACTTAAAAAATCTGTATCTACCAACAATAGTATAGTATATGCAAATTTCAAATAATTTCTTATAACTTGATAAAGGAATATAATATAATATTATATTATATTAGGAACATTTAATATAATATTATATTATATTATAATTAATATAATATAATTATATTAATTATATTAATTAATATAGTTATAATATAATATTATATTATAATAGGAACATTTAATATGAGTCTATTTCTTTTAAAGAGAATAAAACCAAACAAAACAAAAGAGAACAAAGCCAATCAAAACAAAAGAGTACAAGTGATACACAATTTCAAACCAAGATAACAGGATATCAAATGGCTACTATATTGCCTCTTGCTGTCTTCAAAATATCTGCCCATACTATCAGACATAGTATAATCAAACAAAACGGAACAGAATAGAACCAATAAAAACAAAACAATGAACACAATACAGGACTTCAGAACAAGATAATAGTGAATCCAAAAGAGCCACCATAATATATCTTGTTATATTTGAAATAGCTGCCCATGTCATCAGATACAACAAAATCAAACTAGACAGAACAGAATAAAACCCAACCCAACAAAACAAAACAATGATAATGATACAGGACTTTAAAACAAGATGATAGGAAATTAACAATTGCTACCACCTGCAGAAGGAAATTCTCATAGAAGCTACAGTGCATATTGCCATCCTCCAAATATATTATCAGACTACCAGCTTTAGACCTGCACAGTCAGTGAAACACTATACACTATAAGCATTAAATTGTATTTTACTTCAATAGCTATCAACATAGCCTGTGTTTTTCCAGATAAGCCAGTTGCTCATGGTAAGGGACATGGTATGGTTGGGGGAAAGTGGCTCTTCCTGTCCTCCAAGCTTGCACACTGGTAGGGGCTGGCATCTGGCTGTCCTCCCCATGGCCTGTGCATGGTGCTCACCTAATATGAATCTCTTAAGAGTCAAACTTATCTAATAGATAAAAAGTAGAGTCATAAAGGATTTGAACACAAAATACACTCATTTTTATATATTAAAATGTCTGACTACAGAATATACACTTTCATGTATGATCAAACATGTCCAAAAATATTTTAGGTTGAGTCACAAAGCAACTTTAACACATTTAAAATAAAGATTTTTATTAAATAAATTTTTCATCACAAAAGTATGGACAAAATTGTTCCAAATAATCATAAATTAAGAAAACAGTGATAAGCTGGGCATGGTGGCACACACTGGTAATCCCAGAACTTGAGAGGCTGAGATAGAAGGATCATTGCAAGCTCAAGACCAGCCTGAACCACAAAGTAAGCTCAAGGCCAGCCTGAACTGCACAGTGAATCCCTGCCTCAAACAGACAAAACTAACTAAATAAATAAAATAACATGGTGATAAATAGCATGTTGTATCAAATAGAAAATAAGCTAATTTCATAACTTGTGAACATTATAAATAAGGAAAATTTTATACCCATAACTATGAAAAAATTCCAAATTACATTACAGGAAAATAGCTTGAAATATTTTCATTATTAAAAAGTAAATAATAAGATGGTTTTTTAAATGTTCATTTCTTTTTCCAAAAAGTGATTATACAAATATATTTTCTCCGATTTAATTAGTACAGTTAGGATTTACTCAGAGCTCCTTTTGACTAGGATCCAATAATAGGTTTAGAGCTTGTAAAAACTTATTTAAATTAAAGATCCCAATATGGGCCTGATCCCCTATTTTGTACCTTCTTTCATCATCAGATATGTTTGGTACAAAGTCTATTTAAAATAAAATATTCTGGCCTTACAGTGGGGACAATTATAATAAATAGCCTCTTCCGTTTTAATTTACATTTAAACTTAATAAATGCATATTAGATAAAAACCTATCATTGTATTCTATGATCACTGTTCCATTCAAAACCTTTTTTTTTTTTTTTTTGGTACCAGAAATCAAACTCATGACTTCGCACTTGCTAAGCAGGCTGTTTATTCTGCTGAGCTAAATCCCTGGCTCCATTGAAAATGATTTTAAAAATCTCTTGCTAACAGGAAATTTAGCTCAGCAGACATAAGTGCCTGCTTAGCAAGTGCAAGGTCATGAGTTTGGTCCCCCATACCAAACAAACAAGCAAAAAAATCTGTTGCTAAGAATAATCTTGTATATTAAAAATGTTAAGAAGCTCATCAGGATGAATATTTTTAAATACACAAAAAGTCATTCATTAAAAGTAATTTTAATTTCTTAACAGCAGAATAAAATATCAATAAGTAATTTACCATGAGCAAAACCAACGGACATCCAGAAGGCAATAAGCTGTGGTGTCTCAGATACTACCATAGAAAAAATCCTAAAATACAATTTAGAAAAAACTTTAGTTTTTCAATAGCAGGCATTTTAATCTTTTAAGATCCTGAGAGAATGTAAAGTATAATCTTGAGGGAAAACATGGGAAGAATCTTAACATGGGCCAGAAGGTAAAGAAACAGAAACAGGGGTATGTACGAAAAATCAAAGAAAATTTATTCATCCAGAAAAACTCAAGAGTACTGTGACCAACAGTCTTCATGTCCAATAAGAAAGGTGAAAGTAGCCAGGCGTGGTGACTCACGCCTGTAATCTCAGGACTCAGGAGGCTGAGGCGGGAGGATCCTTGTGAATTGGAGACCAGCCTGGGCTACAAAGTGAGTCCAACACCAGCCTGAACTGCATAGCAAGACCCTGTCTCAAAATAAAAAACAAAAAAGAAAGGCAAGAATAACAGAATTCACAGGGAAGTTAAAGAAATGAAAATTGTTAAACTTGTAGTGTGTCACCAAGAAAAACAGAATTCCTTTTGCAGAGAATGTTTAAAGAATGAAAAAGTTATTAACATCAAAAACTTGCCACAGTAGGAAATCACACTGCCCTATCACCTCTGGGTTTATTTTTAAATTTTTACTCTAAGAAGGGGAACTGTTAGGGTAGGAGAAGGGACTCAGAATTTGGGAAGGGAAACAAGACAGCACTAGGGTGAGTAGTACAATCCAAGTGTGAAAATGTCACTAACCTGTTATATTGTTCCATTAACAGAAGTCAATAATTTCAATATTAAAAAGAATTACCAATAGAGATGGGAAATAAAAACACTTTTGAACAAAAATAATAAATTTTAAAAACTACCACTATAGAAATACCTATGGTATAAACCGAATGTGTGAGAAAAGAATATATGCGACCCAGTTATGAATGCCACGCAGAAGTAACATACGTGGTCAGGATGTAGGAACACCTGTTCTTCTTTTCTAGGCATAACTCAAACAGAACAGCTTTCTCGCCTGTGATGAAGTTCATCTTATCTTCCTCTACAAAATGTTCAAGAAGCTTTACACTTCTCTTCTCAGCTATATTTTTTTAAGTTGTAGTCTCCAAGGTCTGCATGTGAACAAAAGAAAATGGAGTACTAAGTCCCTTCAAACACTTACCACGCATCTGTATTAGGTTCTTTGACATCTACTAATGGAGTGTTCCACCAGTGAAGCCTAGCAGGGTGCTGGGGTAAAAAGAACACAGCATCGATGTTCTGAGAATACAGTGTCTCATCACTAAACGCCAAACTCATCCTTAACGTCTATGATTCAGTAGATCAACCTTAAAAGTTAGAAACTTTAGAATAAGACTTGACTCCAAGTAAATAAAAATATTTCTGCTACAACAATCAAAACAGAAATACGGTTGGAGGATCACATTATATTCTACCTTACTATGTTCCAAATTTGGATGAATTTGACAAATGTTCATTGAATACCTACGTATGCCAAGCCCTAGGCAATTATTAGGAACACATGGAAAGACTCACACCAAGATTTCAAAGAACACAGTCAGAGAAGAACATGGAGAAATCATCACATTACAGTATAATAAGAGAAATACATAAAAAGTGTAGCAATTAGAGCAAAGAATGATCATTTATACGTTGGTCATTTAAGTCTTCACAAATAAGATGACAAACAATTGGCAATGTCTGAAATTAAAACACTTATGTATTAAACCAACTAATTACTTGACTAACCAAGAGAAATGACTGCCTTAGATGAGAGCTAATGGCAGGGGCATTGGGTTGTAGACAGTTTGTCTAATAACTATACAGATGGAAAAATAATGTCACATTGGCTAATATTGGGAGCATTTCAAGGATGGAGTAGAGAACAGCATGCAATGAAGACTACAGTGAGCAAAGCATAACTATGGCTACCAGATAAGGCAATTTCAAGTTGGGGACCAGCTCAGTGGTAGAGCACTTGCCTAGCACAGATAGGGCCCTAGTTTGATCTCCAACACGAGAAAAACAAACCCAAGATAAAACCATTTCAGTAGCCTGGTGAATCCAAAAAGTAGTCACTGGAAAAAAAAAAAAAAAAAAAAAAACCAAACCAGTGGTTAGAAATAAACATGAAACTGAAAATGGTGACCTCTCACCTTCAGCAGAATGACCATGAGCTCATTAAACTTCTGGGTTAAAGCAGTGTAAAGAGAAGTCGCACCCAGAAGTCCGGAGGAGACCTCAAAATTCCTGAGGCTTCCCCCAACAAGGCCTTCAGCGATCACCGCCTTGCAAATTACATAACTACATAAGAACAGGGACTGCTAGAGATTAAGGCTCTTTTTTAAAAATTCCTGTAACACTCACCAGAGCAGGCAAGTGGCACACACCTGTAATCCCAGCAGGAGCATCAGGAACTCAAGGCCAGCCTGGGCAACAGTCAGCGCCAAAGTGCTGCGGGGCAGCCATGCAGCTCGGCGGTGGAGTGTTTACCTAGCACATTCAAGAGCCCTGTGTTCAATCGCTAGTATCAAGAAAATTCTTGGTTTTATTTATAAGAAGGCAGAAAATGTTTAACTTCACAGCATGTATGCAAGCACTTTTCTTTTTTGTATTTTTTTAAATGCAATTTTCCTATTCAGCCTTTCCTATAAAAAAGAAGGACAATGTGTCTTTACCAACAACATGGATAAACCTGGAAGATACGCTAAGCGGAGTAAGTCAGGCCAGGAAAACAACTATTGCGTGGTTTCACTTCTATGTGGAATCTGAAGAAGTTGAACTCATAAAAATAGAGTGAAATGGTTGTTACTGAGGGTCAGGGGCTGGGGACAACGGGGAAATTCTGCTCACAGTTAGAAGAAGAGATGAGCGGGTCATGCAGCCTAGGTGTAGACTATAGTTAATTACGATATCTTGTACAATATCTTGAAATTTGCTAAGGATGGGTCTTATGTGTTAGCTTGACCGGGGTATTTACAATGTATACATGTATCAAGACATCACACTGTATTCCTCAAATATATGTACAATCTTATTGTCAATTATAGCTCAATAACAACTTTAAAAATAATTTTCTAACTTCAGTAAATCTTATTTGCAATAATGAGCCAAAATTTCTAATGATCCAATTCTAAACTATGATTTTGCAACATGAAACACTACTGCATCTTAAAAAAAAAAACACTTATTTTAACTTTTTTTTTTTTTTGTCTTTTTGAGACAGAGTCTTGCTATGCAGTTCAGGCTGGCCTTGGACTCACTTTGCATAGGCCAGGCTGCTTTTGACTTTGGAACAATCCTCCTGCCTCAGCCTACCAAGTACTGGGATCACAGGAGTGCGCCACAATGCCCAGTTCATAAAACTTTTTAAAATTATGTCAACAACAGCAAACTATTTGCCTTTAAATAAAATTATTTTAATAAATATAACTGAATCCACCAGAAAAACAGTTAACTAATTCATATCCACTAAAGAGTCAAAAACTCTCTCAATCTCTTTAAGCCTGAATCAGAATGTTTAAACCACAACGCAGCTAGAAACAGCAAAGCTTTGACCCAGCTGACAAACTGAGAAGCAGGTGCAGCAGAGAACTCCAGATTCCTTCTCATCTCATCTGCTGTACTTCATCCTGAAGCCAGGAATTAATGCAGTATCTGCTTTGCACATGACCCCATAAGTGTGTTCTGGTTCTGTTATTAGATGAGAATTAACTGCAATAGATATTTGCATAACCCTACTCCCTCTTCTTTCCTCACCAAAATTTCACCAATCCTTCTGCTCTAGATCAATTTCTGCTTCTTTCATAAAGCTACACTGATCCTCCTTTGACCTCTCATTTTTTATTTTCCATGTTGAAGTCATTTCTCTACAAAGGCTGTAAGTTTTGAGACTAAGAACTGAGCCACACCTTACTATTCCCAGACCCACTAGAGTTCAGCCCAATGGTAAGAAAAGTAAAGGCCTAAAGACTGTGTCCTGAGTTATCCACATGATCTAGATTTATCTACCACACGAACACAGACATTTATTTTCTTATGATATTTTTTTTCTAAGTCCACTTTATTTCAAGGAGAAGGAGAAAAAGAAAAAGAAAGAAGAAAAAAGCCCCAAAACAAAATTTCAAAACATGTCAATCTGAGCAACAATGGTACATACACTGTGCACTGTCATCCCTAAATCATTCACCCAGAGCACAAGACATCTGCATTCAATTGTCTGAACCATACCAGCACAAATTTTTCTCTTCAGCGAACTCAGAGAAATTAGTATAACTATTTTATACACATATACATATGTTGTTTCAGCCTCTCACACTAGTGACACAATATGAAGTTTATACATATGTGTCTTATTTATTTACCTATTATCCATTTATCTACAAAAGTCTTCAGTTTATCCTTCTTTATGGCTGAGTAGTACTCCACTGTATTAAAAATACCACGTCTTTTTTATCCATTCCTCAGTTGGAATTTATGTTTTTTCCAAGATCTAGCTATTACAAATTGTGCTGCTATAAACATGGGTGCACATACACTGCTGTGTTCCAAAGTTTTTAATTCTTTGGGAAGATACCCAGAAGGGGAGCAGCGGGGTCCAATGGGACCTCTAGTCCTAGTTTTTTGAAGAATCTTCACACTGATTTCCACAGTGGTTGTACTGCAATCCAATCAACAGTGGAGATAGAGAAGGGTTCCCTTTCCTCCACAGCCCCTCCAGCATTTGTTACTGCTTAATTTCTTGAAAATAGCCATTCTTTTCGAGGTGAGATGGAATCTCAGTGTTGTTTTAACTTGTGTCTCTCAAAAGAGCAGTGATATTGAACATTTTTCATGTGTTTATTTGCTGTTTGTATTTCTTTATCTGAGAAATGTGTATTTATCTCAGATGCCCACCCCCATTTTGGTTTTTGTTTTGTTTTGTTTTGTTTTTTGTACCTGGAATTGAACTCACAACCTCGAGCTCACCAGGCAGGCACTTACACCACTGAGCTAAACCCCCAGGCCCCCCCCAGATGTCCATTTCTGGATTGGGTCTTTAAATCTGAAAGGACTGGTTTTTTTGTGTTTTTTTTTTTAGTTCTATGTTCTCAATAGTAATCCTTTGCCTGAGGAACAGCTGGCACACATTCTCTCCCACATTGTGGGTTGTCTCTGCACTCTGTTGGTGGTTTCTCTTCCTGTGCAGAAGTTTTTCGCGAGGGTGAGATCCCAGTCTGATTCTTTGTAATAGTTCCTGTGCATTTGGGGTTTTGCTCATAAAGTCTGTGCCTAGACCAATGTCTTTGAAAATTTTACCTACTCTTTCTTCCAAGAGATTTAATGTTTCTGACTTAATATTAAGATCTTTGATCCATTCTAATTTTAGCTTGGTACATGGTGAAAAATAGGGGTCCAGTTTTAATCTTCAGCATGTGCAGAGCCAGTTTTTCTAGCACCATTTATTAAAGAGGTTACCTTTCATCCAGTGAATGTGTTTGACACCTTTGTCAAAGATAAGGTGGCTGGAGTGTGTGTGCAGTTGTTTCTGCATCTTCCAATCTGTTCTATTGTGTTCTAGGTCACATAAATTTTTTTTCTTTTTCTTTTTCTTTTTCTTTATTGAGACAGAATCTCATTACATAGGCCACATTGGGCCTCAAACTCACGACAATCCTGCCTCAGCTTCCCACATGCTGGGAATATAGGCATGCGGCACCACTGCCAGTTAGCTCACAGCACTTTGAATAAAGGAATTATCTAAATCAACAAACCATAGCCTGGTGTTACAGTTGTTATAATAGCTAACACACAGCACTTTTCTGCATATTTCCTGAATTCATTTTCAAACAAATCATGTTATACGTTACTGCTGGTCCTCGAAATTATTCTCTAATATGCCAGTCATTTCCAAAACAGCCCAAAAATAAACAAGGAATTTTCATTGTAGCTTGTGTACAAAGAAGTCACAGAAATTTCAACATATATCTTACTTACAGTCAAAGAAATTTCAACATGGACTGGGTCTTACAAAGAAGTTGCACAAATTTCAACAGTCAGTACTATATCTCCATGTTGTTTTTCTTATTCAAATACGATAACCTGAACTCATTTCGATATCTTGCTTCATTTGTTCTGTACCATTTCCACTGCCACAGCACCTAGCACACACTCCGACAGCTCCTGATTGACTGCCTTTTTAGCAGCTCCACAATTTTGCTCTATAGCTACCTTGGCAAAACTGGAAGCTGTTTGTCCTCTGGGTTTGGTTTTGTTTTGTTTTGTTTTTGTCTGTTTCCTTTTTATTGGTACTGGGGATCGAACTCATGACTGCCTGCTTGCAAGGTAGGCGCTTATGCTGCTGAGCTAAACCTCCAGCCCCCTCTGGGGTTTTATACAGCACCATGTGCTCCTTGGCTTTTGCCTCAGTCTCTCATGGGTTTCTAGCAGTAAGTCACAGAAATGTTGCATTCGTGCTGCTCCTCTTTTCTGAATTTCATTGAAAAAGCTTAGTTGTTGCTGAGCACAGAGGCACAGGTCTGTAATCCCAGCACTTGAATTGCAAATTCCAGTCCAGCAGGGCATTTGAGGGAGACCCTGTCTCAAAATAAATACATAAAATAAGAAAGGCTGGGGAGGTAGCACATGGTTTTGGAGGGCTTGGTTTTGTGCCTGTGGTGCTGGAAACTGAATCCAGGGCTTCACATATGTTTGGTAGATGTTTTATCACTGAGTCTCTCCCAGCCCCATATCTTAGGCTCTGGCTTTTCACAGCAAGAAATCACTGGTGGGGGGCTGGGGATTTAGCTCAGTGGCATAAGTGCCTGCCTTGCAAGCAGGCAGTCATGAGTTCGATCCCCGGTACTGGTAAAAAGGAAAAAGACAAAAAAAATTATAATTTTATAATGATATTCTTCTAGAACATCTTGTTGAATCTCAAAAGGCTAATGTTAGCGAGATTAATGCAAAATAATTTAATAGGCAAATATTTCCATCACATTTTCATTTGCATACAAAAAATGATGTTGCTACTCTTACCTGGCAGCCACCATATCTGTGAATCAATGAAACAGATCCAAACGCTATCTTTCTACCACTTATAAGCTGGACAAAACCACCTGTTTCTGAGACAGATATATCAAGGTCCAAAATGTTGTCTAGAACATATTGCTACAGGAAAAAAATATAAATCTTAGAAACCTGAGCAATCTTACAAATTTTCAAGAAAAGAAACCTATTAGAAGAAAACTACAAGGAAAAACCTCTTCCCAAAATACACTATTAATATTTTTCTTAAGAGATGTAGCATAGTTTGACTGACAGTGCAGGCCACAGCAGCTTGACTGATGTGGAGGGGAGGTGGTGCAAAGAAACGCAGTGCATGTCACAGCAACCAGACTGATTCCCACACTGCCTCAGTCCAGCCACCACATGCGGTGCATCCAGGGCACCAGCGAGATCTGTCTCCGCAGGCCCAGGAGTGACTGGGTGCCCACCAGCTGCCCCCGCCCCTGACTCTGCCGTGGCCACCTAGGTTGAGGGGAGGCAGCCTAAAGTCCACTGCTGAGGCTGCCACCAGCCACTACCCGGCAGCCCCCGCTGCCGCTGCCACTGTGCTCCAGCCGCCGCCACCTGGAAGGGAGGTGATGAAAAATAATACAGTGCAGGCCATAGCACTTGACTGCTCCGGAGGGGAGAGGACAGCATACGCTGTCCCTGTCTGCAGCTCACTAGCACACTGCAGTGGGGAGGGTCATCTAGCCAGCGTGCTTCAGAAGAATTGTAACCAACAAAGAAAGAAACTGGGGCCTCCTGGAAGAAGCAAAAAAGATGGGAAGAGGAAGCAACAACAAAAAGTCCCCAGGTCCCAACTCTGAGAACATTGATTGACCCAGGACAGGTAAATACAAAGGAGAATGAGAACAGCAAACATGCAATATCAGACACAGCACCAGTGGACAGAAAGAGATATCTTTGGGACCTCATAGACAAGTTCAAAAGTGAAATATTTAGCCAAATAAAGCAAGATATAAGAAAATTAATTAAAGAGATACTAAGCACCCCTGAAACAGACATAGATGGAAGAAGGGAGGAACTCAAAGGAGAGAACCATTTGATGAAGAATATTTATAAAATATAGAATACATGAAGCAGATTCAAAGAGATCACCAGGAAATTTAAAACTCTATGCAAAGATGGCAAATCAGCTTGAAAGAAACTAAGCATAGATTATCCAAACTAGAGGACAGTTTTGCAATGTGGGAGTATGAAAGGCAAAACTTTTTAAAAATAACAAGGAAACAAGCAGTAACAAAGACTACAAGATGACAAAAGGATCTATAACTTGAGAATAAAGAATGTGAATGAAGAAGCAGGGGTACAAACAAAGGAACAACAAAGGTTATTCACAGAAATAATTAAGGAAAACTTCCCAAACATAGGAGAAGGAAATGATATTCTGATATATGAGGCATACAAAACTCCAGCCACCTATAACCAAAACAGAGCTACACCCAGGCATATAATAATCAAGATCCCAGAAATTCAATATAAGAACAAAATATTGGGGGCTGGGGATTTAGCTCAATGGCATAAGCGCCTGCCTTGCAAGCAGGCATTCATGAGTTCGATCCCCGGTACCGATAAAAAGGACAAAGACAAAGAAAAAAAAAAGAACAAAATATTAAAAGCTATTAGAGACAGGAAACAGATAACCTATAGAGGAAGGCTCATCAGAAGTCAAGGAGACTTCTTGACACAAACCATCAAGTCAAGAAGAGCCTGGAGCAAAATATTCCAAGCCCTGAAAGAAAATAACCTCCAGCCCAGATTGATATACCCTGCTAAACTGTCTCTAGAAATTAATGGAGAAACAAGATGCTTCCAAGACAAAGAGGAACTTGGGAAATTTGCAACCACCAATCCAAGTCTACAGAGAATGCTGCAGGGCATTCTAGAGAGAGAACAGTACTAGGATTCCAGGAACAGTGGCAGAGAGGCCTCAAATCATGCAGCAGAAAACAGAATGAAGAAGATAAGCAGACAACTGATGGTAAGAAAAAAAGAGCATAACAGAAGTGAGGCAGAAAAGATTTTATTCAAAACTGATATGATTGATAGTATCAAGTCGGAGAGTATAGGCAACTACACTGAAGATGACAAGACTCTACGATACACATTCTGGCTTGATAACTGCCGGTTTTTGAAGTTCAATACTATATACAAAGCTGTGTTTTTATTAATACTGTTATATACTGATATATTCAGTTATACTATGTGTGATGATATAGCCAATTCTATTGGCGATAACAAGAGACAACACAGGAAACATGGTAGAACTCTTTGTACAATGGTCTTATATGATTATTTCATTTCATGTGTTTATAGGAATGTTTTTTTTTGTCTTGCTTTGTTTTGTTTCTCCCTCTAATGTAGAAAGGATAGAAATACATATTAAGATTCAAGCATGTGTAGAATCTGTAAACAGTTTATGAAAACAGATCTTATGACACATGATGAACAGATACTTTGAAAAAAAAAGAGACACTAAAATACCCAGTGCTGATCCTGGAGTGTCATAATGTGAACCCCAGCAATAGTATTATTCTTTGTTCAGAGTGATATTAGCCTGCTTAGGTTTATTCAGTGTCAACATAATTGAAGATTATGGGTAACTGCATATATGTTTAAGTGTAGAGGATTGATAACCATATCTCTAAGTTTTTGTTGGATAGTTGAACAGAACTGTTTGCTGTCTCACTGTTTGAATCCCCACTTTATATGCTCCCCTTTAGTATCTTGAATAACTATTTGTAAGAGGGCAATCTGTAATCATCAACTAGTGATTTCTTACTATTTATTTTTTCTTTGAAATTAGTATTATTTCTACCCGTTTTCTGTTTTGTTTAGTCTTTCTTTAAATTAAATTTTTAAAAAAGCCACTACATTACCCAGTGCTGATCACAGAGTGTCATGATGTGAAATCCAGCAATACTATTATTCTTTGTTGAGAATGATTCTAACCTGCTTTAGTTTGTTTAATCTAAACATAAATGAAGATGTGGATAACTGCATGTATGTTTAAGTGTATAGGATTGACAACCTTGTTACTAAGTTTTGTTGGACAGTTGAACAGAACTGTTTGCAGTCTCACTGTTTGAATTCCCACTTTACATATTCCACGCTTGTTCCTTGAACAACTATTTGTAAAATGACAATATGTAAACATCAACTAGTGATTTCTTACTGTTTATTTTTTTCTCTGAACGTATGTATTGTTTCTATTTTCTGTTTTGCTTAGTCTTTCTTTAAATAAAATTTTTTTAAAAAGAGATGTAGCATAGGGCTGGATATAGCTCAGTGGCACAGTGCCTGCCTAGCAAATACAAGGTCATGAATTCAATTCCTGTACCCTACCCCCCCCAAAAAAAAGAGATGTAGCATACTACCTGATTATTTATGCTATTTGAAGAAAATCATTTCTTTTAGCTAGTTTTAAAGGTGTCATAGATTTCCTTTGATGCACAGTAAAACAATATTTTTCCTGGCACTTTTGTTTTGTTTTGTTTTTTGGTTTGTTTGGTTTTTGGTTTTTTTGGTACCAAGGATTAAACTCACGACCTCACACTTTCCAAGCAGGTACTTATGCTACTGAGCTAAATCCCTGGCCCTGGCACCTTTTAAAGAACTTAAAAAAAAAAAAGCAAATTTACTATTTTAACTTCAAATTCATTTATACCATGACTGACAGAACAATTTAGAATTCTAACAGTTATCTAGGAAAAGAATTTAATGTTTCCCCTTTATTCATAAATGCAAATACAGTATTCCTCACAACTCTAAGATAAACATAGGAATACGAACAAAAAACTAATTTGTAAGAAGACATGTACCAACCATCTAAGCTTTAAAGATAGTCACTTATCAATACATTAGCAATATTAAATCTGAAAAAATTATGCCTTTTAAGACAAGTATTTTAATTAAGAATTCCTGGTATGAAAAAATAAAGTCTAACCTTTGAAACTGCTACAAGATGCCTTGATTTGAAAGGAGTAAAAGAGGTGATTAAAAACACATGATTTCCCACTTTATGAATGTAATTTTCTTTAACAGGATCAAATGAAAATACAGTTGATGTAAACAAAACAAAATCCTTTTTAATATTTCTTAGAACTACCATTCTTCAAAGACACACACACACACACACACACACACACACACACACACACACACAACTTAGTTGTTGAGAAGACTATTGTTTCCAATGTTATCACACAGGACAGGCACGCTGAGCATCTCTAACCTGAAAATCCACAATCTAAAATGCTCCTAAATCCTAAACTTTCTGAGCCCCCATATAACGCCATAGGTACAAAATTTTGTATCTGGCTCCACATGACGACAAGTCACAGTCAAAATGCAGGTACACTGAAAATACTGTATACAATTGCCTTCAAGCAACAATGTATATGAGTCTATGAAACATGAATGAATTTCAATTTAGATTTGGATCCCATGCACAAATATCTCACTGTACACACACAGATATTATAAACTATAAAAATTTCAAAATCTCAAGTGTTTCTAGCCCAAAGAATTTCACAAAGGAATACTCAACCTATGGATCTGCCTAAAACAACAGGAGATGGAAATAATTTAAAACAATAAAGCTACCTACAAAGATTTTTGCTTACGGGAAACAAATAGAATATGCAACATATTTACAGGTAAATGAAGGTAAGCTGCATTACAATATTAGAATTTTAGCCAATAGAGCCCAAAAACATATTAGGCACTTAATCAAATACACTGTTTCTAAAAAACACATGTCTGTAGTAAACAGATATATGTTTCTGGGTAGAAATTATATTGGCAATACATCTCACCAAATCATTTAATAAACATAGTAGATATCTAATCAAAACATTGCTGGTTTTTTTTTTAAGAAACATTTAAATTGAAAATCTGAAAAATGTGTATTTTTTTGTTTTGGGGGTTGGATTTTTTTTTTTTTTTCCTTTTGGTCTTCTTGAGACAGAATTTCACTATGCAGTTCAGATTGGCCTCAAATTCACATTGATCCTCCTGCCTCAGCCTCCTGACTGCTGGGATTACAGATGTGTGCCACCACAGCCAGCTAGATTTTATTTTTCTGCACAGGAGTAAAGAGAATGTTTGCTTATCACATTACAAATTATAAATATATAAAAACTACAAGTATTGTTATCCCCCAAACAGAAACAAAGATGAAAGGAAGTGAATAAAAAGCACAAGTACACCCCAGTTATTGAAGTTCCCTTATGTGAAAATGGTACTTCAAATCAGTAGAGAAAGGTAGCATAAGGACAATTAGCTCAACTACAGGAAATAACTGCAATTTATTGATTACAGCAACAATAAAATAACAGGAAAATATGAGCCAGACTTAAGCTTTATACTTCCAAGCACATGGTGACCAAGGCAGTGTAATGGGGAAACAAGTGGTAGACAATCAAAAACCATATGATCTTGGCATCCACCACAGAAAAGTAATAAAGCATGGAAGATCCCACGGTGTATTTTCTTCTCTTCTACAGGAGACTTCGTGTTGTATTGATTAAATCATATAATCGACACACTTTCCTTTATGATGCTGTAACATTTAGTAGAAAATGGGCAGTATTAAATGATCTATTTGCAGTTATGATACATTCTGAATGACATGCATTTCAGCAACATGTGCTCGCTGACCATGGACTACATGATTCAGTGATATTCTCACTCCCCTGTGATTCTTCAGATAAGAGCCCAGAGAAGAGATGGGAGTGCAGTGTAGTCATAGAGGACTTTGCCAAGTATGCTTAAGTCCCTAGGTTTGATTCCCCAGTGATTCCCCTGTACTGATTCCCCAGTACAGGAGAAAAGCATCTGCTACATTTTCAGTCTGTCTGAACCTTTTCTCAGTAAGTGTTCTTATCAGAAGCTACACTGGTAACTCACTAATCTTTTATCTAATAACATCCAGATATGTTTCATGCAGTACTATGAACCAAGACATGGCAATATATGTAGTAAGTTTGTAATTTGTCTTTTTTATTTTTTGAGACAGGGTCTCACTATGTAATCCAAGCTGGCCTTGATCTCACTATGCAGCCCAAACTGGCCAGAAACTTGCCGTGATCCTCCTGCCTCAGCCTCCCAAGTGCTGAGATTACAGGCATGCACCACCATGCCTGGCTGTAACTTCTCTAAACAGTATCATCTATATGACAAGAAAATATATTGAAATGCCATTCTCCAACATTGAAAATACTTTCAATGACACACTCAGTCCTGCTTCACCCATTAGTACTGATTGCTCATTTGTATAAATGCAGTAAAAAACATCAAAATCATTTCTGGGCTGTATACAAAAGAAGTTTGTCTTTAGCAGTTACCTACACAGCTTGTTTTGACTTCCTAGACTCAAAGTTGGATTGGTCAAAAGCACATTTGAATTCTGAATGTCCTGATTAAGTTGTTCCTCAAAGGTTTAACCATACAATAATGTGGGAGACCTTTATAAATTTCACCTCTTTTCCCTACTGAAACTTGCTGTACTACAGTACAGCACCTTATAGCCAAGGGCACTTGTAATCTGATCAAGAAATCACTCAAGGTAGACGACTTGGCAGGGTTGTGCAAAGAGCTACCTTGGCCAACTGTAGGTTAATTCCTCTATTACCTGTTTTCTTATCGGATAAAGGGTGAAAATGATAACATAATTGGCACAATGAGTGTTCCGTGCTACTCTACTTTGGCAAATTCTACCGGTTCCATGTGTCTTAACATGTATGCTTAATCAAAATCAAGATAAACATTTGTACATTAACAATTTTTACTGTAAAGCACTTTGCATGTTTTTAATCTTCAAGATTAGGAAAAAAGATCTAACAGGCTTTTCTCCAGTCCTTTCATTCAATAAAAAAAGACAGTTTTAAGATAAATATGAAAATAATGTGCTCAGTGTGGTTCAGACAGAGAAAAAAAATATGTATCAGAGCACAGCAGTTACTTATTTGTTGGTCAATTTCACTTCTTCAAGTTCACTTCTTAGAGTGAACTTTGAGAAGGGGTTGGAACAGTTTCACCAAGCAGTTTAAGCTTGGTGTAATGTACTTCAACTCACATTCTAGGGCTCCATTCTCAGCGATCCTCCTGTCTCAGCCTCTAGTGCTGGGATTATGGGCATGCATCACAACCGGCTAAAGTGAACTTTTGGGGCCACAGTAGTTTATTTCGATATCCTGAAATACTCTTTCATTGCTGTGCTGTTAACAGGCTGAATGCTTAATTAGATCGCGGATTTGCTATGAACGTGCTATTTTAGCAGCAGGAGACAATGGAGCTAAGGAAAGATCTCCCTAACCCTTGCTGGTATGAGGCCTGCACATTCTCAGGATCTCCTGGACCAGGTACAAGTAAATTCAACAGCACTGCGTATTTTTAAATATCATGTAGTTCAGTACATCCAGCGTGGCACTCACACATACAGATGTGAGCAGGGCTATCAAACTCTACCTATAAGGTTTTTAGAACAAAGGGTCCCAACCTAGCTTCTGTGTCCCAAAGCCCAGCTCGCGGTCAGACTCGTTACTGGAGTGATGCTGACGGCTGGTACTTCCTTCCACAACGGATTGTAATAGGCAGCGAGCGACAGTCACACCCAGGAGAAGCAGACGCGGACCTCAGATTCCGGTTAGGCAGCAAAACTACAATCTGATCCTTTGATTCATTTTTCTAACCTCACATGCACAACACAACTCTCGTGACTGCAAGTCCAGCGCAGGCCCTGCGCTCGTGCCTTTGCAGTGACCGTGGGAGCCAGCGGCTCTCCCCGGGCCAGCGTTCAAGGCCTGGGTGGCTGCAGATCACGCGTGGCGGCCTCCTTGGTTCCTTTGCCTCCGCCTCTCGCGCACGCACGGAGCCCGCAGGTCCACAACCGGCGAGCGAACGCAGCGCCGCAAAAGACGGCGGCGGCGGCGGACCAAGGCGCGGCTCGCGAGACTTCCGCTTCCGGGTGCAGACTTCCGGATCCAGACATCCGGGAGGAGGGTTCTGGGGGGAGGGCCCGGGCCGGAGGCGGAGCCGCCGCCCGCCGCCACTTTCGGACTCGCGCCATGGCCACGCGCTGGTGGCGGTGGCGGTGGCGGTGGCGGTGGCGGTGCGGCTGCTACTGGAGGCCGGCGGCGCGGAGTCCTAGGCCCGGCTTTCCCGGCAGTGCGGGGCTGCCCGGGCCGCGCGCCGCTGCCGACGCTCGCGCGCAGGTGAGGCCGGCCGGCTCGCGCCCGGGGGACGCAGAGGTCACCGCGCAATGACAGCGGCGGGCGGAATGAATGGGAGCCGGGAGCTTGTGCGCAGCCGGCCCGTGGCGGGGCGCACCGGGGCGGCGGGGGTCCCTGCTAGGAGGGCCCCCGTAAGCAAGCTTAGAGCGGGGTCCGCAGAGGCGGGAACTTTCGGGGCCCGAGGGATGGGGTGCAGGAAAGCGGTGAGGACCCAAGTACCCGGGAGGGTCAGGGCGTCCCCCGGGGCGGTGACCAACGCTATCTTGGAGGCCCTTGCTGCAGTTCCTTTGGATTTAGAACCAGTTCACAGACCTCAGAAGAGTAGGTGCTCTGGACAGAGAGGGTAGGAAAGAGCTGTGCAGAAGGCACCCCATGCTTTCCGGGTGGATTGGGCCCGAGCACCCCGCAGGGGGCGCACGTGGAGGGGGCTGGACCTGTCAGGAGAGAAACCGGGAAGTCCAAATTTCATCTCTGACTTCTACAAGTAAACTCAGAATCTGAGCACTAACCGTGATTTCACACCCTCATGCTGCCTTTGATCCAATTTATTTTTCCTCCTTTTCCGATCAGTTAAGCTGCTGAATGAATGCGATGTCCTGACCCTATGAGACCTCTTCACTGTGTAGTGATGAATCTGTAATACACCACGGGTTAGATTGTACTGTTAGCATAACCGCTCCTCATCCAGGAGTTCACTTGCGTTTTTAGAGACATTTCCCATGTCACTGTAACTGAGTGTTTACCTTCCATCTGTGAAGTGCCCCCCCCCATTTAATTTTGGACTCTTCGGTTTCAGTCACATTTGATACACTCAGTAATTACTCGGCTCATTATTTGCCAGTATGAAATATGCAGCATTTACAAACGTCTACTTTGTGGCAAAGTGGCTGTATATTAAATTGTCATGCAAAAAAAGTTTAGAGAGAATGGACTATTAGTAAAGAATAGTTATAAAGAAGGTGGAGGGCTTGTGGGAAGTGTTGGAGAAGGTAGGATTTGCTGGGACCCATTGCAGTACGTCCTAGCTTCAGATTTTTTCTAGTTCCACAGATAAGAGCAGTATTTGAAGAAATAGATGCACTCACCGTGTGAAGCCACTGGAGAGCTCCTTCCTTTGATATTCCTCGTTTTTTTCAGTTTTTGTTTTGTGCTTTCCAAGTGATCTCAGCCATGGAAAACTTTGGAGACTTCGTTTTATGGTTTCCCTTTGCCTCCTTAGCTGACCTCAAGGAGGGCTGGACTGGGGCAACTTCCTGCCAGGGCTAATGTTACTGTAAATTAACATTTGAGTTGTCTTGTTTGCTTCAAGTCTCTTGGGGATCTCTTGGTTGTTACTTCTAGTCAGTAGTCCTTGGGAACCAAGAACAACGAGGCAAGTCTGTGTGTCTAGCACAGCTCTACTACTTCCTGATATTTGTATACACATTTTCCATAAATACTGTTAACAAATCTTGTAAGGGGTTAAAAGTCAATGTGTAATTGTCAGTACTAAGTCAGTTGTCAGTAGGTCTTTGACTCTAATTAAGCATTTTCTCTGAAGTACATTTGTGAGAGGCACGGTTGGTTTCTCAGGACAGTAAGTGATGGAAAGAGGAAACGGAATTGGAACTGGCTAATGATTGTTGCTGCTGGCAGAACATTACAGCCTTGATTTCCCTGTGTGCTGGTATTATTTCACTACTTCTGGCAGCGCCTCCAACCTCATTTTGGGAGACTTTGCCCTAATGACCTCCTGAAGTACATGCTCCTAGAATAGATACTATCTTAAGTGTGGGCTGAGGGACCATGGGTGGGGTACAGCTCAGTGTGGACACTTGCCAGGTGCACCGCAGGCCCTGGGTGTGATGGCTGTAAGTTGGCTGGGTGCTGGCTCTGGGCTAACCACTCCCTAAATTAATCTCAGCATCACTTCGTGACTGGTTATTATTAACCACACTCTCTTCCAAAGAACTGCCTTGTGGTAAAGAATGCCCTGTATTAATTATGTAATTAGTTACAAAAATTTTACCCCAATAGAGCATGCCACAGGGTGTCAAGCTGAATATTTTTCCATTAAGACATAATGAAATACTGGATTTGTATGAATTAACTACTCATGAAGGCTAGAAGAAGCAGGTCGTCACTCAAGTATGGTGGCACACACCTATAATCTTACTCAGGAGGCTGAGGCAAGAAGATTGTAAGTTTGAGACCAGCTTGGGCAATTTAGCCAGACCTCATTTCAAAAAGAAAAGAGGAAAATTGATTAGCACAAAAAGATAAAAATCAAAAGGGAAGATTATTGCTTTGTCTGCTAAGAAACTACTGGTTGGACATCATAAATGTTCTTACTGGTTTAATGAAGGTAGTGCACTATAGTGGAAAGAATGTAACTCAGTCTTCCTTAGCCACAGTGTGGCAGTCATTCACTGACTTCACAGTCATTCACTGTGCCTAAAGCAGTATAATTCATTAAAGAAAAATCTGAAAATATGTAGCAAAAAAATGAGTAAAACCCACAATGCTATTTATTCTAGAGTAACTGCTTTGAACACCCTCCTTTGTGTATTTGCAAATGTTGTTTCTGTGGGTGTATGTGTGTATATATATATATATAGTGTATGTATATATACATACATATAAGTATGTATATGTGTACACAAACATGTTTTTAGAGAGTTTACATAGCGTACATAATTCGGTTGGTGGTTTGTAATATATAAATATACTTACATTTCTTGACTTTTCTGGATTTCAGCTTGCCCAACTGTTTAAAAACAACTAGTTGTGCCAGGTGTGGTAAGGAAAGCCTATAATTCCAGGTACTTGGGAGGCTGAGACAGAAGGAACCAAGTGAGGCTAGCCTGAGCAATTTAGACAGACCCTGTCTCAAAATAAAATAGAACAAGGATACAGGCATGGCAGTGCAATGCACATGTGTAATCCCTGTATTCTGGGAGGCTGAAGCAGGAGGAAGGGTCACAGGTTTGAGCCCACTCTGAACAATTTAGCAAGACCTTGTTTCAAAATAAAGGACTGGGGATATAGCTCAGTACAAAGGCTCTGGGTTGAGGGGTGGGGAACTGGGGATGTCACTGAGGGAAGCACATAATAGTTGTGAAGCTCAAGTGAAATAATGATTTTAAAGCATCTTGTAAGATTTATTTAGTGGGTGGATAAGCTTTTTATTCATCCATTTTGTCAGAATGCTTTCTTACTAACGTTTGATTAGCAATTTTTTAAATGCCCGTATTTCTTGAATTCTTCAGGACCAGCAGTCTGAATCTTTGGGTTCCCAAGGCTTGCTACAATTTTTTACCCACAATAGTGGCCCTTTAGCACTTGTTTGAATTAAGGGTGGATATAGTGGCACACGCCTGTTAGACCAGAACTCTAGGAGGCTGAGGTAGGAGGATTGTGAGTTCAGGTTCCATGTGAAAAATTTAAAAGACCCTCTCTCAAAATAAAAATGGCTAGAGATGTAGCTCAGTGGGGAAGCCACCAGTTTCATCTCCAGTGCAAAAAAAAAAAAAATGTTGGAATTCAAAATTTGTTATCAATTGAATTTTAAAAAAATAGTCACTGTTGATCTTTGATCTCTGTTCAAGTTAATATTACCAAAGTGTGCCACCAAGTTTTTTTTTAAAAAACATTACTTATCCAGAAGCACTTTTTTCAAGTATGTTTCATAATAAAAACTTAAAGGAGACCTTATTTGTGTAAATATAAATTTCTTGGTTAATGTTGAAATGTCACCCACTTTTTGATACTTTCTCACCCCACCGCACCCCCTACACATCCCTGCCCTTTTTTGTTTTTTGTTGTGAGACAAGCTCTTGCTAAGTCACCAGATTGCCTAGGTTCCGCTCTGCAGTCTCCTGCCTCAGCCTCCCAGTGTGCTCAGCGTACAGGTTTCTGTCACCACACCCCACTGGGATCTTAATTGTTTAAAGAGTTATAAGTGAATACACCAGCCTTTACTGTCTGACCTATTGTAGTTAAGTGGGAGGACATTGTTTTAAACTGCTTTGCGTGGCTGGAAGGATAGAAATGATTATGAAAGCTGGCTTTTGTTGGACCAGGGATGGTCTACAAAGTCTTTTTTCTTATTTATGTTTTCTGTAGTGAAACATATTGCTTTCACAATAAGAAAAGAAAGTTTTATATTATTTTTTCTAAAGTTTGCAGCATACTTGTAAATGGGTGATAAAAAAATGTGTTTATTATGAATTACAAGGGTTTTAATTGTCCAGTGTTATGAACAACTTTTTCAAGAATATTCTCACAAGTTTGTTGATACTTTCATTTTGTAGATGTCATATTTTAATCTTGTGAAGAGCATAACATCTGCCTTTCAAAATGTGTATGAGTTATCACGGTAAGTTTACAATCTGTATTGAAACTGCTGAAAATATTAATTGTGTTGCCACAATTTCTGTTTTTAATTGTGATGGGCTATGCCAACACATGTAACATGTTGAAATAAGTGCTTTTCAAAATATAGGAGTTTAATAGTTCAAATTCACCTCAGATCACAATGAACATAATTTAGTGTTGCTCTGATAAGGTCTTCTTCTCGAAGTCATTTATAAAAATGACCTGTTAATTATCATTTAGCAGGAACAAAATTCTTTGTGTTTTTCTAAATTATAAAGACTTTTTCTGATTCATGTTTAATTTCCAGCAAGTGTTAGGGCTTAATTTTCATCATCCAACTCCACTGTGTGTGCGTGCGCATGTGCGTGTGTGTGTGTGTGTGTGTGTGTGTGTGTGTGTGTGTCATACTTCTTTAAAAGTGGAGTTGTGTGCATTTTTTTTCACTTAATTTACCTTTTTTCAATCAGATGTTACTGGTACATTTTAGATGCACATAATGATCACATTCATCATTGAGAATTTGTACCTGTTTGTGATGTAACTTGGTTTTTTTCCCATTCACTTACCCTCCCTTCACCCCTTATTCCCCTCCCCATTTACAAAAGCTTTGTTTCTGATTTTCTTCTTTTCTCATTTTCGTCTTTCAATCATCTCAGGTTTCATCACACAACCCCAGGGGTGTGCTGTCGTAGTAAAATACAAAGTGGTGAACAATATACTGATCCTTTTAAACTGGGTTGGAGAGACTTGAAAGATCTATATGAAGATATTAAGAAGGTACGTCTGATTCTGCTGTGATATTATGTCTTAGTTCCTGAAATGGAGTAACATTGTAGAATTAGGAAAAAAGTAGTGCAAGTTTTCAGACAGATACAGTCCCCTTATACAGCTGCTTTGCAAAACCTCAGGGTTTGAATGTTTTTAAAAAGCAACAGTGTGTGCGAGCTGGTGCTGTGCAGTGTGGAGGACTCAACACCTTACTGTATAGAACACGGCGATTGCCGAATCAGGGAACAGTGAGATACCTAACCTTTCCTCGTCAGTTCCAGCACCTTCCTGTGACGCCTGCAACTATCTGACTCTGGGTGTCACAGTTAAACTGCTCCCCAATGACTGTCTTATTTGCCTCTTTTTATCAGAAATGTTTATTGGTTCGCAATCTTACATGTATGGGTTTGGATTTATGGCAGGCCTGTCCCCGTAGGCCTCTCATAATCTCCCATGCCAGAGCAAGTTGTGACCCTGAACCATTGCCTGGCCTCTCTACGTGGGCTGCTGTCACTGAAACAAGGTACACAGCAGAAACATTAAAAATAAATGTAAATATAGTCTTGACCAGAAATGTTCACATGCTTCTTTCCTCTCTTATGCATAGTTCTCCACTTTCTCTCCAGCCCCAGCCACAAGCTTTCACAGACTTTTTGCTGTGCTGAGGCTGGAAGTCGGCCTCACACAGACAGGCCAGTACGTGGGTGCAGGCCCCAGTCTCTATTTAACGACCTCCCAGAGGCCACAGAGGAGGCTCCCTCAGCTCCTGCTCTGTGGTGCTTTCTCTGCTGCCAGCCCCATTTATGTGAGATGAGGGTCCTCCCTTCCTAAAGTGTCCCCCTGCCTCTGTGAAGTCCCATCCCCTTGGCCACCTCTACAGTTCGGCTCCTCAGGAACCACCTGCTCCTCTCACATATCTGCCGACTCTCCTGAAAGTGTCTGTTACTCATTTGAGATACTTCAGTTCATCTGTCCCTTCCTTTTTTCCTCCTGTTCTTTCCTTTTCTGGGGTGGAGTTCATCTCCTTAGTACTGAGCTGTACCCCCAGTCCTATTTTATTTTTCAGATAAAATCTTGCTACCTTGGCCAGGCTGACCTCAAACTTGAGATCCACTGCCTCAGCTTTAGAGTGACTGAGATTATAGATGTACACCACACCACCTACATCTTCCCGATTTGTTGAAGCCCCACACTGGCCTTCCATCACAATACAGTGTCCTGTAACCTCTGGCTCACTCTTTCCCTTTCACATTCATTCCAGCATTGTCATAATGGCTTCTTTTTCCACCTCTGAGACGACTTCTGCCCATTGCACCATTGGCTTTCAGCTATTAAATCCAGTTTTTTGTTCGTCTTTGACCTTTTTTGAACAGTGGATGCTCTATTTTGAGCAGTGACACATTCCTCTCCTACCCATAAAAATGAAACAAAAACCCCTCCCTTTCCCTGATTTTCATACTTTCTTATGTATCTAATCCTCAGGCTCTTTCTGAGTTTACTCATGGGTTGCTCTTTTATCTCCTCCAGCCCACCCACACCCTTTAATTTTGCTATTGCCTGGGATTCTGTGGGCTCCCTCCTCTCTCTGTACCCTCTGTGTATCTCTTTCCATACCTAGGACTCTTAAACAGTACACCTCTACTTTGGATTGTCTCCTCTGCACTGCATAGGTAACTGCTTCCTCACAACTCAGTGAAATGTCTGTGACTATGTGGTTTTATGTCTGCAACTCTTTTTTTTTTTTTTTACCACTACAAAAAAGTGTGTGACCCTGATCATTAAAGGTGCTACGCAGAAATGTGCTCAGGTTGTCCTTCTGTGCCATGTTCTTCTATTCTGTGTCTTGCCTTCCGACACCTGTTCCAGGTCAGGCCCTTGCCTCTGTGCTCCCAGGGTCCTGCGCTTGCCTCAGTGACAGGACCCCATCATTCAGTGTTGTGTGAACGGCAGTTACTGGTTCACCTCAACACACAGACCCTGGGCTTCCTGTAGCAAAGCCTGTTTTCCTCATCTTTATGACTGTTGTCTTTATCACAGTGCTGGGCACTGAACCACTGTCTCTGGGGCAGGTAGCAGTACCTGGTCTAGCACGGAGGACTTGGGGACAGGGTAGCCAGGCATTGTTTGTGTAGCCTCCATGGCAGCCAGCTTTGTGGCCAGATGATCCTGGAGCCTTGTCCAACTTAGTGCTGGATTTCTTTTTCTTTTCTTTTCTTTTTTTTTTTTTTGGTACTGAGGATTGAACTCAGCCTTGCGTTTGCCAGGCAGGCACTTATGCCACTGAGCTAAATCCCCAGCAGTGTTTGATTTCTTAATTGAAATGGACACTTTGAAATTAAAGTTTTGCAAAATATATCCTACTGCATTTGTGTGCTTAGGATGGTCTCATTGAACTTTGTTTTAGGAATTGCTCATATCTACAACGGAACTTAAGGAAATGTCTGAGTACTACTTTGATGGAAAAGGAAAAGCCTTTCGACCAATTATTGTGGTGCTAATGGCCCGAGCATGTAACATTCATCATAATAACTCCCGGTGAGTGGCTAATTTTCATATGCCCTGTCCATCTGGTGGTACTGAACAAGCCCAGGCAGAGCTGTATCTCCAGCCCTTTTTAAATTTTATTTTGAGACAAAAATCTCACCAAGTTGCCCAGCTTTCAGTCTTCTGCCACAGCCTTCCAAGCAGTCAAGGTTTACAGGGGTGTGTCTAGCTCTGTTGGCTTTCTATATTTAGAAAGTCTTCCTTTCCAAGATTACTGGTTTGTTTCCCCCTTAAGAAACGGCATCTAAGAATTCACTTTACTATGTGTAAATTCTGACTTTGAGTTACTAACACCACTATGAATTCTGGTCTGTAGGCTTTTGGTAAATGACTTCAGTTGCAAAAAAACATGTTAGGAAACAAAAAACCTTAACACCAAATTAATTTTCTCTTTAGGAAGTAATTACAGGATGTATGAATATACTTTTAATAATTATACACTTATCCAAAGGTTGATTATTCTGAAATTGACCTATACCCTTGGGCAGTGAGTGCCCACACCCTGGGTTGCCTGCCTTCCAGTGACCTTCAGAATCATAGCTTAGAGAACTCATTTGGACTCCACATATTGAATATTTTGAGTATCTGTAAAGTTAAAGCAACTGCACTTTTACCACTAAATGAAATCTTAAAAGGAAAAGGGGTCTTCCCTTTGCCACACACAACCCTCTTCTTCACATGTCTTCCTCTCCATGCTTGGATTCAGCCATTCAGTAGATGGTTATATACTTCTCTATTCTGCTTGGTTTGCTTACCATTATTTTAAAAACTCTTCCCCATTGCCAAAATATTTTCTTAATTAAATCGTGTAATTATGAAATTCCAGTGGAGTGTGATGTTAACCTACTGTTGAATTGTTGTAGCAAAACTGGATTCTGGGAAGGAATGACACCTGAGGGAGTCAGGAGGTGGTGCACAGCTTTATTTTAATTTAGTTCGTTCCTGGGTTGGCAAATATCCCCCCTTGCCTAGGATTTCCTGCCCGGCACGATTCCTGGATTTCAAGTGCGGTTTCTCAGAGAGCCTCCGAGGCTGCTACTATCTATCCGCCATGTTCTTGCACATCTTTATTTTACACCAGTGGTCCTGACCGGAACGACTTCCAGCAAAAGTGAGGCTGCTAGTGTCTGTGAGCCAGCATTTTTATATGAGGCATGAGCTGGGGTTACGGAGTGGGACAGGACAGCCTGCCAGAGTCCTTCTGGTTAGTTAGCAGGGTGAGCTCATCGGTTAAAAGACTAGAATAATGACCGTCAGTTACTGTCAGGTATCCTGTATGTTCAGTTATGCTCTTGTGGTTACAGGGGGTCAAGAAAGCAATTACAGACCCATGAAACAGTTCCAGAACTAGGCAGCTTCAAAGAAAACAAAGTTTTAAAAAGAGCAGGTTTTCTAGTACAGTTTTCCCTTTCAGAATGTTTGTGTATTTTTTTTTCCTCAGTAGAACTTTGAAGGAGTACTAAGATTTGTTAGCACTGAATGAAATGATGACGCTGTAAGGACAGTCTCAGTGTTGTTTCTGAGTCCCTGTGCCCACAGCCGTGGTGCCCTGCGGCTGTGCCTGCTTGTCCAGCACATCACCCCGTGCTCAGGGCTGCCTTCTCAACTGCAGCTTTTCAGCAGCCTCGCAGTGTATGTCAGGTGTGCTGTGAAATCTTCGGCCAGATAGCTATTGTCCACCTCATGGTCACTGCGCCTGGAAGTCAGAGCACAGAATGTGTGCGCCAAGCTTGAAGTCTACTTCCTATATTCTAGAGCAGCTCCTAAGCCTTACACTCCTGATGTTTGGAGCCAGATCTCTCTGTGGATGGTAGGGAATTGTTTTATGCATGGTAGAAGGCTTTGCACCTCTGGGTTCTACCCACTATTGGCCCCTAGTTGATAGCAACTTAAGGACTCCCTGGATATTGCCAGATGTCCATGGGTGCAGGCCCTGCCTTGCTGAGAGCACTTGCTTCTCAAGGACACTGTCACATAAGGCCCTAATGAACTCAGTGTCTAACTGCAACCTCCATGCCACTTATCACAGGAAGGGGTGATGAGCTGCTAAACAGCTGGGCTGTTTGCGATTTTACCTGCCAAGCAGGGCTTGGAATACTGAATAGACTAAAGGCTCCAGAGCAGGACCACATAGTGCTGTGTCTGAGTCCGGCTCCTCAGAATACCTTTTCACCCCAGTGGGCCCAGACATGTTTTTGTATCTCACATGCCTGCTCCTTCTGTGTCCTATAATAAAGCTGACTCTTGAGAGGTTCATTAAACCTTGTCTTCTATCTTCCAAGATGTGTATTAAATACTTGTAACTTAATATGGAAATGATTTTAGAAAACAGAGTAGAACAAATATCTTAATGGCAAAAGAGGAGAAAACTTTTTATTGATTTTTCTATTTTTCTTGTAGAAGTTTTTCAATTGAGCCTTAAATATTCTCTGTTAAACAACTGGGCATTCTAACCTAAAGCCTATGGAAGTTATAGAGGGAGGAGGGTCTTTGAAATTATATGCAAAATTTTTATGTATTTGCATCTTTCTAGGGAAGGGTATGGCTTACAATCTACTCTCAAAGAGTAATTTGGCCAAAGGCTTAAGCCTCAGTCTGTATGTTCTCTCTTTATATTCTGATAGTTGCTATCTCTGAGCAAGCCAAGTGCTAGGGATACATACAAGGACAGCCGAGGCTTGAAGTGTCCTGGAAACAGACTTGTGGATTCTGAGACAGACTCCTAGAACCCCCTTCCCAGAGGACTCACCCCAGTGAGGAGTGCCTCTTCCCAGCCGTGCCCGTGTCCAGGTCTGATAGTGTCCTGGGTGGCCTCTTGCTGCGTCTGTGTCACTCTGCATTTCTGCTGTTGGGGAGTGGATCCCAAGAGCACACCTCAGTGAACATCCTGTGCCTTAGACTGCATTTCAGAGTCTACTTTCTGGAGAATCTAACTTGCAATAGAGTTCAGCAAAATTCAAAGTTAACTATAGGTCAGAAGTAATATTATCAATGATTCAGATCAAAAAAGGCTGTATCTGGAGTTTGAGACCAGCCTAGTCAACATGTGCACACTTCATGGGGCTGGGGGGTTTTCTGATAAATAGATTTCTATACAATTACTCTACTCACTGAAATATACAGCATTTCTCTCCCGTCTGTCCTGTCAGCAGCCCACTGCAATTGCTGAACCTAATGTGGACTCATTCTTGCATAAAACTTCCGGCCCTGGGAAGTGGGTTCCTTTGCCAGCAACCAAGATAATAGGGTTGCCTAGGTTATAGTGTGCACAGAACTCTGTGTGCTGAGGTTGAGTGACACAGGAGCTCGCTGGTACACTTACCAAAGCTGGGCTAGGTGATTAGATGGTCACATTGTAAGATGCAGTTTTCACGTTAGTTTACAGGTCAGAGTCCCAGGTATGATAAAAAGCTTATATTCAGAGGAAGTAACATTTAATAGTTGTTGTAAAAAACAAAGGCAGTTACAAAGGCCAGGCGCTGGGAAGACTGTAACCAAACATCCATTACAAGACAGCACCAGCTCAGGTAAATGATGACCAGGATCAGGCTGTTCACAGTTTTCAAACTCTTGGTGGTTTCTGTATATTCCAAATCATTGAGCCAACTACTACAGTGTTGCCTAGGCTTTGAACTCCTGGCCTCAAGTGATCCCCCTGCCTCAGCCTCTTGAATACTGGTACTGTAGCTGTTTGCTACATGTCCAGCTTCTGTATGACTTTAAAAAACCATTTTCTTCCTAGTACTGTATAGTGTGATGCCCAAAATAAATCACAAGTAAACCTTCAATGTGGGAGGATGCGCTTGGCATCAAGTACTTGTGGTGCAGTGGCTCACAGTGCAGGAGGGACACTGGTAAGTACACATTCTGGGCCATTCTGCTTCTTCTTCTTCTTTTTCTTCTTCTTCTTCTTCTCCTTCTTCTTCTTCTCCTTCTTCTTCTTCTCCTTCTCCTTCTTCTCCTTCTTCTCCTTCTTCTCCTTCTTCTCCTTCTTCTTCTTTCTTCTTTCTTCTTCTTCTTCTTCATTTTATTTCAAGGGAAAAAAAAAAAGAAAAAACCTAAAGCAAAATTTCAAAAATAATCAGTCAGGGGGCAACAATTGAATGTGTTTAGCATCTTTGTCAAAGATTAGGTGGCTTAGTGTATCTGTAGTTGTTTCTGTATCTTGTAATCTGTTCCATTGATCTTTGGGTCTGGTTTTTTTTGCCAGTATCACCCTGTTTTTATCACAGTAGTTTTGTAGTAGTATTTCAAGTCAGAGATTGTGATGCCCTCTGTCTTGTCTTTGTTTTCCAGGGTTGCCTTTGTTATTCTAGGTCTCTTGTGGTTCCACATGAACTTTAGGATCATTTTCTCCAATTCTGTGGATGTGCTATTGGTATTTTATTGGGGTTGCATGGAATCTGTGTAACAGTTTTGGAAGTATGGCCATTTTCACTATATTGGTTCTTCCTACTCAAGAGCACAGAATATCTCTCCATTTTCTAATATTATCTTCAGTCTCCTTTTTCAGAGTATTATAATTTCAATGTAGAGGTCTTTTTCATCCTTTGTTAGATTGATTCCTGGGTATTTCATTTTGGGGGGATGATATTACAAAAGGTGTTGTTTCCCTGATTTCTCTCTTTAGTGAGTTTGTTGTGTACAGGAAGGCTATTGATTTTTGAGTATTGCCTTTGTAACCAGGTACATTACTGAATTTGCTAATTAGATCTAGTAGTCTTTTAGTGGAGTGTTTGTGGTCCTCTATGTAGAGTATCATGTCATCTGCAAATAACAATAGTTTGACTTCTCCCTTTCCTATCTTTATTCCTTTTATTTCTTTCTCTTGTCTAATTGCTCTGGCTAAAGTTTCCAGGATTATGTTGAGTAAGAGTAGAGACACTGGACGTCCTAGTCTTATTCCTGATTTTAGAGAGAAAGCTTTCAGTTTTTGTCCATTTAATATGATGTTGGCTGTTCGTTTGTCATAGATGGCTTTTATCAGATTGAGATAAATACCATGTATTCCAATTTTTTGTAGGGCTTTTATCATGAATGAGTGCCAGACTTTGTCAAAAGCTTTTTCTGCATCTATTGAGATGATCATAAGATTTTTGTCCGTGGCTGTGTTAGTATGGTATATTACATCTGTGGATTTACGTACATTGAGTCACCCATGCATCCATGGGTTGAATCCCACTTGATCATAGTGTATAATCTTCTTGATAATTTGCTGCAGTCTGTTTGCCAGTATCTTATTGAGGATTTTTGGATCAATGCTCATTAGGGAGACTGGCCTATAATTCTCTTTCTTAGTTGGGTCCTTCTGTGATTTTGGAATCAGAGTAATGCTTGCTTCTAAGAATGAATTTGAAGGTGTTGCTTCCCTTTCAATTTTGTTAAAATTTGAAAAGTAGAGGTGTTAAGTCTTCTAGATTTCTTGTAGAGTTCATTAGTGAATCCGTCAGGAACTGGACTTTCCTTTGTTGGTAGGTTTTCAATTACATTTTTAATTTCATTGATTGATATTGGTTTATTTAGGATTTTTATACTTGATTCAGCTTTGGTAATTCATATGTATCTAGGAATCTGTTCATTTCTTCTGTATTTTTCATCTCACTAAAATACAAGTTTTCAAAGTAGGTATAGATGATTTTCTGGATTTCTGCAGGGTCTGTTGTGATTTTACCCTTTTCATTCCTAATTGGGTGAAATGGGGCCATTATTCTTGATTGATGCCCATTCTTCATAAACGTAAATCGGCATCGGGCTCAGAATATAGCCTTTCCTTCTTGTGGATAGGGCAGTTCTTTCAAGACTCAGATTCAACAGCAGCTTTTGTATCAAAGGAAAGGAACTGATATCCAGAAACAGTAACTCCTGAATAGTTTTTAGATTTATCTACAGATAAATGGATGCCTGTGAAGTTGCACTGTGTATGATTTAGGCTTCACACTATTGTTTATTTTCTTACTGCCAAAGAAATGCTAGAGCAGCTTCTGAATTTGGGGATGTGTGGCACGTGGCCCCCATGGAACATCTAGGTCTTCAGCCTGTCCAGGTCTGTGCCAGGCCTGCTTTTCAGGGCCCCGGGGCCAGGGGCTCTGGGACAGTGAAGCATTGTTTTCAAATCCAGCACAGGGAGTGAAAGGGAAGAAGCTGATTTCTTTTCTTTGCACAGAGAAACCACCACCTCCTGGCATGGTAGAGGCTGAAGGAGCACAGCCCACATCCACAGCCCTGCAGAGACGCTCTTCCACTGAGTCCAAGCTGGAATCCACCAGCGAAATGCGCAAGCATCTATTCATCAGTAGCCTCCACCTTCCTGGGCTCCTATATTGCAGGCTTTATGTCAAAAAATCTGTTTTGTTTTTTTTTACAGGACTGGGAATGGAATGCAGGGCCTTCATGCTGAGCTATGTCCCCAGCCTATTTGTTTGTTTGAGGCAAAGTCTTACTGAGTTGTAGGTTCCATAGCCTAGGTTTGAATTTGGCAATCTTTCTGCCTCTGCCTCCCAGAGTGCTGGAATTACAGCTGGGTGCTGCCACACCCAGCTGTGGCCATCTATTAAGACCAAGAGCCTCTTTTTCTCAGACTGCCTGACTGTCACCTCTCCTGGGAGCTGAGAAAGTATGGCAGTGATTTCACAGTAGGAAGTAGGAATGATGCCCAGCTTCTGTAAGGTATGACTCAGTTTAGCACTTTAATGATTTCATCTTAAAGATGGTTGTGACCATTTTCTGAATTTCTGTACCACTGTGATGCTGCATTAAAGATAAACAGTGGCAGCATTTTCCAGAGCTGACATACATTAAAGCTATAAAATTGCATCAGATAAAGCTATCTGCATGTTAAATCTGGTTACGTAATCTGTCTAGATATTGTGTCACAGTGCCAAATAACCTTCTAGACAAGAGTCCTGACTTCATCAGTGAGTAGTTTAGACATGGAAAATAACATTTTAATATACACACATATAGTCTTTGAAATTTCAAATACTGTCAAATTATAAATAAAACCAAAATAATCTTCTAGCTGCCAGTTCACTGCAATCTCCTGGCTTGCACACCTGCCTACTAACATCACTTTTTTTTTTAAGACAAGTTCTGCTACTAGTTACCAAATACTAGTTAGTAAGAAGTGTATATTTAATTAGACTGAAATTCAATTGAAAAAATATACTGAAAAATAGCCTTTATATTTAAAAATCAAATGCAAAAGTCTACCTTTTCCTGTACATTCAACTCAAAGATAGGGCTTAGTAAATTTACCTAAGAAATGTGGAAGCTTACTTAATACAAAGCTGGAAGGCCCCTCTGAAGGACTCAGCACACAGCTAAAAGCTATTGAAACCTCTGTTTTCTCATTTATTAAAGTAGTTTGTTATTGAGGGATTTTTTGTTTTGTTTTTCAGTTTTTTGGGGGGTGTTTTTTTGTTTGTTTGTTTGTTTTGTTTTGGTGCTAGGAACTGAACCTAGAGCTGCATTAATGCTAAGCACACAACCCCTTACCCCCTGAAGTGATTTTAGTAGATTTGTCTCTGTCCTCCATTGGTTTTGCTCTCCTTCTTCCTTGGTAGAATCTGAAAGTATTAGAAATTGTTATTGTGAAACATGGATAAATAATAAACAGTACTTTGTAAGTGATTTCCTGGCTGAAAAAAGTTTGAAAGTTCTGACGTTTAGTTTTAAGGCCTGAGGTAAGAACACACAGCGAGATCCTACACTTTAAAATTCTAAGTAAAGCAAGATCAGAAGTTCATGTATCTTACATGTAGTTGCGTATCATTTTTCATTACTTTCTGCTCCATTTGAGGAGTTCAAATGAGCACTCCTTTTATGCAGATGTTGAGATTAGATTTTCAAGGAAAAAATCCTCTCACTATATCTCTCCCTTTCTTTTCAAGATGTAACTGGATGATATTTGAAAATGATGCAATTAGAATAACTCAAATATGGCTGGTCCGATGGCAGTGGGTTATCAGAACTTACTAACATTAGTGTCACTAAAGTTGGTATACCACCCCCCCCCTGCTAAATTTGACTGGCTTTAAAAAAAAGAATAACTCAAACGTTTGGTTTGTATATAAGCTAGGCACTTGTCTTAGGGTTAGAAAACTTAGTTGGGTATTTTTCTGGTTTGGTTTTATTGAACTCAGACTTTCAAATTTCTCATACATGATGATAGTGGTAATGAGTCTAATTAGAAACAAGCTGAGGC
The DNA here is from genome assembly GCF_034190915.1 of Cavia porcellus. Taxonomy (NCBI): domain Eukaryota; kingdom Metazoa; phylum Chordata; class Mammalia; order Rodentia; family Caviidae; genus Cavia; species Cavia porcellus. The sequence goes on from NW_026947510.1 coordinate 22,682,499, forward strand.
TGGAAAGAAAGAAAGAAAAGGGAGGAGAGGAGAAGGGAGGGAAAAGGAGGGGAGGGGAGGGGAGAACGAAGCGAAGCAAAGCGAAGCTAGCCAGCTGGGAACCAGGTGTGGTAATGCACATTGGTAGTCCCAGCTACGCAGGAGACCAAGGAAGGTTACTTGGGCCCAGGAGTTTGTGGCTAGCCTGGGCAACAGAGTGAGAGTTCCATCGCTTTAAAAAAGAAAAAGAGGGGCTGGGGATTTAGCTCAGTGGCATAAGCGCCTGCCTTGCAGGCAGGCAGTCGTGAGTTCGATCCCTGGTACCGATAAAAAGGAAAAAGACCAAAAAAAAAAAAAAAAACAAAAAAACAAAAAGAAACTGTGGCTATCCTGTAATTTGTGTGAGAATTGGGAAATAAAACTATAGATTCGTAATACAAAGGTTGAATATGAGTTGAAGGAAGTTCAATTGTTCTATTTTATTAGTGTCATATTAAATATTTGAAACAGTTGAAACCTTGCAGCATAGTGAAAGATCTTTTTAAACTATTTCTCATGTCTCTCCACCATGCTACCCTGAAATTTAATTATAACCTGATTATGAACCTGTAATCCTGGTCAAGGCCAGTACTATAAGACATGACGATGACTTTTTAGCCCTGTGTCCTGATGCCTGATGCTTTGCCTTTTATCATTAACTGCAATTCTGCTTCTTAATGTGAAGTCCCTAAATATTTGTTAGAGTCTCTTGTGTGTTTTAAAAATGTTTTTCAAGTGATAGAAATTGCTCTGTAGGGAAGTCAAAGTTTTGATGCAATTTCTTTTAGAGAAATAAAATTCTTCCTTCTAGATCCGATGTCCAGTTTTCACAAGATGAGTGCATAGAAAACTATAGCCACATCTCTGTTAAAAGTGTTGCTTTCTGTTCACTAGAAACGTGCATGCCAGCCAGCGTTCCATAGCCTTAATTGCAGAAATGATCCATACTGCTACCCTGGTTCATGATGACGTCATCGATGATGCAAGTTCTCGAAGAGGAAAACACACAGTTAACAAGATCTGGGGTGAAAAGAAGGTACAGTTGTTGTTTTTCTTCTTTAGGGTGTTTTAAAAATCTTCCCAAATCACATGTTTTTCGTGCACAAAGTCCTGACTTAAGAATGAGATCCTTTCAGAGAGGACACTCGTAAACTGGATTCATTTGTGAGTCTGATGAAGTGAGTCTTTGAGACAGATATACACTGTAAACATAAAAAAAGAAAAAACCACACACAAATACAGTCCCTGTACAGTGAGCACATAGAAGCACAGTTGTGATGAAATCCAGCACACAGGTGAGATTCTGCCGTGTTTTGCTCATGCCTTTGAATGTCCGTAATGTGACGTGTGTTGGCACCTGAGCAGGTTTGTAACTTCAGTACTCCTAATTCAGGGACTTACTTTATTGTATTTGTTTTTCGTATTTGACTCATTACAAAGTAAAATGTACTTGCTCAACTAGTGTCATCCAAATTTTTTAAAAAGTATGTTGTCTCTGTATATAGCATCTGATAGACAAGATAAATTACAGTAGAAAAATAATAAAGTTAGTATTTCTGGTTATTCATCATTTCTTATAGAACTTTTTTTTGGTCATAAGGAAAGGAATTTCAGATATAGCTTAGCAGTGCGAGGTCCTGAGTTCAATTTCTGGTACTCCCCTCCCCCCAAAAAAGGAATTTCCTGGGCTTCCAGAAATAGAGTCTTATGAGTAATTATATGTTCTACTTTTGGGCTAAAGTTACCCAGATTGGATTTAATTCCCTAAATATTTACTGACTGCTTGCCTAGTAAAAGAGTGTAAAGACAACACTTAAGAAAAAAGGGGAAAAGAGAAATAATCTCAGAGAGATACTGTCTAACCATGAAAATTTTACCTTTTTAAGTAGAAAACTATGGTATGTTTCCATATTAGAATTCCTAGAAGGAAGTATGCAAAACAGGGACTTTTTTGTTTTTGTTTTGATACCAGGAATCAAACTCAGGGTCTGAGGCTTGCCAGGTAGTTGCTATACCCCTGAGCTATATTCCTGGTCCAAAATAAAGATATTTCTTTGAAGAAATATAAATCATGAGACAAAGAATGGCACAAAAAGTGGCACAAGTGGACCAAATGAAAAAGGCACAGACCCTTTGAGAGCTGGCATCCATTCCACACCTGCATTCACTTGCCATCTGCCCAGGCAAAGAGCCAAGAAAATATACATACACAGATCAGCCATCTCACCTTCTACTCCCACGTGTTTAAGTACCTGCATCTTAGTTACTTTTCTCACTTCTGAGAGGAAATATCCAACACCTAATATTAAAAGAAAAAAGGTTTATTTTGTAAAGATTTTCAGCTCATAATCAGCTGGCTTCAAGGCAAAGTGGCTGGGCAAGACAGGTGTCACAGAGGATGCAAGAGGCAGCAGAAGACAAATAGCAGCAGTGACAAGCAGGGGCCCTGTTTCTGTCCTTTTCTGTCCTCCTCTCCAGGATCCCCACCCTCAGGTGGGGTGGGGCTCGCCACTCACACCCATGGCCAGTCAGCCATGGCCAAGCAGTGCACCATAAATCACTCCCAGCATCGCACCCTGGATCCTGCCACGTCCAAAAGGCCCTGCCTATGAGCACACGAGGCTTTGACGGAGTAGAAACACGACCCAAACCTTCCTTCCTGCTTGCCTTTATCGTCACATACTACTTTTGCTCTATTGTCAGTGACTTTGTTGTGAAATGGAGTCCTCCAATTTTACATGTGTTTATTTCAAAACTCAAAAAGATTTATGTTCACTTGACAAAATCCTGTGTATCAGAATGCTAGCAAAAAGTTTGGAGTGAAAATGGGCAACATTAGGACTCTGATGCCATCACCTATGCCACCTATGTCAATGCTGAAGCTTTAATCTGAGCCCCTAAGCAGAGGAAATGCATTGGAGAGAAAGTGTGGTCATAACCAGGGCTTTTGTGTATCCTCCTGTGCTGCCGGGGCCTCTTTCTGAGCACAGGTGAAAAGCAGTATCACCTGCATCACCTGCCTCTCAGCTCCGCAGTCTGTTTAGCACAAGTGAGTGCCAGACGCCTCCCCTTCTCCTGCCTCTGCAGCACAATTGCTATGTTACTGCTGCACAAGTGCACTCACAGGACAGCCTCTTCGGGAGCTCTTGTTACTACTGGCCTGCGGTTCCCAGCTGCTGCTGTCTTAACCCTTCACATCCAGCCTTGTAGTCTGTGGCTCTGGTTTCCTCTGTGAAAACCCTTTGGCTTCAAGGAGTCTGAGGGTGGGAGAAGAACTGTAAAGCCCCAAGAACCTCAGGCTTTGAGCTGCCAGTGATGTAAGAAGCAGATGGATGGAAATAAGTATGCACCTGTATATTGTAGGTATAAAATGAGTTTACAAGTGAATATTTATGTGGAGCTACCTTATGTAATGTATATTTTATAAAAAATGATTAATTGATAAATATGAACTGGACATTGTTATTTTAGAAACAAATACCTAAAATGGTATGTTAATTAGAATATCTATGAACTCTACCTTTAATTTTTAAATATGCAAATTAATATGGATGCATACATATATGGTATTTGATTACAGCATATAATTCAACTATGTAATTTATAATTATTTGCTAATACATTTGAGATATCTCACAATCTAATGATTAGTGAAAAAGATATTTTGTTCTGCTGGGTCTGTGGCTCAGTGGTAGAATACGTGGATGACAGGTGGGAAGCCCTTGTTTGGATCCCTATCATTGCCCCAAAAAGGGTAAGAGCACGAATAGTATTGACCTTGAATCAAAATTTTCTTAGTTTAATTTTTCATTGAAAAAACCACATGTTCCAGTGCAAAGTGGGATGTACCAGTACTTACTGGGAGTGATCCAGTTCTTGCTTTCAGGAGAGTGAACAGCCGTATCACTGAGTGGAACACAAAGCATTAACAGCAGTAGTGTGCCCACTCAGAGGAATGCGTCTGCTCAGGCTGCCGGATCAGGGAGGCTTCCTGGTGTTGGTATCAAAACTCGTTATCTGAACTGAGTCTCTGAAGTGCAGAGGCAGACTTGTTCTGGGGTTGAGAATGAAATCCAGCATGCCTCACACATGTAAGCTTTCTATTGCTGAGCTCTGACCCAGCCTGGAAAGGATTTTTCAAGCATAAGAAACAGCGAGTGGAAAGGCACAGTGATAAGTTTGAGGGAAGGCGGATGGTCCTGTGCAGCTGAACGAAGGCAGCCACCTTTTGGCGGTGTCGAACAAGGGGAAGGCAACAGCCAGAGTGAGCTGCCTGCCCACCGAGCTGGGGAACAGATGGCTCCCCTCCGCCCAGACAGCAGCCCACATCTTGTCAATTCTGTAATCCCGCAGGAGAAGGGGAAAGGGATCGCACAGCTGAAATGGTACTTCTTGCTATTCTGTATTTTATCTTCTGACAAGTCAGCTTCATCGCTGGTTTGTTGCTCTGATCTTTTTATCTGAAAGGGTTTTTTTCTTTGTTTGTTTTTAGGCTGTTCTTGCTGGAGATTTAATTCTTTCTGCAGCATCAATAGCTCTGGCACGGATTGGAAACACTACTGTTATATCTATTTTAACCCAAGTTATTGAAGATTTGGTGCGTGGTAGGTTGATTCCGACTTGACTTTTCTCTTTTTCCTTTCCTTTAATTTAGTCCTTGTATTTAGCCATACAACAAAGCCACATCACAAGTGACTCCTTTCCTTCTTTATAGGTGAGTTTCTTCAACTGGGATCCAAAGAAGATGAGAGTGAGCGATTCGCCCACTACCTGGAAAAGACCTTCAAGAAGACTGCGAGTCTGATTGCCCACAGTTGTAAAGCAGTATGTACGTTCTGTCTTTTCAAGTTAAAGAAGTCTCATACCTCTTTCTTGGGAGCTAAGTCTCCTAGGAAACGATTCTTTGGAGAACCTTACCTGGTATCCAAATTCCCAAAAGGCAAATCAGAAAACAGTTATACTCCTGGTGGCAGCTGTAGGCTGTGCTTTTCAATTTTCGCTGTCTTTTGGTATGCAGACGTTAACCTCTTTTTGTCTTCCCAAGGAGTAACTCATAGTAAGCTTTATAATATAAGATGTGCTCAAAATATACAGTGAATGTTTCAATTTTTAAAAGATCTATTACAATAAAAGATACATTGCCATTAATCTCCCTCAGAATACTTCCCCTGCCTTCAAACACACTGTCCCATTGTTCTCTCCATTTTTGAAGCAGTTTTATGTCTTTGTGAGGTCTGATAAATTCTATGAATGCTGCTGTGAGGTGCCGTCCAACAGAAAGACGGACTTGTACAAATAGCATGGCGCCTCCTCATCTGCTTTATCATATCTGGCACTGTGCAACTTCTGGTTGGTCCCCAAAGTCAAGGGGTCCATGACAGGTAAACATTTTGAATCAATATCGAGGCAACCACAACACTGCAACAAAAGACAATAAAGAGGATTTCCAAACTGTCTCAGAAAATAGCAAGAATAATGGAGTCCATATGTTTGAAGTGAGAGGAAATATTTCAAAGGGAATTAATCACACTGTGTCTTCCACAATAATTTTTTAAAATGTAAGTATTCACCATATTTTTTGATCACATTATAGTCCTCAATCTAATGTCCAAAGTGAAGTATTCTGAACATTCTATGACAGTTTTTCTCACAGTTGCTGTTACACACATTATTTCTGATACCTACCTTTAAAAAGTCATGAAGTGGGGCTGGGATGCAGCTCAGTGGCACAGCACCTGCCTGGCAAGTGTGAGATCGTGAGTTCAATTCCCAGTACCCTCCCCCACCACACTCACAAAAACCCAAAGTCATGAAGTGCTGTGTTCTTAAATATCTTTACCTGAGTGAAAATACCTGTTAGGTTTTACTAGTGTGGTTTGTGTATTTTTTATTAGCTCTTCTCAGTATTATTATTATATGAAGTATAAGTAAGCCCTTTTTCTCTGGAATGTAAATGGAGTGTGAATCATCAGCTATTTCCCCCCGGCTTTCCTTTTGTTCTCCACATTCATGTATTTTTGCATTGGTTATCCTTTAAGCTGTAGACTAACTGTGGTATTTGTTGTCAAACCTGTGAGTGACAAGACAGTCTGCATAGAATTTTCATCTGAGCATCTCTTAACCTAACAGAGGCGAGTCGAAGTCACATGTAATTTCAACAGCAAGAAGAAAGACTCAGGGTCATGTGTAAACTGCTGTCATGATATACTCAGATTCTGCAGAGAAAAGGTCCCTTGCTGATACTGACTCTGCTTTGACAAATGTCGAGAAATGTGTAGTTGTTATCAGGTCCTGACCTAGGTCCCCGACCTCCCAATGAGTGTACGGTAGAGATTGAAATAGAATGAGACAAGCTATATGATTTTAGGGCTCAGGTGCGTCAAAACTCTTTTAGTTGAGCTTGAGACTCCGAGGGCTAAGATAAAGACTTCTCTAGACCACCCACTTTATTTATTAGGTCCAACAAACTGAGGAAAGCACAGGCAATGAGCAGGACCTTGGGAGTCACTTCAAAGATGTCTCCAAGTCATGAATCATGTTAATTTATTAGAACTGTCTTATCATGGAGACATGGTAAAAGTGAGACTGTGGGAGTAATTTCTGCAGCTGTAGTCTCTAGCTACTTAATTGATATTTGAGCCCAGTGTCTGCAGCTGTGGCCTTTTCTTGCCTTTGAGGCATCTCTGGCCTTACAGGCCACTACAGGCCTCAGCCAGGACCAGTGATTCATAGAGGTTCACTTGCTATGAATTGGCTCCCGTCACCAGGCAAGGGGCTAAGGCCTAGGACAGACTCACAGATAAACACAGAAAGCCAATTAGTTCATTTTAAATCCTGCTCAGAGCTGCTTCATGGTGGTCTCCAACAGTTGTGAGCCAGAAAAAAGTGACACTTTCTTCCAAGGAAGACCTAATTGAAACCCTAAGGAATGTGGATCATACGGGACACACTGGCCCACAATTTCTGCCATTTTTTCCTTTTTATTGAAAGAGCTATTTATGTTTTATTTCCAAGACATTACAAGTTTTTTTTTAAAGAGATAAAATTCTAATAGACACTGAATGCTAAATAATAAAAGAATGACCTACAAATGGTCCCACAAAGTGGGCGTATTATCCTGCACTGATTATCATACCCTTGATAGCCAAAATAGTCTCGATCTACCTTCATGAAGCACATTAGTGCATTACGTGGAGTTCGCTGGCAATTTCACAAGTTTGAAGCTGCAGTTAAAGTACTAGCAGGTGGCAGGGTTGCTGAAATTGAAAACACACGAAGTGCACAGCACCTGAGGCATGGGGGCGGGACAGTAACTGACTCAGCAGTAGTGTCCTAAAGAGATGATTTCCTGTGCCATCTCTGCCATAGCCTCTGCTTCAGTAGCTAAAGGTAATGCACATGTATTCTTCTGTAAAGGGAGTTCCTTCTTCAAAGATTAGCAAGAGAGCAAGGAATTGGCTCAACCTTCATGAAATGTCAAATGCTGTCCACTAGGGGGCAAGCTAGCATTAGCCCAGAGCTACCTGTTTTTCCAGCGCTTTATCCTAAACCCCAGAGCTTTTAGAATCATGAAGCAAATCATAGTGTGAGTTCTCCAAATAAAAGTTTCTATATTTAAGTGCCCATGAGTGGAAATATTCCAGAGGTGTTATGTATTCAAAATTGCTATTTTTATGTACTCAATATTTAAAATGCAAAAGCATATGAGCTCTGAAGGAATGCGTGCAAAGCAAATGAGTCATGAAAAAAAGAGATAAGAATTTAAAGATCAGAATTATTACAGAAGAACTCATGTTATTACAAAATGCTTTGAAAACTTGAAGTAATTTACCAGCTTATTTCCTTCCAAAGGCTACTTTTCCCCGTGCCCCCCACCTTTCCCCTTTCATCTCCCATTGCATTTTAATGGAAAAATGGTAAAATCTAAGAGCTGCTAGGAAGATTATTTTGTGACTGACTGATATTAAGTAGAATTAATCTTATTATACAAAGATGATTGAGGGGTTGTGAGTGTAGTTTAGTGCAAGAGTGCTTGCCTAGCATGGACAAGGCCCTGTATTCTATTCCCTGCACCACAGGGGAAAGATAGCCCAGAGGTAGATGTGGTAGCCCTGCCTCATTTGTGCCACAGGATTTTAATTTGTTTGGTTTTTTTCCCCCCTACATTTCTCTGTAAAACTCGGTGTGGCCTGGTATCAGTGGGATCTCTAGTTCATCCTCAAAGTTCCAGAGTGCCACCAGAGAATTTTGTGTGGAAATCACATTGGAACATACTTTTGTTATTATATTCTTGCTGCCTACGAGCCTTACCTCAATTGGCTATTTTCCAGATACTGACACAACAGAAAGGAAAAAACATTGGCTGGGGGTGTGGAGTCCAGGAACCAACCCAAGGCCACATACTGCCTTCAGTTATCCTGAGATCTTAGTCTCTTTAAGGCTGGAATACCCAGGTGTGGTGGCCCATGCCTATAACCCCAGCACTGTGGGAGGCTGAAGCAGGAGCATTAAAGTTGGAACCCAGCCAGAGTGATTCAGCAACTTCCTGAGGCCCTCTAAAAAGGGGGTGAAAATGGTGATGTAGCACTGTGCAAGGTCCCCGGTAGAGGAAAAAAAAGAGTCTGGAGCCTTCCTCAGCCTTCTGTGTTTTATAGTATACAGTAATACAGCTCTCGAGTTGGGTTTGTCTAATATTTCTCCAAATTAGTTTCTGCATGTGGATTTCGGGTAAGAATACAGTGAAAGCAATGCTGTGTTCTTTTGTCACACCAGGAGGTGTGTGTAGCCTCTGTGACCCATTGTGGTTGATGTGCACTTTGATCACTAGTTAGGGTGGTGTCTCTCAGGGTGCTTCACTTTAAAGTCGCCGTATTTTCAAGGAAGCATTTTCTTTCTTTTTTTTTTTTTTTTTTAAAGCCTACAGCACCCGGTGTTCCCAGGCGGTCTCCCATCCAAGTACTAACCAGGCCCGACCCTGCTTAGCTTCCGAGATCAGACGAGATCGGGCGCGTTCAGGGTGGTATGGCCGTAGACAAGGAAGCATTTTCATATTATATAATTATCCTATTTCTCATTAAACTGATGCTCTGTTTTAGCATCTATTTATGACTCTTTCCTGACACATTATTACTACATGGTTGCCTACAAATAGTGGTTTTTCTGTCCTTCTGCAAAAGACCCTCTTGTAAGAAAGGTCTTATCTGTGTGGATCCTGAGGTTTTTCTTTTATTTTGTGCATTATAATTCTTCAGTTTTTCATTTTCGTGCTCGGTTTGCCCATGTTTGACTAGCGGGGGAGGCCCTTTAACATGGTTCCTATGTCCTTTTAACAAGTCTCTTCATTCTTTCACCACCACTTTGATTTTTGGAAGGAACTATTCCAGGCTCATCTGGTTTTTTCCAGCCCAGTGATCCACCATTTCCCCAAGCAGCCCAAGTTCTTTTTTGTATTGGCGAATGATACTCTAGAATTGTAGTGTAATTGTAAAATACTAAAAACCAAAAGGCCCATATCCAGGAAAGTGATCGAATAAACCATGCCAGGACCATACGGTGGATAGAACACCACTATTTTTAAAATAAGGATTCTGTGATCCACATGAAATCATTTCAGAATACATGAAGTGAAGAGAGCAAGGTGCTTTCAGCCCACGCACTATCTGAAGAACACTGGACACACCCCTGGTGGCGTGGCTCTCATTCCCATCAGCGTTTCTGGGGGAGCGAGCCATAGCGTTCACTACATAAGCTTCAGAATGTATTTTATATGGCTATGTATAAAAAATGATCAGCTGTCTTCTCCCTCTAATGTTGGGAATGGAATATAGAGCCTCATCCGTGTTAGATTTTGGGCAAGTGGTGTCATGGTTTCTGTGTGTTCAATGGAAGCGCTACCAAATGTATCCATCTGATCGCACAGGATTCATGACTTACACTAGTGTGCTGGCTTCCTTCCCAAATGTATGTATTTGCTTGATCATGGAATAGCTGTAGGTGTTTCAAAACTGACAGCTTGCATCTGCAGAAAACAAAACCCTTGGCTAGAGTTCAGTGTTTTGTTTAGTCTCTATCTTGAGGATACTATCACCAAAGCTTGTTCAAAAGTTACCTCTCCTTTTTTCTGTGGTTATGTTGTTTGAAACTTGGTTCACCTTTATTCCAGGTTTGGGGTTGCTGTTTTTGGCTTTGAGGATTTTGTTGTTCCTCTGGGTGTGTGAGCCATTGACATTACTACACAAGTCCAAACTTCTAGGAAGGTGACTCCTCTTTCATCCTCCAGCCTGCTGTCACTCGCCCATGAGCCCCAGCTCTCAGAGGGGGCCGCTCTCATTCCTCTGGTTCTCTCCCCTGTGCTGTTCACCAGAAGCTGCCTCATTCTTAGAGCTGGTAGTGTACCGGAGTAGGTTGTATTTTTTTTTCTTTTTGCACCTTGCTTTCATCATTTCATGTGTTCTGAAATGATTTCATGTTGATTGTAGATTCTTTATTTTAAAAATCACTGTGTCATATCCATTGTGTGGGCATAGGATGTTTTACTTTACCACTTTCCTACATATGGGCCTTTGGTTTTCAGTATTTTATGATTACAAACAACACTACAGTGATTTACACTTGTGTAAGTATATTGTGAGAAATAAACCTCAAAGTAAACTTCGAGGCAGTGATGTATGTGGCTTGGTAAACACGACCACCAGCAGTTTGTAAGGGGGTCTCACCTCTTTCCTGTAGCCTCACTCACCAAATGTGGCATTAGACTTCAGTTTTTTGCTATTGCTATATATGAGAAATGGCATCTAGTGAAGCTTTAATTTATCAACTTCCTTTCTAAGTGAGGCTGAACATCATTTCAGAACGTAAAGGACCATTCCATACCTTTAATTTCTGTGAACTGTCTGTCCATGTCTTTTGCCTATTTTTCTAGAGGATATTTGATCCCTTACTCAGATTTTAAGAATAGTTTTAACAATAGTATTTATTAGCTTTTTTCCATGATATTTTATTATGTTCTGTTTCAGTATTTTCAGAAATATTCTGTTTTGATACCATTTTCTGTAATTAATGGTAGCTCTTTAGTTCTACTATTTTTAACAAAAACAAAATATATACATTTAAGCATCAGAATATATATTTTAACCTGTAGTAGTACAAATATATCCCTCAGGAATCAGTCCTTGCTACATGTCAAGCGGTTCCTCTGCCTAGTGCAAACAATAGCTCCCACCTCCAGGGTGAGGCTCAGGAGAATCTGGTATGGGAGAGCCCCTTTCGCAGGGCAAAGATGCACTTCTTCAGGCCAATTAACTGAACTCCACCATCTCTGACTCAGTCGTTCTCCGTGCTCCACCCACCTGCAACAGGACCTGCTGCATCTCTCCAGAGCTAAGTGCAAGCTCGAGCCTCTCCTGTCTGCGCACTTCTTTTTCCCATGTTGTGCCTGTTGCATGCAATTTTCCTAGTCCCGGTGTTGTTTCCTGATAGCTTGCCACAGATCCAGACTGTGCTTAGCCTAGTTAGGGGTCAGGACACACTGCGGCGGCCCACAGGCTCCAGGAGTTTAAACCCAAGAACAAACATAACTCCTCCACATGGAGAGAGCGGCAGCCTGCAGACAAGGCCCAGAGCAGGCCTCACTGTGCACACTCGTACCGTCCTTGACCTCTGCGAGCTTCTGGGATCCCTCAGAAGCTAAACTGCAGAGTGATTGGGGGCGATTTTGTGGGGTAAAGCATTTGGATGAGACGCCGATTCCTTCATCTCTTCACCGTGTAACAACTCTTAACCCTCTATGTGAGAAATCTGAGAATGATGTCCAGCACATGGCAAGTGCTCAGGAATTGATGAAACACCGGCAGCAGAAGTTCCATAATTAATATGTATGTGATACTTTGAGTTTTAACTAAAGTAATGCAAAATGCTAATCATATTTAAGACTTTTTTTTCAGAACGTGTATACTTCTGAGTGGCTTTGTATAGATAAAATAACAATCTCACTACAGGAAATTGCTTGTTATTAGTTATTTTCTCTCTAGGAAAAAGGACCATCTTTCTTTTCTGAGCTCAGCATATTCCAGCCTGCCCAGACCTAGCTCTGCTCTCATTCTCTGAGCCAACTGGATGTCTTAGCTGCTTAAGTTTTTAAATTGCCCCCATGTGGGCCCACAGAGCTCTCTCCTCTATAGAGCATGGTCAGGTCTATACTGTTGGAAACAGTTACGAGCGTTTTATCCTGTACTTGTGGCCAACCATTACAGCACAGGCTACATTAAGTAGTCAAAAAACATTCTCGGAGCTGAGGACATTACATGATCTGACTTTAAATAGCAGAGGTGCATGGACTTTGCCCTGGCTCCTGGTTCTGGATCCAGGGAGAAAAATGAGGAGGATCATTAATAATAATAGCAAATACAGATTGAGCTTTAACTAGAAGCCAGGCAAAGTTGCTTAGTGGTTAGGCGTAGGATCACATTTATTTCTCATTAACCCTCTACAGTAGGTGCATTTCACAGATGAGGAAACTGAAACACAGCATGCTACGGGGACATGGCGGTTATCAGGGCGTTAAGTATGACCTTGGCAGTCTCACTGTGGAGCCAGCCCCCATATACCTTGCCGGGGCAAGATAGAGCCGGACAGGACCACAGAGATGGACTGAAGGTCAGGAACAGGGACATTTATCACCCATGACGCATTGTAGAAGACAGCTGTGAAGAGCTCCATCTGGCTTTTTCACTGAGAGTCAATAGAAATACTTCCTCTCTAGTAGAGCAGGGTGTCTCTCCTTATCCTGCTTTGGTTTGGACCTAGTCTCTGTTTTTCGAAAGTGTGAGTAGACCTGCTTAGCATGCTTTGCAGGGCAGTGGGAAATACACTCAGGCTGGCACCAGACAGATTCCTTCATGGTTTCAAAAAGACTTTTAAAGTCCTATTTCTCCCTGACACTGACAAGGGGGAAATGCAGTATTTTATACAGTTACATTACAGAAATAGTAGGATCAGGGAAGATCCTTGAAGTGAGACACTGTCCAGACATACTCGAGGCTGTGACAGGTACAGCAAGTGACAGCTGTGTTCAGAAGTGAGAGTCACCAGCAGTTACCAAAAGAACAAGCTGCACACAGGTTGATGGTACAGAAAGGAGGCCGAAGTGGCTGTGCAGCCCGCAGTATTTGGACTGACATGCTGCGTACTGGGAGCCCGCATTTCACACATTGTCATCTGCTTTTTCAGGACAGAAAGGTTTACCTAGCATAGGACTGGCAGAACACATCTCATCATAGCTCAGTTCTTCTTAAGCACTGGCAAAGGCTGCTTATTCTTTTCTGAAAGAAGTGGGAATAGGTAAGGGATATCATTTTCTTAAAATTTAAGAAAATAGCCTGGGGATATAACTGTGATAGAACATTTGCGTAACATATGGATGGCCCTGGGTCAGTCCCTACTGCTGCCAAATAGAAAAAGTAGGAATAATTTGTATCTGTTGAACCTTCTTTTGATAGTGTGTCTGATACTGTATGATGTAGCCCCAATGCCTCTTCTTCAAGTGACTATATGACTGATCTTTCATCCTGGCTTGGCTGCCAATAACTTATCTCCAAATCTTGTTTGCTTTTTAGGTCTCTGTCCTGGGATGCCCAGACCCAGCGGTGCATGAGATCGCTTATCAATATGGAAGAAATGTGGGAATGGCTTTTCAGGTTGGTGTGTGCCTTCCCCACAAGAAAGGTTGCACGGCCGGAAAGCTGGCCCTTCCCCAGAGTATGACTGGATCAGCAGAGGGCGGTGGCATGGGGATGCTTCTCACATCCCTTCCTTTCCCCAGCTCATAGATGATGTGCTGGACTTCACCTCATGTTCCGAACAGATGGGCAAACCGACATCCACCGACCTGAAGCTCGGGTTAGCCACTGGCCCAGTCCTATTTGCATGCCGGCAGGTAGGTTCACAAGATGCCTTCAATACGCTGCTTGGTGGCCCTGCAGGACCACGGTCTCTTGAAACAGCTGACAGGAAGGCTGAGATAAGGAATAGCTGGGGACACAGTAAGAGAAGAGACCAAAGATCTAGATTTGATCCTGGTTTCATGACTGATGTGTTGGGGTCAATCATTTCACCTCTAAGCCTTATCTGTAATTATAATCCCCGACCCCAGAGTGTCAAGAGGATTTACTGAAATAATACTTGCTGTCTTATAAACTGTGAAGTGCTGTATACACTTAAGGAAGCATGATTTATCGCATCTATTTTGGGCAATGGCAAGGTGAATGGTTTCCACATCTTAATTGTAGGACTAGAATGTGTGGATGCCTCCAACCCTAAGAAATTCTGAGAAATTCCTCAGTTCTGGCATAATGGGCCTTTCACTGCTCAGTCATTGCCTCAAAATGTCAGTTAATCAGTGGAATACACTAGAGCTACGTAGGGGACTGGCAAGGAAAGAAGGAAGTAAAGTTTCATCCTTAATATGAATGAAAAGCTTTGGAAATATGGAAGATGCTGTGTGACTTACAGAGCAGACATTTGCACAGGCTGTCTGGACCCTGGCCATGCTGCTTCTGGCTGTACCAGATGTCAGTGGAAATAAGTGGGCCATTAGCTGGTACTAAACATTATTAAAATGGAGTTTCATCTCAGTGGCATTTAATTCATTATTTAGCAGAACATTGAGATGTTCATCACCATGTCCTAAAATAAAAAACTACCTTTGGAGCCAGGGATATAGCTCAGTGGTATACACGCTTGCCTAGCAAGCACAAGGTCCTGAGTGTGATTCCCAGTACTCAACAAAAAGAAAAAACAAAAGCTAGCTTTTTGGTCTGTCAGATTTTGGCTGTTTTCTTCAAACTCACAAAGAGTAAGTCACATCAGCTATAGCACTCGCTGGTTCCATTTCAACACAGAAGCCAGTGCCCTTCCCTCTGGTTAGCATCTGGTCAGTCCAGGAGAGGCCATCTCTCACCTCCATCTGGCAGAGGTGAACTGGCCCAGAGGAGGCGCTTCCCCAGATGCTGGCCCAGGCGATGTTCAGCAGCAGTTGAGGAGTGGGGGCTATGCGTGGCGATGTTGGATACTTGCTGGAAACACTTGTCCTCTTCACCAGGTTCTAACCTCTCAAAATTTTGAGGCTGAGGTGAGGAGTGAAAGGAGTGCAGTGAATACATGCCAAATTCTGGCAAAAGTGTGTAAAAGCCGCCTTTACTATATTACAAGTGGAGAACATTTTCTGTTTTGCCATAAACCCACACAAGAATCATCATCCAAAGCCATGGAAATGTAAAGGTATGGTCCCACTTAGTGCCCTCAGATACCAGTCAGTGAAGACAAGGAAAGAAGAGTGTGAAGGCTTCATTCAGGGAGGCCCTGAAATGACCATATTAGGATGATGAAGAAACAGGCGTTTCTCTAAAACGGCTTATAATCTACTAAAAATTTTGGTTGCTATGCTTTTAGCAATCTCAGCAATGATTGGTAGTTCTTATGAGCCTGTGATTCTAACCATTGAGTGCGCCCTAAACTAAGATGATTAGTTGAGAATAGTGTGGCCTCATCACTAGGAGTAATGGCTCATTCTGCGTTCAGACATAGTGCACGGGATGGCGGGGTTGGGGTGCAGGGCAGGCCCCTCCTGTACACCAATCTGTTGGTAATCTACAGTAGGCAGGAAAATGCTGACGTGCAGGGGATAGGACACAAGGAAAAGGAACAATGAAGGGCTGCAGTGCCCTCAAACCACAACTGCGTGTGCTTCCCTGGGAAGTCCCAGGGTCATAAGGCCTCTACTCATTCTCACCAGACAGCACTTTTCCTCGCCCGTAAAGCAGTGGGGAAGAGAGATTACAAAGGCACAGGGCAGCCTCACCCTCAAAAAGGGAACACTTGTTGAGGCCAAGCAGGAAGTGACTCCGGACAACACTTTATTTCATAAGCAGGCTGATTTTTCTTTTTTTGTCTTCTGGCACATGGGCCAAAAGTTAATCAAGTATGTAATTATTGTTAGGCAAATATGTATTCATAAATTATTTTCAAATAAAACACCAAGTTTATACTCTCCTGTGGGTTACATTGTCAAAAAAAAAAAAAAAGGATTCTTACCAAGATTTATTAGAAGTTAAAGTAATTTTGGGTAAAGCAGTTCCAAAAATAACATTAAGAACTGCTGTGTATCTTCAGTTAATGAAAATGTGTTCTATATAATTTATAAAGGATTCTTTGACACTTTATATCTAATCCTACAATTCCCCTTTGTGGTAGATATTCTGATGTCTATTTTATAAATAAGAAGCTGCTGCTCAAGCCTGGCCAAAATTAAACATCTGGTAAATGGCACAGAGGGCCATTGACTGTTCCCAAATCTTCTAAGACCCAGTGTTCTGTACTCGGTGTGGTTACTGCTGATAAAATTAATAGGTGATGAGTTGTCTAACACCTCACTGTTCTTCATTCAGCTCATATAACCTGGGTGCTTCCCTGGGAAGCCCGTGTGCCCCGCGCTAACAGCACAAGGTCACTACAGGTCCGCTACTCCTTATTTCTCATTAATACACCCATGCAGTAGTTCGAGAGTGTTTGTAGCCCTGTTTTGTAAGTAGATGTTTTGTTTGCAGATTACTGTTTGTTTGTTTGTGTTTTTATTGTCTTTTTGAAACAGGGTCTCACTATGCACTTTGGGCTAGCCTTGAACTCAACTTACAGCAGTTCTCCTGCCTCAGCCTCCCGAATGCTGGGATTACAGACATGTACCACAGTGGCCAGCAGATTAGGTGTTGTTTAAACAGTTTCATCTGACCCTGACTAAGTTTCCATGGACCAGACAGGCAATCTTGGGAAACTGCCTTTTTTACTTGGCATGGGAGGTTGTCCTAAAATTTCCTGACATCTCCCTAAAGGCATTTCCTGGCTGTCAGCAAATGGTAAGGGAAGTTGAGAAAATTTTCAGTAGTAGGCACTTGCTCAGTATGGGTGAAGCCCTGTGTTTGGGCCGTAGCACTACAAAAAAATAAAGCTAACGGGGCTGGGGATTTAGCTCAGCGGCATAAGCGCCTGCCTTGCAAGCAGGCAGTCATGAGTTCGATCCCTGGTACCAATAACGAAAAAGACAAAAAAAATAAAGCTAAGAAAGTTTCAGGATTTCTGGAGACTGCAGTATTCCGTGTGTGCGTGTGTGCGTGTGTGTGTGTGTGTGTGTGTGTACTTTTAAGAACAGAAAACTCATGCTAAATCTTTCAAGGATATATTGATTGGATCTTAAAATCTTTAGAAAAAAATGGAAATGTCAGGGTTTTTTTAAATCTTTTTAAAAAAACGTTTTCTTGTGCCTCTCTTCTTTGGTAACAGATCTAAATGTCAGCCTGTAGCCATATTTCCACCTGCCATCAGCAGCCCTGCAGCAGCTGCCCAAGCTTTCTGCTGTCGTGACTGGCTGATGCCTTAGTTACCCACTTGTGTTTGGGTAAACTCACTCTCATTTACTGATCACCTTTGTAGTTTATGGATGGATTTCACAGATGTAGAGTCTGACTCATTCACAGGTTGCTTTCCTACTCTTAAAAACAGAGTCTGAGCAAAAATACTACCTCTCACCAAGTCTGTAAGTAGACAATTCTTCTTCCCATTTCTTACTTCTCTCTACATACACATGAAGGGGCTGGGGAATGCCTTGCAGGAAGTTTGATATTTGCGTATTAAAACTGTATATACTTGTTTAAAATTGTAGTTACATGCAATGCAAATATGGTTTCAAATTTTGCTTTTTAAAGGAAAAATCAGCATGTTTTACCACACTATAAACAGGTTAATTTTACAGTAGGTACTCAGGCAAGATCATATTTTGGAATGTGGTATTTAAATAACTAAACTAAAACAAATGGCTACCTGATGTGGTTTTTTTACCACAAAAAAAAAAAAAAAAAAAAAAAAAAGTTTTGACTGGAGCTTTCCTGATTTGTTTCTGTTAAGGCCTGTGTGGTTTTTCATTTGTTTGTTTTTTTCCGGGAATCAAACACAGAACCTTATGCTTGCCAGGCAGGTGCTGTGTTACTGAGTTATATCTCTGGCACAGTTTAAATTCTTTAAGAATGTTAGCAATCTTGCATGTTAAGTACATCTAAATAACAAGAAATTAAACCATACTAAGACTGGATGACAGACACTGCAGGGCAGAGAGAATCACTAGGACAGAGACCTCATTAGGAAACACAAAGGTCAGTGGCCAGGACCACACTACGTATGTTTGAGGCAACAGTAGAGGAGTATGTATTCCATCAAATTTTGCCCTGAAAACATTCTTTCTCATCTGCCACCATTGGGTAAGGTTTTCCCATGTGTGCCATTTTTTCATCCAGAATTACTCATACCATGGTGATGGTTACAGGACAACTTACTTCATCCTTCAGGCTCACTTCCAGGGAAAAACTGGCAGCTGCTTTTAAGCACTGAAGTGTCCAAGACTAAACACTCCTTCCTCTTATTCCACAGCTACAGACTTATAAGTCAGGGATTTGAGATCATGAGGCAAGTGAAGCTGAGACACCAGAGATAAGGGACTCAGTCAGCTGTGGCAGACGATGGCAGAATCAGGACTCGGGCCTCGAACTAGGAAGTGATCTGTTATCCTCGTTTCCTGTCCATGGTGCAGTTCTCCTAAGTGGTTACTAAGAACTGTAGAATACAAATTTCCTTTTTGATGTCTTTTGTATCTTCTTTCATTTTATTACCATCAGGATAATTCTGGTCTTTTTTAGCACTACCAGATGGTACCTCTCCTTTAATTCAGTTGGCTACATATTAAGAATACCTGGAAACTTTAAAAAGAATCTTGGTGCACAGGCTAAATCCCAAGCCAGTATAACCAAATCACTGGGAGTGGGGCACAGGCAACTGTATTTTAGCTGCCTCATGACTGCAACATCAAGCAGCCCTTCTCTGGAGCCGTGCTCACCCCTCCTCCGCCCAGTAATCTTAACAGCTTTCAGTGCTCTTCAGTTTAGCACTGCAGGCAGAATGCTAGATTCCTCCCTCATCCTAAGCCAGTGGGTCTCAAAACGTTATGAACCAGAGGTGCCTAGGAATTTGTTCAGAGACTCAGGCTACAATCTAAAGTTTCAGAATTGGGGGTGTTAAGTGAGATTCTGGAGAAGTACTTTGTTCCTCGTTTCTCTCAGAACTGGACCAAGGAGAGAACAGAGCACCAAAATGCACAGGACCAGTGGCCACTCCTTTCCATGCATCACTGCCATCCCTGGGCAGACAGCGGGTGTCTGTGCTAGCACAGCTTCTTTTAACTGCTAGTTTACCGCACCCCAGTGCCATCGAGCCACTTA
This sequence comes from Cavia porcellus, assembly GCF_034190915.1. Classification (NCBI taxonomy): domain Eukaryota; kingdom Metazoa; phylum Chordata; class Mammalia; order Rodentia; family Caviidae; genus Cavia; species Cavia porcellus. The sequence goes on from NW_026947510.1 coordinate 22,701,833, forward strand.
GACATCGTTTTGGGTTTTTTATTACTACCTATTACAAATTAGTGTGAAAACACTTGATTCTTCTAGGGACAATAAATAAATGCCTTTATTGTTAGTTCCCAGAAATGAATGCCATGATAATGAGACGGTTCAGTTTGCCGGGAGACGTGGACAGAGCTCGACAATACGTTTTCCAGGTAGGATTATTTTGAAAAGGATGTCAGCATCAGGCACAATGCCACAACTTTATTAACAAAATAGATAAAGTTTTTCTCATTTTTAATTTCCTTGGACAATACGGGGCTCAAATAATTTAACTGACCCTGGGCAAGACTTGTGTATTAAGAGCTTCTTTGTCCTAAAGCAGTCTTTTCCATGCCCATCAGTAGCACCACTCAGGTCCTGGGACTGACAAGTTAGTCCAAGCCCTCATCTTTACTACGGCAAGACTTACTAAAACGATCTACTCATCCACCCAGTAAATCTTACAAAGAAATGCTCATAGGCAATTATAGATTTATATTAATGTCATTCTTCTAAAGGAAGAACTGTTTAACTGTTCAGAAGCCAAATGTTTAAGATATACTGCCATATATTTTCTCAACTTTTCTTTTAAAACAGGATCTTTTGTATAGTTTCAAAATGTTAGTTAACTGTATGTGGTCTGAGATCCAAACTCCTGGTGATGCTTGAAATAACTACCTTTCAGATTTAAAAAGTTTACAAAACCAAAACTCATTCAAAAGGATAGATTTCTGTTTAACTTTACTATTACGTATCATAAAGAGAGTGGTTTGGCAGGATTATAAAAACTCAGTATAAGATGGTGCTGTAGCCAGTAAAGAACCCTGGAGAGCAGTTCTGGTTTCAGAAGCAATATGCCAAATATCCTGCAGTATCTCAGGGGCATGGGTTCCAAGATCCCCCTTGGGTATCCAAATCCATGGATGCTAAAGCCCCTTCCAAAGCACTGCCAAACCTACACACATCCTCCCATGTACATTCACAGCATCTCTAGATTACTTATGCCTCCTACCCTATGCTGTAAATGCTGTCAGTAGTATTGTCTAAGGAATAATAACCAGAAAGAAAACATGTCTGCCTATGTTCAGTAGACACAGTTGTTGTTGGTCTTTTTGAGACAGGGTTTCACTGCAATTCACGCTGGCCTTGAACTCACTCTGTAGCCCAGGCTGGCCTTGAATTCGTGGTACTCATCCTGCCTTAGCCTCTGAAGTGCTGGAATTACAGGTATATGCCAGTATGCCCAGCTCCTTACACATGATTTCTATAAAGGTTGTTTCAACCTCTGGTTGAACACATGGTTACAAAGAGACAAAAGGCTGCAGTAAGAAATAGGACTAAAAAGAAGAAAATTATACCTCTTAGGCAAAATACTGAAATAGTCTGTAAGTAATCAAAATACAGCACTTTACTTTGCTGTGCCTCTTTGTACAGAAGCCTCGTTGCTGTTTTGCTGAAACAGGCCTAGCCAGTAAAGCACCTAGGGGAAAAAAAATCGGTAAGATTTTTCTCCAGATGTTCTCCAACACCTCTATACTACAGTGCCCTGTATATCCCAGCTTCTGGACTCTGTCCCTATATATGAATGAACAATTCAGTATTACTAGAGTTGATTTAAAGCTTGCTGAACAAAAGAAACCAAGGTAAACAAAGACTAAAAAAATAGAACAATCTCTCAAGAAATTGTAAAGGACTGAAAAACTGACTCCAAAGAAAAGCTGCAGCTGCAACAAATACTACACGCAGAGAACAAAATGTGGTCACCTGCACAAGAAGAGATACTAAAACTAGTTCATTGCATGGCAGACCCTGAGTGCTACAAAGCAGTGAGTCAGGGCCTTCCTAGTGATAACCAGGAGACACTTCAGCTGAGGACTGCACACTCCATCAGGTCAGCCGTGGGTGGAAGTCATTTCCACACAGAAGGACTAAAGAGTTGATGTCCCTTATGTATTTTTGTGTAAGTTATTTGCAAATGTACTTCAGCAAAATGTATAGAAACAAGATAGGCAGCAGGCCTCTGCACAGAAGGGCATGGCCAACTAAAATATGTCATGTTTTGAACAACTGGAAAAGCATAAAAAACCAGAAGCCTTTCAACCATATTGTTAGAAATATTTTACTCTAAATGACAGTGGGATCACAAACCAAGGGGAAGGAAATAAAATTATACTGTTAAGACTTTCATTCCACAGTATTTTTACACTGTAGAAGTAATAGGTATTTTATTATATGTCCAGCTTTTAGAAAAAAACCAACATTAAAAACAATTACAAAATAGAATGTAATGGTAGAGTTAAAGACACAAGCACTGTATCATCATCTTACAAAGACAGTTGATGCTATATGATGACAAAGGAATTAAGAACTAAAGACAGCAATATAATGATCAAATTAGACACAATATGAGTAAGCTAAAACATCCTTCTTAACAGGATATCTGATAAATAAGTGATAAAGCTAGTGCTTTCAGGAGAAAGGAACTGTTGATTTTCATCATAAGCCCTTTATTGAAAATGCTTTATCATTTAAAAAATTTCCTTTGTTATGTAGAATTCTGTATAGAGGTATATATTTTAATAGGCTTTTTTCCCCTGCTTTGTGGATGTGGTTCTTGGATTGAATTTAGGGCCTTTGCACTAAGCCACATGTCCAGCCCTTTTTTTATTTTAAGACAGGATGTCACTAAGTTGTCCATGCTGGGTTTGAACTTGTGATCCTCTTGCCTCAGCCTCCCAAAGTGCTGGAGTTACAGGTGCATGTTACCACACCCTGTTAGAACTTTGAAAAAACTTGATTACTTAAGTAAAAAACAGAAGATACCTACTCGATAAATGAGTCACTTTCTTTGTACGCTAATAAAAATTTGCTTCAGTTAAAAAAGAAAAGGCTAAAACTATGAGTTGGAAAGAGAACCTAAGAAACATAGTTGGGCTGTTAAGAGCAGGACTCACTCGTCGTTCATTTGACCTCAACAGTCTGATTTAATCCATTGGAGCCCGAACCTGAGAGCCGATCCAGTCACGGTAACTTGTGCTTTGTTCCCTTCCCCACAGAGTGATGGTGTGCAGCAAACAACCTACCTCGCCCAGCAGTACTGCCACGAAGCAATAAGGGAGATCAGTAAACTCCGACCATCCCCAGAGAGAGACGCCCTCATTCAGCTTTCAGAAATTGTACTCACAAGAGAAAAATGATAATTCTTTTTGTTCTTTCTGGCAGCTATTTTACCAGACTGTGCCTAAACAATTTGTGGAACGTACTTTGTTTGCTTTGTGTGCAGATAACCAGAAATCATTTTAAAAAATAATTTCAATCTTTCTGTTGGGCAGGTTTTTTTTTTTATTGGCAGTTTTTCAGAAAACTTTTTAAATGAAATTAAAACACCTGAATCTGTCATTGTGGTCCTTATAAAGTCTAATCGAGGTATCTTGATTATATGTGGTATTGTTTACACAGTTAATAGCCACATGTGAAGCCATTGCACAAATAAACAATCAATGTTAAAATTTATGTGGCTTGTGTTGTTTCGCCGTAAGAGGCAGCTTAGAAAATGTGTGGTCTGCACCTAAATCCACATTAGCTGTATTTTAATAATATGCAAAATTTCACATAGAATGGTTTATTATAAAAGATTACACATAAAAATTAGACAACAGATTATATACAAATTAAGGGAACATTCAACTTGAAAAAGGGAAGTAGAATCACTAATGATACTTTTGTTTAAAATTAAAGGCAAAACGTATATGAAGCAGTCACATTGATTTGGCAGCAATAATGGTCTTTAATTTTCAGAAATAAGTGTTTGCATTAGTCTCACTATTTACTATACTGTTTTAAGTCTGTAACGCCCCCAGTATATAACTGAAATTTGAAATCCAAATAAATCCTTAGTACACAGAAACCCACACTGGAGTGCTCTACTTTAGATTCCTAAGCAATAAAGAATTATACGTAAGATAAAAAGAGAAAAAAACATCCATTTAACTTCCCTTGAGTTAAAACGAAACACACAAAGTGCATGTGTTACACTTCAATTTTGTTAAAAGACACTACAGATCTGTTGGTTATGTAAGTGTATCTCTTCACTAACACGTGATTCACCTTGCCCAATTCTTTTAAAACCTTGTGTTGCTAATGCCAGGCAATGGATTAATTAAATAATGACTATTCACAAATAAACTGCATCCACTTTTACAATATGTAAAAAATGCTTACGGGTTCCTTTTATTGAACCAGTGTACAACAGTCCACTGTGAAACAGAAGGACTACCATGGCATTCCTTAAGAATTTTACCTATAGAACGATGTGTGTAGACTTTGAAACATTTCCTTTGCTTTAAAAGTTACTTTAAAAAAGGAATTCTGTAGATTGACTTGTAAATAATCATCTCAGATTTTAAATCTGCAAAACTCCATCACATTGCTTTGGGACACTGAGATAAGGCGAAATTTTTTTTCCAAGTTAATGTATTGCGAAAATAGAACCATAATTCAACAATAGGTCAGTTTTTGTATTTTTAAAAAAGAAAACCAGTGAAGGAAAGGACAAAAACCTTTGGTTCACTTATGTATTTATGAATGGAAAAATTTATAATGCAAATTCACTCATTAAAAAACTTAAGTTACAAATTACAACATTACAGATAATTCTTTTTGTTTCACATGAAGACCTTAGCAACTCACCTAATATGAGTATTCTAGGAAGTGGTACACAAATTGGAAGCATCTGGGAATTTTTAAGTATATTTCAATACATAAACTTTTATGCATGCTTTAAACAAATAGTTTTTAAAAATGAGAGAATCTAAACAAAAAGTATGACCAGCACCAGCATTTAAGTTTTCTGATTTTAGTATTAGTCTGACATAGCATTAGTAACCATGATGCACTGAAACGTAATGTAGTCTCAATCATGATTTGTTAAATATGCCCCACTTTCCCAGAATATTTAGGCTGGTCATAAAGTTAACAATGTATAAGTATATAAGCATAATCATTTATGGGCAGTCCATTGTATAAATTGCTGTTTAGCAAAATACAAACTGCCACTGAGATTTATGCTAAGAAGGAGACATTCAAATATACCAATAGACAGCATGGCCTGAAAACATGGGTACTTTTAAAAACTTAGGACAATTCTGTTAACCATAATAGTCCCACAGTATGACTGAGTAATAAGAATCTACTTCAAAAGCTAAAAAATAAAAAATTAATCAGTATAGTGCATGATTGATTCAACATAGTTCCCAGGGAAGAGACCAGTCACTCGGTTGCAGACCCCTTCATACCAGCCATCGTCATTCTTCTTTATCACGTAAATGATTGCACCCTCCATAAACGACAGCTCATCATCCTTGTCTTTTGTATAATCATATATTGCAACAACTGTGGAGAAAATAATCGAAATATCTTGAGTGCTCTATATCCAGTATTTAATTGAATATCAAATTATAATGCCAATTAAATCTATAGTCTTAACAAAACCAACAATTTTTGAAGATTTTTAATCCTTACAGCAAAGTGGGCAACAGCAACAGGACCAAATGTTTTCCAGAGTTCTAAAATTAAGTACTGACCATCACACATCAGTTCTATGATGAGGGATGACACTTTACCTTTCTCAATGTAATTCTTGGGGGCCCAGGCAGGATCCCCATCTGCATATGGGTCATTATACTGCACTACTGCAGCTTCCTCATCTTCATAGTCCACTGGAGGAGGAGGTGGGGGAGGTGGAGAGTCATCAAATATGGGAATGTCATCTGGTGGAGGTGGTGGTGGTGGAGTTGGGCTATCAGCAACTAAAAAGATTCAGATAATATGAATCAGAAATTGGTCTAAATGGAAATGTATAAATTAATAAGATGTAAGAAAGCTCTAACATATACAGCATGCACTACAATAAAACATGCAATGATTAGAAATAGTTTGGTGAGTTAAAGTTTATGCTACTTGTAATTCTGCAGTATTAAAACGAGCTTAAAATAAGACTATCAAGAAATAAAAAATTAATGAATGCAAGAGGTTAGGAAACAATGTCTTTTAAAGATTATAGAAGTCTCCTTATTCCAAGGCTCAAGCCAAAACAAACATCACTCTTAATGTCTAAAATAAAACCTTATTTTCTAGCTGCCTAAAATAAAACCTTATTCATATTTGTGATTTGAATTATAGTAAATATTACTATATTAATGGTTGAATAGTTTTTTTTGCTGTGTGTTCATCCACACTTGTAATTTTGGGTTTCTACTAGCTTCCGTGACCTAGAAAACTAAGTCTCACGTGGGCATATTTTTGTTCACTGTGTTTCAATGGAGAGAAAAAGTTGGTAGTATCAGGTCTGCTTCTGTATGTAGGTTTCCTATAAAGTTTTAACAAGAAAAATTTCCAGTTAGTGGAAAATCTTTAAGTATTTTTAAATGTTTTTTTAATGAAGATAAAATTTTGTATTACTGCTAATCAAACAGAAGTATGAGATGAGGGAAAGGCCAGATCTTAAAGAAGGATCCATTTTTCTAAGAACAGAACCACAATTAAGATTTAAACATAAAGTGTTGAAGAAAGATGTAATAATAAAATAAAAAACAAAAACAAACTTAAAACAATAAAATGAATCATACTTCTAATTCTGAATTGCCATGTTAAATATGCATTTATGCTTTTTAACTAACCAAGTATTTACAGTGAAATGGGAAAACAATTAGAACCATTTTGACTGAACTGTTATGATACCAAGTAGTAAGTACACCAATACATTAGTGTAGAATTCAAAACACAACTAATGCTTAAATTTCTGATCTATTAAATTTCATTGAAAGTTCAGAAAATAAATGGAAAGATTTTATATAAACTGATACAGGTATTTAAATTTTACTTGATCTGACTTGGAATAATGTGCTAACATTCTAACCAAGAGGTTCCATTTAAAACATGTATAGTAAACTGCCTTACTCTCATCAGCACTTCAACTGTGTGATTTCTGTTTACCCCTGGGGATTAAAACAGTGATTAAAAGATAAACTACTCTAATAGCTGTCCAAAGGGTGTGTGATTTATTTTTCTACAACATGCATGTATCCACTGCATTTTTGCTGATACCTCCTCTACCAATCTTCCTAATATTGAAGAAAGGAAAATGGGTATGAATCCACCCCAACATTAAACTCATATGCTTAACCTGGCTTAACAGATAAATCACATACACTTGCCTAGATTGCCAGTGCTCTTGAATTATACACAACTTACTACCTCCATGTTTTTACATGAATGCCTCTATGTCCAACTACAGTAAATCGACATTAGTATATTTTCATTATATGGCTGGAGGTCAGTCAATCTATTTCTTTGCATAATACCACATAGCATTATGCACATTTAATTTACAAAATTTTTCTGCTACTAATCATAAAAGAATACTAACACACTGCTGATTTACAGGCTCATTGTAAACCAAAACACTTACTAATAAACTTGTAAGTTTAACAGTTATTGTCACCAGCTTTAAAATCCAAAGAAAATGGCCATCTTAAAGACAGAAAATTTGTTATCCACAAACTATTTAAAGTGGTGGTACAGTTTATTCTTAACTGCCTTAACATGATTTTTTTAAAAATACATGCCAAATAAACTCAGAGAAACTGTGGTATAAGGAGAGTAACTCACTCAAGTTCATGTTTGGTGAAAAGAATTAAAATAATTAAAGGTCTTTTAGCAATGAGCATAAGTGCTTGAAAATAATGTACATCAATAATGGATTTCTATCCATAAAAATTTATCAATCACCCTTGAATCCATAATACTCATATCAATTATGTCAAATTTTAAGTTATTTCTAATAATTCTTAGCAATACAGTAGTTCAATAAAGTAAAGTGGCTTGTGGCTTAATTTTAAATTGTTTCAGCATTAAGGACCAGTAACTTACCCTAAATTCCTTATTTTTAAAATATGAGTCACTTATTGTTTTTAAGAGTCACTTATTTTTATTTTTTAAAATTTATTTTTGTTTATTTATTTTTGGTACTGGGGGTCAAACAACTTTGCACTTACCAGGCAGGCGCTTATGCAGCTCAGCTAAATCCCTGGCCCAGTCATTTTTAAATGAGCAGAATTTTCAAGTAGCAGTTAATATTTAGTAAGGAACATTAACATTCAGAAATTTCAACATTTTAGCTGGATGTGATGGTGCATGGCTGTAATTCCAGGACTCAAGAGGCTGAGGCAGGAGGACCACAGCGAGTTCCAGCTCAGGTTGAGCTACATAGTGGGTTCAAAGCTAGCCTGAACCAATGGTAAGACCCTGTCTCAAAAAAATTTTTTTAAAAAAGATAGAAACTTCAACATTTTGAAACTAATGTTTCCTATTAAACCCGTAGATTATACACTTCTTGAAGGCAAAGACTTTGTCTTAAATTATTTGTGTTCTTCTCAGAGCCTAACACATAATATTGAATAAATGAGTATGTGACTGGTGGAAGGGGGGGAATGGGGAGAAAGCTGCCACAGTACATTCTCCTAAACGACGGGCTCATCATGTGTGTTCCTCATTTGCTCAAACCTTCTGAAACTTCTTTCCACAGAGAGGTCCCACATGAAGTAGATTACAACCAGACAATATTACCATCTTAGCCTGAGCGATTTTTTTGGCATAATACAATTCAGCAATTTTCTTTTTGCCACACAATACTCGCTGTGATCATGTAATTAAAATTATCTATTTTCTCAAACTTCAAAATTAATCAGGCAATAGCGTAAACGAGTCTAGCCTGATTAAAGTCGATTAGAAACAATTCACAAAAATCATTAAATCTGGTCCTCAGAGAAGACCTAAAAAAGTTGACAGATTTACATATTCAGAAATAACTTACGGACCTGTATTAAGAAGTGAGGTCTACCTACATTCATTATCACTCACTATTAAATGGACAGCATGAATATAATTTACTTATTCTTAACAATGAACCTTTTAACTATGTTCAAAACCATTTATATATAAAGATCTGAGCCACAAGTATTCCCTAAAATTTTTTTTAATAATTCAGGGGGGGAAATCTGTACTAGTTTCCTCATAAATAATCTCAAAATGTATCTTGATAAATTTGTTAGAATACAAAATATTTTGTAATTATCTGGTAACTACTAAAAGTAGGAGTTTGTATTATGCAAAGATCAGATCTTAAGGTTTCAGATCATATACACACACACACACACACACACACACACACACACACACACTTAAGAAAGCCGTAGTTTTGAAATTTATATGAGTAAGTAATCATGCACACAGAAAAAACTGAAGACCGTGCTCTTCAGTTTCAGTAATATATCTGTACCTATGTTCAAGATAATATTAGCTTCTCAGTAAAAGTAAGAAAAATGACTCATCAGCCATGCATGCTATAAGGAGACAGCCTCTATTCTTTGATAGCTCAGTTTTCCAAACTTACTGTTTTCCTGCACCCTGGCCACGAAGCCTGTGAGAGGTATCTGTGGAGTCAATTGAGGCATCGGGGGAGGGGGTGGAGCAATAGAAACTGGTAGCAACAACACAGTATGGGGGAAGTAAAACAGATAAAGGAAAGAAAAGGAAACAAACAAAAAGCAGAAGTCAGTTACAAGGACCACAAACATAAGTATGCAAAGAACAGTTTGTAAATGAAACAAAACAAAACAGAACAAAACAAAAATCTGAAGAACTCTCTTCAAGTTCATGTCCCCCAAGCCAACCTAAAGCCAAGTGTGCTTAGCCAACTGTCTAAATGTACAAAAGAATACATATATTAAATTTAATCCTAATGTTATATATTATTTGGGGAATTTTAAAATTTACCCTCACATTCATTTTAGGGTATGAAATTTTCAAACTCTTAAAGACTTCTAGGGGCTGGGGATTTAGCTCAGCGGCATAAGCGCCTGCCTTGCAAGCAGGCAGTCGTGAGTTCAATCCCTGGTACTGATTTAAAAAAAAAAAAAAAAGACTTCTAAAATACCTAACAATGAAATACCTACAGAAGTTTCCAGAACACTGTGGTTTTGCTATAACTCTATAAAGTAACAGATTTTTTGTCTGGCTTTTTTTTGTAAAGTAGGACCAATATAAACAAATATTATACATGCTGATTACACAAATAAGTGTATTAATTTAATTTTATACACAACTCTCCAGAGCCCCTTGTTTGTAAAACATAAATAGGCAATTGAATTTTTTAAGATATTGCTAAGAAATAAAAACACTCTTTATACCATGTTACTTATTCATACTTCCAGGGGATGGGGGAACTTTTTATCACTGTTTTGAAAAAAGGAGATGATGAATAAATTAAAGTGTGCCAATACTTTGTATTAATTTCTACAAAATCACTGGTTAGCCTGAAACATATTCAAACTTCTTCCAAGAAAAGACCTGATATATAGGAAACTGACAGCAAACACTTTTCTGGGCAGCCAGTGTTTTTAAAACCTGTAAATATAATCTAGAAATAAACACTCATAGATGTACTACTACTTCTTCTCATTTTAATAGAATAGTAATTGCCAAAGACAACTCAGAAAAAGTAAGGCTAGATAGCAAAATTCGGTTTATCAGTAGTCACCAAGAAGTGACACTACACGTTGAGAAAAAGTTTACTGGCTCCCAAAAATCATTTTTTAGAAAACTGTTTCCTGTTAATCAAGAACATAGACTTTGGTGGTAAGCATGAAAAAATCTGAAAGAGGTTCAGGTTTCTAAGAAGCAACAACTTAAAGCAGCATATGTGCATTAGTATTTGTTTTATGGCTAAAAATAACAATTCACTAAAGTATTGATCTTCTTTATTCTGTTAAATGAAAGTTTAGAGGTTTTGATTTTTCAAATGTAATTCCCACAAGCCTACAGTTTTTTAAAGAAACAACCTTTAGTGACTAGCCATGCTGGTTAGTATGTAAAGAAAATGGAAAGCTACACTGTGAAGATACTAATCATTAGCATCACATTTAGACAAAAGGAAAAATATGCACATCAAAACACTAAAACATTTATATACTATTAAAATATACAACACCAACAGTAACTTGAAGGATAGCTAGACAAAACATAATATATTTAAAATTTGAGGCCAATTTAGTTTCTAGCATTCAAACAAATGTATATATTTGCTAATGAAAGTGCCTTACTGGAAAATAACTCACCAAGTATTGCTAAAATAAAACTACATAAACATGTATAGGTGAGATAATCCTACTTATAGAGTAACTTAAATGTCTAAATGGGGAAAAGAAAAATAATGAACATAAAGATGACATCTCAAACGGAGAATATGAAAAAATGAAAAGTTCATAAAACTAGTGAGGTGAATTATTAATTTGTAGAATATTCAGACACTAGCTAACTTCAGTATCAAAAATGTCCAGGGGAAATGTGAGGCAAATTTCTAAATAATGAAGTTTACAATTTTTTGTTAGCTTGAAGGAAAATTCTAGTTTGAGAAAAGGCCACATAAATTTGGCTTCTTCATATTTTGACATTTCTTCTAATGTAGTTTTCAATTTTTACAAGTTTTTGCTATAAAACAATTAATCTCTAATTCTAAAAAATTTTAAGTGAATGAAAGAGCTTTCCCTTATCTCTGCTTAAGATATATATTCAGGCCATACATTATAAATCTTCAAAAAAGAAAAAAACTTAAATCAACTTCCAATGTTAACTTGGGAGTACTGGCAGTGGTTCTTCAGTAAATACAGGGTGCAGCTCTAGAAAGCCATTACAAAAGCTCCATGGAAAACCCTATTTTGATCTATGCCTGGTAACCACAACCTTAAGCTAATGACAAATACTGGACGAGAGGTTTATTTGAGATTTCATTTTCTTTTTTTCATTTTCATTAAGTACCTTAATATGGACTTAATTTGAACTTAATGACTACCCTGAGCTGCTCAAACTTCTCATTACATGCTAAAAGTATTTTATCAGTTTTGAACACTGATAGCAATTAATACTCAGATGTGCAATTTTAGGTGAACAGAAAGAAATCCAAAGAATTCTTCCCACTGTTAGAATTAGTCAAAGATAGTAATTAAACAAGTATCACAAATGTTTCTAAGTAGTTCTGAACTCATTTTAGTGTAAGTTAATGGCCATAAAAGTGATAGCCAGCAATTTCATTTTACTATTTGAAAGGTAACTTTTCATACTATTTGTCTTTAATTTTACCATTATACCAAACTCCCCAGCACACCAGTAAAAATAAATTTATTTATTTTAGTGATTTTTTTCCTGTTCTCTAGGTGTTCTGTTGTATTGAAAATAGCATATTAAAGCATTTGATAAATTTTAGTATAAATTTTGGACAAGTGATAAACAAGTTATGATTCTAGGACTAAGATTCTAAAGCAAAAATAAATATCAAATAGCATGGTTTCAATTGTTGTCTATCACTGGCAAGAATAACAGTTTCAAATAATTTCCTTTGAGAGGAGCTCCACTACTGTTGTATGCCTGCGAAACACAAGCTTACTTGAATTCTGAGAATAAAGTGGACCTCCATTAACATGAGGCTGAGCAGAAAACTGAGCAGTCACAGAGGGAGTTCGTCTGTATCCACCAGAAGATGTCGAGGAAGTGGTAGAGTTGTGTCGAGAAATCTGCCTGGTCATTGTGCCATACTGGGAACCAGGAGCCGAGCCCGGGGCAGCTGGAAAGCATTAGTCAAAGGCAACCAACAAAGAGACTTGAGCATTATAACCACCTCAGGGGACAGAACAAAGAGTGGAAACTCTTAGAAATATTTATTACTTTGTAAAGCCCATAGCAAAACAAAGAAAAAAAAAGAAGATAAAAATCTGATTACTTCAAATTGAAAGCAAACAAAAACAGCTACTATGTGGAAAGCTATAAAAGTAACCACATAACATTCTTAAACCCTTCAAAAAAGCATAACACAGAATAGTTTTGCTAATGCTACATATAACTTTTATGCATTTCATAATGCAGTTGGCTCTCTGCTGCCACAGATTCCACATATATGGATCCAACCAACCTAATAAAATATTGAAGAAAAAAAACCTGTATCCACACTAAACATTTATTTTTTATGCTCTTTATTCATTCCCTCAGCAATACAGTATAACAAGGGCCAGGGATTTAGCTCAGTGGTGTAAGTGCTTACCTGGCAAGCACATCCCGATTACCAAAAAACATAACAAAACAAACAAACAAAAAAAGTTCAACAATACAGTGTAACAACTATTCATAGCATTTACATTGTATTAGGTTTGATGAGTAACCTACAGTGGTTTAAACTGTAGTAGGGAAGTACCTATATAGATTATATCCAAAAACGCCTTTTTATATAAGGAACTGTGTACAGTAACTATGCATTTAGTACCTTTGGGGTTCTGGATTGATTCCATGGTAATGAAAGATAACTGCATATAGGCTTTACAGATAAACTGTTTGAAAACACCACTGTGTAAGGTTGAAAACTTGTTTTTACATGTAAATATATTCATATTTGGTTTAAAAACTTCCCACTGCCAATTCAGCTTTAATTCACAATACTGCGTAAATCTGGCTAAGTTTAGGTTAAGGGAAAAACTGTTAAGTGTATTTTCCATATTTAATAGGACTATTGTAATTGTTATTGCATTGAGAAATAATACATATTACAGTAAAATAATTTTAAAGCAAAACACACATTCTAGTTTCAAAATACATGTTATATATTGTGTAAGATTTGTGTTTTTTCCTTCTTTTTGACAAAAGTGGACAAACACTTTGATTATATACATAAGTCATTTCTATACAGCTGTTCTTAGATTCTATCTCCTTAGAAAACTTTATATACTCAATGCAATGTGCTTTAAAACAAAGACTCACTAATATAAATAACTTTATACCTCAACTGATGAAAGGATAGGATTTTTTTCAACATTTTAAAAGTTTAATATTTAAAAGCTTAATAGAACTAAAAGCCTCTAAAGTTAACATCAAGATTAACCTTATCTTGCCCTCACTCAAACACATGAAGTAAGAGACACTTCAGTTTATATTCACTCAGTTGTTTCACACATCATCCATGGCATTAAAACCACCAGCAGAAGTTGTTCATTAAAAAAGAATAAGCAGATAGTTAACATTTTGGAACTCACAAGCCATAGGCAGTCATCAATTATTCAAATCATCTACATATATACTAATCTAAATAGAAAAACATTTAAATATAAATCCATTTAAAAGTCTTCATGAATAAGAATTGTGGACAGATACGTTTTCCAAAGAGCTAATAAGTAAATCTTTAGCCATTTCTTATAGAAATATCTGTAAAATAACTTTTATATTTAGCTGACTTGTATAAAAAGTGTGTAACATCAAAGTGATTTTTCTTGATGATTCCAAACTGAAAATAAATTGTGCAGCAATTATAAACTATGCCTATTTTAGAATTTATTGATATTTGATCATGAAAAAATCGTAATGACAAAGGGTTTAAGACTGAAATATAATCATATATGTATACTAATTTTCATACATATATGTATATGTGTGTGTGTGTATATATATATATAGAGAGAGAGAGAGAGAGAGAGACAGATAGATAAATTATTTCAAAGAAATAAGAGTATTAACAGTATTACCTGAAACTTCCTGTGTGCCCTCTTTAGGATTTCCAATCCCACAAGGTATGTGTTAAACATTCTTTTCTACATAGTTTTTTACCACACATACCTAATACTATAATCTTGAGAAATATACAGTTTTTCAAATTTATAAGTTTTTATACTAAAATGAATCTGTATCACTGAACTGCTCTTCCCTTGATATTTTAAGATTCAACTATGTGGATAAGTACATCACTCCTTTCTGCTGCTGTGTTTGTATGTGAGTATACCACAATTTATTTATTCTACTGTTATTTGATGTTTGGCTTGCCTCCAGAATTGTGCCATTACTGCTGCCACTACTACTACTAAGAACATTCCAAAAGATGGTTCCTGAATGTCCCTACAATAACTGTTCTCAAGCTGAAGCACTGATCAGACTTTTACCATTAAGATTTCTTACAACACAGATCCCCGGGCACTATCTTGAGACTTTCCAACTAGTGGGTCTGGAATAAAATGGGATCTGAAAGTTTACATTTCCATCCAGTTCCTGGATGCTAATAATCTGAGAATGTCAATCCAAAAGCCAGTGCTCTAAAACAGTAGTTTTCCAAACTTTTTGGTTTTAGAATCCATGCTTACCAATTAAACTACCTTCAGAACCAGAGATGGTGGAACATGCCCATTATTCCAGCACTCTGAAAGATGAGGCAGGAGGATTGTTGAGTTTGAGGCCAGCGTGAGCTACTTAATAAATTGAAGGCCAGTCTGAACTAAGTATGAGGACCTTGTCTCAAACAAAACAAAGCTTCCCTTCCCAAAACAACCTCAAATAGCTTTTGCTTGTATGGATAAAAGTCTCAGATAATTACATTAGAAATTAAAACTGACATATCTGTGAAACACATGAATACACAAGTACATATTCCATTAGCTATCAAACCAATGTCTTGTAGGCTCTGGAAAATTTTATTAAACATTTCTAACAATGAGAATAAGACACACAAATAATGAATATAGTCCTGATCTCCAAACTCTATGAATGGATCTTGGCAACCTTTAGGAATCCCTTAACCATACTATGCAAACTAGCATTCTAAGGTGAGTATCTAAAAATGAAATCAGTAAGCCTAGGACAGGTACATGTTCAACTTGACTGGGTAACAACATATTACTTTGCAAATGAATTTATCATTTAAAAGAAGCTGTGTACTTCGCTGCTGCCATATGTCCTTAACAAAATTCTATGTGTGGACTTCTACGTTTTCACCTATCAAGTGAACAGAAAACATTATTTCATTGTGGTTTAATTTTAATTTTCCTGATTATTACGTGGAAGGCATTGTATTTTCATATAAACTTCCTATCAACAACTTCTGTAATCTTTATTATCTCCTTTACTCTTTTTTTCTTTGCATATATGTATAAATGCTTTGATGAGCTATGCTGGACAGCTTTATTTCACCTAAAGTGAAACTCAGCTCTCCTTTTTCAAACTACCTTATTATACACTTCTACTCATATTACTGTTACAGTTTATTTCTAAGCTGAATGGTTTTCATAACTCTGTATGAGGAACTACTTCTATGTTTAATTGCATCCTCCCCAACTTTGAAAGAATTTATGTTTCCTGGCATTTTTAAGTATCATTACAAACTGGGCTGTATCATTTTTTCAGAATGTAATCTGCAAGAAAGGATCAGAGTCCCCCACATCACACATTATTTTCTTTTCTCCTCCTTTCCCTACTTTCAACGCCCAGTGTTTCAAGTGCTGTATATACCAGAGAGTTCCAAACCAAGTGTCACTGTGGGTAAGAAGGGATTACATTGCTTTTTTAATTAACAAAAGCAAAAACAAAAAACTGAATAGGTACTGCTAGAAAAATCTAAATGAAGAACAGCAAAAACCACACTGAGTTGGTTATAAACCACACAAAGAAATATTTCATATTACAGAAAAGGTTATTTTATAATTGTTTACCATGTAAGTTCAGAGGACTTCATCAGAAGAAATCAGTATAAATTAATACTTTAACCTCTGTATTATCATCTAAAACCTAATAACTATAAAAGCCAGCCAGCCATATATTAGCTACACAGGAGTCTTATAAACTCAAGGGCTCCAATGGGCATGCGATCTCACCTATCATGGTGCTTACTGGGAGGAATGGTGGCAGAGGTGTTGCTGGTGGAGCTCCAGGAGGAGGGACAGAAATGTTTTCTAATAAAATAGTTTATAATTCAGGTCAGAGTACAAGAAAAGAGAACTATGTATTCTGAAACAGCATGAAAATACAATGTGTTGGAAAGAAGAAAGTAAGAGAAAGACACCACATGTAAAGCACATTCCAATGAGTAAGAATTTTGCTAGGTAAAAAGGCCATTGAGATTATAATGCCTATTTTTATCAGTAGCTTTGTTTCCTACAACAATATGCTTGAGAAACTAAAATTTTCCCAACACTTTTCATTATCATACTTTATTTTTAATCTATGTATCTTAACACTATAGAAAATTGGCATTCCATTTACTAAAAATCAGGGGCTAATTTAATATTCTCTATAGATATCTTAACTTGTATACACTATAAAAAACTTTTCTGTAAAAAAAATAACTTTTCCTATTTGAATCTCATTTTATATTCAGTGCATTTCACTGAAGTACTAAATCTCTTTAAGTGTAAAGTCACAAAACAAGCACATACTATTACTGAAATGCTAGCCTACAAGGCAACATCAAAATTCTTTCAAACATAATTTGTCTTTACACAAACTCAGGCTTTGGCTGTAATAACACTGTAAACAACACTGACCTATTCTTGAAATAATGAAGTATCATTCTTGACTCCTGACAAAGACAAGTATTTCTAAAGCAAAATGGCCAGAAAACTATCTCACAAAGCTATTAAACATTTACTATATGTAAGAAGTCTAAAACACACTGTGAAAATGAATCTAAAAATACTGTTAAATTTGTTAAAACCTTTTACCAAAACCACAAATTTAATACTTTTATCTAATAGACTGAATTATGCCACTTTCCTAATAAAGTTCCTAACACTACCCTATATTAACGCAGAGTAGTAAATAACATACCTGGTGCAATAGTGGGTGGGGAAGGCGTGGGCACAGCAATGGGAATGCCGATGCTGCTGCTCCCACTGTTCTCTCGACTTCCACTTCCTCCACTACTCCCACTGCACATACAAGGAAAACGTGTGAAAACACAAAATTTAGAAAAATCCCTAACATTGCAAGTATCAACTCAAGGCTACTAACTACTCCTTCTACAGGGTGTATGTGTGTGTACAGAAAATTTTAAATTACTTATTATAAGCCTTAACACTCATACCTGAAGTGCCTCTTGTGTTTCACGTAACTTAACATCTGAAACCAATACAGTATCACAGTACTCAAAACCATCCAAGAAATGTATGAACAGTAAAATTTACAGTATAGTGAGTTGAGAGCATTTAATCACAACTATAAATGCTATGAAGAACAGTGAACAACATAGACATTAACCACATTGTCATGAAATGCTTACCTAAGCATTAAAAATAGCACGACGAACTATTGAGAATAAAAGAGAATATTCAATAAATAAAAGAGAATATAAAAGAGAATATTCAATATCCTAGGGAAGCAAATAAGGGTAACCAATCCTCGTCTGAAATTAACATAAAAAACTACAATCATCTCAAAGGAAAGTAACAGGTAAATTCTCTGATAAAAACAGTAATGAAGCTTCATTACAGGTTTTGGAATAGTTGCTATTCTAGTTCTTATGGATGCACTGTCCTTTTAACAATGAGATTTTGGGCCAAGGATATAGCTCAGCGGTGGTATCCAAAACAACAACAGGGGGGGGGGGGCTTTGCACTTACTAGTAGTTTTTAGTAAACTTTAAGATCTTACATTATCCAATTGTTTTTCGTGACTGATGAACACCAATGGAAACTGTGAAACCATACATATATACATGCAGTAATAGGCTCTGTATTACTATTATTTTTGAGACAGTTTCGCTATGCTATTGCCTAGGATGGCCTCAAGCAACTCTTCAGCCTCAGCCTCTCAAGTAGCTGATACTACAAGCAGAGGTCATCATACCGAACTCTTAGTTTAAAATCAAATCATTTGCTCAATAAGTCTACAAACCCAACAGAGCAAAGATTTGCAGTGCATTATATAGATAATGGGAATAAAAATCATCCATTCATCTCAACAGATTCAGAAAAGTCTTTGATAAAACTCAACAATTCCTTAATAATAAAAGCCCTGAAGAAACTAGTATAAAAAGATCATACCTCCTTGTCAACTAAACTAAAAAATTTATTTCTATATAATAAAAAGCTAGAAGTAAAAATGATGCTTCAACATACGAAAGGCTATATATGATAAATTCATAGCCAGCATAGTACTGAATAAGGAAAAACTAAAAGCATTTCCTCTAAAATTAAGAACAAGATAGGGATGACTACCCTTACCAATCCTATTTAATATGGTTCTCAAAATTTTAGCCAAAGCAATGAGGCAAGAAAAAAGAAATAAAAGGGATATAAACAATAAAGGAAATAAACTATCCCATACTTAGAAGATCCTAATGATTCCACCAAAGAACTTTTAGATCTAATAAACTCAGCAAAGCATCAAGATACAAAATCAACATTTAAAACATCAGAACCCAGTGTAGTGGGGCATGCCTGTAATCCCTGTATGTGGGAGGCTGAGGCATAGGGACTGCAGTGAGTTCCAGGCCAGTCTGAATTACACAGTGAGGCCAGTCTCAAAGACAGACAGACAGACAAATGGACAGACAGATAGATGCTTTTCTATACCCTGATGATGAATTAGCTGAGAAAAATTAGGAAAACAGTTTCATTAACAACAGCCTGAAAAAAATAAATAAAATAGCAATAAATAAAATAAATAAATAAAACTAGCAATCAACCTAACAAAGAAAGTGAAAGATCTCTTTACTGCAAATTACAAAACACTGAAGAAAGAAACTAAAGATGTCACTAGAATACAGAAACACTTCCCAGGTTCAAGAACTATCATAATTAATATTGTTAAAATGGCCATATTACCAAAAGCAACTATAGTCAATGCAATTTGCATCAAAACTCTAATGACATTTTTCATAGAACTAGAAAAAAATAATCCTGAAATTCATATGGGAACAGAAAAGACTTAGAAAAGCCAAAGCAATTCTAAGCAAAAAGAACAATGCTGCAGGTATCACAATACCTGATTTCAAACATACTACAAAGCCACAGTAACAAGAACAGCATGGTATTGGTCCAAAAAGACATGTGGACCAATGGAATAAAGGACACAGAAACAAACTCCTAACTAGAGTCATATAATTCTTGACAAAGAGACAAAAACATGTTTTAAAAAGAAAGTAAGCTTTAACAACTAGTGCTGGGAAAACCAAATATACATAAAATAAAACTAGATCCCTATTTCTCACCACACACAAGAATCAGTTCAACATTTTTTTCAGGTATTTTAGTGGCCTTTTGTACTTCTTCTGAGAACTGTTTATTCATTTGAGCTACCCAATTTTTTAACTGTCTTTTGTTTTGGGGAGTCTAATTTGAAAACATGGCTGGCCATTAAAGAAATACAAATTAAAACTAATATATACTGATGCATAATCTTATACCAGAAAGAATGGCTATAATAAAAAAAATTACTAATAACAAATGCTGGTAAGGCTACAGGGCAAAAGAACTCGTCTCCATTATTTGTAGGAATGTGACCTAATAATCTAGTATAACTGCTGTGGAAGTTAGTATTGAGATTATGCAAAAAACTAAAAATAGAAATTACATTTGACCCAGTTATCCCCTTCCTCGGTATTTTTCCAAAAGTGGTAAGATCATTGTTTTACAAGAATACATGTGTACTCATGTTTAAAAGGGCCCACAGCCAGACTTTGGAAATCATATATATATATATCAGCAGATGAATGGATAAAAACAATGTAGTATTTATACACAATGGAGTAACACTCTGCCATAAAGATAATCTTGAGGCATTCATACATAAGTGGATGCAACTTGACAACATAATATTAAGTAGTCAAATATCACAGTTTCTCTTATATGAAAAACTCAAAATAGATATACAAGAGGAAAAAAGAACATAGATAAATGGAAAGAAATGAGTTCAAATAATTCCCCAAATTAGCGATTCCACTCTTAATTGGTTTCATTTTTACTCCTAGTTTCTCTTAGTTCATTCAAAACAAAAGTTTTGTGGTATTATTTGTTTGTTTGTTTCTTCTTTATAATGAAGACTCTTTTTTGTCTTGTGCTTTGAGTATTTGAAGGTAGTAATATGGTGTGTTAACTATTCTTATTTTGTTACAAAATTTTATTTCTTCATAAAGTTAAAAACTAATGCATTCAAAATGGATCAATGGATCAAAGATTACAAAAAATCTGAAACTGCACCTACAAAAAGGAAACAGGAGAAACACTTGAAGTTACAGGCACAGACAAAGATTTCCTGAATAGGACTCGAACAGCACAGGAAATACTAGCAAGAATTAACAAATGAGGCCAGGGGTTTAGCTCGGCGGCACAAGCACCTGCCTGGTAAGCGCAAGGTTGTGAATTCAATCCCAAGTACCAAAAAACAAAAACAAATGGCACTACGTACAAATGGCTTCTGTACAGCAAAGAAATAATCAACAAGAATGAAAGAGGGGCTGGGGACACAGTTCAGCGCCACAGCACCTGCCTGGCAAGTGTGAGGTTCTGAGTTCAGTTCCCAGTCACCTACCCCACCCCCAAAGAAAGAATGAAGAGAGGGCCCACAAAAATTGGAGAAAACTTCCCGGCTACTCTTCAGACATAAGATTTGTATCTGGAATAAATAAAGAACTGAAAAATCTTAACACCAAAAACCAAACTTCTGGGGCCAGGGATTTAGCTTAGCAGCATAAGCACCTGCCTTGCAAGTACATGGTTGTGAGTTCGATCCCCAATACAAAAAAAAAAAAAAAAAAAACCCTTCCCACTAAATACAATTAGCAAATGAACTGAACAAGCACTTCACAGAAGTAAAAATAGCTGATACGTATTTGAAAATATATTCAACATCTTTAGCCATCAGAAAAATGCAGCTCAAAACTACACTGAGTTTCCATTTCACCACAGTTAGAATGGCTGTCATTGACAATTCAGAAAGCAGTGAATGTTGGTGAATAAGCAAGTGAAAAAGGGAAAGTAACAGGACAGCCCCTGTGGAAATCAGTACAGTGTTTCCTCAAAACACTGAAAACAGAGGTACTGTTTGATCTAGCTATTACCACTCTCGGTATATGCCCAAAGGGATCAAAGTCAACCTACTGTAAATATACCTATATCTATGTTTACTGTAATATAATTAACAACAGCCAAAATACAGACCCAGCCTAGGTATGAATTGATGGATGAATAGATAAAGAAAATGTAGTACTTATGCACAATGGAGTATTATTTAGCCATAAAGAATACCAAAATTACATCACTGACAAGAAAATGGATGGTACAATTCATCACAGTAAGTGATTGAAGTCATACTCAAAGTATCATGTGTTTCCCCAACATATAGAATCTTTGTGGAGAATTACATGAAAGAATAATGAAAACTATTATATTATTTAGACAAGGGGATCGGATCAAGGGGAATGAAATACAATGGAGGGTATATAACCAAAAACTATTACATGGATATATGAAAATATCACACTGAAACCAACATTTTATAAAATTAACGTCACTAATAAAATACATTTAGAAGACCTCTGCATAAGCTCTGGATAAAGTTTTTTATTTCCTCCTCCAATACAATCAATCTATAGATTATGACATTTTAATGAAAGGGGAAAAGCCACTGATGTAACAAAATAGCCTAAACGTTAAATCTTCTCTGATCCCCAGCCAGGCAATCAATACTTATCTTTGTACTACCATAGATATATGAGTATTTTTGCATCTGTTGTGCTCTTCTACAATTATTGGCTTAAATGCCTTTTTTCTAATAAAAGAGCTGCAAAGTTACGGCTCATGGGCTAACACTGGCCCACTGCCTGATAACTGCTTACAAATTAAGAACATGTTTTACATGGTCAAATAGCTGGGGAGGGGGAAATCAAAAGAGGGGTAATGTTTTGCAACACATTAAAATTTTATGAAATACAAATTTCACTGCCTTAAATAAAACTTCATTGGAATATAGCCAGGCTTATTCATTTACATATTGTCTACAGCTGTTTTTGCACTACAATGACAAAACTGAATAATTGCAACATACCACATGGCCTGCAAATCCTAAAATACTGACAATCTGGAAATATCTAGAAAAAGTTTGTTGACCCCTGTTCTAACAGAATGAGCTCTGGGTGTTAGGAAAAAAAAACTATCCTTTCTTAGTATATGCCTGGTATCTAATGAAGTAACTTAATAACTGGTTGTTATATGACTAAACTATTACTAAACTAATATTATTAATGATTAAACTACTTCTATAAGAGGGGAAAACCTATTTTGATCTTTTGGTAATTTACAACTAATAAATATAAAATGTGAATAATTTTGATTGACCCTGATCTTGACCTGATACATATAACCAATAGCAATTACCTAGAATCAAACAGCTTGATATGCCCTATTTAGCTGAATCATCAAAAATAATTTTGGCAACTTAACCCTAATTTGCCAAACTCTAATATGTGTTATACTCTAATATGTGTTCTAGTCTATAACTGAGTTTCTAAAAACACAGTGAACAGCTGAGTTCTTGTATGTTTATAAAACTATATATAATAATAGCATACTCTAAAATATTAACTCTCTAAAGAAATTCTTTGGGGACCAGGGATATAGCTCAGTGGCATAGGACTTGCCTGGCAAATGTGAGGTCCTGAGGCCAATTCCCA
Source organism: Cavia porcellus (assembly GCF_034190915.1). Taxonomy (NCBI): domain Eukaryota; kingdom Metazoa; phylum Chordata; class Mammalia; order Rodentia; family Caviidae; genus Cavia; species Cavia porcellus. The sequence goes on from NW_026947510.1 coordinate 22,725,360, forward strand.
GTACAAAAAAAGAAAAAAGAGAAGAAAAGAAATTCTTCTTCAGAAATAAGTTAAACTGAAGCTATGCAAATACAGGGCAACCAAAGGAAACTAGGTTGAATAGTAAAAACAAGAAGAAAAAAAGGAAAACAAAAAGGAGCTAAAAATCTTTTTTTCAACCTCTTAAGTTTAAATCATGCTGTATGACTTCTATGATGTTTAAGCTTTTGTCTAAAAATATTTAACAGTGGTTGTCTTGGCTTTATTGAAGGGAGGTGCTGAACCCAGAGACTTGTGCATGCTAAACAGATAACCTACTAACCAGATAATCTACATCTTGCAACCCCACCTTGTGCCTTTTTGAAAGACCATTTTAAAAATACTCTTTAGCATGAATCCAAATACATATCCCCCATCGCTGTATCAAAAGGAAAAAATCTTAATCTATGAAGTGTAAAAAGCATAAAACGTAAATAACAGAAAGTATAATAAATTTATAGGTAGATAAAACATTATTACTCTCAAAATTTACATTCAATAGTGGCATTAGACTAGTATTTTATCTTTATGCAGCACCTTTTGCAGGAGTTTGGCATCATTCGCTAACATTCTCAAATATTCAGATGTTCACCCTCAAGTTTTACCTGTGTGTTCTTGGTCTCTGATTTAAAGAAGCTGTCCTGCCTGGACTATGCTGACTTCCAAGTCTTGCAGGACTGGTCATATAATCATTAGGAACTGTTGGGGGTTTAACAGGCTCCAGGGTTTTATAAGGAGTATTTCGCCTGAAAAAGAACAACAGAGAAAAGGGTAATGAATAAGAAAGATAACATAGTATTTCTCCCCACACACACAAATGTGTGGTCCTTTTGCGATTACTAAACTTTTATTTTACTATGATTTATAATTTTTTAAAAGATTTTTAATTGAAATAAATGAAGTTTGTTACATAAAAACTAAAATGTGCTACCTCTTCTTAGGAAAAATATAAGAGAGGATAATTGAAAAATTCTAACCTTCTAAAAATGATAATTATAATTTTTTGATGTTCAATAATATAGAACTTTGAAATATACTTTATTCCCAGTTCATTCACCCATAAGTCACTGTCCTTTACATGGGAAGCTAAATATCTTCTTTGCAACTTATTTCTACTTCAATATGGAAATATACAGAGAAATATATTCTGATTCTAGAAGTAACGTCACTAATTTCTCAACATGTGATTTTTACTTTCCTGTATAATAACGTATCTTCTTTTCAGAGGTAGGAGTTTATAAAGATAAAATGAAAACTAAAATCCTCTGAAAAAATTGATTGCTGAAATCAACTTTCCCCAAAACAAAAAATCTCTAGTTTTTATGTTAAATGAGTAATTATTCAGAAAAGTCTTGGCAAGCATTCAATACATTTAAAATTATGAGAACAAGGAAGGAGGAAGCCACCAGTACCTTTCCTATTTCTCCAATTGGCCTTCTCATAAAGCTATTCTAGTACAAAGAGAGCCTAACATTACCAACCGATGCATAGTTACAAGTATGTGCTACTTAACAGAAGAGAGAGAAAAGCTGCAGAATACTAACCAAACTATACAAAGTAGACAAGTCATCCAAAGTTCTGTAGTATAAACATTGCTAAATACGGGGAAAGTCACCCTACACATGTGGAAGACCCTCAATCATTGTTCTACTTAAAATAACTTCAAGTCAGATTTATATTTCACACATACACACACAGCCAGGCATGATGGTGCAAACCTGTCATCCCTATGCTCAGAGCAGAGAGGCAGATATTCATCGAATCATCACAAATTCAAGGCCAGCCTGGGCCACACAGTGAGTTCAAGGCCAGCCTGAACTGAATAGCAAGATCTTGCCTCAAAGAAGAGAGAAAAGAGTTTAAAAAAAAGACAAAGAAATAAGTGATGCCCATTTACAAGGATAAAAAAAGAACTTTTCTTATACAGATGTGTACAGAGACTACTACAAGTAGATTCATCTTGGATTCTGCTCAGGAAAATAAAAACCAAAGTGTATTTGTAAAAGGTAATACCATGGGCTGGGGATATAGCTCAAGGCACAAGCACCTGCCTGGCAAGCGCAAGGTTGAGAATTCAATCCCTGTTATTAAAAAAAAAAGTAGTATCACACAGCACGGGTCTCAGGACAGGATCCATATACTTACTAAAGTCACAGAGATTTCTTTTATTACAGGAATTCTTACCCCAATGTTCCCCGGCCTGACATGGGAGGGCTTGGTGGTTTCTGAGTAGGAGGATTTGTTCTCGACAGTGTGCCAGTTCTTGCAGGCTGGTTATTTCCATGCTAAAATGTGGAAAGAAAAGCTTGTATTTTTATATCAAATTGTTCTCTTGGTGTTTCAACATCATGTATTATTTTTTTAATATCAGAATGTGAAGTAAGGATTCCCAGACAGTTTTAGTAGGATATAAACATTTATAAGACAAACTGCATTTTAAAATGTGAAACAGCCACCTGCCCTCAGATTTTTCCTGTTACACTGTGCCATTCTTATCAATTTATAACAAAATACAAGTATGATTATTGGATTTTACACTTTATTTTATTGTAAATATATTCACTGAGATCAAACATTTTTGCACCTGAATATTAAGTTTCTGAGATAAATACAAAAGCTATAGATTTTACTGTTAATTTGGTAAAGTGCCCATTTGAAAAAGTCATCTTTATCTTGACAATTCAGTAACAAGGTGACATGTGAAGTCTGGGAAACCTCCTAATTGTTAAGTCAAAGAAAGCAAGGCAACTATCAAAAAATGAGCAAAGCAATAAATGTTAGCAAAATTAATGTTCCTATATAAATGCAAACGTCAATGTATTTTTCACATATCAACACAGCCAAGCTAAATGTTGCTGATTTGAAGTGCTGAGTATATTTTATATAAATCCTACAGGGAAAAGCAGACAGACATAAAAAGGGTTTTCAAATTTTAGTGCCTCTGCAGCCTCTCTCAATATAGAGGAAATACAGTTGATCAAATAAGTAATGTCTCTTACCTTGGCTTTTAGCCACTTTATGTTGGCAAAAGAAGAAGAAGAAGAACAAGAAGAAGAAGAAGGGGGAAATTAATTCTAGGTAAGTTGTATTGAATAGGACAGGTTTATATTTACAGTTATTCAATTCATTAATAAGCTTTTATTCAGTCACACTTCAAGTATTTTGAAAAGAAAAATATACCCGTAAGCGTTAGGAAATATTCCTGTGTCTCACAGTTTTAAAAGAAACATGCATAATAAAACCACCATCTACTTATGTCAATCTCATGCATGTACAGTAATTTCTTAGTAATTTTATACTATAATGTAATCTGAGTTACAGATGATTCTATACACACACACACACACACACACACTCACTCCCACCCCTATCTTGCTTAAACATAGTTACACAATACATGTAAAAGTTATTTAACACATCAGTACACAAACCCTAAGACATTTTTATTAGGTAAGTTCCAGCTATAACTATTCATTACTTGAATGATAGCACACTAATACAAAAGACAATACACTTCAAATGTTAAAATCCGAAGGAACAGGGTGCTTTCAAATTCACAAAAGGACCTAAGCATTACAGTATTTAAAAGTGAAATCATCACCTATGGTATAAGCTAAACAGGGTCTGGAAAATACTCTCATTTCTAGTTTATGAATCCAAATCCTGAGTAGATCATCACTAGCAGAGATTATATAGGTTACTTCAGTTCCAAGTTATCTTGTGAAAAAGTTTAGTCAAAACTCAAAATTAAAGAATTTTGAGGGGTAAGTGAGATGGTACATGACTGTATCAGTACTTCAGAGGCCGAGACAGGAGTATGGCATATTCAAGGCCAGCCTGAGTTAACTACACATCGAGTTTGAGGGTTTCCTGAACTTAGTGAGTTCCTGCCTCAGAAACAAAACAAAAGCAACTACAGAAAAAGTTCTTTGATCCCAAAGTCTAGCTTCTATGAAAGATGACTAGCCCATGTACATGAAAATATGTACATAGTCCTTATCTAAAGCATCATTGCATGCTTATTTGCCACTGAGAAAAAATATTTTCAGTAGGGCGTAGTTGCACATGCCTGTAATTCTAGTACTCTACGAGGCTGAGGCAAGAAGACTGCCAAACATGATATGGCCAGCATGGGCAACTTAGGGAGACCATGTTCAACAGAAAGAAAGGAGGGGAAGGAGGGAAAGGAAAGATGGCAAGAAGAAAGAGAGGGAGGGAGTGAAGGAGGGCCAGAGGGGAGGATGAAGGAAAAAAATATAAAGAGGAAAGAAAAAGAAAATCTTTAGTTTCTAGAGTGTTAATTTTTATGACCCAAGTTTTCTACATCTGCCATTCTCACTAAACAGCTACCATTTTTCAAATGACCATAAAGACAATATTAAAGGAAATCATTCAACAGTGGGATTTGCTTTCTCATGGATACATCTTACAGAAACTGCACCAGAAACATGACATTCTTTAATGTTTACTAAAATACTTGTTCATTTTAATCTGGAAACTTGCTCAGCCACTTCATTTTAACATGGATTTGTGAATCAGATCCCTGACAATGAGACATTATATATCTTACTATATGTATCAAAATGTATGAATACACTCATGTATATCTTGTATTGCACATGAACCACAATAAATATATCCTAAAATAACTTTAAAAAAAATCAAAACATGCTCACAAATCTTCCCTCACATGTTTCAAGTAAACAAGTAAATTTCCCCCCCTCAAAAAATTAGTATTTGTGTATAAATACGTCTCAAATGAAATAATAAAAGGAGACCTGGATTGGGAATGAAGCCTAGTGGAACTCTGCCACTATGAAATTATGTAACCTTTAACCTGTGCGTTAAGTGTGTTTACGTGTGTAGATAAGGTGAGATTGGGAAGAGTTGTAGGAAATACTATCAATACCTAACAGCTGAAAATACTGTAACTGTGAGCAACTTACAACAGTGTAGATTAAATGTGTATGGAAAATGGGCACAGTGTCACATGCCTGTAATCCCAATATGCAAGAGGCTGAGGCAGAAGGACTGCCACAAGTTTAAGGCTAGCCTGGGCAACACGGTTTGACTTCAGTCAGTCTGAACTACCTAATCAAGAAAAACAAAAATAAATTCTAAAAAATATGGGAAGTGGGGTTATTTTCCATTTCCTTAAGATCTCACTTCATTTTCTTAAAATTTACAGTTATGGATGAGTTAATTTTAACATTTGGGTTGGAAGCTTAGAAACAATAATTCGTTTTGGTTCTTCTCTATTTTTCTATCCCTAGGTACAAAACACCTTTATACCAGAGATACTAAATGTCTATAAGGCCAATTCTTTCTTTGGAATAACTGATTAGCACACTCACCAGCTGAATAAAATTAAAACTTTTCAAATAACATCTTTATGTAAAACACCATAAAGCTTCAGTGTCTGCACTATAAAAAAAAATTTATTGGGAGGTAAATTAGACTGCGATAGCTAGATTTCTACTAATCCTGTATTTCTGCTAAAATCCAATTTAGAGTAAGTTAACCAGAACTACCAACCAACCTCTAGAGGCTACCAATCAAAAGGAGCACGCTGACTCCTGACTTCGCCTGGCTTCCTTGAACTTTCTCTCTTGCCTCACACAGAGGTAAAGTACTGTATCCAATTCATGAATCACTGTCTGCGCAAATAAACTCTACAATCATAATTTGCCTACCAGGACACTTTTTAAATTTCTACTAACTTTATGTGTATCATTTATTCATGGCATAAAATGTATTAACAAAGTAAATACTATTTTTAAAAAATCAAATATATCAAATGTAAGTACCAAGATATTTCTACAAAGATACCAAAATAGATATCACAAAAGGAAATTATGATAGAATGATAGAGTATGAAACCTTAAATATAACACACAGAAGCCATTAAGAATACTAATGTATTTAAATATAACATTTAAATTCATATCATATGAAAAAAAAAAAACTTCAAAACTACGAGTCAAACAATAATTTCAAGTAATACAAAGAAATTATATTTGCCAACACAAGGCAAATTTCTCTAACAGATCAGTAAGAAAGCAACTTTCTAAATACCAAAGTGGGCAAAGGATAAGAAAATACAGCAAAGAATGCCTTCCCAAACTTAGGACATTAATTTTAAAATAAATTTAAACCTTTTCTTCTCACAATACTAGTCCTGGAATTTGTTAGCTATGACTAAATGTCTTAATTTCACAAACCTTAATTTTCCTGTAGAAAAATTTTAGACACTTGTACCAAAGTCATAAAACAAGGTAAACAAAACAGTAAAATAACTTTTGGGGGAAATATCTGTGTGGCTGTGTCTGTGTGTATACATTTTTGCATGGAACAGAAAAAAAATATGGAGTGGCAGGATTTAGCTCAGTGGACTAAGTGCCTGTCTGACAAGTATAAGATAATGAGTTCAAACCCCATTACCACAAAAACAAAAATAAAATAAAATAATCAAACATATACCTTATATAAAAAAAATATGGGCAAATATGCCACATTTCAGGTTCTAAAACATACTGTTCTCACAGACCACCCATTCTCCTACCTTTACCCAAAAATATATTTTAAAATGGTTCAGCAATGTGAATATACTTAATGTCACAGGCTGGTACACTTAAAAAGTTAATGATAAATTTTTGTTATGATTATCTTACTATAAAAACCATTTTCAAAAAATTTAAAAGTCCATGTCTTATATATGTGTATTATTATTAAAAGCAAATGATCGATTATACAGTTTTGACATATATTATACTGTGTTTACACTTTCTACCTATACATATATAATGACAGATTTTCTCACACAAAACTTCCTTTTAAAATTTGTAATCATGTAATAGCCTGTTAAGTACTCTATTTTAAACTATTAATCACAATTCTTAGTGGAGGAATGAGGTAATGGAGAATCTCTAAAACAATAGCAGACTTTAAATATACATGTATCATTTAATAACAAAAACCAAGACAAAGTAAAACAAGTGTGTATGAGTATTTAATCCCCAAACTGTAAATAATGCAAAAAGAAGTTAGTTTTTCCTTTTCAAAATTCAAACCGGATAGATGAATCTAGTCAAAAATAAATTACACTTAAATTTAAGCTTTTATACAACCCTAGATAAAAACACAAGAAATAAGAAGTAGCCTCTTCTATACCTAGGAAGTATTGCAACTTTACATGTAACTCTCAAGCACAAAAGTGAAGGGGAGACTCTGAAAGTATACAGAAAAGTAAAAAAAAAAAAAGGTCAACATTGTTCATGCTCATCTTCTCCAACCAAGAATCCCAGAAAATTTAGAATGTCAAAATCTAAAAACAGCACTCATTAGATCAACCAGCTAGGAAAACTTTGAACTTCCAGCTGGCTCTTCAAAAAAAAAATTATTATAACTTGCAATCAAGAAAAGAAACAAGATCAAGTAATTTTCTAGGAAAGAAATTCCATTTCAAAAAAAATAGTTTAGCTTGAGCAAAGATGGCTTAAGAATTTCTGTCCTTCTAGATGCCTGCAAAGTAACACATAAATATCAGAGAAGTGACAGACTACAGTATCCTTCAATATCAGTTCATTGTGCCATGCTGAGTCATGGGCAACAAATACTCTGTCTTCTAAAGTCACGTGTGACTTTTTCTGTTTTTGTTAGAGGGGCAAGGGAGTACACCGGGGGAAAAAATGCATATGATTTTTATTTTTTCACAAGTTGCTGGAATTATATCCACATACACACAGATATACAAATATGAACACACACTAGGAATAAGGAAGAATACAATTTATTTTTAAAACCAATTTTAGAAAGCATGTAATTGTGAAGTATTCAGTGCATAAGGCATTTATAGTACAAATTTGTAACAGTCTAGAATTCAAACAGTATATTTAATGAGTAATTTTTTCAAATTTTAATGTCTTCTTTTATATAACTGACTCCAAAGGTAAAACTCCATGCAAAGCTTACTAAAATACATATTAGATATTGCATGAAAACTTTTTTTGCTAGTTACTAGCTGAAGAGAATTATCAACTGAGAAAATTATCTCTATGACCCTATTTCCTACCCAAAATGTTTACTCAATATGCCAATTAAAGTTAATATAATATAAAATACTTACCTTGACACCATGGCCCACATCATCCAGAACTGTGTAGTCAATAGGTTTCCGAATATACCTTACAGGGCGCTCCATATTTGCAGGTGCAATTATTTTGTGAGTTCTTGATGTGTTCTTATTTGTTGTCAAAATACCAATTTCTCTTCGAGCCACTTTCTCTTTATGAATATCCACAGTCTGTATTTTAAATATGAGGAAAACCAGAAAATATTATTTGGTGTAATAAATAGTATGAAGGATGACCATATATAATATAAGCTAGACCAGTGGTGGGGAACCTATGACATGTGTGCTGCGGCAGGCCATTTGTATAAGTGAAAGCTCTAACAGGTTTGCCATCAACTGGGCTAGACCATGAGACTGTACTGCTTGCCAGCAAGTATGTATCTTTCCCTTCAAACTTAAGCAAATTAATTTTCTCAAAGTTCAAAGCAGGGAAGACTAAAAAGGTCATCAAAAACACCAAACCTATTGATTTGATTCTAAAACAACTGTTGGGTAAGCAGTATGCTTCTGACAAACCCTGAATATGTGGAAAGAGAGAGGAGTCTTGCTCTGAGAAGCTTGTACTTCATTTACTGAAAGAAAATCGGTAATTACAACAAAGTGAAGTAAGTGCTACCATGTCACATGCACAGATATTAGAAATTACTATGAAGGTGTCCAGAGCAGATTCACTTAAAAGCCTTCAAAAGACATAGGTTTACAAGATACACATGAAACAGATAAATGTATAAATTATTAAAGGCAGAAAGGAACTCATAGCGCAAAGAACTAAGAGGAAAAAATGCTAAGAGCAAAGGTTGTAACTGTCAGCAAGCAGCCTACACATCTGTCTGATACAGCTTACCTAGTAATGGCCTCCAAAGTTTGTTTTAAAAAAATGTATTTTTGAGTGGCTAGGTGTGTGGCTAAGTGGTAGAACACTTGCTCAGCATATGTGAAGACCTGAGTTCTATCCCCTGGACTGCAAGGTAACAATAAAGATGATGATGACTGACTGACGGAAGATGATAAATTTTAAATTATTTTTAACTTAATCAACAATATTTAAAATCTAGATAGCACAGTCATCATATGAGAAACAATCTGGGAAGGGAAACAGGGTAGGGAAGACGGGAAAAGAAAAAAATGGAAACAAAGTTATTGTAAATAAGGAAGGAATAGGAGTTGAAGGGGGGGAGAATCAAGAAGGTGTCCCTATGATGAATGTGATCATTATATATATCAAAATCACACTGATAAAAAGATAAAATTATACCAATAAAAAAAATCAATAAAGTCAATTAAATGTTTAAAGCAGATGCCCAAAAAAATAAGAGTATGGCAGATTTTTAAGAAAGAAATAATCACACAACTGCTAAACAATTGAAATTCTGTCCTACTAATAATGGGGAAGCAAATGTATACATGATATTTACTTTTTTTTTTCGTTCCAGAAACCAGACGTAGTAGAGCCTTGTACTTGCCAGCCTGCCAGGCAGGTGCTATATAGCTGAGTTATATCACCAGGCCATAGTTGTACTTTTAAAAAATGCCTCTGACAAATGATGAGGAATGAAAGAACAAGACTATAAGAAATGAAACCAGTTAGAGGCAGAACTGGCAAACTAGGTGAGAACAGAAGAGAACTCTAAACTGAACCAAAGCAGGAAAAAGAAAATAAAGGATTGTGAGGGGAGACCAGCTTTAATGCTACACATGAAACAAATCTATTAAGATTCTAATTGGGTTAGGCACATGCTTAACATGCAACAAGGCCCTGGACTGATGCCTAGGACCACCTCCCAAAAAACTCTCTTTTATCAACAGAATTTTTAATTAATGAGGGAAGAACGTGTAATCAAAAATACTATCCAAATGCCAAAACAAGGTAAGAAGGAAGCACCTCTCCACAGATTTCTAGCACTTCTATACATCTTTTTTAGTTTATTAGTACATGTGTACAGTATATGTTTACATTCCTTGTGGGAAGTTGGTACATTTATACAACACATCTTAATTCCTTTTTTCATCTCTTCCCTCCCCTCCCCTTCCACTCATCACTTGACCCCCACCCCTTTTTTTTTACATTTGCAGCACATAATGTTACTTTATGACCCCTTTCCCTTCCTTTTTTTATTTTTTTGCATGTTTGTAGCACATAATGTTACTTTATGGAGTTGATACATGTATATAACATATCCCAATTTCTTTTTTTATCCCTTCTCTCCTTAACCCACCTCTCACCTCTTGACCCCGTTTCGCTCTTAAAAAGATCTCCCTACTTCTTTTTATCTTTTATTTTGTTCTTTATTTTTATCTGGGTTAAATAAAAGAAACTGCAATATTCACACTTGTGTATCTGATTGACCTCAATTAACATTATAGTCTCAAGATGCATCCATTTCCCTACAAATGACTCAAGTCTATCCCATATACCTTGTAGGGAAGTGCACTAATTCTTTTCTTCTGAAAGTTTACACAATAAGGACAACTTTAAAAAACAATGTCTCCTTCAAAAACAAAACGTTTATTTACTGTCCAATATAATAAAGATAATGTAAGCCTCCAGAGCAAAGATCAGAAAGGTTTCCTGCCCATTACAAAAGATCTTGTCCTTCCCTAAAACAGGGAGTACAACTGTGCATGCAGGCATCTCTGGGCACTCTGTAATACTCTAGGGAAACAGGCACTCATTTACCTGGCACAGATGTTGGCACTCTGCCTACTGTAAGTGCCATGAGTAACAGATCATGTCCTTTGTCTCTGACCCAAGACTTTCATGTCCTCCTACAGAATCCATGAAATTGTAGCAGCTTAGTCTTTTAGTTAATTTGGGTAAAATCGCAGATCTTTTATCATTTTTGACAGTTTTGGCAATGAAGATGGAATACTGACAAAGTTTTCTAGCAATGGAAGAAAAAGGTTAGTTAATAGGAATAGGAAAAAGTCCATGAGAGCAATAAGTGAATGGTCCTCTATTTTTATTGCCCGTTAATGAGGTTCCATGAAGAGATCATTTCAGGCTAGGTATCAGGAAATAGGCAGATTTAAAGAAACAGCCTGCATGATAGCCTGGTTATTGCCAACTCTTCTCCAGACGGATGAACTTCCTCCTCAAACTTAAGGCTTAGCAGGTCTGTCTCATGAACAACTAGAACTAAGATATCTGGTGCACAGAGGGAAGCACATAAGGTTCAGTCCCTTTTCAGACAGCAGTTCCGGAAATCCGCATCTACACAGAGTACGAAAAGGAGAAAAGATGCAGCTACTGTGGGCAGAACCAGGCAAGTCTTTAGCTAGTTCGCTTGGAAGATGAGACGGGGGAGACACATGAAGTTTGTTTCTTCCTGCTCAGCACCTTCTGCCAGTCTATCTGGTCAGTATTCTATCCTCAGAACACAACAGTAAAGGAACTCAGCAGGGTTCAGCAGGGCCTTGTGTGCTGTGGGAAAGCACTGGCCCTCTAGCAGAAGCTTCCCTAATACAAACCCCCCTTGCATGGACCAACTATGGATTCTTACTGTTAGAGATTTAGATTAAAATGTTGATGAAAGTGATTCACTTCACAATGAAAAACTAACTCAAAAAATCTAGAAAATTCCTGTCAGCTCTCCATAGCCCTAGTGCTGAAATTCATTCACTGAAGGGATATAAAGCAGGTACAGTGGTACATATCTGTAATCCCAGCATTTGGGAGGCCAAGGCCAGAGAATGTTAAGTTCAAGGCCAGCCTAGGGAACTTGGAGAGACCCAGTCTCAAAATAAAAAATAAAAAGTTGCTAAGTGAGGTGGTACAGGTCATAGGACTTTAGGAGGCCAAGGCTGGAAAGCAAGTTCAAGCCCAGCCTGGACAATTTATGGATTTAGCAAAATTTAAGACTGGGGATAGAGATCAGTTTGAAGGTTTGTTCGCTCCTCCCCCTGCCAATTCCCCAATCACACACTGAGGATTAAACCCAGGGTTTTGTTTATACAACTCTCTCTCCAGTCCCCCTTTTTTTGGTGGGGGTGGGAGTGGGGAGGGTATGCTGGGAATTGACTCCAGGCTAGTCTCTTCCTCGCCAAAGGCCACGGGTTACCATTATCAGTAGTGCTTCAGTGTTTTTGACACTAAAAAGGTCCAATATTTTTATTCAACTCTCCAACTCTAGCAATGCTACTATGTTCCTTGACTTTTTACCTTCCATATCATTTGCAATCTGACAATGCTGTGCTTTTCTCAATCACAAGTCACCCAACAATAGGTTCTTAGTCAAAGTATCTGAGGGCCTTCCACATTCTCTATCACACACAAGCATCTTTCACCGCAAAGTGCCAGAAGTCTCAAAAACCAACTCCAAAGAAAATAAAAACGTAATTTTAAAATGCGCAAAGGAGAGGTGGGGATGCAGCCTGATGTTTAAATAAGAGCTTAAAAGCACAAGACCCTGGGGTGGATCCTCAGCAACACAAGAAAAGTGCTGGGCAAAAGACTCAAATGTTTCTCCAAAGAAAATGGCAAAAATTAATGACTGCTTGGCTAAACATACTGCTCAGCAAGTTCCTCTGTGGTGACCCACGTGAACCAACATGGGAAATATAAAAGGGTCTCTATAAGTTTAATTAAAATGTCCTCATCTCTCCTGCTGCTAACTGATTCAGGCAAAGATCCAGCTACGAGTCAGGAATGACCAGAAAAAAGGTAAAGTCAGCTACTGGAATAAGATGCACTGACTTTACGGCAGCAGAAAAATACAAGAATCCTAGAAACTGTAGGAAAACACTTTAGACGTTAGAAATTAAGAGAAAAAAGAGGGACATCAGTGATCAGTCTTTTAGAATCACTCATAGAGCCTTCATCATAGAAGAAAATTCACTAGCACAGCACCCTTAAAACTACCCCACAAGTGTTTTAAATTTAACTGCAGGAGGCTCTGCCCACACCCTGCCCAACACCTCTGATCATCATTCTTAACCTCACAGAAAAGTGCCTTAGAAACAGCACAGGCTAGCCCAAGCTCCTCCATCTCCCTCACAAAACACCTGCCAAGGACTCCAGGTTTTCCAGTCCCATTCCTACAGTTATCAGTCACACCAAGGGGCAGATGAATGCCACCTGGCTGGTGGCAGATACAAACAGGACAGATTGGACTATCTTCACATTCTCTACAAAAACTAGATTCAATTATACAAACTAAACTAGAAAGCCTAAGGCCAAACAGCCATCTGGCAGGTCACATTAGAAAAACTGCCATCCTATATTCTGTCTTAAGTAGTTTCCACAGGGGATGGAATGGGGGCACCACAATGATAACAGTAAAGCACATATTCTTCAAAGAACTACAGGCCTTACAAAGAATGTACAGCTTTGAGAATACTTGTATACTTAAGATTAACTTGCCTCTTCAAAAAAATACAGTGATTTATAACTTAGGAATCGTGGTAAAAGACTTTGAAAACAGATTGCATACTTCAAGACAACTGTGGTCTCTAAAATGGTTGGAGAGGGTCTCCAAAAGACCAAACTGATGAATTAATTATATGCCCTCTGAAGCAGTTATTCCTACAATGGAAGTCATCCAATTAGGTTTGAAACATGTCCCGATCTTAGCTGAAGCAATCAATGACACATTATGTTGGCCCTAGAGGCATTTAGGTCAGTTTCAACTCTGGCTAGGATTATTTGGGATGACAGAAAACCTTTTGCACCACAATGGATAAGCCCAAATCTGTACAATATAGCCCTACCTGAATGCCTGCAGCCAGATGGAGAGTCAGCTCAAAAACTCAGAGAAAGCCACCTGGCTATCTAAGGCACATTCTAAAGAGGTCAGCATTTGTTCAGCTAACTAGGTTCCAGACCCAGGAGAACATCACTGAAGTCAAGGAGCAGTCTGGCCTCATCCTGCTGCCCTACTGATTGTGTCCTTAATTAAATGTCTTACAAGACAAACAGAATGGCTCTGGTCTGCTGCAGCTGCGGCTATAAAGATTAATTAGTGACCAGAAGCCAAGGCTATATATGGAGAAAGGATGAGTATTGTAGGCAATTATATGTGGACCTGTCATGTTTCAACATATCTTGTGGTAGAGGCAGATTCTCTTAGTTCCATACAATCTTGTGAAATTTGCATAGGAAAAAGCCTTCAAGTGCATATACAATGTATCTTTGTACATATACAGTGTATCTTTGCACAGGGCAAAAGGTAAGCTTTCTTTACTATTGAGCCCAATAAAGATATCATCTCCCTCCAGGGAAAAGATCAGGTAGGCTTACTGCCTAATAGTCTTAATTCCCTAACCTGTAAGTCCTCTCCTATGATAGCTATAAAATATAAAAAGCTACTTTCACTTATGTTATTTTTTAAAATGCCTGACACCTGTACAAACACTCCACCACTGGTCTACAATCCTTAGCTCCAATTTTCCCTTTTCTAAGAGATCCAGTAAAATATTATTAAGAACAAACTTTATCTAAATTCTGCTTGGTGTGGGCCAGGTGTGGTGTTGTATGCCTGTAATTCTAGCATTCAGGCGACTGAGACAGGAAGATCTCTGTGAGTTCATGAATTAGAGGCCTGGGCTACATAAGTATGAAATTCAGTTTAGTAGTCTATAAGTCCACAGAAGAGGAAATAGATAAAAACAACTCTCACTTTTCTTTGTTTCTACCTCTCCTGAACATTCACTGTATTCACAGCAATGTTAAGAATTACAGGTTTAGATATTTTCTTCTATAACATCTCCTTGGCAAACTTATTCACATTCAAGCTTAAATTGCCATTCATACACACAGAAACTTTTCTATCCCTATTAAGTACTATCCTCTGAGATACAGACCTGCAAAAAAACTACGTTCTTAGGATACCTCAATGGTACCTCAAAGTGAATGTGCCCCAAATCAAGCCTACTCAATACTGTTTTCAGCGTTTCCACTTCAGTTTTCTATTAAGTTATACATATCCAATATAGAGCAGTTACTTCATTATCACTAAATCTTGTCACATTTGCATTAAAACTGCAGAATCTGTTTCCAACATTTCTATCCTAAATCACTATCACCTCTCACCTGGGCTATTGTAATTGCCTTTAAAATGGTTCACTTGAATCCAATTTGGACTTTTAAAAAATTTTTTCTCTACAGTATAACCATGTGATTGTTTAAAAAAAAAAGCAAGAAAAAATGAAAATATATAATCTTTCTTGCTTAAATACTATCTGAAAAACATCCACAAGGATGGGGTACTAGTGCACACCTATTATCCTAGCACTTGAGAGTCTGAGGCAGGACTACCACAAATTCAAGGACAGCCTGAGCTACATAGGGAGACCTGATCTCAAAAAAAGCAGAGGGTGGGGGGAGAGCATCCATATGGTCACCAGTCTTTAAGGGAAAAATAAATTGAAAATAGCTCAAACTTTTTTTTCCCTATATTTCTCAAACATCATGAAGTCCACAACTTGATAAAAATTAACTTTTTCGGTGTCCAACTTTGCTAAATCACTGAAGACTCACCCCTCTGGTTTTATTTGTAACCTGTTCTCCCAATTCTGAATTAAAACCATTCAAATCACAACAGGTCCAACAATGCACACCCCTCCTTATGGCAGGGTGAGTACATAAAGTGAGTAGGAGGTGGGGAATAGGTCTGGAAGGAACATCTGTCACAACAGCAGCATACATATGTTCACCGAGTGACAGTTTTTTCTCTGGGACTCTTTCCCATATTTGAAGTGGCTTATTTACTTCTGTCTTTTTCTCTCATTTGTTTTTGGTTTTTGAGACAGAATCTCATTATGCAGTTCAAATGACCTCGTACTCACAATAACCCCAGCTGGCCTCACACTAACAGCAATCTTATATACCTAGTTATAGAAAGCAGAAGTATCAAGTAGAAAAAAAGATAAAAACACTCAAAGACAAATTCTGAAAAATTAAGACCATCCTTGATGAGTCAGCACTTAAGGGAAAAATGACCAAGTCAAAATAGAATATATATATATATATGAGACACATTTGGAAGTAACAGACAAAATAAACATGTATAATAGGAAACATCTGTAAAGGTCTAAGCACATTTTTGAAGATCACCTTATAATTTATAACTCATACAATGCCATCATAAGCTTATGTGTCATATTCCTGTTTATTAGCTAATCATAAAGTGGCAGTAAAATAATTTAACAACTCCTTTATCTATTTCTGAAACTGTGCAATAGTCCACACATTTTTTTTCCAATTTGAAGGAAAGCTTGACATTTAAAAATAATTTTCTGAATTTTATTCATATTTTATATTGTAGTCTCACTGCATACAAAGAAACTTCACTGCAGTGTGCTGGTAATACAGCCAAAGGTTGCAGTAATCTAACACACAGCAAACAAGGCCTCTGAATTTGGGTAATAGAAACAGCATAATCTAGAGCTAATAAAATACAACTAGAAAACTCTTCTGACAGTCAGTATGACAAGTAGAAATGATAGAAACAGTTGTGAGAGACAATAATTGTAATAAAACAAAATAATCATCAAGAGAAATATTCTACACTTGATATAATTTTAAAAATCTGAGTAAAACCTTAAAAATTCCTCTATTCAATTATGTATTTTACTATTACAATTATGTAATAGCTGGGCATGGTGGCATATGCCTGTACCCAGCACCTGGGAGGCTGAGGCAGGGGCATCTCTGTGAGTTCCAGGCCAGCCTGAGCTCATAATGAAACCTTTTATCTCCGAAAGACAAAAGACAGTAAGACCCAGAAGAAAGAAAGAAAGAAAGAAAGAAAGAAAGAAAGAAAGAAAGAAAGAAAGAAAGAAAGAAAAACAAAAACGGAATTAGTGAAATAGTTCAAAAGAGAGCCAGGCATGGTGGCACAGGTCTGTAATACCAGAACTCACAAGGCTGAGGCAGGAAGATCCCTGAGTTTGAGGCCAGCTTTGGCTGCATAAATGAGTTAAAGGCCAGCCTGCACTACTTAGCAAGATCCTGTCAAAAAAAAAAGTTTAAAGGAGACCAGTGATATAGCTCAGAGGCATAAGCACATGCCTGACAAGTGCAAAGTACTGGGTTCAATTCCCAGTACCAAAAAAGAGATCCCACACCCTTCAGAGCCAGGTACAACACACTCCCAACTGCAAACAACATAGCCCTCATTTACTTCCAAGCAACACAGTACTGATGTCAAGTATTCATAAACTGATCTACAACTTCAATGCTCCCCAATAAAAATCACAACAGTTTTGGTTTTTTTTAATCATTTCTGAACATATTCAGAAGGGAAACAAAAAACAATAGTTTTTAAAAAGTTAGAAGGGAGAGGAATAATTTCACTATTGACAAAAAGACAAAATATTCTTATAGTTACATAAATGTACCATTGCAAAAGAAGAACTCAGAACTCACACCCATAAGCAAATTTGGTATCTTACAGATATAGCACAATAGGGAGAAAAAGTATTACTCAAGTAGAGCAATTAGTTCATCATACAGAAAGAAATCTGAAAACAGATCCATCCCTACCTCACGCCTTAGGAAAATACAATACTAGATCTATTAAATGTTAATGCAAATAAATCACATTTATACTTGAAATATTATGCATCAATAAGAATGAGCTACTATAATAACTCATAATGCTGAATTTCTAAAGATCAAGTCATGTAATAATTAATAGCATAAATTCATCTTTAAAACTTCAAGCATAAGAAAAACTAAACAGTAATTGCTTAGGGATACACATATATGAATAAAAAAAATTTAGGGTCAAAGGAAAGATGGGAGAGGCATACAAGCAGAAGACACAGAACTGGACGTTTTCTAATCCTTAGTTTTTTGTGGTGAAATCACCATGTTTATTTTACTCTTACAACATGCTATAACATTTATTCTTTTGACGATATAAAGTTTTATTTTTTAAAAAAACCTTTTAATTGCATGCAAAAATACAAATACAGCACAGAGCAAAGAATGATTGATATTCCCAGATCAGAAGGACAGAGGTAAAAGAGTGCTGTCCTGGTATGCTTAAGGCCTCGGGTTTGATCCTCAGCACAGGGGTGGGTGGGTGGGGGTAGATGGACAATGCAAGCAGAGAAAGGAAAATTCAAACACAGATAAGAACATAAGCAAAGGCAAACAGATATGAAAATACACATGCTCAGAAATTAGGGAAAACAGCTTTAGACATAAATAAAAATGAGTTAAGAGGCGGTAGGGATGCCCGGTACCAAAAAAAAGTTAAAGACAGGTGCTGCTGCACACACCTATGATCCCAACACTTTGGAAGGCTAAGGCAAAAGGATGGCAAATTCCATCTTAGGTGGCAATACCACCTAGGAAACTTAAGAGAAACCCTGTCTCAAACTAAAACAGAGGCTCAGGATATAACAGCATCAAGGCCTTGGGCTCAATCTCCAGTAATAATTGACTGACTGATACATAGATACATACCTAGATAAACAGGTTTTTAACTTAAACACTCTGAGAGGTAGAGGCAGGAAAAACCCAAGTTTGAGCCATAAGAAAAATTTAAAAAGTAGAGAAGGGGACTTGGAATGCAGACAATCCCCAGTACATCAAAAAACATAAAATAAACATTTAAAAATGTAAAATACGACTGGGGATATAGCTTAGTGGCATAAGCGCCTGCCTTGCAAGTGCATGGTCATGAGTTTGATCCCCGGTACCAATTTTTTAAAAAGTAAAATAAATAGTTTAAAAATGGTTGGAGGGCTGGGGATTTAGCTCAACAGCATAGGCGCCTGCCTTGCAAGCGCGTGGTCGTTGAGTTCGTTCCCAACAGAAAAAAAAAAAGTGGCTGGAGATGTAGTTCAATAAGAAGAACCTGGGTACAATCATTAATACTGGCAATATGTTGAACTCTATTTTATTACATTGTGTAGTAAGCAGAAGTTCTAATGGAATGATTAGAATATTCCATCTTATCTAGAGAAGAAAACATTTTCTACAACATATTTCGAAATAAAATGATTAATTTTATAAATAGACAAGATTTCTAAACCTTTTAAGACACAATTATTTTAAACTACTGTACAGAAGTATATATTGATTATGTTTTCTCTCCTTGGTACTTGGGGAGGAGGGTGGCATATAGCTACTTTTAAATATTTTCCAGGAAAAAAACTCTTCCTAATTATCAAAAGACAGAAAGAAAGGCAGGAAAGCAGTATGACACAGCAACAGTATTTAATGTTTGAAGTATTTTCTCTAGTATCATACTAGGACACCTACCATCTTCACAACCCACCACTGCCACAAAAGAGGGCATTAGGGGTTTCAAGCAAAGAATCTTGTATGTAAGTAAAAATACAATAAATGTTTGTGGCGGAGGAGGGACTACAGCATGAAAATCAAAATACTTTTGCCCTAAACAGAAAAAGAACAGGGTAGAAAAAGTGTAAAAGAGTCTTGAAACAAGCTATACAGAGAAACCCTTCAGCCAAGAGACAATCTTTGTCTGTTACTGCTTATTTGGACCAGACTCTGGAAATGGCACTATGCCCAAAATTCTGTGTTACAGAGCTTTGTTAATAAGCTTGAAACGAGGTCCCAATGAACTTCGAAGTTAACTTGATTCAGAATGACCTATATATACACACTATAAAACAGACTTGTTTAGAAAAGATAAGCTGGAAAGTGAGACTATGGCGGGAAATAATATAAAACACTTAAATCGTAATTATTCTAAAATATTTATCCTGTGAAAAATTGGACCTATCACTAACAATTTGGCCCATGCATGATTTTCAGTATCAACCAGTAACATTTTTGTCTTCTACTTACCTATTTAAGGATGTAAGACAAAGTACACAATACTTCCGAAGTAATTAATACTTTATGCAAACATTTCCGTTTGTTTGGCTTTTGTGGTGCCAGGGACTTAACCCATCTGTGCTTGCTAGGAAAGCACGGCACAACTGAGCCATCCCTCCAGACTGCACCTAAAAATATTTGTTCTTATTCAGTGTTAACTACTTCTGATCCAAACTAAGATTTTGTTTTATTTTTTGAGATGGGCTCAGTACCTATTCCAGACTTGCCTTGAATTTAACTAGCCCCCTGCCTCAACCTCCCAATTGCTTGGATTATAAGCATGCAATACCAAGCTCAGCTTCAAACCAAATCTAAATATAAACTTTTAAGAGAATATTAAGTAACAGTTTACCTTCTAAAGAATCTGTACATTGTCCTACTCTTCCTATTTAAAAAAATACACACACACATTTTAAAATCTCTAGAAATGTTAGACAATATAGTCTAGTGATTAGAAATACACACTTAGGAATCACACTGCACAGATATAAAAGTTGACGCTACCATAGATTGACTGTAAATGAGTAAAATAGTATTAGTATATAATAGTATACTCATTACCTCTTGCCCTCAGTTTTCTTACCATACAGATGAGATTTAAAAACATTTACTGATCTCACAATCATTGACTAAATGTGTTAATGTATGGATGGGATTTTCAATAAATGCTACCTTTTATTATTTTCTCTGTTCTACAATCCAAAGATAGCCAATTGATATGCAGAAGCCAGCACCAGAAACACCCACATACAGCAAACCAATTTGTCCTAAGAGAAAAGAGCATTGAGAGGCTCAGAAATTGCAAATAGCAGGTGCTATAGACTACAAAAGAGAGGAAACAAAACCATAATGAGATAATGCTTCACCCCAACAATGTTTATATTTAAAAAATAAGCAAAACAAATGTGTGCATAGATGTGAGAAAACTCCAACCTTAACTCACGGCTAGTAGGAGCATGAAGTTGTACAGCCACTTTTGAAAATAGCTGGCAATTCACCATGTGATTAAACACAAAGTTACCATAAGATACAGCAAATTCTACTCTAGATATATAAATGAAGCATGTGTATCTGAATGTTCACAGCAGCATTCAAAATAAACAAGAAGTAGAAACAATTCAAATGTCTACCATTTGACAAATGGATTAAAAAATAGCCTATCTGTTGCAATAGAACATTTGCCAATAAAAAGAAATGAAGCAGTAATAAAAATAACATCAATGACCCTTATAAAAAAATCAGGCTAAATAAACCAAAAGAAGCCATCAAAAAAGACCATCGATTACATTAGTTTGTTTATATAAAACATCCAGAATAGACAAATTTATGAAGACAAAAGGTAGATTACCAGTTGCTTAGGGCTGGACAGAGAAGGGATACAGAAACTGGGGAGTGACACATAAAGGGTTCTTCTGGGAGAATAAAAGTGTTCTAATACTGATTTTAGTGGCAGACATTTAACTATGAATATACTGAAAATCGATAAACTGTAAGTGGACAGATTCCTTAATATGCTAATTATACCTCACTGACACTTTCTTTGAAAAGAAAGCTTTGTACTAATCTTTTACAGTTTTTTATGCCCATGTCATGTACTCTGATGAGTATTTTAAAAATCTGTAACCTCTTTAAAAGTAACAATATATAACATATTAACTATTGTTATTCTATTATTGTTATAATTTTGCTTTACTTTTTTCCATAAAAATAAAAAAGAACTGCAAATGCAGATTTTCGTCCTTCCTCCTCTACTCATTACGTCAAAGAGGTACTTAGATACCAATGTTTCTACCAGCTTATTTTTGTAACAAAAAAAGATACAATGCATGAGAAAGCTTCAAAGAGGTTAGATTATGAAACAGTAATCAAAATTAACTTCAAAATTTATAAATGATGAAATATTTCTAATTTTATTCTCAAGAGACTCCTTAAGAAGTTGAACCCATAAAACAAGACTAGGAAGCTACAAAGGCAGCAACCAGAGGACTGAAAGGACTTCTTACATGTGAAAAATGTTGCTATCAAAAAGTCACTGATGGGTTCAATATGTAATTTCTCAGAATATACAGCAGGGAAAAAAGGGGGAGATCAAAGGTATGAGAGAAGACATCCAAAGCTTAGAAAAACAATCCAAGGTGTTCAAACATTTGGCTAACAGACAAGGCTTCAATCTATATATACGACAATTAACTTTATCTTTATAAGGTCTTACAAGATAAATGTATGAAATCATATACTGCAAACGTAAACTAAATAATAATCAGAAAAAGTAAAAACCAAAGGTAAAAGCTGCAGAAATAAATGTTAGCTGCACAAAGAACACTGAAGTTTGTAGTCCTTCCCAGTCTGTACCATGTTCTCGGCACACCAGCACTTTCTAAGTGAATGTAAGTCTCACAGAGGAAATTAGAAATTTCTCTACTACAGAAATAGAAGAGCTAGGGTTGGGGATATAGCTCAGTAGCACAGTATCTGCCTGGCAAGGACAACATCCTGAGTTCATTCCTGGTACAAATAAATAAATAGAAGTACATACTTGGTGGAACACTATTTAGCTATAAAAAAGAATGAAATTCTGTTGTTCAATAACATGGATGTTCCATATTATTGAGATCATTAAATTAAGTGAAATAAGCAGGCACAAAAAGATAATTATACATGATCTCACAGAAATTAAGAGCTAAATGGTAGTTACCACAGGATAGGAAGAGAGATGGGGCAGGAGGGAGAAGAAAGGTTGATGAAGGGGTAGAAAGTTGTTAGAAGTAAGAACCTTCAGTGTGCTACTAAACAGTGGCATGACCATAGATAATGATAATGTACAGTACACTTCTTTTTTTAATTTTAAAGAAAAAAAAACAAAACAGTAAAAGAGTACGAGTAATACAGAATTTCAAAAAAATTTTAAAAAAATAAACAGTAAGACATCACTGGTTAATAGATTACATATTGTCATCTTAGAAACAGTTGTTCAAGTTACAAAATTAAAGCATACAAATTGGACATTCAAACAGTGAGACTGCAAACAGTTGTGTTCAATGATCCAACAAAAACTTAGTAATATGGTCATCTTTCTTACACACCTAAACACACTTGCAGTTGTATGCTTTAGAGCACTTTCTTTCCCTCTCTTTTTTACAATAAAATGTACAGTACATTTCGAAAAGCTAGAAGTAATATTTTAAATATTTTCAAAAGAGAGAAATGATAAATGTTGGAAACAGATTATTTACCTTAATTTGAATAACATGCAATATATGTAGATATTAAAATATCACAGAATGCTTCATGAATACATATAATTTTTATGTTTTTATCTCTCAGTTAAAATTATTTTTAATTTTTCAACAGGGAACAGGAAAAAAATGAAACAGGCTAGCATAAAAGAGATTAACACTATATACTGAAAACTGAAGGTAGAGGTGCCTTGCTCGCTCCAGCAATTGTTAATCTCTGTGACATAATGTTTCTACCTAAGCATTTTAATGTTTTTCTTAAACATAAGGGACCAGGGAGAGCAGCACAGCACCTGCCTAGCAAGCCTGAGTTCAATTCCTGGTACTAAAAAAAAAAAATGGCAAGGATCACCAGAATATCTTCGGATATTTTACAAGGAGTAAGAAAACCTAAAGAAAATAAAACCAGGAGCCGGGGATTTAGCTCAGTGGCATAAGCGCCTGCCTTGCAAGTGCACACTTACAAGTTTGACCCTCAGTACCAAAAAGAAAAAGCAAAAAAAGAAAAGAAAAAAGGAACTTGAAATGTCAGAAATCAAATTTTTTTCAAGGAACACTTATTAAAAAAAAAAAAAAAAAAAACAAGTTGAGTATATATTGTGGCACACGCCAGTAACACCAGCACTCTGGAAAGGTGAGCCAGGGCTATCGAAACACGTTATATTACCAGTCCTTCTTTTACTCTGAGATAGGGTCTCACTAAATTGCTTAGTATTGGCTTGAACTTATGAATCTCCTGTGTCAGCCTCCCAGATAGAGTCCTAGATTATAGGAGTGTACCAAAGTACCCACCTAGTTGTGTTGTTTCAAGCCACTAAATTTATGGATTTGTTATAGCAGCAATTGAAAACAAATGCACATACATGGAAAGCGGGGAAGCAATTATCCTAAAAAATAAAACATCTTTCCATAAAGTTTCCAAGTTTCAAAGCTGCAAATACTCCTGGACTGATGTTTTTTTTTTGTTTTGTTTTGTTTTTGGGGTTTTTTTGGTCTTTTTCCTTTTTATCGGTACCAGGGATCGAACTCACGACTGCCTGTTTGCAAGGCAGGTGCCTATGCCACTGAGCTAAATCCCCAGCCCCTGATGGGATTTTTAGAGCACTTGGCAGAACAGGGAAATGCACCTTCAGCTTACTGTTTTGAGTAAGAAGTTCTACAGTATATCCCACAGGCTGCAGAGTGAGCTCACAGATGAGATCATAAAGTGAGCTCAAGAACAATATTTAAAAACACAACAGCACACATATACGTATGTACATGTATGCATGCACACACTTAACAAGGTCCTTAAAATAATGTTGCTTAAAGAGAAGGCAGGAAAGAAACAATAGGTAACATAAGTAGAAAACATAAAATAAGGGCAATTGATTTAAATTCGAGTGTCAAAATTATATTATATATAAATACAATAAATACCTCCATTAAAATATCACACTATATTTTAAATCCAGTTATGTGCCTAATCTTCAAAAAGAAAAATGTTGAGTTTGATCCCTAGTACAAAGAAAGAAAAGAAAAGAAAGAAAGAAAGAAAAGAAAAGAAAGAAAAATGTTGAAAAGAACAGAAAAGATCTATTTAATATAGTATAATATAGTATACTAGCAAGATAAAATAGCCAGGTATGGTGGCACATGGTTGTAATCCTAGCACTTGGGAGACTGAGGCACGAGAACTGCTGCTAGTTCCAGGCCAGCCTAGGCTACCAAGTGAATCCAAGGCCAGCCTGAACTGCAATAGTGAAACCCTTTTCCAAAAAGACAAGAAAAAGGAAAAGAAAAGGAAAGAGGAGAAAAAGAAGAGAAGAAGAAAAAAGGAGGAGGAGGAGAAAAGGAGAAGAAGGGGGGAGGGAGACAAAAAGAGGGGGAGGGAAACAGAGGAAATCATTCCAAGAGATAGAGTCCTTCAATCGCTAACTTGAAATTTTATCAAAAAATATTTAAATGATTTTGAGGACTCAATAAAAGCTTTATGATTTATACACCATAGGCCAGGCATGGTGGCACACAACACCTGTAATCTCAGCACTTGGAAACTAAAGCAGGGGTACTACTGTGAGTTTAAGGCTAGTCTGGGTTACACAGTGAGTTCAAGGCCAGCCTGAACTACACAGCAAGACCCTGTCTCAAAAAACAAAACAAAACAAAAATAATTTATACACCAAAACAGATGAGGCAGAGGGTTACTCAAAATAATGAACTCACGCAATAGCAAGTAAAATTGCAAGCAGCTAAAAAAGCAACCAGCTAATGGGGAAAATAATCTAAAAATACTTTTAGAGTAATGATTCTAACTACTTCATTTCAATTATTTCAGGGCTACAGAGATGAAATGCTGTATGATTCTGCCATAATTAAATATACTTACTTATGCCTTAGAAGTTTAAGTACCACTTGCAACTGAGAAACTGAAGACTTTTTCAACCAGAAATGATCTTAAGACCAAAATAAATTATTCCTGATGAGGGAGGGGACCCATAAACAGCAAATTTTGTTGGTCTCTTACAAAATATGTTTAGAAATGCTTTGCTCTAATATACATGCGAAGTTCTTTATAGGTTTCCTCTAACTTTAAAGATTATCGGGGCTGGGGATTTAGCTCAGCGGCATAAGCACCTGCCTTGCAAGCAGGCGGTCGTGAGTTCGATCCCCGGTACCAGTAAAAATGAAAAAGACAAAAAAAAAAAGATTATCATGGATTCCCATGCACCAAGCTAAAAAGGGTTAGAAAGAAAAGATTTAAAATATAAACAAGAAAAAAAGTTTTTAAAGGGTAGTTTTTAAATAAAGTATCTTTAAAAACCATCTTTAGTGTATCACCTGAATGTTTCATAAGGAACCGTTAAACATGATCAAATTGAGACATCTTACAAAATAATTGATTTATAAATCTTCTAAAATAACAAGATCAGGTGAAATTAAGATGGCAGACTGAAGGCCGCTAAGGAGATATGACAGTCAAATACTTCTGAACTGGACCCTTTCATATAAAGAAATCAGAACTACTGGCAAAACTGAATGGAATTTCAGAATTATATGGCAACAATGTATCAATTTATCTGACATTATTATTGCACTATGTTGCAAAAGAATGTTCCTTTGTAAATTTAAAAGTATAAATAAACTAATACCATACCAACAACTTATTCTCAAACTGTTCAAAACAAAAAGTTTTATCCTATTTTTGCAATTTTTAAACTTACAAATTCAAAACTGTTTCCTTCAAAATGCTTTAAATCATAAAACATTACTTTTATTAGATAGTCTGCCCATAATTTTAGCACTCTATGAGGCTGAGGCAAGAGAATCACAAGTTCCAGCCCAGACTTAGCAATTTAGTGAGATTGTCTCAATAAAATGAAAGAGTTGGGTGTACCTAACTGCAAAGGCTCTGGGTTCAACTCTGTTATGGTCTGTATCTAGATGTCTCCCCTAAACCTTATACACTCACAGATGGGGATTTTCTGAGCTAGCTGGATCTAGGGTATGTGACACTGGGATTAAGGGTGAGTAGTACTGGATTAGTCCACTAATTGGTCCATCATAATTCCGGGTGTGGATAATGAAAGCCCCACCTTGAGTGTGGGTTGTACCACCCACATGGCAAATAGCATGGGTGGGATAAAAGGGAAAGGGAGGCTGGTGGCTGCTGCTGGGCCTTTGCTGCTTGCTCTCTTTTCCCCTACCAGGCCAAGCATGGATTGTTCTTCCTCTGCCATGACACTCTGCCTTGGAGCCAGATGACATCCAAAAGCTGTGAGTTGAAATAAACCTTTCTCCTTTAACATGTCACACTTTTTGTCCTAGCAACAAGTAACTAAGACAAAGGAAAAAAAAAGGATACATACGACTTTTGAGCACAGATTCAGGAGTATTTAGTGACTAATTTATCAACAATCTGAGGAGGAATACAACTAAAATATCTCTAAAAAGAAGACAGATTAACTTTTTTCATCCATTACAATTAATAGATGATTACCCCATTCAAAATTATGAAGAATTATAATGGCCCTAAATTTTCTGTAGAATAATCCTCTAAAGAATGCTAGAATCTTCCACTCTAACTTCCTTTCCTTTGAAACAAACTGAATAAACATATGCATGCATGTTAGGTACCAGGAATATAGCAAGCGACCACAATAAACCCTCTATACACAGTAGATTATGAATGATGGGACAAATTAACTACATACTCAAATAATAAATGCTACAAAGAGAAAATATAAGATACTATAAAAACAGTTGACTGGGAACCCTGGTAATATGTGTACAGGTACAAGGCAGATCAGAAAGCAAAACCAAAGAAAAACTCCCTTTAAAAAGATTAGGTTAAGACTTAAGAAAGGAGCAGGAGCAAACTGAGTAAAACATGTCTATAATAACATTTGCTCTGATACTGACCCAGGAGAAATGATTCTCCCCCATTCTGCTGCAGGGCTGGAAACTGAAGCTAGGGCCTTATACATGCTAGGTAAGCACTCTACCACTGAGCTACATCCAAGCTCATAAAACTCTTTTCAGATCACTTCTTACAAAGAATCATAATATAGACAGGTGTGGTGGCATACATCTGTAACCCCAGCACTCAAGAGGCTGAGGCAAGAAGATGGCAGTGAGCTACACATTATGAGTTCATGGCCCTCCTGAACTACACGTTAAGACCTCTCTCAAAAAAAAAAAAAAAAAAGAATCACAATATATAATATAATTAATAGCATTATCCTACCTATCGTGGGAGATAGTGCTTTAAAATCCCACCAAATGGACTTCTATTCCTAAGTGAGGACAAAGGAAAAAAATCAGGCAACTGCTCAAGAGACAGACTCAGTATCACAATAATACAAGGTAGGATATATTAGCCACACTTCCCATCAGTTGATGAAATATTCCAAATTAGGACCATTCACAGATCATTTATGTAAACCTGGACTAAACAAAAACAAGTGGAGAAGGGTAAATGGAAATAAATTGGGAGATACAGAACTAGTGAGGGCAGGTCCAACAAGACCGTCTAACCCTAAAATGAGTAGGGGTTAGACAGACTATTGAAACTTGGAGAAGAAAGTTACATAAAGAAGGACATGGAATACTGGCCTGCCTTGGGACACAACCAGTCCACACTGACCTCACAGAGGAGAAACTAGGATAAGAAATATTCTTAGTTAATCTTTTCTTACTGCTTCTGATCTGCCTGTGCTATGTATGTATTATCTGACTCTGAAAACTGAAGTCACAGACACAGTCATAATCCATATAAGAAACCTTCACAGAAGGGCAAAAGACCAAACTATATAAACAGAGAACAGATCAAGATAATCAAACACAAGTTATCTGTCATTTAGGGGTATGCATACAAGACTAGGAAAAATCAAATCTAACCTTCTGGGACTAAAGAAAAGGATTCTCTGAGGCAGACAAATGAAGGCTACAGAATGTTCAGGAGTTAAGCAAAGGAAATTGGGGAGGGGAAACAATACCCCA
Organism: Cavia porcellus; assembly: GCF_034190915.1. Classification (NCBI taxonomy): domain Eukaryota; kingdom Metazoa; phylum Chordata; class Mammalia; order Rodentia; family Caviidae; genus Cavia; species Cavia porcellus. Next base: position 22,754,020 of record NW_026947510.1, read on the forward strand.
AGCAAAGGGCCTAGCCACTACAAACGTACACTTCCAGATCAGTGACAATACATGAGAGAATAAGGCAGAAAGGAAAAGGAATGAAGCTGGAGAGGCAAGGAGAAACAATCACATTTACTTCAATACCATGGTAACTATCTAGGCCTAAAGACTAAGTTTAAGGATTAGGTGACATCCCTCAATAGCACACGTGCTTTTAGTAAAAGTAATAGGCACAGAGTATTTGGTATTTGTTTTACATGGCAGAAATCAATTTGCTCTTCTATTTTTTAATGAACAGTGCTTACCTAGTGATTTCACAAGAATTCCAAACAGAGTAGAAGTGTAGAGCATAATACAAACACTACTTTAAAGTCAGCATTATTGTTCCAATTCTGAAAATGAGAAAAAGGCTCAAAGAAGTCAAGTAAATCGAGCAAACCACATCCTAGTAGAATTAGGAATCAAACACGGGTCTCTGACTGCAAAGCACACCATACACACTGCCTTGTTCATTCAACAAAGACTTGTTTGTTTGTCTGGTTGGTTGGTTGGTTGGTTGGTTGGTTTTTTGAGACAGAGTTTCACTATGTAGTTCAGGGTGGCCTTCAACTCACTTTGTAGCCCACACTGGCTTCCAACTTGCAGCAATCCTCCTGCCTCAGCCTCCCAAATGCTGGGATTACAGGCATGCACCTCCATACCTGGTGTTAAAAGTGCTTTTAAAGAGCCAGATACTAGGACAACCCACTAGGGACCACTTCTATTTCTCTCTCAGACAGAAGCTTTCTTTCTCTCAATAAATATGTTCTGCTCCTAACCTCTATAGTTTTTAAAATTCATTCTTTGAATTCTAGAGAACATAAACTCGTACCAAACATCTAGGAGGTTTGGGAGTTTTATTCCCCTGTATCAACTGGAGGTCTTCTACTGAGATCATTGGATGGAAGTAAAAGTTTGCGTTTGTTTCATAGACTCTGGACTGGGACTCATTTAGGTAACAAATTTTTACTTTATAAAAGTCCCTTAAAAAGATAGAGGCTTTGGCAACCCACTAAGGACCTCTTCTGTCTCTCCCTCAAGCAGAAGCTTTCTTTACATTCTGCTCTTTAAAAAAAAAAAGAAGAAGCCAGACACTATGTATTGAGAATGCAGAAATGCATAAAACATGTTCTTTACCTTAAAGAGTAAGGTAGGGAAGATGCATACTCAAAAATCAGTAATAGGTGTAGGAACACGTTACTTGGTACAGCACAAAGAGTTAACTAGTAACTATGCTGAGGTGACCTGTGAAGACAGATTTCACATGATGTATGTACCGAACAGAAAAGAGGAAAGACAAAGTGAAGTTCAAGTAAGAAAATTACATTATAAAAAAGCAAACAAGCACTAATTCATACACTATTTTGTAACACTTCAAGACGTCAACCGCAAAATTATGATGTAAACTGCAAGGCATTCGATCAAAGAGCTTTTCACACCATGCTAAGGAATTTGAACTTTAAGCTATAGGAAGTGAGGGCTAAGCATGGTGGATCATGCCTGTAAACTGAGCACTTGGGAGGCTGAGGTAGGAGAATCACTGTGTGTTCAAGCCCAGCCTGGGCTACACTACATAATGAGTTCCAAGGCCAGTTTGCACTACACAAATTAAGACCCTGTCTCAAAAAAATAAATTTAATTTAATTTAAAAAATAAAATTGCAACTATTGGAAGTCAAAGAACTATTTCCAAACTTTAAAACAAGCTACTCTTTAGACTAAAAAAAAAATTAGGAAATGTGAACTGCTTCTGAATGGCTTACAGACAATGAAGACAACGCGAGATTTGTTTTTTGTTCTTTTAAAAAAAAAAAAAATGAGATTTTGAAGGAAACTCTCAAACTAGCTTTTATGATCCTGTTTTAAAAAATCGTTTTTATTCTAGCTGAAATGAAAACAACTCCTTATTACACTACTGACTAGAAATTTAGTCTAAACTTTGCATTCAACAGGAGAAGACTGAAGAAAGTTTGCTTCCTCAAATCCACTATTTAAGGGAACTGTGGACTCAGTAATTTGTTTACTCAAAAAGCATACTGAACAGAAGTAGATGGCCTGTTTACCTTGAATGCAAGAACATAGACTTCAATTAAAAAGGGGACAGGGGTTTAACTCAGGGGAACAAGTACCTGCTTGGTAAGTGCAGCGTAGAGTTCAATCCCCAATATCAAAAAAAAAAGGAAATATACTTTTCCTTAATTCAGGGCTCAAATCCATCCACTTTATAATGTTTCAGGAATACTGATATTTTCTGTATTTATGTTAAACTTTGAGTGAAAGAGTTTTGCCCTATAATAAGTTACACCATAATACGGTGGTGGGAGACAGGAGCGTGGAACGTTTGCCTTCAGGTTACTTCCTCCTTTCCCTATTACAATTTCCTTTTTCCTTTCCCAGTGTGCACGGAAAAAGTTCTAATCAGGTCCTTGTGCGTCATCAATGCCTGCCCTAAGCACCACCCCCAGACAGAGGTTATATGAATATCCTATACCCTACTTTCGGGTCAGAGGAAGCTAGGCCACTCATGGTCATAGACTCCTCTCCAAGTCCTTGGAATAAAGGCTACTTTTTACTTATATTTTTCTCTTTTATCGTGCCGAAAACTCTAACATAGAGTACCTTCTTCCTCCACCAAATCTACAATTTCCAATTGGGGTGGAGAGGGTGGTGTTACTGAGAACTAAACTCAGGAACTCACACTTTCCAGGCAGGTGCTACACCCCTGAGTTAAATTCCCGGCCCTCTAATTATTCTTAACATAAGTTTCTGGATACAACTTTTGATCAATGAAATACCTTCATGTGGTATAGAAGGTGAAACTAATGCATATTTTTTATTGTCCCTTCCCTACTTTATTTTCTATTGGCAACCAAATCAAGGCTTCTAGCTGGGGCTGGTGGCACACTCCTGTAATCCTAGCACTTGAAAGGGAGGCTGAGGTAGGAGGATCATTGCAAATCTGAGACTAGCCTAGGCTACAAACCGAGTCCAAGGCCAGCCCAAGGCCAGCCTGAACTGCACAGCAAGACTCTATTTCAAAAAAAAAAAAAAAAAAAAAAAAAAGTTTTTTCCCCAAAATATTGTTCCAAGAGCCCATTCTCTATGTTTGTGAATGCTAAGAAGCAACTGCACTGCTGGCAGCAGCTGGACTACCAGCTTCAAAGCCTAGTCACCAGCTTTCTGGGTGCCAAGCATCAACAGTGGCAGAGGCTTTCTAAGCCTTTGTGGGAGACAACTGGAGTGACTCCTCTTGAATGCAGAACAACTGCTGCAACTTTGATTATATGGAGTTTTATTTCCTTACATTGATATGGCTATGGTATTTCCTTCTCTCTTCAATTGGCCCTAAGCATTGCAAATAAGGCTAGCCAAGGTACTGATATGTAATCTCTACAGCCAGCAGACAGTCTTCAGTTTCTCCAATAGTGCTCTCTGTAAAAGATGTGAGCACAGCGGGATGGTAGATCCATCAGTTTCAGGACTGTCAAGGGAGTATTAGCCTCAAATTAAAGAGGCTATGTCGCCCCAGGACACAAAAATTTACATATCAGAAACCAAAGCAACGGCCTCCTAGAATAATTCAATTGCTGCTTTAATTGAATTATGCAAACTGATCCTTCTACAGAGATGCTTTTCTCCCTACCTGGCTAGCCTGCGCAAGTTACTCACGTAATTCCTGCCATCCTCCACTGTCACTCATCCTCCAGCCAACCCCCTTCTTCACAAGATAATAAATTCTGGGAGAGGCCTAGGATCAGGACCTTTGTCCATTCATCCTCACAGGGACTAGACTTGGGACCTGTTGGCTGCCATTCACTTGGAATGTATCTCGGTGTTTTTACTCTTGCCGTAGGTTGCATTGAAGGTGGTAGATTGTAATTAACTTGCTGGGATTCCAATAATGTCTCATTGGGATTACAAATACAATCTTTTGGATTGTGAGGAAAACTGGAAGAGGGATTACAATACTTGGATAACTACTCAATATTTGGGATTACAATATTGGCACTCAACGTGGCTAGAACACTCCATTTTTACACCACAAGAACCGACCATCACCTAGGAGACAATCCACTGGACCTTGTGTAACCAATTTCAAGGTAAGCGGAGCATTTTCCTAATACTCTAACTGTCTAGGGTAACTCTGGGGCAAATATATTCATTATCTACCGAACAGAAAGACTTCAGTTTATTATAAAATTATTGAAGTATGCAAACATTACTATACCACCTTAAAAAGTTTTTAGACTGCTCCAACAAATAGCTATGTAAGGCCTGGGGATTTAGCTCAGCGGCATAAGCGCCTGCCTTGCAAGCAGGCAGTCGTGAGTTCGATCCCTGGTACCGATTAAAAAAAAAAAAAAAAAAAAAAAAAAAAGCTATGTAATACCCTTCCTTCCCCAAAGCTAGTACACTTCATATGAGAATTTGGGGTAACATGAAGCCACAAAAGCAAAAATAAACAACTCCACCCTGAAACTATAGCTAGCTTTAATTTAGCAAAAGTAGCTCTCAGGTGCTTACAAATTAACTTAATAAAAGAAACAGACTGCTATCAAAATTACATTACGAAAGACAACCTAAAGGCTAAAGCTATTGAAGTAGAAAGGAGCCCTGAAGTTACAATGGCAAATAATTTACATCACCATTGTAACATTCCTCTGAATGAGTTGATAAAGATGAATAAAACCTATTTTTAAAATGCAGAGAATCAAATGAGTCCACTACTGCAAGATATTCACTAAGATATTCATAAAGGAATACAGAATCTTTCCAATGTACTTACATTCACTCACCACACCCAATTTGGAAACTGTTACAGTGGTTCCTACACTCACCACAGCACACAGCCGACTTCCCCACTCACAAAACAACTCAGGTACCCTGCCATGGTCCATGCTCAGGCTATGTATTTCTCAGTAACTGAGGAAAATGATCTGGACAATCACAGAAGAAAACGTGGAACACACACTACTTTTAATTTCCTAATCCTCAAAGAACTCAGAGTGTCCTCGATAATGGGGTTCGGGCTCCTTATACCTTGGGTTGTTCAGACAACATAATTCAAGGTTTTCAAATGGTGCCTGTTGTACTCCAAGAAAAATAGTTTCGTTATATTTGTATTATAGCAAGTTACCTGTAACATGGCCATATCATATATATGTTTTCCTTCTCCCTCTGGGTGACCTAATTGATATGTTACTCAATGCTCTCCTCTGTAAAAAATTGTAAAATCTTACCCAATTGATATGTTAACCATTGTTGCCCTCTACAAATAACAGATGTAGTGCTAAAATAAGCTAACAGGGGTTGTTAATTACTGTTTGACTTCTCTATTTTCTGCTGAGGAAACCAGGATGTTTTCCTAATTTAAACTTGTTTAAAGGGTAACTTGCTTGTATGCAGGGAGACTTGCTTGTTAGCACAACCCTTACCTGATCTTGCTCTTCCCCCCCAAAAAAATGTAATCTCGTTGTATTTCTGTTCTGTAATGCGCTCCCTCTTGTTCTGTAAGCACCGAAAGGGTTAAGTTCCAAATCCTTGTAAAAACTTAAGTTTCAGCTTCTTGTAACTTTCAACCCCCTCTCACATGTTAGTGCTAACGAGCTGTCCTGAGATAATTAACCGCCTCCCCCTTTCACATGTTGTTGCTAACAAGCTGTCCCAAAATAATTAACTTTCTACCTTCCTCTCCCAATGTTACTGCAGATGTGCTATTCCAAGATAATGCTTATCTGCAGAATGGGAGTAACTTGAAAGGCGCCAGGCTCCTGATGTTATCAGAACTAAGTGGACAGCTTTACAGTTTCCAGACTTGAGTCAACAGCTTAACAGCTCTGGGGTTTTGTTTTTTCTCCCTCTCCTGCTTTTAAAATCCCTTCCTTCAGTCTCTGGCGCACACAGTCTCCAAATTGGCTACCGGAGGCTGTGTCACCAGGCCTGGCCTATAATAAAGCCTTTGCTCCCCAAATTTTAATTTCATGCTTCCTTGGGTTTTATTCTGAGGTCCGAGCTATCACAGTGCCAAGCACTGTGACCCACCTAGCTCACATATGTCTTTCACCCACACAATTTCTACATTTTGAATTAAATTAAGGACACACATGTCAGAGCACGCACAAAATTATCAGGACAGTGAAGATGAAAACATTCAGGCCATAACACAAGAAATGCTGTCTGGTGTGGCACAATAGGCTGACATAAAAATTCTAGCACATACCACAACTCTTCTTTTCGTGCAATGTAAAGAACTATTACATCATGCATGGATTTCTGTCCCAGAAGATAGTACACCTAGTAAATCCTTTGCCCAAATTTTACAAGGACCTACAGAAACTTACATACAGTTTATAACTACATTACAGGAAGCAATACACAGATAGGTGTCTTAATTACTTTTTACTCATTGCTGAGACAAAATACCTGAAGCCCAAAGTTGGGAAAGGTTTATTTCTTACAGTTTTTGGAGGTTTCAGTCCACAATCAGTTGGCTCCAAGGCAGGGTGGCATGGCAGGGTGGCATGGCTGGGCTGCAGTTCATGGTGGCTACAAATAGCAAGCCAGAAACCGCAAAAGAGAGCAACACACCTTCTTCCTGCCATTATATCACATCCTGGCTCCACCCCTATGTGGGTGTGGCACTGACACAATTAATCCAAGCAATAGGCAATGAACCAATCACAAATGCACAATGCAAATATATGAGGCCTGCAGGCCACAGACATAAACCATGACAATAGGTCTCTCATGAGGAGGCCACTAAAATTATCCTTTATCAATTAGCATATGACAACACTAATGAAGATTGCAAAATAGCCTTACAATCAGTCCTTCACATTAGATTTATCCACTTATATTCAAACATGCCAGAATATTGGATCCACCATCCATGCTTCAAAACTCAAAGCACAAGCTATATCCAAATATCTTACCAATAAATTAAATGTAATTAAATGTTTTAATTATGGCAAAGGACAACATATTAGCCAAAACTATGCAACATCTCTAAAGGCGCCAGTCCCTCTAACTACTCAGTCTGTGCCTAGTCTGTGTCCATACTGTATGAAAGGGTTTCCCTGGAAAAAACATTGTAAATCTAAATTTCATAAGAACAGCACACTTTTGCAGAAAAACAAATCATGTGCCCAAAAAATATCTCAATAAGAATAAGAGACCCCTGATCCCATACTCCAATAATTCAAAACCAATTAAGATAGACTTTTCCAGTACTAATCAGACTAACAACAATCTCTCTGTGCCCCTAGTTTCCCTGGTCCATCGAACTAATCAGCACGCAGAATTATCCTGGGGCTTCTTACATTTGTTCTTTGGAAATAAAAAGGCCAACTTTGATTTCCAGTGAAATTATCCTGAGCCCTGTAAATAAACCTGTTAAAAATAAGCTTTTAAGCAATAAACCTTTTCCCCCCGTGGTATGTCACTTCATACAAGCACTCATAAATTAACTGATAAAACTCTTACTGCACTGCTGGATATGACAACCGTAGTAAACAACCTATCATGGATGCAGACTTGGTTGCTTAGTCCTGCCTCCTCAGCCTTGCTAGGTTCAGGCTCTCCTCAGTCACTGCCACTACCTTATATCAGCCATAATACACAAACAGGCATAGTAAGATCACTTGTGCCCTCAGTTAACCAACATAAAGCTAAAGTTAGATGTATGATAAAAACCTTTGGTATTTCTATGCAAAAAAGGTTGGAGATCTTATTAACATCATTAAATAAACAACAGCAATGTGATCTACTCAAGCCCACACTATTACAAGTAATTTTAAAAGTGCTGAGGGCTGAGGATTTAGCTCAGCGGCATTAGCGCCTGCTTTGCAAGCAGGCAGTCGTGAGTTCAATCCCTGGTACCAATAAAAACGAAAAAGACCCAAAAAAAAGTGCTATGGGATATATTCACTAAAATTGCTCCATTCCTTAGTGGTCCTATTACAACCTATTTTAATCCCCCAAATTCACTGTCATTTAAGGATTATAATGGAGATGCTCTGGTAAACCTGGCTTCCATTTTTAATAATTCAAGACAAACCTATAAATTTTTTCATTATATTTCTAAACCTTTATTAAAGACATTTAAAATTATCATAACACAGGCTGGACAAATTGTGTTATCATATTTTGCCTGTATTTCTGGGCCTGTTTCTCAACAGAGTTATAATCACAGAGATTTTACAGCTAACCTGTTATACCTTATAAATAATAACAAGCTAAATGTATTCATGTTTCTATAGATACCTTCCATCCTACCAGTCATTCAGGTAAACAGAGTAAACATATCATAAATCGCTATGTATCAGCCTTTGCTAACTCAAGGTTATCTAATATTGGTCCTACTTATATTAACACTTTTTCGGTGTTTTCCTGATAACTGGAATATAAAGTATTTTACAAAGATACCCTATAATCCCAAAAGTCAAGCAATAATTGAGTGTACTCATTTTAAAATAACAGATCAATTAATCAAACAAAAAAGTGAGAACAGAGGATCAGAACTCTCCTCAAACATATTTAGAGTTTGCTTCATATATAGTAAATTGTCTGAATTCTACCCCTGATTGTGATTTGCTACCAGCTGTGTTACACTGGGGACAAGAATATGACCATTCTCTGCAGCTTGGTATAACTTCCAAATAGGCACTTGGAATAGTCTGGTATCACTTTTAAAGTGGGGCCAAGAATATTCTTGTATTTCCGCAGATTATTGGCAGACATTACGACCATCACAGCTGTTATGTGGCCAGAATCTCACCCACTTGCATGATGTGTCAAGACCTCAAGCAATGACCCTGAGGGTGCATCGTCCACTGTCCTGGCAAGGCCTGCAGCAGCCCATTCACGGAGCTTGCCATCTAATTAACAGCCAGGGTTTGGTTCAATCACTTGATAATTTTTTCTTTACAATGCTTGGTATTCTAACACTACAGTATGTATTCCTTTGGTTCAGGGGGATGAATATTGGGCTTACATACCTAACCACTTCTGCTCAGACTCTTAACTTGGATGGACAGGCCACCAGAAATTTTCCATTCTATAGAAAGCAAAAATCCTACATTTACTGTTCTGCCAGCCCCCCATATTTTCATGGATCTACAAGAATGAGCTAAAGTAAATATTACCTCTCATTTTATATAGCTTCCCTTATGTGTAACCCAACTACAGCAAGACTCTATCCCATGTATGTCTGCTATAAATCAGGTTTGTAAGATACAACTGTCAAAAACACTTTGCCTTACTGACCTTAGCTTCTATTCCCTCAGATGGTAACCTTGTTAGAGAATTCAAACTTAACATTCCTATCTGTATTATAGGAGCTCATGCCCCTAATTTCAAAGAAGATAATTTGGGCTTGGCAATGTTGCAGAGATCTATATTATGGGTGGATTATACGCAAATCCAATTTATTCCTTTGTAGGGTGTCCCAGAGATTTACCATGGGAAAAGGTCAAGATTGGCATGAGATTTCCTTTCCAGGCTCTCCTGACAATCCAATAACTTTATCTAATACAATATAATAAATAGCCTTATCTAACATTACATAGTCAGGTAGAGGCCTTAATTCTCCTATTCCTACACTTACTATCAATGACAGGGCTGGACCCATACAGCACACCTTATGGAAGCGAGCCTTTTCATGCTGGACAGCTGCAGGCTGGGCATCTGCAGTCAGTTAACAGTGGAAGAGTCAAAATAGAGTTACAGAGTGACAAGTATATAAGAGTAAACATGTGTTTATGAGCCTCATGTACTATTGATAGGAAAAATAGAGTAGCAACAAAGTTCGTTCTCATGTACTAACTGTTATCTAACCCACTGTATCATACCTAAATTTCTTTCTAAGGACTCCACGATAATAATCACGAACAAGATGCCTGGAGTTTGGCTTCCAGTGTATCTAACGGAGCCTTGTTATCACTCATCTACTGCTCTCTTGGTAGAAATCTTGATTAAAAGATTTAACAATCAAACCAAGAGGACGCTTGGGTTGATCACTGCAGGGATTTCTTCCCAAGTTTTTTTGATAGCTAGCACAGCCACTGGCTCCACAGGATTAGCACACTCAATACAGACTGCTCACTTCTTAGAAAACTGCTGAAGAGAGCTGGAAGATTCAGAGAGATATTGATATAAAGTTACGAACCCAAATGAGCATTCTAAAGACTTCCATCCTATGGACAGGAGATCAGATTGAAAGCTTACAGTTAGAACAAGGCTTGAGGTGTCACTATAATATGACATGTTTTTGTATCACCCTACTACGATATAACAAAACCCTACATCCTTGGGGAATGATCAAAAGGAGAGATTCATCAGAAGATTACTATAGATAATAGATGCTCTTCAGAGACTAGTGCTGTCTATGTCACAACATAGAGCTACCTATGATACCTAAATAAAGGATTGAAGTAAATTTGCTAATGCCATACAACAATTGAATCCATTTGTATACCTCAATGCTCACTCTTGGTTTTATATCAGAAATAATGTGTTCATCCTATTCTTTATAATTTTTCTCATTAAAGCCTGTCATAAAGGATTCACTACCCAAGGCCATGCAACCATGACTAACTCTGCTGGAGCTACAAAACAAGAAAGAGATATGGGAGACAACTGGAGTGACTCCTCTTGAATGCAGAACAATTGCTGCAACTTTGATTATATATGGAGACACTGATATGGTTATTTCCTTCTCTCCTCAATTGGCTCTAAGCATTGCAAATAAGGCTAGGCAAGGTAATAACAAGTACTCTCTAAAGCCACACAGTCTACAGTTTCCTCAAATAGTGCTCTCTGTAAAAGATATGAGCACAGTGGGATGGTAGAGCCATCAGCTCCAGGAATATCAACTTATTACAGTAAGCCTTGGCTTGAAATCCTTATGTCAGGTTCTTAAATTCAGTAATTCTAATACGATGGGTGGCTACAGCTTCCCCAAGGTCTCAGTTCACTTGAGTTCTAGGAATTACTCACAGAGACCTCATTTATAATTAAAATCACTAGAATGTTTCCTGTTTCCTAGACTTCTGATTCAAACATTAACTAAAGAAGTAACAACTGATAGAAATACTCAATGTAAGAAAGACTAGAAAATTGCAAAGTATATTTTAGAATTTAGATATGGAAAAGAGATATTGAAAAATAAGATGAGACAAAATTCCCTTTGACCCATCACTGGTCATTTAAGAGATGCAAATTAAAATAACACTGAGATTCCACATCACCCTGGACAGAATGCCTATTATCAAGAAATCGGGGCTGGGTCAGCAGCAAAAGCATTTGCCAAGCAAGTGCAAACTCCTAAGTTCACTTCCCAGTACAAAAAAAACACTTTACTTGGCATGGTGGTACACACCAGTAATTCCAGCATGCAGGAGTATCACTGTGAGTTCAAGGCCAGTTTAGACTACATAGAAGACTCTGTCTCAAAAGAAAGGAAAAACAAACAAACAAACAAAAAACCAACTATTAACAAATGCTGGAGGGGTTGTCCGGGGAAAAAGGAACCCTTCTCCACTGTTGGTGGGAACGCAGACTGTTACAAACACTAAGGAAATCAGTGTGGAAATTCCTCAAAAAACTAGGATCAGAGTCCCATTCAACTCAGCTATTCTCCTTCTGGGTATGTTCCCGAATTAAAAATGTCATACCACAGTGATACATGTGCACTCATATTTATAGCAGCACAATTTGTAATAGCCAGATCTTGGAGACAACCCAAAAGCCCAACAACCAAAAAATGGATTAAAAAAAAGATATACAATGAAATAATACTCAGCCATGAAGGAGGATTAACTGGAGAATCACAGGATGCAACTCAAGACCACACTTGTAAGTGAAATAAATGAGATGCACATGTGTAAACATCATATTGTCTCCCCAATGTGAGAAGTTGAAAGAGTAAATAAGATCCAAAATGTACGCAATATACTGTAAAATGGGAAGAAGCTTCAAAGAGAAATTGGAATGGGGCAATGGAGAAAAGATGAAAGGGAAAAGAAAAAATATGTATGTAAAGTACTTAAGACAATTATACTGCTAATTTCTCTTAGTTCACTGAAAGGAAAAGTTTATGATAAGATTGAACAATTAAATGCCAATATCTTATACTCTGAGTAACTAAAAATAACAATATGCAATGTATTACCTTTACCCTCTTATTACCTTGTTTTGAAATTTTATTTTTCTCCCTAAAATAAATTTTTTTAAAATTCTCTTGATCTTAAAAAGTTTTAACTCCATGAATTCAAGACTGGCCAAACAAAGTAATACCAAACATGCATAACATCTCAACTTTGATTTCCACTGATTATCTTTTTGCTTGAGTATTGGTCATGTTTTCCTGTTTCTTCAGAAGGCCATTAATTTCAGATTACATCTTCTTATGTGCTGATTCCTAGCACAAATTCTAGATTTGATATAGTTTTATACAATTTACAGTAAATAAGCTCTAATAAGTACACAGAGGCAAAACATATTGGCAAATTCAGTTATGGTGATTTCTTGGTAGTCTCAATCACTTCTTGGGCAAAAGTTCCATCATACATTAAAATAAGCAGGAGAATATTTTTGTTCTGTTTTTTGCAAATGTTTACCCCTACTTTTCAGTACTTTTCTGTTAGTGGTTGTGAAGAAACAAGATGAGCAGCAGCACTACAAATTGATAAAAATAAGTATTATCTAGAAGCCTAAATGGCAGTGTGTTTTATTAAAATAACACTTGGTTATGGAAGTGATGGATGCTGAATAAATTCTGATTATTTTTATTACGTTTCTCACCTGCAGATTTACTAAACTTCCAATCTTCTAGTGTCTATTAGCTAAACTTTGTATCAATATATAAACGTTTTACCACTGCATGTAAATTGCAAGGAAAAGATGTACCATTTCTCTGTTGTATGTTGGATTATGTAGGAAATGTTTGTGAATTATTCAAAAACATGCTGAAAACTGTTCCTGTGCATGTTTTGTGCAGTATTCCTGGCATTTCCATTGATAATTTAAAAGTTTCACTACATAATAAAATTAACAAGATACAAGGAAAAAATTTATATATATACATATAATATATAGGGGCCAGGGAGTTAGCTCAATGGCATAAGCACCTGCCTGGCAAGCTCTAGGTTGTGAGTTCAATTCCCCGTACTAAAAAAACAAAAACAAGAATATATATATAGTGTATATATATAACATACATATACATATACACACTAATATATATATATATAGTTCCATATTTTCTCTCCTCTAAAATAAAGAGGAGGTAAAATTTGTCTCCTCCTTACTGGTGGCTCTTCCAGCACTCCCTGACTTATCACATCATTTTGATCTCTGCTCCTGTTTTCTTATCATTTTCTGCTGATTTATATCAGAAATTTCTCTGCTTCCTTCTTATCAGGACATTTGTAATAGTTTTATGGCCCACTGTATAATTCTAGATAATCTCTCTATCTCAAGATCTTTAATTTATATTTGTGAAACCCACTCCTGCTATACAATATACTATTCAGTTACAAAAACCAGAACCTAGATATCTCTGGGAGCCATTACTCAATCTACCACAGCACAATTCATCTTAGAAATATTAGATATATACATACATTCAAGAGTGCTGAATAATGCAATTAATGTATTTTTATGGTAATTTTACCAAACAAATAAGCATTCCTGAATGCTCCTAGCCATGGTATACTAATTCAACATATCATTCTGAATGACACTCAAAAATCTCCACTATATATTTCTGCCACTACTTAAGGTTTTGGTAAAAAGTTTATGTAAGTAATACCTGACATATATATAAAACTGAAAATGCATTATCAGTTATCAAATGATTTATTTAACAGTGACCTAGGGCATGATCATGCACACCTATAATCCCAGAACTTTTGAGAAACTGATCATAAACTGGATCCTAACCTAGGCAACTTAGCAACTCTGCAAGACCTTGTTTTAAAATAAATAAATAATGGGGCTATAGGACCAAGGATTTAGCTCAGCAGTTGAAGCACCCGCTTGGTAAGTACAAGGTCATGAGTTTGATCCCTGGTATCAAAAGAAACAAACAAACAAACAAAGAAAATAAATGGGGCTGTGGATATAGCTCAGTGTGGAAGGCCTGGGGAAAAAATTTTAAAAGATGGTTTACATAAGAGTACTATATTACTTTGCCAAGACTGCTATAATAAACTAGTACAGAAGTAGTACCTTAAAAATTTTCTCAGAATTCTAGAAGTCAGAAGTCCAGGATCAAAATGTCATCAGGGTCCTAAGGGCTTCTCTCCTTGACTTATAGATGGTTATCTTTTGTATTCAGCAAAGTTCTGAGTGTATCTAAATTTCCTGTTCTAGTCACATTGGATTACGGCCCACTCTAGTGACCTCATTTTCACTTAACTGTCTCTCCATGGATTCCATTTTCAAATCCTGTTACATTCTCAGCTACTAGGAGTTAGGATTTCAACATAGGAATCCAGGAGACAGGAGAACAAAACACAGTTGGTAGTAAGTGCTAAAGAAAAGCAGCATTCAGGATCTTCAAGTTCATAAAACACCTTTAAGAAACTAGTTGAAGAAACCTCAGATAAATAAATATTAATGAACCATTAGGAATTAGCAGAAGTCCTTTGATATTATGGATAAGAGTACCCAAAGTATCACTAAAGTCAGTAAGGATGGGCCAAAAATTACAACGAAGAGCCAAGAGTCCATAGATGGAAGACATTATTATCAAATTGAGAGACTTTTTTTTTTTTTAAATGAGGGTATTTGGGCTAGGGATGACGCTTTGAGGTAAGTACATACTTCCTGAGTAATGTCCTAGGTTCAATACTTAACTTAGCACTACCCAAAAGAAGGAGTCTGGAGGTAGACGAGGAGACTTCTGTGGGCCATTATATAATAATGGAATATATAACATAGGAACTAAACTATAGCAACCACATAAAGCATTTATTCTTCAACTATGTTCTAAAGACACTGGATTTCCCCAAGTTCCTATTCTATATAACTACATAACTGCATGACATCAAACTTCTTGCATTTCAGTTAAAACAAAACAATCAAAACAGACTGAATGTAGAAGCAGACATGAGAATCCAGGGTTTTTTTTTTAAACATAAAAAAAGACTTGAGGAAATGTAAAACAATTCTATTAATCACACAAAATTTCCTGTTTTGGTAATGGCTGTTTTTCATGAAGACGGTATTTCTATCATTTTATAATGAGTTTATTTTAATAACTGAGTTAAGTGTTTTCATTCCTGTTTTAATTTTTTATAAATGTTGTAAAATTTACCCACATAATTCAAGGCCCTTCGGATGCTCAATAATTTCACAAGAAAAAGGATCCCAAGAATAGAACACTTGAGAACCCAGAAAATTGCTTTAATTAGTCCTTTTACTCTTGAAACCCACCCTACCACCCCTGTGCCTACACAAACTAGGTTTGGCTAAATAAAACTAAATGGCCCCTAGGAAGTGTACTTACTTTAAGGATTCATTCTGTAAAGTTTCTCTCATACAACACAAAAAGATAGGGAAGGGGGCAACTCCCTTAATTTCTAAATTTTGTACAATAAATTTTAATTAGGAAGCACTGCTACACAGACAAGAAAACCAAGGGGTTATCTATGAAATCAGATCCTCAGCTTTTGATTTCTAGCTATCTGCAACTTCTACAGTTCTTTAATTTTCCTGGACTATCAGTATACAAAATGACCTAATACCCATTCCAGTTCTAAATTCTTTAATTTGAGAAAAACCAAAACTATCAATGGAAAAGGAAATCACTATGAATACTTCTAGTATTCTTTTTTTTTTTTTTTTTTTTTTTTTTTTGTCTTTTTCGTTTTTATCAGTACCAGGGATCGAACTCACGACTGCCTGCTTGCAAGGCAGGCGCTTATGCTGCTGAGCTAAATCCCCAGCCCCACTATGAATACTTCTAATCAGTCTACAAAACAAAGACTGTACCATCATAAAATGGGGTGATTCAGAAAATTTTTAAAGTTACCTTCTAATATTACTTTCTATATTTTCAAAAAAAAATGGTTGGTATTTTTATATAACCAGTATATCATAAGAAACATAATCTACTAAATAAAAAAACAAAACAGAAGTGAATATTCATCGTAGAAATAACTAGTCAGTATTTTACCAAAGAAAGCAATTAGTGCCTTCTAATTCAAGAAAGACAAAAAGGGGGAGGCACAACTATCAAAATATAAAGCTTGATAAATATAAAACATGCCAAAACATAAACAAAACTAAAAGCTTCACACTGAACTCTTCCCATAATTGTATGTTTATTTTATGCAAGTCTACAGAATTAGAGGAACTTTTCTTATTGGTTTGTTTATTTAAAGTTGTTGTTATTGCTGTTGTTTTGAGACAAGGTCTCACTATTTATTAGCTCACGCTGGCCTTGAACTCACTATTTAGACCAGGTTGGCCTCAAATTTGGGATAACCCTCCTGCCTCAGCCTCCCAAATGTTGGGAGTACAGACAACATACTGCTTAAATTTTATTTGAAGCGGAAAACTCTTAACAGACTCTAAATTTTAATTATAAGATTATACCCTAATTGGCATATAATCTATGCTATATTAAAAGATTAAAAAGTGGGGGGCTGGGGATTTAGCTCAGCAGCATAAGAGCTTGCCTTGCAAGGGTGTTGGTCTTGAGTTTGATCCCTGGTACTGGTAAAAATACAAAAATAAAAAAAAGACTAAAAAGTGGAATATTAACTAAAAATCCAATTTTCAGCATGCAAGTTAAGACAAAAATGAATCCTCAGAGCTTTTAGACATCCTAATGAAATTCCTTGTATTACCTTGACTTTCCTGAAGTAATGGCACAACAGAAACACAAATTGGAATAGCAAAGAAATGTCTACTTTTCTCTAATCAAGAACACATAACCCCAAAAAGCTGACTTCTAAGTGAATTTAGCTAGTTAGACTTAAGCTATGTTTAAGAGTTTTAAGCATTTCAAAGTAACTTACAGATTAAATGTTTCATTTTATTTAATTAGTCTGAACTTTTGTTCCATGACCCTCAATTGATGAGATCTATTCTTAAAATCTCAAATTGTATGAATTAAATTATCTTCCAAAGAATGAAAATTTAATTTGGTAAGATTCAATAGATTCAGCACAACACAGGGAACATACATAATTAAAGAGAGAAATAATTTTAAAATATTTTGTTATTGAAGAAACGCAGGCGGTCCTGCTTTGCACATTTCCAATATGAATGAATTCAGTTACCATGTTTTAGTTAAAAAGCACCACTCTCTCAACAATATAGCTCATATTTAAGTTACCACAAGAGCTGTGAGTTAGTACATTAAGTACAAATTTGCTGTTAAGATTTTCAGTTGACAAATTACCACATAAACAACAGATGGACAACCCAACCAATCATAGCACTGTTTTGAAGTTTATTTGGTAAAATTATACCTCTACTATTTGATTTATACATAAACTGCAAAGCGATCAGTAAACTACTGTGAAATTTTATATAAACAAGCTATGAAATGCGCAAACCAGCCAATGAAGATGAAAACTACAACAAAAACACAGAAAGTGATAATCTAGCAATAAAATAGAATTTAATATAAATGGGCTTGAAGAAGAAACAGCTTAAAATGTAAGAATGCTGACATCACTACACACTTAATAGACATAAAACCAGAGGAACACTGTGAAGGCAAACTTACTAACATAAATGAACAAAGCAACTGCAATAAGAATGAAAATGGTATTGTAGAAAAACAATACTCTCACATTACAGAAATTCTAAGAGGTATTCAGTAAGTATTACACACCAATCATTTGACACTCATTGCCACGTCCTCAAGACTGAGGATAGATCATTTTACACTAGATTCTGTACTATATGAAATTTTAATTGAGCAAATTTCCAGTCTGTATCAATTTTACTCTAAAATCTAAAAGGGAATTAAGATACCACATAATAATTCCACTCCTGGTTTATATTCTAAAAAAGTATCTGTATATCCAGGTTTATAACAATATTATTCACAGTATCTAAAAGGCAGAGACAACCCAGGTGCCCATATACAAACAAAAGGTAGTATATGTATACTCTGGAATATTATTCATCTTTAAGAAAGATCATTCTGATACATGTTATAACATCGATGAAACTGAGGACATTATGCAGTGAAATAAGCCAGTCACAAAGGAAGTATTTACTGCTTCCACTTGTGTAAAGTACCTGGGATATACAAATTCACAGAGATAGAAAGTATACTTAGGGCTGCCAAGGATGCAGACAGAGTCAGCTTTTACAGGTCCAGTTTAATTTAGGAAAATGAAAAAATGTTCCAGGGATGGATGGTGGTAATGGCTGCACAAAAATGTACTAATGCCACTTAGTTTGTACATTTTGTTGTTTTCTGAGACACGGTTTAGTTATGTAATTCAGGCTGTCCATGAACTCACTATGTAGCTCAGGCTTGCCACCATGCCCGACTACTTAATTTGTACATATAAAAGTAGTTAAAATGGTAAATTTTATGTTGTATCTATTTTAGCCACAATAATAAAAGAAAAGAGAAAAAGCAACAGCCTTTATCAAGCATACGAAAGTCAAAAGAATGTACCATCACCAGAATAACACAATACTTCATGTTTAAATATGAGACAAAACTCTGGGCTGTAAAATAATATCCAATAAACTTTAAAAGATTTGAATCCTATAGAATATATTTTCTGCTCAGAAATGCTAACTATAAATATAAAGAAAATATTTTCTTCATATTAGATCTCTTGAAAAGCTCATTTCTTGGGCTAGGGATGTGGCTCAGTGATAAGAGTTTTTGTCTTGCACGCACAAGGCCCTGGGTTCAATCTCCGGCACCATTCCCCCCCAAAAAAAACTTTTAAGAAACTCACTTCTTTTGCGTCTTTTTGAGACAAGATTTCACATGCAGTTCAGGCTGGCCTCGAACATGTAGTGTGATCCTCCTGTCTCAACCTCCCCAGAGCTGGGATTACAGGCATGCACTACCATGCCTGGCCCTGAACATAAAAATCTTTTAAAAGCATCAATGGATAAACAGATTAAGGAAATCTGGTATGGGGAGAGGTGTGGGTGTGTGTATTATACCTATACAATGTATGATGAATATAATTTAACCTTTAAAAAAGGAAACCTAGCTAGTCATGGTGGCATATACACTTATAACCCCAATACTTAGGAGGTTGAGACAGAGGTTTGCTAAAAGTCAAGGTCAGTCTGAACTACATGAGACACTATCTCAAAAAAAAACAAAACAATAAACAAAAGAAACAGAAGGAGAGAATAAGAAATATTCTTAAACCTAGCAGTCTATAAAAATGATAATACATTTATATCACACTCAAAGGAATTTATCCAAGAAAAGCAAGGATAGTTTAACATTAAAATAACAACAACAAAAAGAACCTAATTCACCATGTTAAAAGCATTTGACAAAATCCACCATCCATTCCTGAAAGAACTCCCAGCAAATTAAGACTACATTGTAGAGCTAACTACACTGGAAAATGATTTAGTAGTTTCTGAAAGTTAAACAAATGCTCAAATGTGAATCACTCACTCACCTCAGAAATATTTACCCCTCAGAAAACAAAAGCATTTGCCATGCAAGGTTCTGTATACAAATGTTCCCAAGGTTTTATTTGTAATAGCCAAAACATGAAATCAACTCAAATTTCTAAAAACATGTAAACATATAAACTACATAACAACCAAAACCACTCAGCAATTAAATGGATCAAACTCTTTTTACATTGAACAATACAGATGCATTCAAAATAATTATACTGAGTGAAAGAAGCCAAGTCAAAAAGAAAGGTTTTTACTGGATGACTCCATTTTTACAAAATCTAAAAAATATAATCTACAATGTCATGGCCTGACGAAAAGGAAATGGAGGGCAGGAAGGATTACATGGGAGAACAGGCTCATTATCCTCAGTGTGTTGATGGTCCCGGGGGAACATGTGTATGTCAAAATTTATTAAAACTGTAAGCTTTAATTATGTTCAATTTATGTTACCTCAAAAGCTATTAGAAAGGGGCTGGGGATTTAGCTCAGCGGCATAAGCGCCTGCCTTACAAGCAGGCAGTCGTGAGTTCGATCCCCGGTACCGATAAAAAGGAAAAAGACCAAAAAAAAAAAACTATTAGAAGAATTATACAACATCATGAACACACTTAATGCCACTGAACTATATACACAAGAATGATTTAAATAGCCAATTTTGTTATTTTTATTACAATTTTTACAAGGAACTTTTTAAAAGTGGTGGGGTTACTGAACTCAAAACTGAAGATAAAAGTGATAATTATGAGAATCAGTAAGATGAGTAAGGAACTCATATTTCCAGGTTACCCACATTCATTACCACATTCAATTTTGTCTGTGATGGGCCAAACACGAAATAGCAGCACCATAAGACAGAGCTAAAAGTCTCTTGTCACACAGTGATGTTGAAAAGCCCTTGCACAATACATTACTTGGGTGTTTTGTGCTGATACTGAGATCTAATGCACTGTCAGTAACATAAAAGGATTGCACATATATTAAGTATGCTACATACTATTTTATAATGATAATAAATGTTACTGATTTATGTATTTACTGTATTACACATTTATCATATTAGAGTGTATTCTCTCTGCTTATTATACATTACACAGCACATGTTATACTTGCAGCAGCCTCATACAACTTACATCATTCTTGAATGCATCAAGAGGCCACATCAAGTGGCTGGCTTATATTATCTAAGTTTGTGTAGATACAACTATGACTTTGCAAAAAAAAATTGCCTAAGGACAGATTTCTGAGTGGCTGTTTTAAATATACGACACTTTTGATTCAATGTGAATTTACAGTTTCTTACATGCTGTTACCTGTGAGATATGATTGATGGAAGACTCCATTCTCCGAAGCTGAGAAGCTTGGATGTCCAGTAACTGGAGTACATTGTTGGCCAATGCATTTATTTGATAAGCAACACTAGCTAGAGATTGGGTTGTATATGCTTTGGTCTCTTCTAAAGCTTTTCTCTTGTCTGTAGCCTAAAATAAAAACAAAAACAATGAATATTAACTTACTAACATTCATTAAACATAGGTTCTATAAAAACCAAGCTATAATTATTTTTCAATTAAAAAAATCACAATTCAATCAAAACTGCACCAATTTGACAACAGTATATAAAGTTTATAGACTGACAACCTATTTTCTTTATACTGACCTTGCAACCCTGCAACATTACCATGTATTAACTTTAATCATTTTTTGTGGATTACTTAGAATATTCTACAAGATACACAATCATGCTGTCTAATGAATACAAACTTTTACTTTTTTTCCTTTCCAATAGAGATGTCTTGTGTTTTTTTTCCTTGTTCTACTGCACTGACTAGGAACTCTAGTACCATAAAGAACAGAAGTATTTATTTCCACATTAAAGGGAAAAAGTATTCAGCATTTCAACATTAATCCACAGATACTAGTTTTTTCCACAGATACCTTTTAAGAACTTATGAAACTACTATTTTATTCTTTGTTCACAAATCCAAATGGTCTTAGTCTTGAGTAACACTTGGTTATTTTCAGTCATGTATTGTAGTCTAAGAGATTCACCTTCCTATTTTGAAATTTTCAGAGTATCGGTTATACACCTTCTCCTAGAAGAGTAGGAGAGAATGACAGCTTTAAACTAAGATCTATTTCTCCTTAAAGTTCCATTTTTTCTCCTGCTTCCCTTATTGTACAATCATGGAACTAAGAACTGCCAATAAAATGTTAATGGAAATGGTGCCATTTCCAGTTCTGGACATAAAAATTGCTCATTTATGCTCCAAACCAATATAGAAAAATGTAATTCTACCAAAATAAAGTTGTATTTAACACAAAATAATAGTTAAAAATGTTTCCATTTCTAAACTTACAATAACTGAAGTTTAACTTTAAAATTCATTTCCCCAGGGGGCTGGGGATTTAGCTCAGCGGCATAAGCACCTGCCTTGCAAGCAGGCGGTCGTGAGTTCGATCCCCGGTACCGATAAAAAGGAAAAAGACCAAAAAAAAAAAAAAAAAAATTCATTTCCCCAGGCTAGGGATAGTGGTGCACGCCTGTAATCCCAGCACTCAGGAGTTGAGACAAAAGGATCAATGTGAGTTTGAGGCCAGCCTGGGCTACAAAGTAAGTTCAAAGCTAGCTTGAACTGCATAATGAAACCCTGTCTCAAAAAAACCACAAAAATTTTTTAATCTTCCCAGCATTGTGTTGGGCGCAGGCGCTCAACATACCATACCCCACCCGGGACTAAGGACCACGCCAGCTTCCGCAATGCGCTACGTCCCTCTTTAAATTAGCTAACCCGTGCGCACTTCGTGCTCACTCTGTACTCTGTGGCAACTCCTGATTGGCCACAGCTGGATATAGTAGCCAGAGCCTGCGTCCCATTCCCGCCCTGCTTCCTCGTGGCAGCCTGTGATTGGTCACGGCCAAATATATAAACCAGAGCCCGCTTATATGTGAATAAAGCAGCAGTTAACTGTCGTCCACAAGAGCGTCTCCTGTCTCCTGTTTCATTGGGGCTGCGCCGGTCACATTGTAATATTTCAAGTGCTCAACAGGCACATGTGGATTGTGACCATCTTACAAAGTATAATTCTAGCCACCACTAATTTCTTCTAAAGATTATGAATCCAAAAAATCAAACCTGCACAAAAATTACTGTTACAAACTTAATTTTGTTTGTAAATTCAGTATACACGACTTAAGTCTTCCTCCTTTGTATTTGTATAAAATAAGCATTCTAGGGGTCAAAGTGGATTACAAATTAGAAGATAAAGTGTCAGGATATACCTCTTAACTGCCCTAACATGTGACAATGAAACCCATTTACTATCCGTCTTATGCCAAGAAGTTTGCTTAAGAAGTTATGTTAAGAAGTTTGCTTAAAATGAAATCAAACATGTTTAGTTTTAAAAGGAAAGCTAAATTATTTAAAACAGCTAAACAATGAATCCAAAACTAAACAGAAACTTCCTCAGGTGATTGAACTTTTATGAACAGCTCACACATAAAACTCATCTCCTACTCAGCTGTGGAAACCAAGCTTTACTAGGTCAGGATCGGCTAGCTGGAGTAAAAAATCTTTTCTTGTAAAAACATACACATCTTTAAGTCCTTTTCTAGCCTCTGAAGGTAATCTCTTCTTTTTCACTGCCTGAAATAGAAATTACTAGCTATATAAGCAATCAACCTCTCCATCATCTCTCTCAATGTCCTTCAATCTCTCCCAACCTGCTGTACCTCCCATACATCTATTTTAACTGCCCTTCCTGTCCTTCACACTCCCACCCTTCACCTACTACTATAGGAAAAATATTTATCTTTCTTATAATCAAATACCCGATTCCAAAAAAAAAAAGAAAATGTCTTTGTCATAACTATTTCTAAAAAGTAAAACAATTTAAATTAAAACATTATATGCTTCTCAAATTATTTCCTGCTTCTGACTTTGAAAGTATTAATTAGAGAAATAAAAGCAAATGAAAATATGCATAATGGTTCCATTATTCAAATAGACACATTTTTTCCATAACACATTAATGCATTTTCATTAAATCATTACACATGTATGTATAATAACGATTATATAGTCTGTAGCCCCTTCTTCATTTCATAATGCATGACCACTATGATCTTTTTCTCCATATACTACTCTTAACTACTATCCTTGTCAAAAAATAATTTTCAGTAGCTTCACGATTATGGTGATAACCCTTAAGATACCTACTCTTCTTTTAATTCCTACTTGAATCAAATTTCTCATTTGATTTTAAATCAAAGCATCAATGTACTAGGGTCTGTTTTTAAAAATTAACATACAACTTCCTATTAATCAAACAAAAGATAGTAATATTTCAAATTAAAGAAATTCAGACAGAAATGGGTATAAGTATCTTCTATTATTTCCCTAAAGTATAGTGTAATACATAGAAATATAAACATAACTCCCGGAGGCTGGGGATTTAGCTCAGCGGCATAAGCGCCTTGCCTTGCAAGTATGTGGTCGTGAGTTCGATCCCCGGTACCAATAAATAAAGAAAAAGACCAAAAAAAAAAAAAAATCTAAAAAAACATAACTCCCATGCTACTATCCTTTAACTTCAATAAGCACAGCTTTATAAATTCACATTTTACATGGTTTTATGTTTGCAAATGTTTGAATCTCAAAGCAATCAAAATTTAGTTTCACTAATGTTTTAATGAATCTAGAATCCTGTTTTTAGAAAATAAGACAGTATTTTGGTATTATAGGAAATACCAGAATACCGATATCATCTTATTTCTTCAAATACTACCACTGTTAATTTATTAAAATTGCCTATTTATTCATTTTACAGATTAATAAAACTGCTTTCTTCTGACTTGTTATTGCAGTATTTTAGCTGCATAAAAGGTCCAAACACCAACCTATAAGATAACTTTTAAGAGTGCTGTTTCTACAGCCCTGCCGCACTGAAAGATGTAATATACAGAAAAAGAACAAAGCCTATATATCTATACCGAGCATATTCTATAGTATTGGCCTCCATAATAACATGTTGGAGTAAGAATATGACAAACTAAAATGTTCTTTCTTACTCACTTTGAACCCCTTCCTTAAAATGATTTGCTTGAAAACAATTTGCTTTCTTTAGAAAATAGTAATTTCTCACTCTCCTAAGCACAAGTTATCTGACAACCTTCTTTGGTTAATGAAAGAGAAGTGTCACCTGCATGTAAAATAAATTTTTAAAGTTTTCTGACACTTTGGTCTTGAATTTTCCTCAAAACCTTTCTAGAAATACCAGGTCTATCACACCACATTTCCTGTACTTTTTAATTTATCTCTAATCCAAACCTAAATTCAAAATTTTTCCAAATTCCAAAGGAAAACCCTTATATCTGTTCTATTTTATTCTGTACGTACAGAATAAAACAGAATAAAAGTCAAAGATTGTTCACAGTTGTTGATAATCACATCTATATGTGAGTATCTGCGGCCCTGTCTTTTCCATCAAAGCATACAAACAGAAATGGCTCTTTCTCAAGACTCTAGTCTACCCTAGGTGGCCCCAATACACAGAAAATACAAGAACACCTGCTCAGTTTAAATTTTGGGAGCACCGCTACAGACCAAGGCAGCCTTATCTTCAGATCCCTCCATCCTTGTACCCTTCCGACTTACTGCCCCTCAGCAACCCTTCTGATCCTCCCCTCCATGGCTTAAACTAGCTAACCCAGAAGGAATATAAACCTTGAATTCAAAGGACAGCTGCTTTCCACCTGAGGGCTTAAAACACCCCACCCCTCAGCAAACCCGCTACCTCCAGTCTGAGAGCACTCTTGCCCTTCTCCAGAACTTGAATTACAGACATGGCAGTGAAGGGCCACAGGAGAGGAGAGTTGCTCACATAATGGCAGCCAGGAAGAAGAGAGAAGAGAGAAACTGGGAAAAGAGACAGACCTCTCCAGGACACATCATCAATGTGTCCCACCACCTCCTCCATCAGGCCCTAGGCCAAACAGAAAGTCAGCTCTAACCACTGCTGCCCCACCCATTCATTCAATCACTTGCCCAAAACCCTGTGGCAGGTCTCTAGAGGTGGTTCCAGGCTGGTCTCAGACTTGCAGCCAGATCTTCAGCCTCCTGAGTGCTAGAATTGCAGGCCTGGTGTGTGCCACCACACCCATCATCAAGAGCAGCCCTTTAAATGTTCATGATGATTCTTATGCATTCAGACTTGGCAGTTCTGAACTGAATTCCATAACTGCCATCAGCTTGAACCATGGATGGTACATATATGCCTGACCCATTCCTCGTGTATCATCACTTCTCAGTAATTAATTACAATAATGCAAAAAAAGGCATTGATTTAGCAGACCAGAAGTCATCATATACTCCAGTTTCTTAAGGAAAACATTTAAGTGGCATAAAAAATTACAATACTCTGATCTGTGGTACAACAATTGTAAACGCATATTATGTATATACCATTAATGGAGTGCTTACAATAATTCCATGTTAAGATTTAGAGAATTACTGATAACTATGAATATACATTTCTTTTAATTTAATGAAATAAAGTTGTTATAATAAACTTATTTGGTATGATAGATTAATATTTATATCTGGGCAGTAATTATTCAAATCTGAACAATTAGATTCAGTCCATTTATTGGCTATTAATTTTATTAGTAAAAAGACTGATAAAAGTGATTAAATCTATTTGTACCAGTGGTTCAAGCCAATAAGAACAAGTTAATTTTTTATTGAGACTAGGTGCCACTAAATTGCCCAGACTGGCCTCCAAATTGCCTCCTGGGCAGCTAAAATTACAGGCAAATGTCACCATACCCAGGTAGACTACATTTTTTTCAAAGCTTCACAAATCAAGGTATATCTCCAGAGCATTTCCAACAACTGGATTATTCGACTCTAAAATTTTAAGTTTCATTATAATTATATCCTAAGTAATTAACACTTTTCCCAAACTAATTCCTTTATCATCCTTTGCAATACTACAGTCTTTAAAAATAGGCTTAAGGAACAACCCAGAAAAATATAGTTCTAAAAAACAACTATATTTAAATGTATAGGGGCTGGGGATTTAGCTCAGTGGTTCAGGTGCTTGCCTGGTTAAGTGCAAGGTCCTGAGTTCGATCCCTAGTACCAAAAGAAAAAGAAAAGTACATCTCTAAATGCATAGTTTCACAGTTAACTATTAGTCATAAAAAATATATTGAGGGGGCTGGGGATTTAGCTCAGCGGCATAAGCGCCTGCCTTGCAAGCAGGCAGTCGTGAGTTCGATCCCTGGTACCGATAAAAATGAAAAAGACCAAATATATATATATATATATATTGAGTAGAAAACATCTGCTTATCTTTTCATTTATTCTTCTGATGTTAAATAATTATCTTCTCATATAAATTTATTTCTTAAAAAGAAGTAAACTGGAAGAATTGTGATGCTCAATATTGGGCAAACACTTCCACATCAAGAGTGCGATATGACAATCAATTATTTAATATAAACTTGTTATTTTCTTCTAGAAATTTACCCAAAAGAAAGAAAAGACCTCCTGAAAAGGAAGAAGAGAGGTGGAGTTGAATGGGAAAAAAAAAGAAAAAAGTTGTATCACATACAAATTCTCTGTGAAGAATGTCATCATTACATATATCTAAAATGTGTCAATAAAATCTCATTTAAAAAAAGAAGTGAAAGATCAAGCATAAACATCTCAATTTGTATGTTCAAGAATGTTACACACTAGCCAGGTGTGGTGGATGACTGTAATCTCAGCACTCAGGAGGTTGAGGCAGGAGGATCCTTATGAGTTCCAGGCCAGCCTGAGCTATAAAGTGAGCTCAAGGCCAACCTGAACTAGAAACCAAGACCCTGTCTCAAGAAAAAAAAAGAAAAAAAAAAAAAAATCACAGTGTCTTTGGCTGTAAGAGGCAAAAGAAAGAAAAAAAAGGAAGAAAAAAATCCAAATGGTTAATGACAAGAATTTTCAAAAATGTATAAAATAGAATATTATACCTCCCCAAGATGGCACCGCACAACTGCAAGACAGCATGGGCACCATGCCACTAGCTCCACAAGTCATTAGGACCCATACGCCATTCACAGTGGCAGCTTTAAAAGAATTAAAGACAGCGGTTGCCCAATATGGCGTTACAGCTGTTTTCACTCTTGCTGTTTTAAATTCTCTGGCCTGGCTAGCTCAGTCGGTAGAGCATGGGACTCTTAATCCCAGGGTCATGGGTTCGAGCCCCATGTTGGGCGCCACTTGATCTGGCCCGCGGATCAATCCATGGGGTATATACCTGGAGGGGGAACAGGGATGAATAAAACAGGGCGGGAGACAAAGAGAGATGGAGACAAGTTGAGGAGTCCAATCAAGTCTCGTTTATTCAGGAAATGGTCAGATCCTTTGTAGGCCAAGGGCGGGCTAGTGGGACAGAAAGAAGCTATGGGGTGGTTTCTGATGGGTCATCGTCACGTCTGGGTATGTGACATAAGCAGGAGAGGATTATGGTTAATGTAGGCAGGCGCATTATGTGCCCATAGGAGGGAGCTCCGGGGAGGCAGCACTGGGGCTGTCGCGCTGCTCCCTACAGTCATCAATATTTACTCAGAAGATTTATCAAGTCAGGGTTTAAACTGGGAAGCAGAGCCTCTATGATTTCCAGAACAAAGAATTTATTACAGAATTTTACCTTGAAATTATAGGAGTAGTTGAAAGCCCAAGAACAGTGAAAGGTCAGGGACTCTCATCAGTCAGCTAGAGAAGCTAAAACAAATGAGAGACTACAAAAGAAAATCTCATTACAAAGCTGTCCCTCATCAGATCTGCTACTGAGTGGCCCTGTTACCAGTGTTGACTAAATTATCAGCAATCAAGGCGGGGGGGGGGGCAAAACTGAACAGTCAAGCCACAATCCACCAGCACCTATGTCTCTCACTACATCTAGCCAGACAGAAAACTCTAGTGAATAGAGAATGCTGATTACGCAAATTCATTTGGCTAAGTCTAACCCTGTTGGATTGCCTATACAGGTAAGTTTACAAGACTCATGGTTTGAACAGAAGTAAATAGACACAGTATAAACCACTATACCACAAGCCTCTTTCAGTCTTACTAAACTTGCAAGTAGGGCTGCAGACTTAGCTCAGTGGTACAAGCGCCTGCCTGGAGTGTGAGGTCATCAGTTTGATCCCCAGTAACAACAAAAAAACAGCACCTAAAGAAAAACAACAAAAACATACTACAGAGCCAGAGAGACAAGCTCAGTGGCACAAGCGCCCGCTTGGTAAGCACAAGGTCCTAAGTTCGAATCCTAGTACCAAAAAAAAAAAAAAAAATACTACATACACAGGATCTCTTCCTTTCTTCAGGTAACATTCTTTCTAGTTAGGCGAGTCATAGTTCCCCTTTGATCTTATATAATTTGAATAGTGAAATAAAAGTAACCACTATTAAAATATATTACATGGGCTGGTGGTTTAGCTCAGTGGTGTAAGTGCCTGCTTAGCAAACACAAAGTCATGAGCTTAATCCCTGGGGGGTGTGTGTGTGTGTGTGTGTGTGTGTGTATACATACATACATACAGTTAGGTATAGTACGGGAGAAGTACTGGTAAATATGCACAAAAATTAAGGTATAAAAGAAATACATATTCGTAGGTAACTAGTCCTCATTCATAACTAGCTATGAGATCATGCTGATATTCTTCATTTTCTTCTCTACTATCCATTATTCCCCTAGCCCTAGCAGAGAATTCATCAGGTCATTTTTCCCTGGTGGAATAACCCAAACCTTATCTGCTATACCATTCCTGACTATACAATATTTAGTTTTCCCTAAATTTTTGTTGTAGAGCATGGAAAAGAAAAGGGAATTTTCTGTATTCCAGACATAATCCCCTTTTATCCCCACTGGAACCAAATTTCCATCTGACAGGATCAATCATCTTAACCAATAATCACTGCTTGGTCTGCTAGTTCACTAACATGAGGAAGCTAAAATGGCCAGCTCTTCAGCCCCCAGTTTAATAAAACCAATAATGTGTTCCCCAGTAAAAGTTGGGAACTAAGGACTCTAAACTAGCACAGGCCAGAACTGTAGAACAAAGACCCAAAAGCTTTGCTCATGGATTACTAGGGGTAGCAGTGGGAGAAATTCATTCCATTTCGATTCCCTGATTCTCTGATTTGTGAATGCTAGCAATGAGAGAAGCACCACCACTTACTGGTTGCAGTTTCAAAGAAGAGACCTTTTAAGATAATATTGTTACAACCCTGCAAAGAGTAGCCAGCCAGCTGGTAGAGTAAGTGAACCTTCAAAAGGACATTCCAGTATCATTTCAGTTTTGCTGCTTTAGGATAATGAACATAGAAAGATCAGAAATTCTATGGACATAACTTCAATGCCACATTTTACTTACAAATGAACTCCCCAGTGAGAACCAAAGGTGTTCAAATATTGTAACGTAAATAAGACCTTCTGTAAGGTCTAAGTAAGTTTTGTAAGAAACAATGCAGGTAAGGGCCTTAGCCCTTGAGATTTAACTCAGTGGCTCAAGCATTTGCCTGGCTCAAGCGTTTGCCTGGTAAGCACAAGGTTGTGAGTTCAATCCTTGGTACCAAAAAAAGAAAGAAAAGAAAAGAAACAAACAATGCAGGCAGGGTAACCAAATCCATATCCAGAATGTTATGCCAGTAAGAACAACATCCCCAACTCTCTCCTTTCCAAAGTGGTCCAATGCAAGTGTGATGGCTAATTTTGACTGTCAGCTAGAGTACAGTAGGAAACACCCAATCGCTTCCCAGCTTTCTGGCTAAATCAAATAAAGAGATACTCAGAGGTGTGATTCAAGTTGTAAGGACACTAACCTTATTAACAGATTAAATCACTGATAAATTTATAGCTCATGTGCTAAGAGGATGAAGAAAAAAGTCCAGCTGGAGGAAGTAGGTCACTGGGGGCATGTCTTTTCTTGGGCTCTTTCTCTCCTCTTCTGCTTTTTGGCTGCCATGAGATGGGTAGCATTCCTTCATCACACCCTCTGCCATTATGTAAGCTGTTTTTCTCAAGCATTTGGTCCCACTGACAAAAAGCTGACTAACATAGTAAGAAACCTACCATCTGATGCCTGAATAGTCCCTCCAGAGAAATGACACCTCAGGGGGGTCCGTATTGGCTCTCTGCTGACAGCAAGTCAGTTATTCAGCAGCAGCACAGCCATGTCAGTCTCAGTGAGGTTCACACTGCTGAGGGCATACCTAACTCCATACCTGTCCTCATCACATCTTTTCCATAAATTCGTAAGGGAAGGAGAGGGTTAGATGGAGAAAGAGGCTGAAATGCAGAGGTGATACTGAAGAGAAGCACGCGTGTGCACGTGCATGACACACACACACACATACACTCTACTCTATGCCCATTCAGATTATTCATCTATCTATTCTCCATACTCCCAATCATATTCCTCCCAAACCCATTACTACTGCCATAAATCAGAATAGATCCTCATTTCTAACTTTCTCAACCAGATGAAATGCTCAAAGCTTTACCCACTGGGAGAATAATTTTCCTTCACTACTGTCCTCTCTAAGGTCACTTCTGAGTGTAACTACTTGCAAGTGTTACCAATATATGATATAGAATCTATAACCTATGTCTAAGTTTTTTCTACTTCCATTAAATGCAACTAACTCCTCATAAGGTCACATATGTGCAATGTGAAGAACCAAAGCAGAGGGAGTATGAACTAAGTAAGGTACATAAACTGTCAATAATAAAAGCAGACTGTAAAATTGTGATGCATATGATGTTTTTACATCATGTATATGTACACACATACAAAACAAGATCTAGAAGGAAATATATCAATATATTACTGGTCATCTAGTGAGGTATTCTTACAGTTTTATACATTTTCTATATCCAATTTTTTCTATGATAAAGGAAAACTGTTTTCCTAAAATTTTTTAAAGATATGGACAATGCTATATATCTCTTAATGGAAAAAAAATCTCAGAATATGTACCAGTGTATGTAGTGTGAGCATTCATTTGGCATTACTAGTAGCTATACAAACTAATACATCCAGATAATGAAAGAAGATACAGCAGCATGTTAAATAGTTAGACTTTAAGTGATTTGTGTTTGTTTTTTCTTTTCTGACATTTCCAAAGTTCAATAGTCACTATTGAAAACCACTAGGCAAATATTCAAGAGACTAAGAATCAGGTAAATAATATAAATCACTACAATCCCACCAAGAATGGGGAAATGTAAAGAACTTGAATCTTTGCTGTTACTAAGTGGAAGAATTTTTATCCCATGACCTCCATTAATATGAATCACCTCCTTTAAAGGCTTTATTTTCTATATAGTTACTTGGGATCTAGGGATCCAACATATGAAGGGAGAGGATTCAGCTCATGGCATTATCTTTCTCTTCAAACATGAAATACTGCTATTTTACAATTACTCAAATAGATACTTGATAATATTTTTAAAGTTCCATTTACTTTGCAAACCATTTTCATTCAGTAAACTAAGCAAAATCCTGAAATGAAATAAAAACAGAGACACTAATATTTTAAGGAAGTCTGAATCCTAACCCAATGGTTTTTTGTTGTTGCTGGTAGTGGTGGTAGGTGTTTTGTTCTGAGACAGGGTCTTGTTGTGTAGGCCAAGCTGGCCTAGAACTCACTATATACACTGTCTCAGCCTCCCAAGTGTTGGGACCACAGGTATGTGCCACCCCACCAAGGCTCCCACAGTCTTTACACAGCTCTTAGCCTTCCATATGCATTTAAGGTAGGAAAGCTTTATTTATCTAATGTTCTAAACAATAAAAGCATCAAGGAGGCAAAGAAAGGCAAGGAACAAAAGGATTCTAAGAATTAAATAAGAACATCAGCTTCAAGATGAACCAGCCTCAAAAGTCAGCAGTCCCATGGGGGACTAGGATCACAAGGTGTTACTTACACTGTGTCAAGTTGAGACGTTTGTAAGTTTAACTAAGCAACTCAGCAGGGACACATGTTTACTTCCTAAACACCCTTATCCTGTTCAAGTGAAGAGGACAAGGAGATTTTATGAGTGCTACACTCACAATGGTAGGGGTGAGGGTGTCCTTACCATGTAAGGCTGGAAAAGAGGCTTGCTTGCTCTTCCCCCTTTTTGCTCTTATTGCTTTGCTGTTCTCTGCTGCTTGAAGGGCTTGTCCCATTGGCACACCACCTTGCCTTGCAGCCAGCTGAGTATGGACTAAAACCTCCATGGTCAGCCAGCTAAATAAACCTTTCCTTCCTTAATTTTGGATGTTGGATATTTTGTCTCAGCAAAGGGAGAAAAGTAACCAACACACAAGAATAGGGAAATCCTATGAGCTCTTGAAACCATATTCAGGAATTTAGACTTTATCCTGAGGCTAACAAGGAAACACTGAAGAATTTTCAGGAAAAGATGACTACTTTTAGGCTTTAGAAAAACTACTTCCGCTGCAATTTTGTAAATTGCATTGTATAAATGCAACGAGAACATAAAAATAAAGACAGGGATTCTGCTGCAATATGTACTCTGAACCTCACGTAAGAAAGGAACCTTTATCCCACTTACACGTAACAATGAGGAAAAAGAAACTGGGAGAGCTCAAGGTAAAGGAATGTCTCCAAAGACCATGGTCTTCCACTATGCCGTGCCACTTCTTAGTCCATAATTCTAAGAGAATCATATTGGTTCAACATAATTCAAAAGTGGCTTTTACAGTGAACCACTCCAAATCATCATTAACTAATTTGTGTACCACATAAGTTTCAATTCACTGCCAGGGCAGAGAGGACAATGAGAAGCTGACTTTTGCAGATAGCCAATAATGTTTTTGACCAAGAAACAACTGATGGCCCTTTTAGAGAAGAAAAAACAAAAATAATTTAATGCTTCCTAAATTATTGCTCACTGACATGACAATCTATAAGAAAAAAGTTATAAAACTGTAAGAATGGATTAACAAAATATTATTGTAATTAACTGAATTTTCTTTTTATTTTAAAAAGAATAAAACAAAACATCAGAGTAAAAAACGCAAATAACACAGGACTTCAACACAAAACAGGAAATCAACAGTGGCTACCATAATGCCTCTTGTTTTCTTCCAAATAAGTTTTCTATACCTTCATACACAATAAATTGATACAAAACAAAATAGTATAAAAGCAATCAAAAGGAAAGAATCAGAGCCTTACAGGTCTTCAAAACCAGACAACAGGAAATCAATAATGGCTACCATAGTGTCTCTTGTTTTCTTCAAAATAGCTGTCCATACCTTCACACAAACTAAATAAAATAACTGAAACAGACTCAAACCAATCAAAACCAAGAATAAATATATCAGACTTCAAAACAAAATGGTAAGAAATCAGCAATGGCTACCATGATATCTCGTTTTCTTTCAATGTAGCTGTTCATACCATCACATATACTAAAATCAATTCTTGTAAACACTTTTGAAGTTCTAGGCATATATAAGCCTATATGTGTACATGTATTCTTTCTGTATTAGAGGGAAAAACAAAACAAAACACAACCAAGTATAAGAAAAATAAGCCAGGTGTGGTGGCTCATGCCTGTAATCCCAGCACTGAGGCTGAAGTAGGAGGATCATTGCGAGTTTGAGACCAGCCTGGGCTACAAAGTGAGCTCAAGGCCAGCCTGAACTGCATAGCAAGACCCCGTCTCAAAAAAAGAAAAGAAATGAAAAATAAGCCAGAGTCAAATAAATAAACTGTAACAAAGGGCCCAAAACAATAACGTAAGCTTTCAAAACAAGGTGATAAGAACATAACTAATTTTGTTTTGCATAGTTATCTTCAAAAGTCTTACTTGAGGACTAGAGATATAGCTCAGCAGCATAGGCACCTGCCTTGCAAGCAGGCGGTGGTGAGTTCAATCCCCGGTATCCATTAAAAAAAAAAAAAAAATTTTAAAAAGTCTTACTTGAATTAACAGATATTGTCATGCAATATTGATCTAATCTTACAGATGTTAACTGTTTTCTTCCAAGAACTAATACAATTAGTAGTACAATCATGTTAGTAACCTTAAGTGTTATATATACAAATTTTTATCTTTTTTCTTCTTTTTTCTCCTTTTCCGTTATTTTTTCCTCTTTGAGCAGTATTTCACAGTATTTATTCCTCCTTTCACAGTATTTACTGAAGGTTCTGTATCTTATATACTCTTTCAGTTTCTTACACTAGGGAGATGATACAGTATTTATACATACAAATTTATTTCACTGATGAGTATGGCCTCACGTTGCATCCACTTACTTGTAAAAGCATCAATGTGGTCTTTCTTTATAGCTGAGTAGTATTCCATTGTATAAAAATACTACATCTTTTTTATCCATTTCTCAGTTGATGGGCATTTGGATTGTTCCCAAGATTTGGCTATTACAATTTTTGCTATTATAAACATAAGTGCGCATATATCATTGTGATATGATGTTTTCAGTTCTTCTGGGAATATGCCAGAAAGTGGAGTAGCTGGGTCAAATCGGACTTTCTATTCCAGTTATTTGAGAAACCTCCAGACTGACCTACACAGTGGTTGCACCAGTCTACAATCCCACCAACAGTGCAGAAGAATTCTTTTTCCCCCATGGCCTCTCCAGCATTTGTTGTTGGTAGTTTTCTTTATCCTGGTCATTTTTAGGGGAATGAGATGGAATGTCAGAGTTGTTTTAATTTGCATTTCTCTAATGACCAATGACGCTGAACATTTTGTCATGTATTTATTTGCCATTTGTATTTATTCATCAGAAAACTATGTATTCATCTCAGATACCCATTTTTAGAATGGATATTTGGATTTGGGGGGGCCTGTTTTTTTTTAATTCTTTACATGTTATAGATAGAAGTCCTTTGAGAGACACGAAGTCCGACTAAGAGTTTTTCCCAACTTGTGGCTTTTCTTTTCACTCTGCTGGATATTTCTTTTGACATGCAAAAACTTCTTAGTAAAACGAGATTCCAGTTGTTGATTCTGGGAAGTATTTCCCATGCAGTTTGATTTTTGTTCATAAGTTCTCTGTTGATCCCTATATGTCTTAAAGATTTCTACCTACTTTGTCTTCCAGCATGTTTAGCGTTTCTGTTTTAATATTTAGATCTTTCATGCATCCTGAATTTAGTGCATGATGACAGACATGGATCTAGTTTTAGTTTATAGCATATGGAAAGCCAGGTTTTATAGCACCACTTATGAAAGAGGCTATCTTTCTTCCAGTGAACATATTTAGCCCTTTTGAAAGAAAAGGTGGCTGAATGTGTTTATAGTTGTGGCTGTATCTTCTATCACGCTGATCTTCAGGTCTGTTTTTACTACAGTACCATGACAATTTTATTACAGTAGCTTTGTAGTATAACTTCAAGTCAGGCATTGTGATGCCTCTTGCCTTGCCTCTGTTGCCTAGAATTGCCTTTGCTATTCTAGGTCTCTTCTGGTTCCGGATGAATTTAGGAATGATTTCTCTAGATCTGTGAGGTTTGCTAACAGTATTTTGATTGGAATTGCATTAAATCTGTGCAACAAATTTGGGTCCATGTCTTTACCTACAGAGAACTCATACAAAACAACATAGTATAAAACTGATTTGAACAGGCATAGTGCAGTAAATGCAGGTGGCTCCCATCCTGGGCTGCCGCACGCTCACAGCCACTGTGGCCGGGGAGGGGGGGGGGCCTTCAAGCTGTTTCTTTCTAATGAATTGACCATTTTACTGCCCAAGTTCTGAAATGGCCAACACATCATATAGAAAGACATCTCTTTAGGCTCCTGCTTGAAACCAACAGCGTGAGAGCTGCCGGCCTTAATTCAAGGCCAGTCCATTTTCAATTTTGATTTCATTAACTGAAACTGGATTATTCAGTAGTTTTATATCTTCTTCATTGAGCTTTGGTAATACATGTTTCTAGGAATCTGCCCATCTCTTCTGTGTTATCAAAACTATGACAGTAAAGGTTTTTAAAGGAGGTATTGATGATCTTCTGAATTTCCACAGGGTCTGTAGTGATTTCACCCTTTTCATTCCTTATTGCATGAATTTGAGGTTTTTCTCTCTTTTTTTAAAAATAAGATTGGCTAGTGACATCAATTTTACTTATTCTTTCAAAGAACTAACTCATTGATTCATTAATTCTTTGTACTGTTTTCTTAGTCTCTATTGTGTTGATTTCCACTCTGATCTTTGTAAATTTTTTTTTTTTTTTTTTTTTTTTGGCATTGGGTTTGACCTCCTCTTTTTCTAGATGTTTGAGGTGTAGCATAAGGTTCTTTATTTGTGTTCATTCTATTTTCTTGATGTAGGAATTCATCCCAATAAGTTTTCCTCTGAGGACTGTTTTCATTGTATCCTACAGATCCCACTAAGCTGTATTTATATTTTTGTTTACTTGCAGATGTTGTTTAATTTTTTCTTAAATTTCTTCTGTGATCCATTGATTGTTCAGAAGTGTATTAGTTTCTGTATGTTTAAGGAGTTTGCAGTTTCTTTTGCCATTAATTTCCAGTTTTATAGCACTATAATCAGATAATATACATAGGATAGTTCCAATGCTTTTGCATTTACTTAAGCATGTTCTATAGGATAGTATATGGCCTATTTTAGAGACAGTCCCATGTGAAGCTAAGAAGAATGTATATTCTCTTGTTGTTGGGTAGAACACTCTGTACATCTACTAAGTCCATTTGTTCCCAAGTTTCATTCAGTTCCTTTATTTCTTTGCTGATTTTGTGCCTCATTGATCTGTGTCTTTGTGTCAATAGAATGTTAAGGTCTCTTGTTATAATTGTATTATTATTTGATTTTTCATTTGTTAATATTTTTATATAGCTGGGTGCTCCCATATTTGGTGCATATATATTAAGATTGCTATCTCTTCCTCTTGAAGTTTTCCCCTAACCAGTATGTAGTGACCTTCTTTATCTCTTTTGTTCATTCTTGAAGTTCACATTGTCTACAAAAAGAATAGCTACCCCTGATTATTTTTGGGTTCTTGTTGCATGACATACTGTTTTCCATTCTTTGACTTTCAGTCTATGAATTTCCTTTTGGATTAGATGGGTTTCTTGTATACAGCATATGGTGGGATGTTGTTTCTTGATCTATTCTGCCAGTCTGTTTCTTTTTATTGGTGAACTGAGGCCATTTACATTAATGATTTTAACTGACATATATGGGCTTATATTTGTCACGTTATCTTTCTGCTGTTGGTTCTCTACCTTTCCCCTCTGTTTAATTGTCTGCGCTGCTTAGTGGTTTTATTCTGTTGGTGTTCTTGAAGTCATAGTTATTTTTATGTCTATTCAGAATGTCTTTCAGTATTCTTTGCAGGGTTGGGTTAGTGGTCATGAAGTTCTTCAGCTGTTCTTTATTGTGGAAGTATCTTATTTTTCCATCAATTTTGAAGGATAGTTTTACATCAATCTGGGTTGGAAGTCATTTGCTTTCAGGACTTAAAATACTTCACTCCATGCTCTTCTTGATTTCCTTGTTTGTGTTGAGAAGTCTGCTGTGATTCTGATGGGCTTTCCTTTATAAGCAATTTGTTTGTTTTCTCTAACAGCTTTTAATATTCTGACCTAATGCTGAATTTCTGGGATGTTGATAATTACATGTCTGGGTGTGGTTTTATTTTGCTATGGCTAACCTCACAATTGTCAGACAGGTGCTTAAACTGCTGAGCCAAATTTCCAGAAATAAGGTCCTCTGATATCATTTGCGTTGTCACCTTCTTTTTCATTTACACTTATTAATCTTATATTGTTTTCCTTTGCATCCTCCTACAACTATTGAATTGTTATTTCCTGATTCCTTGTGATGTTTGCCAGCTGTTCCTCAGACAAAGAATTACTATTGAGAACACATAAAAAACTCAAAAATAAAAATCACACCACTCCAAATTTAAAGACCCAATTCAAAAATGGACATCTGAGATGACTATACACTTCTCAGATGAAGAAGTACAGAGAGCAAATAATTGTATGAATAAAAGTTCAACATCACTGGTCATTCAAGAGATGAAAATTAAAACAACACTGAGATTCCATCTCACCCCAGAGAGAATGGCTAGTATCAAGAAATCAACCAACAACAAATAATGGCAGGGTTGTGAGGAAAAAGGAACCCTTCCCTCTCCTGTTGGTGGGGGTGTAGACTGATGCAATCACTGTAGAAATCAGTGTGGAGATTTTTCAAAAAACTAGTAGAGGTCCCATTTTTACCCAGGTATTCCTCTTCTGTGTACCTTCCCAAAACAATTAATTAAATACATCATACCACAGTGATATACACATATCTGTGTTTATAGTGGCACAGTTTGAAATAGTCAAATGTTGGGAACAGCCCAGATGTCCATTAACTGGTGAATGGATAAAGAAAACATGGTTTTTTCATACAATGGAGTACTACTCTGCCATAAAGAAGGATAAGCTTAAGACATTCCTATATAAATTGATACACCTTGAGACCATACTCGTAAATGAAATAAATCAGACACACATGTGTAAATACCACATTGTTTCTCTGGTATGAGAAAGTGTAAATAAGGACCAAAATTTATATTAGGTATTATGAACAGGAAAAGTGTTCAAATGGGGAGGAACAAAGTAGGGGGGGGAGAGGGAAAGAAACAAGGGAAAATTAAAAAATGAGAAAAGGAAAAAATGGAAACAAAGCTTTTTTTTTTTTCTAACTTTTTTTTTTTTTTTACCGGTACCAGGGATTGAACTCACGACCGCCTGCTCACAAGGCAGATGCTCATGCCGCTGAGCTAAATCCCCAGCCCAGAAACAAAGCTTTTGTAAATGGAGAGTGGTGAAGGGACCAAAGGAAGGGTTGAGAGAATAGGAAAAAAGTCAAGTTATATCATGTACAGGTACAAATTCTCTTTGATACATTTGATCATTCACTATGTGTATCTAAAATGTACCAATAAATCTGATTGAAAAAAAATCACTGTAATTGTTGATTTAGTTTTTAAAGCATCACCCAGGCTACCAACTAGAAACATACTGAAGAAGAGGTAACAGCAGAGTCAACTAGCACACAGGACATATGCTGCAGCAAAGATCTGATAATAAGGAATTAGGTCAGGTGAATGTTTTAAGGCTTTGCTGAACAGGACGTGTTGGTGATTGTATGTGACTTGTAAGGAAAAAAATTATCAAAGAATAACTCATTGTTTTAATTTTTTCCTAAGCACATGTGTGGTTAATTGCAAATGGTTAGATGAAAGGTACAACAAGAAGGGATGTGGTCTGTTTCATACATGTTAACTGTGAGACACTTGTTACACAACTTGTTAGGGAGACCAGAGGGCCATTTGGAGCTCAGAGAAGAGTCACAGTTGTAAATTAGCATTTCAGGATAGAAATAGATAAGTGGTGATCAATAGAAATACAGTACTTTTTAAAAACTTTTCTGGGCAGCCACATTAACAAAAAACTAAGAGTCAGTTTGAAATTAATTATCATAATATTTTTATTTAGCCTAGTGTATCTAAAATATTCCAATAGGCAATCAATAGAAATTATGTATTTATCTTTGGAAATTATTTACTAATTTCTATTATTTTCTTTTTCTGTACTCTTTGGAATCTGATATATGTTTTTATACAGGAACTGCACATCTCAATCACAACATGGACATTAAAAAACTAGTAGAATTAGTAAGTTCTGTGGTATCAACATATAATTGAAATTGAGGTGCTACAGTAAATTGCACAAACAGTGGTTGAGTATTAAAATATTGGATTTTTAACATGTAGATTTTTGGAAATAGTGAAATGATCATAGGAGTTTTTTACAGTGGTGAGGAAAAAGTTTGTTGGAATTAATGAGGTCAGGTGAGTAAAAGGCAAGGATGTCAGGCCTAGCATCTGAGTTATGATACCACTGGAAGTAATGACAGTAGTACAGCAGTAATGTTAGGAAAGCTAGGAGCTAGAATCCCTAGTGAAGAATGGAAGTGATAAGGATGTTCCATTAAGTTGACTTACACCTTTAAATACTTCTATAGAATTATTATTTTCTTTGTATTTTTCTTTCAGTTGTTTGATATTTAATACCAGTCTTCAAGAAAACAGAACCAAGTTTCTCTTGTTTATTAAGTACTGCCAGTGCTTGCACATTACCTGGCACATTAAGCTCTTTAAACATTTACAGTAACCATATAAGGAGCTAGAAGTTTGGTTCTGGTCTTCCTTCTACAAGGAATCACTTGTATTTTAGTCAGGTTTTTTGTTTTTTGGTTTTCTGGGGTTTTTCCGAGACATGGTCTCACCATGTAGCTCAAGCTGGCCTTGAACTTGTGGCGATTCTCCTGCCTTAGCCTCACGAGTCCTGATTACAGACATGCATCCCCATGGTTGGCCATGGTGTTACCTATCAGAGATACTTTCTAAGTCAGTTCTTGGGTTTGCTATAAAAAATGTTTCTGACTTAGTTATACCTATTTTATCTATTTTATTGGTAGCAAATGTTATACTTAAATGTTTATTTGGGAATTAATGGCACTCATATAATCCCAGCACCTAGGAGGCTGAGACAGGAAGCTTGTGATGAGTTCCAAGCCAGCCTGAACTACACAGCAAGACTTCTCATACACTCACAAAAAATACTGTATAGATAGATGGGTAGATAGATGGATGGATGGATATTTAGTTTACTGGTTACTTTCTCTAAACTAATAGGCTCTCTTCATTTGTTAGTAGGAAAATGCCATCTGTTGTTTTTAAAGCAATAATAGTGTTCTACAAAAGACTGTCTTATTCAGCTTGCAGAGAAATGGCACACATGCCTTTTATGAAAGAGTATCAGAGTATGCAGCATAAGAGATTTATATGTGCTTCCCACTTTTTCACATAGGATACTAGAAGAATTTATTTATTCATTTATTTATTTTCGTCTTTTTGAGACGAGAGTCTTGCCATGCACTTCAGCCTGGCCCTTATAGCTTATTTTGTAACTCAGGTTGGTCTCCAACTTGCAACATTCCTCCTGCCTCAGCCTCCCAAGTACTGGGATTATAGGCACGTGCCATCAGACTAGAAGATATCTTCTATAGGGTCAATATCTAATAAAATTTGTAATTTTTCATGCTTCATCAAGCAATTTTTTTTTTGAGACAGGATCTTGCTATATATAGCCCAGGCTAGCCTTAAACTCATGGTGATCCTTCTGCCTCAGCTTCCCAAGTACTGAGATTACAGGTGTGTGCCACCCTGTCCAGGTCCTTCGAGAACATTTTAAAGTGAAACTGGTTCCTCATCCCTCTTTTCCTTTTATTCATGTAGTTGGTCAACAGCAAAGAACACAAATTGTTTTACACAGTGACGCTGCCTTGATTCATCTAAGGTCCTACAAGATTTACTCACCTTTGCTTTTGTAATGTCAGCGCAAGTGTTAACAGCAAAGAAGGCAAGTAACAGTATTATTATGAAAATACTTTTGACCTTGTGAGTATCCCTCTCCACATTCCGTAAAGGTTTCAGTGATCTCCTTCCCCTCAGAGTTTCAGAGCCAGACTAGAGAACCTTTGTGATAGCTGACTGGTTCAATAAACTCAATGCCTTTCTTTTTTGACAATGGAAATCTAAATTTTAAATACAGTGTATATTACTATATATGTTGGAACATTTCTGACTAAATTAGACTAACACTTCAAAAATTTAGTTTCGGCTGGGGATTTAGTTCAGTGGCATAAGCACCTGCTTGGCGAGCACATGGTTTTGAGTTCGATCTCCAGAACCACCAAAAAAAAAATTAGAGTTCCTTGTGAAAAAACTGTCTCAGCAAAGTACATACTATGCTAATTATTTTGGACAGATTTTTAGATTCTGGGTCTTACTGCTTTAGATATTCACTTCTGATAAAGCCCACGAGATTTAAAAATTGTATCTATGTTTCTACATATTTTACTTATTCTAAACATTTAGTAATATGTTTTTGTAAAGTTGATTTGTAGGAAGCTTTTCAAATTATAATTTTTAAGGAAGTAGTAATAAAAGCTTATTCAAATTTTAAGGAGCCAGGGATACAGCTCAGCAGCACAGTGCCTGCCTGGCAAGCACAAGGTCGTGAGTTCCATCATCAGTGTCTAAATAAACAAAGAAATACAATTTGTAAATGATGTAATAGTCATTTATTTCTAATGTATGTATGTTCCAAACTAGATTTAAAGAAATTGTTTGATAGTATATGTGCTATGTACATAATTTCCTTTTCAGGTCTAATATACACAGAGTCCACCAAAACAAATGTATGTATACTCCAGAAAAAGAAAAAGTTATATATATAAATACTTTAATACTAAATTTATTGAGACATCATGAGATAAATAAAAGTTGCCGTTAGCATTCACAACTACAAAGGTGTTCAAACTACTGATCATTAGCTTCCAGACATTTATTAGTATGGTGAACTACTGCTTGGGTAGCCTTGGTCACTGAGATTGCTACACATGCATTTTCAATTTTTTCTCTAAGAACTCACAGTATAGCAGATTTTCTGTGATAAATAACATCCTCTAGGGTTCCCCATATGAGTAACATCATTGCTGAAAAAACATCATATTAGTTTTCCTGAAGTATATTTACATTTTGGAGGGAGGCCCTCTCCTCCTCCCTTTTATTTTGTTTTGTTTTGTTTAAAACAGCATCTCATTATGTAGTTCAGGCTGGCCTTGAACTCTTGACAGTCTTCCAGTCTCAGCCTCCCAAGTGCTGGCATGACAGGTGTGTGCTGCCACAGCTGGCCAGTACTAATACATCTGAAAAAAGATTCCAAAGCAAGTGGCAAAATTTTTATAGGATCTCAAATTAGAATCATAGAGGAGTCGCAAAAGGAACACTTAGTAAAATTAAATAAACGTGTGGTTGCCTGTAATATACTTCATAGTATGACAGAATGTATCACAGTAGTTTGCCACCTGTTCAGTTATTCAGCCACTTTTTTAAAAAATTTTGTTTTCTTTCCAAGACAGGGTCTTGCTGTATTGTCCAGGTTAGGCTGGAACTGGTATCAAATGATCTTCTTGCCTCAGACTCCCTAGTAGCTGGAATTACAGTCTAGAGGCATGTTGCTTGACTGAACAACATTTTACTTCATATTAGTTTGGTCGGTGAGATATAATCCCTGCCCTTAAGTTTTTGTCTTACCCTTCCCCACCAATCAAGTAAATTACAAATATAATAAATGATATCACAGGCAAGCACATGTTGACATGCAAGAATATCAGGTGCACAACTTAGCTTAAGAGTGTCACAGAAGTACTGTTAGAGTTGAAATCTGAAAGGTAACACATGTGTTAACCATGAAGATCTGGGGGAGGGAAACAGTATTTGTGATAGGGGAATAGCCTGTGTGCAGCCCAGAGGTAAGTGAAAGCAGAGTGATTCTGAACAGGCTCTGAGCCTTTGCACTGCAGTGAACAGAGGAAAGATCATCTGTGCAGCAGTGGGAAGGAACCAGATGAAGCAAAGAATTATCAACTGTGTTAAGAATTTTGGTCTCGGGGGCTGGGGATTTAGCTCAGCGGCATAAGCACCTGCCTTGCAAGCAGGCAGTTGTGAGTTTGATCCCCAGTATCGATAAAAAGGAAAAAGACCAAAAAAAAAAAAAAAAGAAATCAACCAATAACAAACGTTAGATGGGCTGTGGGGATAAAGGAACTCCTCTCCATTGT
Source organism: Cavia porcellus (assembly GCF_034190915.1). Lineage (NCBI taxonomy): Eukaryota > Metazoa > Chordata > Mammalia > Rodentia > Caviidae > Cavia > Cavia porcellus. The sequence continues at coordinate 22,798,417 of NW_026947510.1, forward strand.
TGGCAAGAATGCAGACTGGTGCAACCACTGGGGAAATCAGTGTAGAAATTCCCAAAAGACTAGCATTGGAGGTCGTATTTGACCCAGTATTCCCCTTCTGGGTATCTTCCCAAAAGAATTAAAAACATACACAGTGATACATGTGCACCTATGTTTGAAGTGGTTTGTAATTGACAGATCTTGGAAACAACCTAAATGTTCATCAACTGAGGAATGGATAAAAAAGATGTACTATTTTTATACAATGGAGTACTACTCAGTCATAAAGGATAAATGGAGACTTATAGGTAAATAGATGCAACTTGAAAACATACTCATCAGTGAAATAAGACATATGTGTAAGTATCATATTGTGTCATTAGTGTGGGAAGCTGAAAGAAACAACATAGGTGCATGTATATGTATAGGCATATAAGAAATAGTTAAGATAGTTACACTACAGATTTCTCTGAGCTCACTGAAGAAAAAGATTTGTGCTCCTATTGTTCAGACAATTGAATGCAGATGTCTTGTGCAATTGAATGCAGAATGATTTGAGGATGAAAATAAGCAATGTATGTACCATTGTTGCCCTGATTATATGTGTCTTAGTTACTTTTCTCTCTTATTATTGAGACAAAATACCTGACACAAAGTTAGGGAATGGAAAGTTTATTTCTTACAGGTTGGAGGTTTCAGTCCATACTCAGTTGGCTCCAAGGCAAAATGACATGGCTGATTCGCAGCGATTCAAAGTAGCCACAAACAGCAACTGCTAACAGCCAAGATAGAGATTTAAGACACATCATCTTCCCACCATTATACTGTATGCTGGCTCCACCCTGAATGGGTGTGGCACTCACACCACCAATCCCAATGCCAGACTATGAACCAATCAGGCACACTAGATTCAGCCACATCTATCATTGCATGAGACCGGGGTGGGAAGGTGGGAGATATCTGACATAAACCACAGCAATGTGTTTTGAAATTTTGTCCTAGTTTTTTTTTTTTCTTTTCCTCCTTGAAATAAAATGGATTTGGAAAAAATAATTTTAGCTTTCAGAGTCTTGCTTATGGAAAGAGAAAATGTCAAGCAGCACTTTAAAACATAGGTAACTGGTATGTTCTTGTAAAATATTCAAGAAGTAAGAGTTATATGAAAAAGAAAACCTAAAATACTCCTTTCTTCTTCCTATACTCTTTATTCAATTTCTCCCCCACACACACATTTTTGTCAACTTTGTTTTAAATCTTTTTTGTACTCAGGAAGAGGTGGATTTTGGAAGATTAAGATTTCATTGGTGTAAGATGAATTGCAGAGGGAACAAAAGGAATGCAGAGCAATGTGGACTCTCATATATGTCCAGAACTAAAGTGTTTTTTGAAATGAGATAGTTTGATGGTACCGTATTTAAAAGGAGGGTAAGAATCAATCTTGGTGAAAGCAATATGGGCTCCCCAAGGAGCCCAGAGATGGATTATTTTATACCTGTATCTGTTCTTTCACCATAAAACCAAGATGCCTACAGAAGGTAATTTGGAGTCACAGAAGTGAATCTATAGACCCTCTCTTTTTTCCTGATGCTTTCCAGCTTTTACACCTCCACAATGGGACTGACAGAGTAGTGGGTTAAGAGAATAGGAACCACTCTTATGTTAGCTGGCTGTGTGGGCAGAAGAGGGAAGAGGAAACAAGGACAAGAAAGGGACTCCAAGATCTCTGGCTATATACATATAGTCACACGAGGTTAATTTAAGAGCAAGTTTCTCCTTATTTTGATGTTCTGTCAAAACCCTGTAAGTTATATAGATCACTGAGTTTTAGTTACATTTAGAATCTTATTAAAAGTAATTAAATATATAATGACTTGTACAAAGATTGAAAACCACTACTCTGTAACAGAAATATTTAGAGAGACTGCTAAAGAACATGGGTACAGTGTTTGGCAGGTGGTCTCAGGGGAATCTTCTCACAAACAATGAGTGTTGTTGAGTTTTTGATTTGTTTTGTTTGTTTGTTTGTTTGTTTTTAAGATAGGGTCTCCCTACACAGTCCACGCTGGTCTTGAACGCATTGCACAGCCTAGACTGGCCTTGAATTAGTGGCAATCCTCCTGCCTCAGCCTCCTCAGTGCTGGGATTACAGTCCTGTGCCACCACACCTGGCTGCTGAGTTTTGAATGTAAGGGGTTTGATAGTATAGGGGAAGTTGTGGGGAAAGAGAAAGAGGCAGTTACGAAGAGCATGACAGGGACAGAACTGAGTAGGGTCAGATACGAAGGAGAGTACTGGAAGAGACAAAGTCTTAGTAAACAATATTCCCAAACTGTTTTCCTTGAACTGTAGAAAACCAGATCACTATTTCCCACATTTAAAAAGAGATAACCATGTTTTAAATTTTAAAATGTTAAGAGCAAATTATGCTTTTGCTATATACTGACATATTCTAGTCCTTTGTCTAGACACATTTTGCACAGTCAACAGAAATCACTGAATAAGGGGATAAACACAGGAGAAATGAGTCACAGGTTTTGATAAACAATGGTTATGTGAGCTAGCTGTCATTATTTAGGGATTGCTTCAATTCATGGATTTATTGTTAGTGCTTATTTATTAATAAAGTGGTATATAGAGCCACTTTTTCCAGTTCAGCAGTGTACCTGCCCTTATTTTCCTTATACCTAACCCTCACTTCACTCAGAAAAGAAGACAGTATGATACTACCTGTATAAAAATGCTATCACTCTTAGATTGTGTTTTTTCCCTCGAGGAGGCTGAAGAAGTTAGTATACTATGGAACAAACATATATTTACATCACTGAGAAGAACTGCAGTAATACAGTGCCATCCCTTTAACAGTCAAGTCCTAGGACTGGCGATTTAGCTCAGCAGCACAAACGCCTGCCTGACAAGCATGAGGTCGTGAGTTCGATCCCTGGTAGCAAAAAAAAAAAAAAAAAAAAAAAAAGTTTGCTTCTTCAAGAGGTTTTGTCTCATGGAATACTATGTAAGTTATGTAAGGATCATGTTCCTTAATCTTTATGGATTTATAGAAATCAGGGCTCAACTTAGGACTCTAGTACATACTCTTTGGTCTGTGTGATGTACATGTTAACCTCTTGCCTTTATGTTTTATACAATTACATATCCAAATTTTTAGTGTGTATATTTTATTTTTTGTTCTAATAGTACTAATGTGTACACGTTTTCTGAACTAGTTAATGGCCCTACTCCTAACCAATGAAACTGGCATCTTTTTTTGGATGAGGGGAGAGATTTAATTGGGTCCCGGGCTCTTGTTCCATCTCTGTGTATGTGTGTATGTGTGTCTGTCTGTCTCTCTCTCTGTATCTCTCTCTTCAATAGATAGGGTCCTGTTATGTAGCCCTGGTTTGCCCTGAACATCTGGGTTCAAGTGATCTTCCTATCGTGGCTTCTGGAGTAATTGGAATTTAGTATTAGTAACTGTACACCTAGAATTCTCCTTTTTTATTTGGGGGTGGGAGAAGCTAATCAAACGGTGCTAGAGTTTTTGTGTTTTTTAACAGTTGTTTTTTGTTTTCTATACTGCACTGAAAGCTCACACTACAAAGCAAAAGTGACTAAGTGGAACCAACATCAAACTAAAAACATCTGCCTACTAAAGACAATAATCATTGAAATGAAATGGCAGCTTATGGATTGGGGAGAATTATTTGCAACCCATACACGGTCTATGATAAAGGGTTAATGTCCAAAATTTAATAGAGAACACATAGAACTCACGGTAGAAAAACAAATATTTTAAAATGGGCATGGTGGGGAGCCAGGGACACAGTTCAATGGTGGAGTGCTTGCCTAACATGTACAGGGCTCTGAATTCAATCCCTGATACCACACGCACCAAAAATAAAAGGCAAAGGACTTAAACACACATTTCTCTACAGAAGATGTGCACATCACTGGTCGGTATGTGAAAAGTGCTTACTCTCACTAACCATCAGAGAAACACAAATCAAAACCACTGTGGGGTATCACCTCATCTGTTAGGATACCTATTATTAAAACAATCAAGACAACAAACATTGATAAGGGTGAGGCGAAAAGTATACACATTGTTTGAGTGTGTAGGATGGAAAGACAATATTACTGAGCTTTTGTTGGATCACTGAACGGAACTGTCTCCAACATCACTGTATGAATGTCCACTTTATGTTTTAATTTTATAATTTGGACAACTGTTTCTAAGAAGACAATATGTAACCTATTAACTAGTGATTTCTTACTGTATATTTTTTTTCTTGAAATTCTGTATTACTTGTACCCTTTTACTGCTTTGTTTTTTTATGTCCTTTCTTTTTTCTCTTTAAATAAAAAAAAAAGTATACATAGACGTTGTGGATGGGAATATAAATTGGTACAGTTATTATGAAGAATTTACAGAAATTCCTGAAGAATTAAAAATGGAACTACAGTATGATCCAGCAATTCCATCTTCTGGGTATACTCAAAGAAAGTGAAAACTGCCACTTCATTAAGATATCTGCCACTTTATTTGTGACAAAGGGACCAGACATATTCACTGGAAGAAAGCCCTTTTCATAAATAGTGCTGGAGGGACAGGGCTTTAGCGCAACAGCATAAGCACCTGCTTGGCAAATGCGAGGTTGTGAATTTGATCTCTGGTACCAAAAAAATATAAATAAATAATAAATAAATAAATAGTGCTGGAAAAACTGGCTTTCTACATGCAGAAGACTAAAACTAGACCCATGTCTATCATCATGTACTAAAGTCAAAATGGATCAAAGATTTAATATTACAACAGAATCTCTAAATCTACTGGAAAACCCAGTAATTAGATATCTTTTTTTTTTTTTTTTTTGTCTTTTTCATTTTTATCGGTACCGGGGATCGAACTCACGACCGCCTGCTTGCAAGGCAGGTGCTTATGCCGCTGAGCTAAACTCCCAGCCCCGTAATTAGATATCTTGAAGACACAGGAGTAGGCAGAGAGTTCATGGACAAAAAATGCAAACTGCACAGAAAATACTTCAAAGATCAACAACAGGACTCATTAAAGTTTTTGTCCACTGATTGAGATGTTTTGAAATTTTGTTGTAGTTTTTTTTTCCCCCCTTTTATCCTTAAAATAAAATGGATTTGGAGAAAAAAAAAAAGATTTTGCACACCAAAAGAAATCACCAGGGGCTGGGGATTTAGCTTAGTGGCATAAGCGCCTGCCTGGCAAGCGCAAGGTTGTGAGTTCAATCCCCAATACCAAGGGAAAAAAAAAAAAAGAAAAGAAATCACCAACAGAATAAAAAGACAACCCACAGAATGGGAAAAATTTTGACCCAACTGTCCCTCAAAGGACTTCTATCTAGAACATATAAAGAACTGTAAAGAATCAGGCCCCCCAAATTCAAAGACCCAATCCAAAAATGGGCGTCTGAGATGAATATACACTTCTCAGATGAAGAAATACAAACAGCAAATAAATATATGAGAAAATGTTTGACATCACTAGTCAGTTGAGAGATGTAAATTAAAACAACACTGAGATCCTGTGGGGGATGAGGTGTCACTTTGTAGGCCCAACCCCCTCTAACCTGTAATTTACAATAGCCGCCCTGGTATGCGAGAAGGAGGTAGAACGGGAATGCCTGTTCTCAGTGAGCCCTCACCCTCTGGAATCCATACTGTGAGCTGGCTTTGTTTTGCAGAAGTCTTGAGGAAGTGGCTGGCCACCCTTTGTGACACTAACAGCAGACAAATTAACAACATTCTTGAGCTAATGAATTTCTTCCTGGGCTAGAGAAGTTGTGAGAACTGGTTGTGATTATTTACTTCACTTAGATAGTTTTAGAATAAACATTGTAGTCTGTCACGTTGTAGCTTGCCACAAAGAATGCCTTTTCACTACTTAATTATCTGGGCTCTGTGAATTGATCGGGTTTACTATATATGAATCCTAAAATAAAGATTGTGCGTACAGTGCAGTGCAGTGCAGTGTAACGCGGTGCAGACAGCAAAGGTGTCTCTCCTGTCTTTCTTTTCCAAGCGCTGTACCCCCCGTGTCCCGACAAGGCGTGCGTGTTTACCTTGCCCGGAGTTCAGAGTGCTCTAGACACTCACGACAAGTGGCGCCCGAATTCAGGGACTCCGAAGGTCGCTTAGGAAGGTAAGTATAATTTTATTACGGGGAAATGGGACAATCTGCTTCCTCTCCTTTCTTAAAAATTCTTAAACATTTATTATCTATATATGGCATATCGCTCAGGTCAGCTGACTTGGATATGTGTATTGATACAATTAAAGAATATAATCCTTGGTTTCCAGATGAAGGAACTTTGGATGTAGAAGTATGGAGGAAGGCAAGGGTTAGTATAGAAAGGGCTATGCAACAGGAGGAGAAGATTCCTTTACGTTTTTGGGCTATTTGGTCGGTTGTGTACTCTTTATTAAAAGCTATGGAAGATGAACATATTGTAGAAAATCTTCAACTAGAAATTAAGCCAGTTATTCAGGAATTGCCCCTCACAGAGGAGGAACAGAATGTAGTTCAAAATGACGCTATCGCTTTAAGTAGTGAAAAGGCGTCCAAACTAAAAGTAAAATCCACTACAGCCGACTCAGCTTTAGCTGCCGCAGCAATATCAAATTATGACAATCGCCCAATTTTACAGGCTATACAACATTTAACACAAGAGGTGAAACAACTCTCCGTTAAGCAAAACCCGCCTATAGTTCCCTCTGCACCTCCTCCATCTAACCCTAATTGGAGTAAAGCCAAGCTAGCTTTGGCTGATCTACCAAAATTAGGGGATTCTGATGAGGAAAAGCCTGCCTTTGCTTTCCCTGTAATCAGGCCACAGCCAATAGATGGAGAGGCAGTTCCCCCTAGATGGGAAGCATTTAATATGGATGATTTAGCAAAATTAAAAAAGGCTGTAACCCTTTATGGCCCTCAGGCTCATTACACTAGAGAATTAATAACATCGGTAGCAGATCACTATGGTAATCTTGCTCCTTATGATTGGAAAGCCTTGGCCAAAATTCTTTTAAAAGAGCCAGAATATTTACAGTGGCACATGTGGTTTATGGAAGGTTGTGCGGAAAAGGCAAGACAAAATGCTGACGATCGAGATCCGAATATTAGACTCCTTTCTTATCCCATGCTCTCTGGTACAGGTTTCTTTGATACTGTTGAGCATCAGGCAGGAGCTCCAAGAGAGATTCATGCTCAATTAAAAGATATTGCTTTAAAAGCTTGGGATAAAATACGGCCTAAAGGATCAGAATATGGATCTTGGGCTAAAGTTCTGCAAGGAGCCAATGAACCGTATGTTGAGTTCGTTGCAAGACTTCAAAATGTTATAGAAAAAACAGTAGTGGGACAAGACTTACAAGAGCATCTCTTAAAAATGTTAGCTTTTGAAAATGCTAATGATGAATGCAAAAGGGCTTTAATTCCAATAAAAGATACTGGAACGATTGACAATTTTATAAAACAATGTAAAGATTTAAATTCAGAATCTAGGAAAATGCAACTGTTTGCTGAGACCATGGCAACCACGTGGACTAATTGGCAATCTAAAAAGGAACAGTCTTTAAAATGTTTTAATTGTGGTCAGATAGGACATGTAAAGAGGGCCTGTCCAAAACTTGTAGGCAATGATCAAAAAAAGAGATCTAGAGCTCCTGGCTTATGTCCAAAATGCAAGAAGGGAAATCATTGGGCTCGTGAATGCAGGAGTAAACAAGTTAATTCAGCTGAACAAAAGGGAAACGGGAGAACGGGCCCTACCCCGGGCCCCGGACAAATCAATGGGGTAACTCTACCGTATTCTCCCTACAGCCAGCCACCCAACACAGTGCCGCAGTGGACATACCAGCCTTAAAAGATGTAGAATTAAGAGGAGGACAATCTCCCGTGAGAATTCCTACAGGAATTTTTGGTCCTCTGCCTGCGGGAACTTTTGGCTTGCTCACGGGTAGATCTAGTTTAAATCAAAAAGGCATTACTGTTCACTTAGGAATTATAGATGCAGATTATACTGGAGAAATTCAGATTCTGATGTCCTCACTTACAGATTATAAATTATTAAAGGGAGAACGTATAGCTCAACTCATTTTACTGCCTTATATCCCAATAGGATCCTCTGTTGTTCAGCGAACAGGAGGGTTCGGCAGCACTAACCCTATTAATGTAATGTGGACAGCTAAATTATCTCAACAACAACCTCTTATTAATATTTTTATTGAGCATAAGAAAATTCAGGCTCTTATAGATACAGGCTCGGATATTACTATTGTTAAACCTACTGATTGGCCTTCTCATATTACTTATACTATTATTCCATGTAATATAAAAGGAGTAAGTAAAACTCCAGTAAATACAATTGGACAAGCCACAATGCATATACATATAAAAAATGAAGAGGGTCAAGTTGCTGTTATTAAACCTTATATCTTAGAGGTACCAGTTTCTATTTTAGGAAGAGATGTATTAGAACAATGGGGAGCTTATATACATTTTTAATATTTTGCATGTTTCTACAGCCTAGGGAAATGAATCCTTTAAAGCTTAATTGGAAAAATGATGACCCAATTTGGATAGATCAGTGGCCTATGACTACTCAAAAGTTACAGACAGCGCAGGAATTGATTGATCAACAGCTTTTTCTACATCACATAGAACCATCCACATCTCCTTGGAATTCTCCAATATTTGTGATAAAAAAAAAATCAGGCAAGTGGAGACTTTTAACGGACTTACGTGCTGTAAATTCATCCTTAATTCAAATGGGAGCCCTTCAGCCCGGTATTCCTTTACCCTCAGCGCTCCCTGCTGGTTGGTTTGTATATGTTATAGATTTGCAAGATTGTTTTTTTTAACATCCCATTACATCCAGAAGATAGAAAACGGTTTGCTTTTTCAATTCCTCAAACAAATTATCAAAGACCTTATCAAAGATATCAATGGAGGACTTTACCCCAAGGAATGAAAAATTCCCCAACTATATGTCAAATTTATGTTGATGCAGCATTAAAACCAGTGCGTACACGATGGCCTCAGGTTTATACGGCTCATTTCATGGATGATATTTTATTCTCATATAGTGATAGAAATGTTTTAGAAGATATTTTAAAAACTTTACCTCAATATTTTTCTCCGTTTGGACTTGTAATAGCACAGGATAAAATTCAAAAGGAAGAAGTTAGTCATTATTTGGGATATATTCTTACTAGACAAAAGGTGATTCCACAAAAAATGTCTATTAGGAGAGATAAGTTATCCACTTTAAATGATTTTCAAAAATTATTAGGGGATATTAATTGGCTTCGTCCCACACTAGGTATTCCTACCCATGCATTACAGCATTTGTTTGCTACTCTACAGGGCTCTTCAGATCCATCCAGCCCTCGTTCTTTAACAACAAAAGCCGAGCAAGAATTACAGTTTGTAGAACAACGAATTAAGGATGCATTTTTAATTAGGATTGATCCTAAATTGCCTCTAACTTTATATATTATTAATACTTTTCAATATCCCTCTGCAGTTTTAGGTCAAAATGCTATGCCAGTAGAATGGGTATTCACTAAAACTAAGCAATCTAAAAATGTTATGCCTTATATTGACATGGTTGCAGCTTTAATTATGAATGGTAGAGCTCGTTCTATAACTTTAATAGGAGAAGATATAAACAATATAGTTATCCCTTTAACTAAGGAACAATGGGAATATTTGTTGTCAATTACTGAAACCTTACAAATTGCTTTAACAGATTTCATGGGAACTTTTTCATATCATTTTCCTAAAAGTAAATTATGGGATTTTTTTAGACGTCAACAATTTGTGGTTAATACCTTATTAGCTGTACAGCCAATTCCACAAGCTTTGACTATATTTACAGATGGATCTAAAAATAAAGCTGCATATTGGACTCAAAAATCTTACTGGGTACGTCAGACAAATTTTAACTCTGTACAACAAAATGAACTTTTTGCTATATTACAAGTGTTTTTAGATTTTCATAACCAACCTATTAATATTATAGCCGATTCGGCCTATTCTGTTGGAGTAGTGACAAATATCTATTCAGCTGTGTTATATTCTAATAAGCCTGCTTTATTGTCTTTATTTCAAAATTTACAAATACATGTTCAAAAAAGAAATCATTCTTATTTTATTACTCATTTACGTTCTCATTCTCAGTTACCCGGACCATTAGTATCAGGTAACAATGCAGTGGATTCCTTAGTTATGTTCACCACACCCGTTGAAAAACATCAATTTAATCATGCAAATGCAGGACATTTGCATCTTAAATATAAGATACCTTTTACAAAAGCTAAACAGATTGTAAAAGCCTGCCCTATTTGTAGACCATTACATTTAAAAATTATTCCCGCAGGTGTCAACCCTCGAGGAACTCAACCTAATGAATTATGGCAAATGGATATTACACATGTACCTTCTTTTGGTCGGCTTTCTTATGTACATGTAGTTATTGATACCTATTCTTCATTTCTATGGGCTACTGCTCAACAGGGAGAATCCACTAAAAATGTTATTGTACATTTATTGGAGACTTTTACAGTTATGGAAATTCCTTCTAAAATCAAAACAGATAATGGACCTGCTTATACTAGCAGAACATTTAAACAATTTTGTGATCTCCATAATATTATTCATATTACAGGGATTGAATATAACCCCCAGGGTCAAGCTATTGTTGAAAGAGCACATGGCACTCTTAAGTTGCAAATTAAAAAATTAAAAAGGAGGAGTCAGGAGGATATTCAGATACCAATACTGTTTAAATTGCAAAACAGTCCAAAAACATTACTGCATCAAGCATTGTTTATTTTAAATTTTCTCAATTTACCACAAGGTGAAATATTAACAAGAGCTGAAAAACATTTTGAACAGCAACAACAGCCTTTTGTGATTAATGAACCTATTTGGACTAAAACAGCTCCAGAGGCTGAATGGGAGAGGGGCACATTGCTCTATAGGGGGAAAGGTTTTGGTTATATCTCCACAGAAAATGGAATTCAGCAGTGGGTCCCTGGACGATGGATCAGGACCCGCGTCTCCAGATCCTGTTCACCAGCCCCGGAGACAACTCCCCAAGGAACCGGAACCGTGCCTTCAGAAGCGAGCGCGAAACCAGCTAGAAGCTGAGGATGCTGAGTTTGTTCCTATCACAGCCATGGCCAGATTACAGCTAAGAAAATCCCGCCGCTCACAGCGACCAAATTTAAATCCCCTCCCTACATGGGGACAATTAAAGAAATTGACCATAGAAGGGCAACGGCTTGTCCTTCAAGCAGGAAAGCCTTTAAACCCCGAAAACTTGTTTTTAGCTTTATGTGCCTTGCTCACCGTTGCATCGGGGACTGAGGTACCTCCGCATTCGTACTGGGCATATATTCCAAACCCCCCTTTATTAGAACCTGTAAAATGGGGAACTAGTGATATTTTACTTTATACCACACCTAGAGAAATTTTGTCAGCACCGTGGGCTGATTTAACCCCCCACAATCAAGATGATGGGACACTATTCAATTTTACTTATTATGGTAATCAAAGGCCTATTTGCATTGGGGAACCGCCTTACATCCCTCTGGGATGGCAGTATTGGATTCAACATGAAATAAAAGCAGGCAACAAAAGGACAAGGCTTCAAGCCTTGGCTGCTCAAACCTTTAATGTTACCTGGAAAAATTTAACAGCACCTGATACAAATACATTTCCTGTATGCCCTGAATTCACTTATAAAAATATTTCTTATAATCCCATAATTTGGCAACTATGTATGGGAAAATTTGCTAAAAATATTGATGGGTATATTATTTGGGGACCATTTGGAAAATTCGTTAATGGATGTGCTGAATGGAATGAGACAAGATGTAATCTCTCTGTTGTGTATAGTCTTCCAGATCCAAAGAAAATAACTGACGGAGCTCCTATATTTCAACAAAAGACGGCTCTCTTGTGGTGGGGAGATGGTGGAATCGCTAACCCTGCTGTTGCAGCCGAAGAATACCCTCATCACCTTCAAAATCATATTTGGAAGATCCCAGCCGCTATGCAACCTGTAACCTTGTACAATGTTTCATATTCAGGGACTAGTCGATCTGTATCTACTACTTATAATTTTACTAGGTTTAAAATGTATAATATTACTGTTTGTGCACCTCTGCCTTATGTCTTTTTAGTGGGAACTTTTAATTTTACACATTTTTCTTGTACTTGTTTAAATTGTCAATTGTTTACATGCTTAAATAGCACACTAAATTTCACTAAGCCTTATACAGTTATGCTGTTACAACAAAAAACTCATATTTGGTTGCCTGTAAATTTAACTCGACCATGGTCTCAAGACCCGGTAATTTCTGTTACTACTGAATTTTTTAAACATCTGTTAAAACGTACAAAAAGATTTATTGGAATAGTGGTTGCTGTACTGTTAAGTCTGATAACTGTAGCCTCTCTAGCAGCAGTCTCAGGAGTAGCTTTACATACCTCTTTGCAAGAAAAACATGTTGTCGAATTATGGCATGAGAATTCTCATGAACTTTGGTTAACTCAGTGGCAAATAAACGCCAAACTACAACAACAAATAGACCTCCTTAAACAAACAGTTGAATGGATGGGTAGAAAAATATTGGCTCTTCAGCATCAAGTGTTTTTAAAATGTGATTGGAATTCAACTACTTTCTGTATAACCCAACGACCTTATAATCAGACAGAACATGAATGGGAAATGATTAGAATGTATTTAAATGGAAACACCTCTGCCCAGGAGGAAATAAAATCTTTGCATAATCAAATTGACAAGGATTTTGCAAAGCAAAATGATGATAAATCTCTAGCACAATTCGCGCAATTGCTTGCTCAATCTTTAAAAGGATTAGATTCCAAAGGAATCTGGCAGAACATTACCCACACTTTTAGTGGCATGGGACTTAGTTTAATTATAGTTCTCATTGCCATAGTTCTTGTGTATTTTTACTGCATAAGACGAAATGCTATTAATAACCTGATCTTATGGAAATTGTTGTTAAAAAATAAAAAGGAAGGAAGTGTGGGGGATGAGGTGTCACTTTGTAGGCCCAACCCCCTCTAACCTGCAATTTACAATAGCCGCCCTGGTATGCGAGAAGGAGGTAGAACGGGAATGCCTGTTCTCAGTGAGCCCTCACCCTCTGGAATCCATACTGTGAGCTGGCTTTGTTTTGCAGAAGTCTTGAGGAAGTGGCTGGCCACCCTTTGTGACACTAACAGCAGACAAATTAACAACATTCTTGAGCTAATGAATTTCTTCCTGGGCTAGAGAAGTTGTGAGAACTGGTTGTGATTATTTACTTCACTTAGATAGTTTTAGAATAAACATTGTAGTCTGTCACGTTGTAGCTTGCCACAAAGAATGCCTTTTCACTACTTAATTATCTGGGCTCTGTGAATTGATCGGGTTTACTATATATGAATCCTAAAATAAAGATTGTGCGTACAGTGCAGTGCAGTGCAGTGTAACGCGGTGCAGACAGCAAAGGTGTCTCTCCTGTCTTTCTTTTCCAAGCGCTGTACCCCCCGTGTCCCGACAAGGCGTGCGTGTTTACCTTGCCCGGAGTTCAGAGTGCTCTAGACACTCACGACAAGATCCCATCTCACAGAATGGCTATCATCAAGAAACCACCCAAAGACAAATGCTGGAGGGGCTATGGACAAGAAGAACCCTTCTCCACCGTTGGTAGGAGTGTATACTATAGAAATCAGTATGGATATTCCTCAAAAAACTAGAATTAAGATTTTCCCAAAAAAATTGAAAACATTATACCACAGCAATATATGTGTATCCATGTTTATGGCAGCACAATTTCTAATAGCTAAATCTTGTAAAAATGCAAATGCCTATCAACTGCAGAAGGGATAAAAAAAGATGTATTTTTATATAATGGAGTACTACTAAGCTACAAAAGGTAAATTTGAGGCTTTACAGGTAAATGGATGCAAATTGAGACCATACATATAAGTGAAATAAATCAAATGCACATGTGTAAACCTTGTATTGGCTCCCTAATGTAAAACCTGGAAGAGTAAATAAGATCCAAAATGTAGCTGGGTGTGGTGGCTCACGCCTGTAATCCCAGCACTCAGGAGGCTGAGGCAGGAGGATCGTTGTGAGTTTGAGACCAGCCTAAGCTCAAGGCCAGCCTGAACTGCATAGCGAGACCCTGTCTCAAAAAGAGAAAAAAAATTTTTTAAAAAAGACCCAAAATGTACACAGATATTGTGAAAGTAAAAGGGAATGAAACTGCTGAAAAGGAAAGAACAACTGGGATGGGGAAAAGGAAAAAAGAAAAAAAAGGAATATCTACTAATCTCTGAGTTCATCAAAAAGAACAGTTTGTGCTTTTATTGAACATTTTTTCATGACTATATATTCTAACCTGATAACCTATTTTGAAGATAGTAATACACAATACACTGACCATTGTTAATCTATTATTTTGTTTTGAAATTCTGTATCACTTATTTTCTTCATTTTAAAATTTAAAAGACACCTACACATTCATAGTCATTGTAGTATTAGTTTAATAGTCAAAACATAACAATTTACACATGTCCATCAGTGGACAAGTGGAATTAAAAACCTGTATATACAATGGAATATTATTCAACCTTTAAAAGGAGTTTCTCGCATTTGTCACGACCTGGGTGAAAGCAGAGGATATTATACTAAAGTGAAATAAGGTGGGGAAAGAAAACTTGCCTAATCTCACATATTGTACCAATCAGCTTTCAGTATTATAACAAAATACATAAGACAGTCAAATTATAAGGGGAAAGGTTAATTTTGGCTCACAGTTTTAAAGTTTCAGTCTACGGTCAATTAATTGGTTTATTGCTTTTAGACCTTCAATGAGACAGCATATCATAGCAGGAGCTTGTGATATAGGAAGCCATCATCTGGTAACCGTTAGGAAGCCAAGAAAGAGAAGAGGCATTTCCTTCAAGGTTATTCCTCCAGTGACCCAACTTCCTTCTGCTAATCCAAACTTGTCAAAGATTCTGTCAATTTCTCAAAAATACCACAGGCTGACAGTCAAGTTTTTAATACATGGGATCCAAACCCATTGCACCCACATGTGCAATCTAGAAAAAAAGGTAAATATATGGGAATTAGAAAAAAATACATGATTCCCAAGGTGACTGAGTGGCTGGAATTGGGGCAGAGTTAGGTCAAAAGTTACAAAATAATAGCTGTGTAGGATGAAAGTTTTAGAGATTTACAATTCAAAGACTAGTTCATGAAACATACTGTATTTGGAATTTCAATTAAATGGATAATTTTAACTGCTCTTGCCAAACAATCATACAGCATGATAGATTGTACTATGTGCTAGAAAGACATGCAAGAGAGATCGGACAGCAAACCTAAAAAGTCATCTTTCTTTTGTAACAACCTGCTTGAGCAGAAACTTATCCAGGTCTGTAAGTGAGAGCGCATACCCAAAAGATTTAACTAACTCACTCTGTGAGAAAAACATTAGCTCCTCGCTAAAACTCATTACCAGCTCTCAGCATTGCTACATTGGGAGACCCCTTCCAGCACATGAACCTTGGGGGGGGAGGGGGACAACAATCTATAGCAATGATACAGTGTTTGATGTCTTACTTCACTGTAGCAATCATTTTTGTGTCTATCCTCTAACAGTATGCTGTGTACCACAGTATACACAATAAAATGTGAGCAGTAAAACACACAAAACATAGATAAAGCTCACCAGGTAGTGCTGATAGTTATCTAGTTGAGAAACATTATTCTATGCACGAGTAGGGAGGTGGTTTCTGTAAAGATCTCAATAATAAATATTTTAGGCTCTGTATCCATCTGGTTTGTCACAACTATTCAAGCCTGCTACTGTAGTATGAAAGCTATAGATGACATGTGGATTATCCTTTCAAAAAAATTTTTGGTAGTACTAGTATTCTGCTACATGACAGGCAAGTGCTTGTCTATGGAGCTACATCTCTAATACTCTACAGATGATAAGTAACTGAATGAGAATGGCTGCATTCTTTTTTCCACTCAAGTAGCTTTTACAATAAACCATGTAAATTAACATTTATACTAATATACATACCTTGGGGGTGAATTTTAATGGTAGAAAAATTACATCATGTTTACCAGCTATGTGCTTTAAAAATAAGCCTAAAAGTACTGCTTTTATCGCATAAAATATTTAGAGCCTATGAATGATTTCTGCATCAACGGATATGATCATGTGACTGCTGTCTTTGGCTCTGTTAATATGGTATATTATGGGTATGGATTTACATATATTGAACCACCCCTACATTTCTGGGATGAATCTAAGTTGGTCATGATGTATAATTATTTCAAGAGTAACACAATCACACTTCAAATAAAATCCAACTGTGGACTGAAAGACCATATATAAATTAGTTCTTAATAGTCTATCTGAGCTCTCTCCTATCTCCCTTTTACATCTCTCTCACAGTCTTCTCTGGTTTTCTGGAGTTTGTAGGGTTTTCCTTTTTCCTCTTTTTAATCTTTTTTTCCTTTTAATCTTTTTTCCTCTGGTTTTTAACTCTTTTTTTGTTCTTTTTGCTTGTTCTCTTCTGCTACCTTTACTTAATACTATTAATTTCCTCTTACTCTTAAACAAGATCCTTTTGTCTTTATTTTTTTTCTCCTTTTTATTCATTGGTTAATTCTTCAAATTTTCCTTCTTTCATTCTCCCATACACCACCCCTCCACAGTTTTACTAGTATAACCATTAAGTTTTATTAATCTTTAGATAGTTAACTCCATGCTATTACTATGTAAGTCTTTTACATTAATGGAAATATAGCTGTTGCACTTAGTAAAATATTTACTGTATGTCAATATTTGGTTTTAATATTCATGCTATAATTATAGATCTTTGCTATGGCTAAGAGTACTACATTATTTCTTCTTATGGTATATTAATATCCAATTTTTCTTCAATGCTATTGCTGCTAGTTTAGTTGTTATTGCCAGACTGGCACAGATGTTCCTATTAATAGGTTTTCTATGTATGCCAGGATCTAGATTACCTTTGTGTCATCTATAGCCAGTAGTCCATGTCTAGAGAATAGGGTGTTGGACAGGTGGTCAGGTTTTTGGTACAGAGGCAAAAGCCTATAGTTAACCATGCTCAGAGTGCATCACTAAAAAGCAGACATTTACTACATAGACCTCCTTATTAGTAACAAAAGTCTTTCCACTGTAAGTACCCCTAAACCTCAACACAAAACAAATAGTAGAAACATGAGAAAACAAGCTAACAAAATACCTACAAAAACCCCCAACTCCTCCAAAGTAAAGAGCCATGAAGCACTGAGAAAGAGAAAATCAAAAGCCATGCAACTGAATTACTCAAAAAGTATCACAGGAGAGTAAACAAACAAACACATACCACTAAAGTGCTCAGTGAGCTCAAAAAAGATTTAACCAAACACTTGATGGACTTTCCAATACAATCCGTGAGTTAGTACACAACACTAACAAAAAGCTAGATGAGCTAAACAACACAATACAAAACATTAATGACCAAAGAAGCAAAGAATTAGAATCCATGAAAAAAATATCAAATGGGAATCCAGGAAATTAAAAGATCTGCTGAAAGTATGGGCAGTAAAAATGACCAGTGTGAGGAGAGAATGTCATAAATAAAAGATAAAGCTGGGGCTGGGGATTTAGCTCAGCGGCATCAGCACTTGCCTTGCAAGCAGGCGGTCATGAGTTCGATCCCTGGTACCGGTAAAAAGAAAAAAGAAAAAAAGATAAAGCTGCTTCCAGAGACTCATTATTCATAGATATTTTAAAAACAAAAGAACATTGCAAGATCATGACTTCAATTCCTGGGGGAAGGGAGGAGAACATGAAAAACGGGAAGGTGAGGGAATTAAAAAAGAATTATCGTGCTGCCAGGCATGGTGGCACATGCTTGTAATCTCAGTACTTAGGTGGCTGAGTCAGGAGGACTGTTGCAAATTCAAAACCAGCTTAGGCTACGGAGTGAGGTCAAGGCCAGCCTGAACTGCTTAGCGATATCCTGCCTCAAAAAGCCAAGAAAAGAGGACTGGGGATTTAACTCAATGGTATAAGCGCCTGCCTGGCAAGCACAAGGTTGTAAGTTTGATCCCTAGTACCCTTTCAAAAAAAAAGAATTAACATTCCCATAATCCCAGCACTCAGGAGGCTGAGGCAGGGGGATTGCTGTGAGTTACATAGGGAGGACAGCCCAGTTACACAGTTCAAAGCAACCCTGAACTACATGGCCTGTCACAACACATCCCCCTCCCAAAAAATAAAGAATTAAAAGGTGTTATATAGATGTCTCAACTTCCAGGGCAGCCTAAACTGCTTCATGAGACTTTGTCTCAAAAAGACAAAAAAAAAAAAAAAGAAGTCCCAACTCCCCATGGGAAATGTAATCACCATATATATATGGGGAGGGAACATATATTCTTATTCAAAAAAATAAAGAATTTTTTTTTAATTGAAAGATGACCAGTATGACTGGAAAGAAGCAGCCAATGGAATGAAGCTGCAACAGTAAAAAGACAACAGCTATATTACACTGTTTCTCAGACCTCACTAAGAGATTTGTATGTCTTGGTTTGTTTACATTACTACAGCTAAATTCAACAGACTGAGTGACTTACAAATAACACATACTTATTTCTCACAGTCAAAGAGACTATACACATATTTCCAAGACCGAAATTTGGAAATATGTGTATAGTGTCTAATGTGTGTCTGTTGCTGTATCCTCCTATCATAAAATTTGAAGAAGCCAGGCATAGTGATGCATGCCTATAATCCCGGCACTTAGAGGCTGAAGTAGGAGGATCATGGCAAGTTCAAAGCCAGCCTTGGCTCCACTGTGAGTTCATGGTTAGCCTGAACTACATACTGAAACCCTGTCTCAAAAAAAAGAAGCTGAAGGGTAAGAGAGCCAAACTCACTTCTTTGAACCCTTTTGTAAAGGCATCTAATCCTATTCATGAAGGTGTTATCCTCTGACAAACACCTCCTAAAAGGCCCCATCTTCTCCACTCACCACTATAAGGTTTAAGTTCAACATGAATTTTGGAGAAACAACAGCATTCAAGAGTACAGCAATGTATTTCTGAGAAATCAATGAAACATTTTTAAGTAGGGCAGTCCAATGAATAGAGGTCTCTTTCAAAAACACAGCGGCTTAGCTGGGCCTGGTGGTGCAAGCCTGTAACCCCAGTACTTGGGAAGCTGAGGCAGCAGGATCATTACAAATTTGTGATCTGCCAGGCTGCAAAGTACTCTCAAGGTCAGTCTGAACTGTACAGCAAGATCCTGTCTGAAAAAGACAAAAAAATAAATAAATAAACAGCTGGGGGTGGAAGGTGTGGTGGCACCTTCCTATAATCCCAGCACTCAGGAAGCTGAGACAGGAGGATAGCTACAAGTTCCAGACCAGCCTAGGATATGAAGTAACTTGAAGGCCAGCCTGAACTGCATAGTGAGACCTTGTCTCAAAAAGCAAAAAAAAAAAAAAAAGAAAAGAAAAGAAAAGAAAAAAAGCAGCTACAGTGTCAATAAAGGATGAGGAGGAAAATGGTGATATAAAGAAGAGAGGAAGTTACAGCATTTTCTAAGCAACAGATAATATTTTGAATGCTTGGGTACAGTAAATACAGAACAGGCAAATAAATATGGGTCATTTAAGAAGAAATCAAGCCACATTGGGAAGCGGGAAAGGAGGGGAAGAAGGGAAGGTGGCAGCAGTGGCTACAACAATACTGTCATAGATGGTGCAGGAACATAAAAGTTTGGAAGATTCAAGAATGAGACACACAGCTGGGGATGTAGCTCAGGGACTTAAGCACTTCCCTGGTAAACAGAAGGTCGTGAGTTTGATCCAGCGTACAGAAAAAAAAAAAAAAAAAAAGTATGATACACAAGTGTCCGATAATTGAGTGAGTAGACAATAGTAATAAAACTTGGGAGAAGGTGATGAGTTCAGTTTCTATCATCTTTAAGGCTTAGGTACCTATGCAAGGGATGCAGCTCAGTACAAGTGCTTGCCTAGCAAGCACAAGGTCCTGAGTTCAATTCCTCATAACCCCCTCAAAAAAAAAAAAAAAAAAAAATACTTGGGTACCTGTGATTCAAACCTAGATGTCCCAAGTTGGGGTTCAGATAAATGTATCAATCTAAACCTCAATGGACAACAGATCTAATTTGGCAACGCAGATAAAAATAAATAAAATAATTTAAGGCAATGTGTACTATAAAGTATTTCAATGCAAAGCTACTATACAATTCAGAAGCAAAAAGAGATCAAGAGCCAGAGAATAGTAACAACACAGGAAAGAAAGTTTTCACAGAAGACTGAGAATTAACTTCAAAAGAAGAGTAAGCCTGTTGTGGTGGGGCATGCCTACAATTCCAGTTCTGGAGATTGAGACAGGAAGACAGTAAATTTGAAAACAGCCTAAGCAATATAGCCTAGTCTCAAACCCAAAAACAAACGAAAAGTCACCAGGACTGTGATCACACATGTGTAATCCCAGCTATTTAGAAGGATGAAGTAGGGAGATTACAAATTCAAAGTCAGTCTGGTCAACTCAGCAAGACCCTCTCTGGAAAATAAGGATGGCTGGGGATGCAGTGCAATGGTAGAGGATGACCTGTAGGTTCAATCTCCCTCAAAATAAAAAATAAAATACAAAAAAGAGAGAGAATGTGCAACCATGTAAAATAAAGCTGAGAAAACATAAATTGACAATGGAAGTAAGTGTTCAATGAATTTTGCAACATAGGAGATACTAAACATAATTTTATGTTGTAGAGATGACAAGCTAGATAGCAAAGGTTATAGAGTGAAATACAAAGTGAGATAGAGTGAGTACAAAGATGTCAATAATAGTTTTTAAACAACTAGTTAATCCATGAAGGAACACTTGGGTCAGTTGCTACATGGGTATATAAAGTCAAGGGAGAGTGTTCTAATGTGGGAAAGTGTTGAAATATTTCAATTCTGGCTGTAAAAATTCATTAGAGAGAAGAATAGAAAGATGTAAGAAAGGCAAGGGTGGATGGGACGCAGGCCACTTTTCCTCTATTATAACAAGAAAGTAGAATCACAGGATGGGAGAGCATGCCAGCTGGTATGAAGATGTAGTGGTAAGAAAGTATAGGTCTTATATAATGAAGTCTATTTCTCTACAAAATAAACAACAAAAAAGGAAAGAGTCAGATTTCAAAAGAGAGGAGAAAGTCTTAAATAGTTTATGGTGAATGGAAAAAATAAACTGACAAGGCAAAAATGATGAGCTAGGCTATGTTAAGAACCTGAGTGATAACTATGATTTTAAAATGGTATCTATACACACACTCCGTTATACTGCTTTTTAAAATAAGCATTTGTTACTCTAAGTCTTAGGGTGCTAATATTTGAAACAAAGAAGTACCTTTTTCTACATGATGTATATTAATATATTTATCTTATTTAAAAAGAAGCCATTATTCCCCAGTGTCTAAATATACTACATTCTGAAAAAGCTTCCACACTTGCCTGTTTACAGAAAAAAAACTAAACTGTAACAAATGCAATTTTATCACAGCCTGTAAAAATGATCACACAAAACACATCAGGAAAGTAATAAATGTAAATTAAAGCTTTCAGTAACATTTTTCACTAATACTTTTGTTCCCTTTATGTTTCAAGTAGATAAATAAAACTCGGATCCAGTTAAAAATCATACAAATTGTGCCAGGGGCTTAGCTCAGTGGCACAGGATCTTGTGCTCAGCAAGCACAAGGTCCTGAGGTCAATCCCCAGTACCAAAAAAAAAAAAATCACTACAAATGTCCAAATAGGCATCTTGCATCCTCTTTCAATTAAACTTTAAGTAAGAGGGGCTGGGGATTTAGCTCAGCGGCATAAGCGCCTGCCTTGAAAGCAGGCAGTTGTGAGTTCGATCCCTGGTACCGATAAAAATGAAAAAAGAAAAAAAAAAAAAAATTGAGGAAACTTTAAGTAAGAATAAAATTGCCATTTGATTTAACAATTAAAACAATCTCATTGAATTATTAGAATAATTTTCAGTTTTTAAAATGTAACATGGGAGAATACTCATTACTCATCCTATTTCATACAATAATAACGATTCAAGAACTAAAAATGTAGTCAATTGAGATCTTTAAACAAAACAAAAAAATCTTTCAAAAATAAAATACAGCTGAAATATTTTCTACTTTCGTGTACACAATGAGTTTACCAATTGTATACCATACATATTTTTAAAGGCCATTTACAAGCGTGATATTACAAGAGACTTGTACTATCTAAACCATATTTTGTATTCCTAAAAAGTTTTAAATATGTGCAATTATCTAATATTACTTTGATAACTAGAGAAAATTATACATGAAAGAAAACAGGGAGGTATGAGAGGAATACATCTGAAAAGAGACTAACCATGAGCCAAACATTGTTAAAATTATGTAATGAACACACCTAATTCGTTATATCATTCTTTCCATTTCTGAATATACTTGAAATTTGCCAACATGAGTTTTTAATTACTATCTAATAAATTGTAGAATAAAACAAAATTAGTTCACTTATACTTTAAGCCATACTTATATGCACTATTCCTACCAATACTCCTTAGCCAACAAAAAACAATTCCACAAACATTTGCAAAACATCTATGTATAAAAATTTTGCTAAGTACAGATACATACAAAAATTGGAAAATATTTAATATTCCCTTCCTTAGGATGTTTTGTTTTGCTTTCAGATTTTGTTCACAAACACGGTTCACTACCCACTACTTTTAAGTTTTATTTCATAAATGAAGAAAACTGACTCAGAGTAGGAGCACTAAAAAATGTCTTCTTTCAAAGAAAGAGATATTTACTGTTTGTATAATCAAGCCTACTTCTTTTTAAAACAAATCTCAGCCAGGGATAGTGGGGCATACCTGTAATCCAAGCAACCTAGAGACTGAGTGATAAGGGTCACTGTCTCCACCCCTAGGCTGGTCAAATCAGTAATCTGAAGGCCCAAATCTCAAAATTTTTAATGTAAAATGGAGTTCAGATGTAGCTCAGTGCAAGATTAAGCTGGCTCAATTCCCAGTGGATGGGGGATAGATATCCAATAATTTCCATTTTCCTAGGATCTTACCTTCTCAAAGATTTTTTGGAGGGAGGGGTAGTGCTGGAGATTGGGCCCAGGACTTGTCAAGAGTTTTACCACTAAGTTAGATCCCCAGTCCCTCAATAATGTCCTTTTTTTTTTTTTTTTTTTGCACCAGGGATGAAACTCACTACCTGGCACTTGCCAGGCACACACTTGTACTCCTGAGCTAAATCCGCAGCTAATGGTGTACTTTTTAAAAACAACCCCTAATTTATTACCATGTTGTCTTTTTAATTAAAGTGTAAATCCAGGTTACAAAGTGAGTTTAAGGCCAGCCTGGAATAGAAAGATTCTGCCTCTAAACAAAAAAATCTCAAACATCTGGATTTTGGAGGCTATGGCAGCTTGAGATCAAACCGTAACTTCAAAAACATTATTAAAAAAAACTAAAAGCCACACATGGGAGTGAAAACTTGTAATCCCAGCACTCCGGAGGCTCAGGCAGGAGAATCGCTGTGAGTTCAAGACCAACCTGGACTACATAGTAAGTTCAAGAACTGTCTGGACTACACAGAAAGATCCTGTTGAAAGAAAGGAAGAAAAGAATAGAATCAAAACTTTTTAAATGCCCCCAAATTATCATTTAATTCCAATTTTTACTGCTTTTCATAGCGATATTATTTTCATAACCTCCTAATGACTCATGCAACCTCTTGTGCCAGTACCAGCATTCTTCCTACTATATTCTTGCCTGTCAACTCACAAATGTCTAATTCTTAGAACATAAGCTCAGTGAAGATAAATGTGGCAAGAAGATACACAGAAAAAAAAAAGTAGCTAGATGTTGAACTACCCGAACATCTCTGTCCCCTTAACAAGTATTAGTATTACCCACCATCTAAATGGACTAATCAAAGTGCCCTATATAGAACTTTTTTTAGTATTAAAGTTACAAAAGGAAAAGAAGAGAATAAAGACATTGTTTTAATACAAAATGTTAGGCAGACAGATAGGTATTAGCACGCCCAAAGGACAACAATGGAGGAAGGGTCCAAATTACCAACTGTTACCAGTTAAGAAATAGAGACTTCAATGTTTAACATATTTATAATCATTCCCTGGGTCTCAGACCTAAAGTGAGCACGATGACATTTTAAGATTGCACATTTCTTTTCATACCTCAGTCTAGAACAAAGCATACAGCATTCCTGGCTGCCATAGCCTACAATGACATCAGGAAAGAAAATGTTTAAAGACCCTCCTGCCTTGGACTGGAACCTGGTTCAAATTAAGAAGTTACCTTTTGTAAGTTTCTTACATGAATAACATACCTACGGAAACAATGACCCTCTAAAAAAGAATACAAGACATTTTGCAATTTCAGGAGCAATCTTCCTGTGTATAAAAAGGTATCCAAACTCACTTGGTTAGGATGCCTTTGTGGCATCACCTACCTTCTCCCTTGAAATTATCACTCTCTATATATCTATTTTACAATAAAATAGACCTATGCTTTTACAAAGCTGCTCATTTGCCTGGACTGAATTCATTAGTCAAAGACACAAAAAGAACAAAGGGCCAAGGAAGTGTGGGGCCAGTTCTTCACTGTGTCAGGATCCATCTTCAGATGACACAAACCTCCAAATAATATGCAGCCTTTCAAAATATTCTTGTATTTGCAACTTAAAACTCAAAATACATTTTTAAAAGAAACATTGCCAAGAGATTTGTGAGATTCCCAGATCTGCCCAAAGAGTCTATTTACTCCATGACATCCCTGAACTAGTCTGAGTTCTAGATTCATTCAAGTGGAAACTGTGCTATGAAAAGTGCATAGGCTGCAGAGTATGCCAGTTAGAAATTCTGTCAGCCAGCTACTCACTGCATGATCAAACAAAATTTTTTAACTTTTCAAGTCCTCTAGTTTCATCTTCAGGAGAGCACTGCCTATCATTAACAGTCTGTATGGATTAAATATAACACAACTCAACTAGGAGACTGACAGTAGGTATTCAATAAAAATAATTAATTATAGTCAGCCCTCCTCATCTGCAGGCTCAGCAATTGTGGATTCAATCAACCACTGATTCAAAATATTCAAAGAAAAAAATTGTATCTGTACTGAACACATACTTTTTTCCTTGTCCTTATTCAGCACAGTATAGTATATCAAAACATATAGCATTTACAATGTATTTATAAATAATCTAAAAATGATTTGAAGTATACAGGAGGATATATGTAATTTTATTTCATATAGAGACTTAAGCACTTAGGAATTTTGGTACCTTTGCAATGCCACAACCAATCCCCTATGGTCACTGAGGTCTGTTATCCTCTTCATAAATTCGTTTTTTGTTGTTTTGTTTGTTTGTTTCTTTTGCTTTGGTACCAGGCATCAAACTCAGGACCTCATGCTTGCCAGGCAGGCATTTATGCTGCTGAGCTAAATCCCCAGCCTCACAAATTCTTTTTAACCTCTATATTGTAGTAAGTGGCCCATTCAAGATTTAGTAAAAGGAATTTAGGGTTTGGAACCTGAAAATCTAGGTTTGATTCTAGGCACTCTCTATATAAGCTAGTGAACTTCAGGTTCAATATTTAATGTCTCTGAACACAGATTACTCAACCAATACCAGGACAAAAAAAAAAAAAAAAAGAGTAAAGAGAGAGTGAGTGTGTGTGTGTGTGTGTGTAAAGGACACTGAGAGAGAACACCGTGCAGCGGCACACCCACACCTATAGTTCCATCATCTGCAGCTGGGGATGCTGAGAAAGGAGGTTTCTTTAAGCTCAGAAGTCTAAGGCCAGCCTGAGCAACACTGATTATACAAAACAAAAAAACTGGTGGGCAAGAAGTAGACTTACAGTAACTAAGTGACACAGTTTATAAACTGATATAAACTGTATAATACCAGAAAGATTAGTTTTTACTAAATCCAAAGTGTTCCTGCTCAAAAATTACCTGCTTTCCAAGATTAAAAAGCAACTGTCATGGCATTGAGTAAAGCAAGTTAAACCACCTAATTCTCAGTAATACACATCTACTGCCACTAACAATGATGGCAAACCTTATTTAGAACTTTCAGTGACAACAACCAATTACACCATGTGGTCTATGGTTTACAACCACTGGATTAGAACACACTTCCTAATCCAAATGAAGTTCTTCAACATTATTTTTAATAAGTCTCTATAGTTGTTTCTTTTAGTTTTTTGGGTTTTGTTTTTTTTTTTTTTTTTGGTACCAGAAATCAAACCCTGTGCCACTGACCTATATCCCACCTCAAATGAAGTTGCTGACAGAATTCCAGCCAGATAATTTAAAAGTTAAACTGTATAGAAGACTTTTTTCCTTACCCAACCTAACAGTCCAGATCCTAAGAAACCATTCTTAAGCATTTTTTTAAGAACGGTCTCACTGTGCAGCCCAGGCTGACCTCAAACAAGTGATAATCCTGCCTCAGTCTCCTGAGTGGTAAAACTGTAGGCATGAGACACCACACTCATCTTCTTAAGCAGTTTCTACTCCACTCAGCTTTCTTTCCTTCCTACTTCCCAAAATAGTTCTCATAGGAAAGGCAGTAAGAACTATAAAGCAGAACAAAGAAAACTGACAAAGTGTGTTCAAGTTAAGGAGTGACTAGCCAGAAGTATAGCTCAGCAGCACAAGCACTTGCCTGGCAAGCATGAGGTCATGAGTTTGATCCCTGGTAATAAAAAAAGAGCGACTGTTCTGGTCATAATCCACCAGAAAAATTCAGTTATGTCAAAACAAATAGAAGATAGAAACAGCAAAGGCATTTCTATAGTTTCTTTAGAGAAAAAAAAAAAAAAAGACTATTTTTAGAATTATTTATAACTTTCCCCCCATAAAACTCTGTCTGGCCAAGCATGATGGGGCCTGCCTATAATCATAGCTCTCAGAAGGCTGAGGCAGGAGGATAATTCCAAGTTCGAGACCAGCCATGTGCTACAAAGTGAGAGCTAGGCCAGCCTGAACTGCACAGCCAACCCTGTCTTACTAAATAAATAAATAAATAAATACCTGTCCAACAAAGCACAACAGCACACATACTCTGCAATCTTCAAGGCTGAGGCAGAAGGACAGCAAGTTTGAGCAAGCCTGGGCAACTGAGTTCCTTATTGAAATCCTATTTCAAAAACATTTCATAAAAATTTTTAAGGACTCAGTATGGTCAGTGCAGAGGCCCTGAGTTCAAGTCTCAATACAGAGGGGGCACTCACTGTAAGTGGAATCTTTTAAGAACTTTGGCCATTACTAAAACAATTTAATAAAGTCTGCGAGATTCAAAAGAGCTAATACACTGCTACATGGACTCAATTGTATTATGGCCAAAAAAGAACATCTCAATAAAACATAACTGCATTTTCAAAATCTAAGAAACAAGAAATTGAACTCATGAAATTTAAAAAAAAAAACACTCAAGCAATAACTCAACCAATAACCACTCAACATAGGTACAAAAAATATTCTCCACACACAAGTGACTATAAACTTCACATAAAGAGGGGACAGGAGTTTAGCTCAGCAACACTTAAAAAAAAAAAAAAACTCCCCCCCCCAAAAAAAAACTTTACATAAGAGGAGGTATAAATTTATGCCAGATATTATTCACAGCTCAAACAAAGTACAGATAGCATGCAAAAAGACCTCAACAGATACACAAGGGCATTTCCAGCAGCACTTGTACTTCAATCACAGCACCTACGTCAGCAGCGCCACCCCCCAACACATGAACATCCACTAGTCTTCTGATTCTGACTCCTTGTCTAAGCCCTGCAAAAAGGCAACAAGTGGCATGGGTCAATCACGCAGCCCAAAGTTTAAAAGACTATTAAGATAAATAAGCACAATTACGTACAAATTTCATCTTTTTCACTAAGATCAGAATACCTCACTCAGGTTTAGGACCACCAAAAAAGAAAGAAAAAAACAAAGAAAGCAAGCAAACTTGAGGGCAGGAACAGTGGTCCTTGACATCATTGTCTAACACAACTTACCTTAATCAGGGATATCATCAGCAAGTTTTAAATTGCTTCAAAGTTACACTATAGTGGCAGGATAAGGAAAAGAAAGGAGTGAAGGGGTAAAAAAAAAAAAAGTATTCAGCACACAACTAGCTAAAGAAGTAATAGTCAACAGACAGGTTAAAACAGGTTAGTTACCAACATCTGCCAACACACAGCAGTTACCACACCACATACTTGTAAGATTACCCAACATGCAAAACAAAAATGAGCCACCCTTCAAGCGGCAATCTACAGAGAAGACAGAACTTTTCTACAGTGGGGACAATTTAACTTCTTGGGTTCTTCCTTTTAAATTTTTGAGCAAAATAAGTTCACTTCCATTGCAAGACTTTTCTTGTAAAGCTGAACCAAAGTTTTCGTATTTTTAATACCGATAACCTACACGATCACTTTTACATTTGCGAAGTTTCCACATTCGAACAATTGTCCAAATTATACAAGATTTCAAAAGTTTTTAAAAGAGAAATATAAAGCTTGCAAAAACCAAGTAATACAGTAGACAAGGCAGGCATTCAACAAGTTTACTTAGCAGAATCCCTAAAGTAAAAAGCTTGAAAAAAAACAAATTCCTAGTGCAAGTGACAACACAATGTTACTAACATGGAAACTGCAAAATATTATAAATGTTCTGAAAACATTATCTTCCTCTAAAAATAAAGAGAAAAATCTTTCGACAACATAGAAACCATTCGTTCTTAACGTTGATAATCACACAGGGGCACTTCTTTTATAAATACTTCCGGTACTGAACTGCAATAACCCTAATCTTCCAAAGCACATTTTGGTCTTGCTTTACCAATCACAAGTTAAATTTTTATGTCATTATATTGACACAAACTGCTGTTGTACTCTCTTCGTTTCTGCTACAAACTGTTGAGTTTACAGAACTAAAGATCTACAAATCAAATCACCATTTCCAACCATCAAAACTAAAATCAAACAACCTGTAACTGCCATAAAGTTCCAAGAATCTTCTAATATGGTAACAAAACTTGGTATAGCACGTTGAAAAGCTAAACAAATGTTTGTTAACTATCTAGATTCCTCTCCTATACATTTTACTTAAGAGGGAAACCTCAGAAAATAGGAACCCAGCAAGGACACCATTCTATTTTGTTACTCAGGAAACCAACAGTAAGAACTTGTGGAGGAAGACAGAGGATTGCAGACATTCTTCCACGCAGCTAACAATAATTTGTGTTTATAATAATGAGACTATAGGATCGTGAGGCGGAAGTGAAAATGGGGGGGGGGCGGTAAACCCCTACTTGAAAATGGACGAGCAGGCAGATTTACAAACCCTCAAAGGAATTTTTCGATTCACTTCTCTCCAACGCCCTCCCCACGCCCGCTTCCTTCTCTCCTCAGGGAGGTCTGTGTAATATGACTCATGACAAAATTTTTAAAATAAATAAATAATTAAACACAGACGGACAGACACACCCTCTGGGCCGAACTGACATAATCGCACCCACCCCGCCCTGCGCGACGCGCACCCCATTTCTCCCTGGGTTCCGCCGCCGCCCGGCCGGCGCCACCTTCCCCGCGCCCCGCTCGAGTCCCGCGTCTCAGGAGCAGCGCGGCGGGCGGCGGGCGACAGGAGGCGGGCGGCCGGGCCAGGGCCGGTGGTCAGGGATCCGAGGGCGCCGGCCGCAGAGCGGGACCGCGGCGACTCCGGCCGCTCCCTCGCCCAGGTTTCCCTCCGCTCCGGCCAGCTCCCCCACCGCGGCCACTTCCTGCGTCGCAGCCCAGCCACCCGCCTTGCCCGCCGTCCGGCTGCGGCTGCGGCTGCGGCTGCGGCTGTGGCTGCGGCTTCGGTTAGGTGAGGTGAGGTGAGGAGAGGAGAGGCGGCGGCGGCTGAGGTAGGGGGCGCCCCGCAGCGCCCTGCGGGTCCCCGGCCCGGCCCGCGCTCCTCACCTGTATGTAGTTGTTTTCACAGTAGTCCGCCACCCGGGTCAGGTTCTGGTAACTCTCTATCAGCGCCCTCTTGCCAGACGGAATCTCCTCCTCTAGTAACATCTGCAGCTCTGCCATTTTCCACTCCTCTGCATCGCTTCCTCTCGCGTTAAAGAGACAGAGGCAGCACGGTCCGCGACCGCTCAGAGCACCTCGCAGCCGGGATACACACCGCCTACCGCCCTCCCGCCTGGTATTGTGGGACGGCACCTCCTCCTCTTCCTCCTCGCTGTCTCCGCCCCGTTCCACCCACTTCGCACGGCTGCCGGACCGCATTCTTGCGCGAGATTTCATTTCTTCCCTGAGGCATGGCCTTCCGGGAATTGTAGTCTCTGGTTGGTGGGCAGCCATAGAAAGCGCATGCGCCCAGGGAGCCTCCAAAACATAAATGGGAGAAGCCTAGAGAGCCCAGAAGCAGCTTGTGCAGATTTCAAAACCCGCGTGTTCTGGCAGCTCCGGAAGAGGGCGACACGAGTTGATTTTAGAAAATGGTAGCCTTCAAAAAGACTGTGAAACTTAGTCAATTTGTAAAATGTAAAGTGACTATTGTAAATTGTAAATCAGATACTCATTCCGATAAGAATTAGAAATAGAAACTCCAAATCGTTACTTCCTCTATATTCTGAGAGATAATGTAACTCGGGTTTTACTTTCTAAACTTCTACCCTCATCAGTTCATTTAGAATTTAAGAAACATTTCTCAGTTGCCAGCTGTATATCAAGCAATGTGCTAGACATTGAGGGTACAAGTCGAGGGAAGAGATTCCATACCCTTAAAGACTTTAAAGTGTGTGCACCCAGTTTGTAATAGCCAGATCTTGGAAACAACCTAAATGCCCATCAATTTAAGGAATGAATAAAAAAAAGATGTGGTATTTTTATACGATGGAGTGCTACTCTGCCATAAAGAAGGATAAACTGGACACATTTATAGGTAAATGAATGCATCTTGAGAACATATTCATTAGTGAAGTAAATAAGACACACATGCATAAACATTGTATTGTTTCATTAGTGTGAGAAACAAAGAAAAAACATGTATATGAGTATGCATATGTATATAAAAACAATAGGTAAGATAGTTATACTACTGATTTCTCCCAAGTTTACTGATGAGAAAGATTTGTGCTGGTATGGTTCAGACAATTGAATGCAGATGTCCTTTGTACTCTGGGTGAATGATTTGGTGATACAATGCTCAATGTATGTACCATTGCGGCCCTTGATTAACAAGTTTTGAAATTTTGTTGTAGGGTTTTTTCCCTTCTGTTTTTTAAATTTTTATCATTGAAATAAAATAGATTTTGGGGGGAAAAAAGTGAATGCACAACCAGTCTTGCTGGCCCATGTTAGAGACTGAGACAAGATAATTTCGAACATAGTTTGGGCAATGTAGCATCTTAGTAAGACCCTATCTCAATATAAGAATAAGAAAAGAAGGAATAGGAATGTAGCTCAGTGCAAAGGCCCTGGGTTCATTTCCCAATACTGCAAATAAATAAATAAATACACATAACCTTTAGTATTTTCCTGTCTTTACTTAATCTTAGACTTTCCTTTGCACCTATCTTTGTGTACTTTTAAAGTCATGCACATCTTATATGCACATATTTTTTTCCTAATTGTTTTTGTTTTATATTATCACCTGCTTCAGAAAAGTCTCAAAAGGCCCTTCAAGCTTTCCCTTTCACAGGATATTAAATTATTTTGATATAATGGGCCATGGAAAGTATTGTCCAACTAATTTAAATATCATTTTTAAAATTGTTCAGCAGGGCATAATGGTGCCCCTCTGTAATTTCAGCACTCTGGAAGCAATAACATGAAGAGTCTAAAGCCAGTATGAGCTGCACACAATTGTAAGACCAGCATGGACCACATGGCGAGAACCTGTTTAACAATATAAAAAACCCAGTTTCATTTCTGTCCATGAATCCATTTAGAATCACAACTATAGGAATAATAACATTGCTCAACCAATTTTAAAGGCTGAATGGATAGATATTTCTACACTATTGCCTTTATGAGGGTCTATAAAATGTTCAACCACTGTAAAAAAAATTTACATCTTCTACATAAAAGACATAACGTCTGCTAGTTGCTAGATTCTCCATCAAGGGTTTTATACTTCATAAATTGATAAATGGATTACTTTGCATGATCCCTGGAAAAAGCATAAGGATCTTACCTTAATACTTATCATTAACCAAAACATAATGTAATACAAATTATTACCATTTCATGTATTATTGATCTTGATCTCTACATGGGCCTATTTTAATTATGTGTTATGGTTGATACATTGGGTCAACCTGAGAACCAGGATCCTTACTTTGTAAATATACTCATTTTGTGCAAGAGGAGAGGTCACAGATTTTCTAAATGCTACATCCACCCTGGAGAGAAGGAGTGGCCTGTGTACAATGTAAGGGAGGAAAAGAGGCTAGCTCTTGCTCACTTTTGCTCTGGTTGCTTTTGCTGTCTACTGCCACCTTGAAGTGTCATTTCTATGACATGCCACCCTGCCTTGGAGCCAGAGGATTATAGACTGAAACCTCCACAGGAGGCTAAATAAACCTTTCCTTCCTTCATTTTGAGTGTTGGGTAATTTGTCCCAGCAATGAGAGAAAAGTAACCAAGACACTATGGAATATATACATAATAGCATATATACTTGTACATACTGACATAAAATTTCACAGAACTAAATAGTATATGCTCTAATATTTTCTACTGCCATCACACTTCATTTTAACATAACACTAACAGGAACCATTACATTGATGCTATGACCTACAGAAGATAAGGAGTCATATATATCCTTAAAGCACTAATCTCAATACAGAATTTAAATGCACCTAAATGTCATTCAAAAGATGATCATAGCTCACACACCTAAACCACAATTATGCTAGTTTTTTGAAAAAGCATAAAGTTGTGAAATATAAGAAACAATGAAAATGAACTTGGTGAAGTTGATTACCTATGGCTTAACAAAATAACAATTTTTTTCAAGTCAAAAAATAAAATATCTGGGGCTGGGGGTTTTAGCTCAGCGGCATAAGCGCCTGCCTTGAAAGCAGGCAGTCGTGAGTTCGATCCCCGGTACCGATAAAAAGGAAAAAGACAAAAAAAATTTAAAAATATAAATAAATAAATAAATAAAATATCTGTGCCTGGTGTGGTGCTGCACGCCTGTGATCCCAGGTCTGAGGAGGCTAAGGCAGGAGCATCACTGTGGATTTTGAGGCCATCCTGGGCTACACAGTAAGTTCAATCCAGCCTGAACTGTACAGCAAGAGATTATTTCAAAAAATAAAACAATAGCCTAAAGAAAACCATGACTCAGTAACAATATTAAGTTGTTTAAAATAAAGGTTTAAAAAAAAGTGAAGAGGTACATTTAATTATAACTATGGAATACTTCCTCAATAAAATATATTTATCATGTCTTTTTAGCTATAAACATCAAGCCTCTCAATATAAAAAGCAAAAATTTACAAAAAAAAAAATTGATGTCTGAGGTAAGAGGATCGCTGCGAGTTTGAGGCCTGGGCTACAAAATGAGTTCAAGACCAGCCTGAAATGTATACTGAAACCATGTCTCAAAAATATTTTTAAAAAATTGATGCATCAAAGGTCCATGCCAGGCATGGTGACACATGCCTATAATCCCCGTGTTGGAAGGCTGAGGCAGGAAGATCTTTGTGGGTTCAAGGCCAACCTAGGCTACATAGTAAGACCCTGTCTCAAAAAGCAAACAAAAAATGTCACTTAATGGAATATTTTAATACATCCCTATCAGAAACCAAAGAAGTAAATAGAAAGTTAAGATATAACTACTTGCAGAATAAAATTAGCCGATATTAATAATACTAGAAATAAATATTCCAGAACCAGATAAAATAATACATAGCAATTCTATTTACATCTGCTTCAACTTAACTGGAGTGGAGGAGGAGAAAAATTGTGTCTATATTCAAATTTGTGCAGCAATGTGGGTTTCAAACTGTCTTTTAAAAAGCATTTTAATATGAGATTGAAAATCTTCACTGAAGTAGATTGTAGACCAAATGAAAGAGCTAAAACTATAAAATTTCTAGAATAAAATATAACAGGAAAACCTGAATGCATTTGGTTTAAGCAAAGATTAACTAAATAGGTCATAGGCACATGAAATGCAAAATGTAAAAAGGGTGAATTGAATTTCAGCAAAATTTATGGCTCAGCACCTACCTGGCAAGCTTGGGGTCCTGAGTTTGGATCCCTGTAACCAAAAAAAAAAAAAAAAAAAGACTCCATTAAGAAAATATGGCTGAGGGTGCAGCTCAATAGAGGTCCACTTTCCTGGCATGAGCAGAATCCTGGGGTTAGTCCCCAAACCATAGAAGAAGGAGAATGAGAAGGAAGAAGAAGAGAGAGGGAAGAGAAAGAGGAACCATATAATCTATGAGTCCATTTATATGAAATTTTAGAAAAGGCAAAAATGCAGTGGTAGAAGTCAGACCAGACTTGGCCAGAGATCAGAGAGTCAATGGGAAGTTAGTCCAGAGTTACACAAGTGAACTTTCAGAGGTGACAGAAATGTTCCAGACCATGGATGTAGAGGTGTTATACGACTACAGACATTTGTCAGGTTGTAAGTATTAACTATATGTGGCACACACCTGCAATCTCAGCACTGAGGAGGCTGGAGAGAGTTCAAGGCCACCCAAACTAGTGCCATCTCAAAATTTTTTTAAAACCCTGTATTAATATAAGTAAATTATATTTCTGTGCAACTAATCAAAGAAAGTGTAAAGAAGAGGAAAAAAATTGCTTACTTCAAATATTAAAAACAAAAATTTGCCAGGCATGGCAACTCACACCTGTAATCCCAGCACTCAGGAGGCTGAGGCAGGAGGATTGTTGCAAGTTTGATACCAGCCTGAACTGCATAGTGAAACTCTATCTCAAAAAGACCAAAAAAAATTTTTTTACATATCATTCTTGTCTTTGTTCTGCAATGAAAAGTTACACAGGATGAAAAAATATAGGAATGCTTGCTTTTCCAAGTAGTAGGGGTGCTTAAATAGTTACCATGTTGAGACTTGCAAAGGACCAAGTATGGTGGTACACACTTATGATTCCAACACTGAGGAGGCTGAGACTGAAGGATCACTGTGAGTCAAGGCCAGCCCAGGCTACAACATCAGCCTGAACTGCACAGTGAGACTTTGCCTAAAAAAAAAAAAAAAAAAAAAAAAAAAAAAAAAAAAAATTGGCGGAGGGTTTTGTTATACTAAGATGTTGAAAAATTAAAATAGTTATTAACAAAAATAGTTAATTGAAAAGATAGTTATTAGCAGTATTGTCATTCTGTGCTGAGCTCATTACCCTAGTAACCAAGCACCAGCACACAGTTATAGATTAACTGACCACGTCATCATGCTGTTCTGTATGCATCATTCCCCCCACCCCCACCCCAGTAACCTGTTTGCTGTGTTAACCTTTGTTCCCTTTATAAGAGACAAATGATGCTATGTCAACCATTGTTCCCTATATGAGAGACAAATGTCCCTGGAATTGGCAGACCAAGGACTATGAATTAGCTAACCATCCACTGTGAAATGCCTCTGACCTTAAGCAAAAGGGAATAAAGGCCCACCTTTTTTCTGTTTCTCGTCACTATGTACTTAATGATCAATGAGCTAATCATAAATGAATTATAAAAATCAGTCAAAATTCTAACTCAGTTGCACAGCTTTGCAAATTCCATCTGCACTGTGTCACTGGGCCAGCTAAAACAAAAGCGCTTCTTCTTAACAGGACGTAGTTTTGCCCCATTGTTTTTTCATCTCGGGGGTCTTGCCCCATTTTTCATCTCATGGGGCCTTGTTTTTTGGGTGGGTTACAACATTTGGGGGCTCTCCAAGATTACACGAAGACCCCTCCCCACATTTTTTCAATGATCGATCAGCTTGAACCATCTGTAAGTATTTGGGTCTTTCGTTCTTTATAATTTGAGTGTGCATGTTTGAAATTGCAGACGAGCTTGGCTGGCTCCTTGTGCACCAGAGCGGGAGGCCCATTTGTGATTTGGGATTTTTACCCATTTGTTTTTGTGCTTGGTATATTTTTACTGTAGAGCCATTTGTTCGTTTGAATCTGTTACCTCAGTACTAATAGTCAGATTTCTTTTTTCTCTTAAACTACTGTTGCAGGTTCCATGCAGCTTATTGGACTTAAGGGTCATAATGAAAATTTATTTCTCTTTAGGTTGCCGAACCGCGGACAGAAAAACCTTTGTTTGTGTCTTTAATGTTGGTCTTGTCTTTTGTGGCACCTTGTTTAATGTTGTAGTCCTCAACTGATTGTGTACAACATCAGCATGCCTTTAAAAGTATTTTCTTAGGGGCTGGGGATTTAGCTCAGCGGCATAAGCGCCTGCCTTGCAAGCAGGCAGTTGTGAGTTCAATCCTTGGTACCGATAAAAAGGAAAAAGCCAAAAAAAAAAAGGTACTTTTCTTTCTGGTTAAAATGTAAATATATATGTATATATATACATATATATTTACATATATATGTTTATGTTTTTTAAAATCATATTGACTTTATCAAGTAAAGCCAGGTCATACTGTTATTGAGCCAGTTTGAAAAGTTACAGTTTTTAAAGTATAACATTTTAAGATGGTAAAAAGACATAAAATGATTTAATATATTTTCGACTACTAAGAAAGTCACTTCAAGGATTTTGTTAAAAGCTTTAATATTATCTAAAAGCTAGAAAACAGGTAATTGACTGGTAATAAGTAAAAAACAGATTAAAACAAATGTGTTCACAATTTGACAGAATTGGATCAGTAAACCTTTACTGCAAAATGTTTTCATTAAAATACTATTATATTCTAAAAAGGGGGAGGCTCTGTCTTTTCCACTCATCACACCACTTGGGATGATTGCCAGCAGATTTTGCAGGTTTTGTTTATAGTAGAAGAGAGAGACAACATTCATGCTGCTAAATAAAAAGCTGTATGCATTCCAGATGAAAACCTATCCTCTGATCCTGAATACTAGAACCAGGTTTTCCCTTTGTCCCGCCCCAATGGAACGCTGCCAGAAAACCCACCAATTTGTCCAAGGTAGCAGAGGTGAGACAATTGGATGATGAGTTCCCCCGGGGTTTCTGGAGAGATTGCTAGAGGCCTATTACATTTGTACACCCAAAGATCTGGTAGCACCTGAAAACAAGGGCCATTAATAATGCCTTTGTAACTGTCAGTCCCTGATATTAAGCAAAAATTGCAAAGGCTTAAGAGATTTGAGGAAATGCCCCTCAGTTAGGTATTAGAGTTTGCTTAAAATTGACTCTTTCCTCCCAGCTGGTGCAAGCCATTCAACAGATTCCAGTTCCCGTGACTAGAAAGCAAGTGTGAGAATTTCTAGGAACCATAGGATATTGCCTGCTTTAGATTATAGACTCACGATACCAAGCTTTTAAGCAACTGAAATCAGCCTTAACAGAAGCTCCAGTTCTGGCTCTGCCAAATTTGCAAAAACCTTTTTCCCTCTATGTTGAAGAAAAGTGAGGGATAGTAAAAGGAGTACTGACCCAGAGTTTAGGACCATGGCAAAGGCTTGTTGCCTCTCTTCCCAAGAGCCTTGATAATGTGGCAGCCGGATGGCTGCCTTGCCTGCAGATGATTGCCTCGGTGGGTCTCCTGGTGAAAGAGACCCAAAAGTTGACATTTGGACAAAAACTTTTAATTCCTCCTCTCATTCACTGGAGACTCTCATCAAAGCTCACCCAGACCAATGGCTGCCTCACTCCCGAGTCATACACTATCAGGCATTACTTCTGGATCCAGCTACCATCAGTTTCAAGGGGACAGTGGCTTTGAACCCAGCTACTCTGCTGCCTGATGATGACCCCTCCTTGCCCCTCTGATCATCTCATGGGGCTTCGACCAGACCCGACAGATGAGCCACTGTCTGGAGTTCTATCATATTTTGCCGATGGAAGCAGTCACATCTATCAAGATAAGTGGGTAGTGGGAGCCACTGTCACCATGGACTCTCAGATTCTATGGGAATAAACCTAAACTCACTGCCCTCACTGAGGCCCTCAAGTTGTCACACTGATAGCAAATATGCATTTGCTACTGTCCATGTTCATGGGGCCATTTATCAAGAATGGGGTTTATTGAGTTAAGGGGGACAAAATATCAAAAATGCTCCCCAAATTTTGGATTTGTTAGCTGCCATTTGAATGCCAAGGAAGGTGGCTATTAAATAATCTAGCAGACACCACTACCCAAAAAGCGGCCACAAAATCAGTGGGTATTGAGACAGCCCCAGCATTGGTGTTGATTCCACCTACTCTGTCAGAGCCCTTTTGCACTCAAAAAGACTTGCATTTGGCAGCTCAACTCTGAGCAAAGCCTGATATCCCCGGGGGCTGGTACCAACTGCTTGATAAACAAGTCCTCCTCCCCAAGTCCTTGGGATGAGAATTCATCTAACAAGCTCATCAGTCCACTCACATGGGAGGATCAAAACTTGTTGCTCTTTTTGAGATCATTTCTTTATCCCTCAGTTATTGAAGCTTACTCAGTCTGTGAGCCTTAGATGCTCTCAGTGCCAGCTGGTGAACCCAAAGCAACCACAACAAATGCAAACCACTTGTTAGCATGGGACTATGCCTGGAAAACATTGGAAAATAGAGTTCACAAAAATGGGAAAGCCTGGGCTTTAAGGGAATGAGTACTTATTAGTAATAATAGATACTTTCACTGGATGGGTCGAAGCTTTTCCTACTAAGGCTTGAGTCAGCCTTAATAGCAGTTACCCCGATTTGGCCTCCCTTTATCCATGGGGTCTGACAGTGGCCTGGCTTTTATAGCCCAGATAACTCAGAAACTAACCCAAGCTTTGCAGATTGATTGGGAACTCCATTGTGCTTACTGGCCTCAAAGTTCAGGACAAGTAAAAAGGATAAACCAGACCTTAAAAATGGTAATAACTAAGATGGCATTAAAAACTGGTGAGAACTGGGTGAGTCTCTTTCCTTTTGCCCTCTTGTGCGCTCCAGGTACCCATGTTGCAGGTGTTTCCCCTTTTAAAGCTCTATATGGGAGATCTCCTCCTCTTATTCCTCAGATTTCTGAGGAAAAATTAGCTGATCTGGCTAATCAAGATCTTATTAAGCCCCTCCAGGCCCTTCAGCTAGCTCTGACTTCCATCCACTGGTTACTGCGAGAACAACAACCTCTGCCTGCAGCCCATCCTGAGAACTAACGTCCTGCAGTGAAACCTAGGACACTGGTCCTCATCAAGAGACATCGCCGTGAGTCTCTCAAACCATGGTGAGAAGACCTCTACACTGTGGTCCTCAGCACTCAGACTGCTGTCAAAGTCGCTAAAAGCCTGCCTGGATTCATCATTGCCACATCAAGCCAGTTCCAGCTTCCGACAGCAATCAACCTACAGATAAGTGGACTGTTGTTCCCTCCAAGGAGTCTTTAAAGCTTAAGATTGCCAAATGTATCTAATAATCTTGTTCTTAGGTGTTTTTCCTTATGGAGACCCCAAGGAGATACCGCATAACCTGCTGTTTGGAACTTGAAAAATTACTATTTCACTGGTGAATTATTGATAGCCAACACTACTGTCCATGAGATAATTAAGATAGATTTATGTGCCCTATTAAATAACATCCCAGCAAAAATTAGACAAAAGAGAATATTGTTTGGTCCACATGCCATGCTGCATGCTTGGTTGCTAATAGAAACTTGCAGGGACCTGCGTAGTCAAAAAAAATTACAGTTTGCTGGCTGGTATCTTTGACCCAAAAGCAACAGCCAGCCTCTGATCACAGGTGCTCACAGTCCGTAGAGACAAAATATTTTTGTAGACATTGGGGTTGTGAATCTGTATCTCCTTGATGGAAATAAAGGGGGTTGTTACCGCTTCCTCACTCGGGAGACCCCCATCTTCTGTTCTCCTTCACTAGACTTCTTGCTCCTGAGACCTTTTTGCCCTCTGCCATTTCTGCACCATTTCTAGGCCCCTTCTTGCCTCTGGACATTGCTTATGGCAAGTCAACTTTTAAATTCCTGTGTAGATGACACCACTTGTTTGTGGGGTGCTAGGTCATTGCTCACACTGGACAATACACAGATTACTCCAGGAACCTGTGTTTACTCTGCCTCCTACTCCTTGCGCACTTCCCCTTATGCTGTGCTCTGTAATCTTACCTCCTCGGTGTTGATTCATAGTTTTTCTTATCTTGCTAATCAGCACCTTGTTGCTCCCAATGGAGCCTGGTTTGCCTGTACTTCTGGTATAACTCCTTGTTCTATGCATTACCTGTTCACCCAGCACCCTGAGCTTTGCATATTAGTCTGTATCTTTCCCCAAGTGTATTGGTACTGTGGAGATAATGGTAGGAGTCACTTGTTCCCTAGCTTTGACTTAAAGAGTTCAGTCCGAGTAAAGAGAAATCCTGTACTTTTACCTGTATTACTGAAAATTGAGATAACAAGGTCAATAGGTTTAAGAGTGTCCAGCCTAAAAGACCAAAATTATAGACACTTAAGTGCACTCATTGACCAAGATTTAGCAGCCCTTAGTGACACTGTCTCCAAATTAGACGATTCTTTAGGTTCACTGGCTGAGATGGTTTTACAAAACTGGCAGGGTCTAGATCTCCTGTTTCTAAAGGAAGGAGGCCTCTGTCTGGCATTAGGAAAAAATTGTTGCTTGTATGCCAGTTATTCTGGGGTTATCTGACAAAGTATGGCCAGCCTTGAAAGGCGGCTACAGGAATGAGAACAAGCCAGACAACCTGAACAGAATTGGTTTGAACGATGGTTTTCTCTATCTCCCTGGTTGACAACATTAATCACAGCAGCCTCCGGACCTCTGTTAATCTCACTTACTTGTTTAACAATTGGACCTTGCATTATAAACAAATTGGTAAATTATGTCAAAGATAGAGTTCAAACAATAAAACTCATAGTTTTAAGGACACAAGTTTCTGAACAAATACCTC
Source organism: Cavia porcellus (assembly GCF_034190915.1). NCBI lineage: Eukaryota > Metazoa > Chordata > Mammalia > Rodentia > Caviidae > Cavia > Cavia porcellus. The sequence goes on from NW_026947510.1 coordinate 22,839,627, forward strand.
TGCTTGAAAACTACAAATGAGGGGCTGGGGATTTAGCTCAGTGGCATAAGTGCCTGCCTTGCAAGCAAGCAGTTAGTCGTGAGTTTGATCCCTGGTACCAATAAATACGAAAAAGACAAAAAAAAAAAAAAAAGAAAGAAAACTACAAATGAGCCAATGATTTGGATCACTGACAAAAATCAGTGGGGAATGTTATACTAAGATGTTGAAAACTTAAAATAGTTATTAACAAAAATAGTTAATTAGGGGCTGGAGATTTAGCTCAGTGTCATAAGAGCCTGCCTTGCAAGTGTGCAGTTGTGAGTTCGATCCCTGATACCGATAAAAATGAAAAAGACAAAAAAAAAGTTAATTAAAAGGATAGCAATTAGCAGTATTGTCATTCTGTACTGAGCTCATTACCCTAGTAACCAAGCACCAACACACAGTTATAAATTAACTGACCACGTCCATCATGCTGTTCTGTATGCATTATCCCCTCCACCCCAGTAACCTGTTTGCTGTGTTGACCTTTGTTCCCTTTGTAAGAGACAAATGATGCTATGTCAACCATTGTCCCCTTTATGAGAGACAAATGTTCCTGGAATTAGCAGACCAAGGACTATGAATTAGCTAACCACTCACTGTGAAATGCCTCTGACCTCAAGCAAAAGGGAACAAAGGCCCACCTTATTTTTGTTTCTCATCGCTATATACTTAATGATCAATGAGATAATCATAAATGAACTATAAAAATCAATTAAAATTCTAACTCAGTTGCACAGCTTTGCAAATTCCATCTGCACTGTGTCGCTGGGCCAGCTAAAACAAAAGCGCTTCTTCTTTTTTTTTTTTTTTTTTTTTTTCCGTTTTTATCGGTACCAGGGATCGAACTCACGACTGCCTGCTTGCAAGGCAGGCGCTTATGCCACTGAGCTAAATCCCCAGCCCCAAAAGTGCTTCTTCTTAACACGATGTAGTTTTGCCCCATTCTTTTTTCATCTGCGGGGTCTTGCCCCATTTTTCATCCCATGGGGCCTTGTTTTTTGGGTGGGTTACAGTAGGTTTAGCTCAGTGGCACAAGCACCTGGCAAGCATGAGGTCATGAATTCAATCCCCAGCACCAAAAAAAAAAAAAAAAAAAAAAAAATTGCAAACAGAGTATGCTCAGGGGGAGAGTATATAAATAACTTCCACAAGGCCTGGATTTGAAACTTAGCACCTCAGCAGAGAGAAACAGCTGTTAAATACTATAACAGTAAATTAAGAGTACCACAACTAACTTTTCAAAGTGCAACTTCTACTTTATATGTGTACTTCTCCTTCCAAGATCTCCCATTATATATACTTTTTTTGGTAGAAATTGAACTCAGGACTTTGCACTTGTGCTGCTGCTGTATACTTTTATACTCTATTAATTTAGGATTTTTTTTTCCAGTGTTGGAGATCAAGCCCACCAGAATATATCACCAAGTTCCATTTCCAGACCTCTTTATTTTTTCAGTTTGAGACATTTTCTGACACAGTTGCCAACACTGACCCCAAACTTCTGACTGTTTTTCCTCAGTCTCCAAAGCAAAATGGTATGCTCCATTTTGCTGGGCTTCTCTGTGGGTACTGGGAATCAAACTCACAATGTCATGCTTGCCAGGCAGGTACTACTATGCCACTGAGCTATAGCCCTGGCCCACTGAACTATATCCTTGGCTCTTCTCTGTGTATGATATGCAAATAACTTGTAATGAAATTTTTGGAAAGAAATTCCAACAGCAACCCATTGTGATGATGCATTCCTACAATCCCACCACTCTGAGAGGCTGAAGCAGGGGGATCATAAGTCCAACCTTAGCATGGACAATTTAGTGATTTAGCAAGACCCTGCCTCAGAATTTTGTAGCTCAGTGTGAAGGTCCCAGGTTCAATCCCCCATATGCCCCTCACACAAACACACACACAATTTTTAACAGAATAAGGGATGACAGTGTTCATATTAAATTTAATGGCCTAATCCTAGGGTTGAAATTGTAAACCAGACCTTCTACATTTCATTTCAGAACATCTAGTTAGGTTAAGCAATTTGGTCATGAAAAGTAATTTGTAACTATTCCAAATATATGCCTGGAGAAAGAGTGAAACCTTATGTAGTCTACTCTAAAATATCCGGTTTATAATAATCATAGAGGTCTTCAGAAAGATTAAGAGGGTGCCCAGGGACATCGTCACTCGGGTTAGCAGGCACAGTGTGGCTGGCCCTGTGATCTGGCATACAAGGAATGAGACTGCATTCTCTGGGACCTAGTCACTGCACAATGCTGCAGCCCAGGACATAAAATGAAAGCAGGTGCTTCATAAATCAGCATGCCCAGCTGGTTTGTAATGTAAAGGAAAGTAACGAGGTTCACTGTCTGCCTGACCCTGCTGACTGTCACTGCAAGACCGCCTTGCCGTGGTGACCCAAACACCTTCTCCTCCGTAGCCAGAGATCCAAAAGGACTAGGGGACTAATCCATGAAGCCTGCTATAAAAAAGTCTATGGACTGGGTATCTTCAACAGCAGTAATTTAGTTTTCCCAGTTCTAGAGGTTGAAAGCCCCTATTACTTTCAAAATGCTCCCCACAACAATCTAGACTTCTTCTAGCATATGCCATCAAATTCTCCCAGCCTCTTTAATACCCAGTGCCTAAGCCACATCCGCATTTTTAGTTATTTGTTATAACACCACCACCCCCCCACTTCACAGTACCCAAATTTGTATTCACACACTAGGGCTGTGTCAGAAAGTATTTCTGATTGAATGGGTTCAGCACAGACACATCTCACTGTTCCAGGAGCTGGAAGCCCAAGGTGAAGGAGTGGACAGGTTTGCTGTGTCCTAGGGTGTTTCTCCTTGGTTTGCAGATTCTTGTTTCCTTCTTATATCCTTGCTTGGCCTTTCTTCTATGCATTTGTGGTATGTCCTTTTATTAGGTCATGGATCCTGATTATACTGGATTATACCTCCACCCTAAAAAACCTCATTTTGACCCAATTATCTCTTTTAAAACTTGTTTCTATCTACAGTCACATCCAAGATACTGGGGCCTAGGAGTTCATTATAAGAATTTGGAAGAGGACACAATTCTGGGGTTCCACAGTCCATTATTTCTTGTCCTAGCTTCTTGGAGACTTTATCAGATTGGGAATGTAGATCATTGTTACAGCACTTGCGTACCATGCCTGAAACCCTGGGCTGGATCCCCAGTACCACAATAAATACAATGTAAAAATAAAATAACCTTACCCTTCAGGAATCCCCAGAAAGGGAAGAAACAATAATGAAACACCCAGTGCAGTTTAGTAACATCCACACAAGATGAGGATTTTAGGAGACAGAATGGATTGCAAGCCTTCCTTCAATTTTTATTGATTGATAGCAGAAGTCATGATACTGGTAACAGAAAAGATCCACAGGCCTATCCTCAGGCAGATCCAATTGTTAATTTAGGAAAGATCCTTCCTAAATGCCTTAAGCAAATCACATCAAGATGCCAGTGTCATTTTGGTGTGAAGAAAGCTGCTATCAAGAAATAATCAAAAGTGGGCTAAAATCGCAAGCTTCCTAGAGTCCTAGCAGAAAGAAATGTGTAGTCTTTAACTGAAATTTTATGCTATTATTCGTTTCCAGAAGCTGCAGTATGCTTCAGGAGAATTAATCTCTTGTTGATTTTGGAAGCTTCTGGATCGACAAGGGTACAGTCTTCCACCTGTCTTTCTCAACTTCTGTAAGATACTGCAGTTATTAGTAATAATCAAAGCAGTTTCTGAAACAGTTGGCCTGGCAAGAACAAGGACCTCATTCTCTGGACCTAGAGGTGAGCCAGGAGATGACAGCCTTTTCTGAACTTTGTCCCTTTCACCCTGTCAATGGATTTCTAAATCCTTTATTTTTTGTACTATGCGCAGTTGCTTGGCTTATCCTGACTGAACTCTGACCAGTGCAGCTGAGTACAACAACAACAATAACAGCAACAAAAACCACTTAAAAGTTCTGAGAACAAGGACTCAGGTGTTCTCAGTCAGTGCAAGTGTCTGTGCCTTCCATGTGTGGGACTCTGAGCCCGATTTCTAGTACAAAAAAAGAAAGTTTTAAGGATAAGTGATAGTCCATGCAAAATCACTATTCCTCAATTGAAGGTAATAGAAAACAATTGAAATCAGTCTGATAAGAGGTTAAAAAATGTATTAAAAAGGATTTTATTACAAATATCTGGCTTTGTCACAGAACCCAAGGATAGAAATGCAGACAGTGTTACGAAAGTATGACAATACCCTGGGAAGGCCAGTGGGACTCGGGTGCTTTGCTAATTAATTTTGTTTCCTTGCTGAAAGGCTTTCTTTGTGCGCCATTCTAAATAACACAGAGCATGGCAAATTTGGTTCCAGAGACGTTCACTGGCTTCTTTCAAGAAACCCAATTTGAGATTTAAATTTCTTAATTCCCAACTCATAGTCCTCAGAAATCAAATCTGGTTAGTCCAGTCTTGAGCACTTGCCTAGCATGCCTGAAGCCCTTTCCATTCACTGCCTTTTGCACTTGCAGTCATGGTCAACAGCACTGACCAGATTTTTTTTGAACTGAGAATTGAACTCAGGACCTCACGCTTGCTGAGCTGTATCCCTGGCCCTGATCAACAGCACTGGCGCAGATCTGCCGGAGCCACTCTGACCACAGGGTGAGAATATCAGAAAGATCAGTTTAAAGAAACAAAATAGTGTCGGGTACACAAAGACTGTATTTTGAGAGATCATTGCTACTGCATATTGCACACTGTTTACTACTGGAGAAGTTGCTTTCAATGTACAGCCCTTGGTGCTCTGTTCTGGCCTGTGCAGAATCAGATCGATGTGTTATTTTCCTATGGCTGCCATTTGTCACTTACAATGGTTCTTCTCCTTCTTGTGGAGAGACAGAGAATGCAGTCTGAGTGGTTAATTAATTAATTAAACACAAAAGGGTTTTATGGGCTTTCAAGAAGCAGCTCTTGTAATACTCCTTATAGTTTCTTTTTTTCCTGTTGCAAGGGATGTAATTTAATTTTTTTCTTCTTTTATTCCGACGTGAATTTTCTGTGTTGAGAATAAAGTTTTTATGGCAAGACAGGAAAAAGAAAGTCAATTTTCAGATTTTTACATGGTAAAATAAAATTTTAAAGTATCTACTGAGACAATAGTCCAGAAAGATAGACTTTATCATGAGAAAGGGCTTTCAAAGTTTTCAAAGCATCTTTTCATGTATCAGAAGTGCAGGTTAGATGCTTGGAGATTAAGCCAGTGTGTGGTGAAGATCCTAATCACAAACAGGAATGAAACACAATGCCAAAACCTAGGGAAAGAAAGGAAGCAGGGAAAGAGAAAGGGAGCCTTGAGAGTTTATACGTAAGGAAGAAACATCCCAATAGTTTTTGGCTTTCCAGTCTGGAGGGGTACTTTTTTCTAACTTCTCGGTGTGTAAACAAGAAATTAAAACCTCTTTAGAAAACTATCTACTCATCAAAGGCTAGGACAATGTAATTGCACCTTAGTGCCAGGAATTCATTTTGCACTACAGGGAAATAAACCAAGGGCTTTCACACCGAACTACACGCCCAGCATTTTTTTTTTTTTTTTTTTTTTTGCAATAGTGTCTCCTTGAGTTGCTAAATTACCTGGGCTGGGCTGGAATTTGCAATCTGTTTGCCTCAGCCTGCTATAGGATTATAGGTGTGTGCTCTTACTCTTGGAAACAAGTGCTAGTTTAGGAATTATTGAGGAGCTTTCAAAATATACCTGCATTCTCTAATAATTACAGATCTCAACCCTCTCCCCAAATCATACAAACCTCTGCAAGGCATGTGACAATATCAAGAATTAGAGACCTCAGGTCAGGATAGAAAATCTGTATGTTACAGAGATTTCTAATCAGAGGCCAAAGCAGAATTAGGAATCATAGAATTTAGCATCCAATGTCAACCTAATGCCTAAAACAGTCAGACCAGATAAGCCAGACACCTATGGCCCAGAACAGCCTATCCACCTTATATTGCATATCTTCCTTGACATAGAACAAGAATTAAAGGTTCTAAAAAAAAAAAAAAAAAAAAAAAAAAAAAGAATTAAAGGTTCTTCCCAGCATGAGCTGAGGATGGAGGAACTTCCACTCAACTGATCCTACTTAAGAAAAAAGTTTGATTGGGCTGGGGATAAGTGGCATAAGGGCATGCCTTGCAAGCGTAGTTGTGAGTTAGATCCCCAGTACCAATTAAAAAAATACAAGAGGAGGAGGCTTGGAAGGAAGAGGTTTGCAAAGTAGAAAGGTAGCCTTTTAGGGGTCTGGAGTTTTGAACAGATTATCTATCAAAAATAAATTGGTACAGCCTGAAAACTGCTGTACTTAATCTAGTGATGATTTGTTTACTTTTCATGGCAATATAGTAATCCCCTCTTATTCTCATTGGTGATATATCTCAAGAAACTCAGTGGATCCCTGAAATCATACAGTGTATCAAATTCTAAATAAAAATACCATGAAGTTGTTAGCTGTCTACAATCCTAGTTTAGGAAGCTGAAGCAAGAGGATCTCAAATTTCATATTAGGCTGAATAGCTTAGTAATTTAATGTGAGACTGTCTCAAAACAAAAATAAAAAGGCTGGTAATATAGCTCAGTGTGGAGACCTTGGATTCAAACCCCAGTACCACAGGGACAGTATAAGAAAGAAGAACTACAGATCACCTTACTGATAGCCTTTGGACATTATTGGCTTTTTTATGATTTAGTTGTAAAGTTTTTAAATATTTTGATTTTTTTTTTTTATCGGTACCAGGGATTGAACTCACAACTGCGTGCTTGCAAGGCAGGTGCTGATGCCGCTGAGCTAAATCCCCAGCCCCTTTTTTTTTAATTGTTTTTTTTACAATATTTTGGATATTGGTATATGTCTAACAAATGTTTTCTCAAAAGATGTTCTTTTCACATTTTGTTAGTGACATCATTTGAAGGACAAAAGTTTTAATATTGATGAAATTCAGATTATGTGCTTTTATCATTTATGCATTTGATGACATACCTAAGGGGCTGGGGATTTAGCTCAGCGACATAAGTACCTACTTGGCAAGTGTGAGGTGGCGAGTTCAACCCCTAGTATCAAAAAACAAAACAAAAAATGGTGACATACCTAAGAAATTATTGCATTATCTGAGAACACAATAACTCAGATCTAAGTTTTCTTCTGTGTTTTAGTCTTTATGTTTGCATCTATCATGCATTTTAACTTTTGTATCTAATGTGAGTTAGAGGTTCAACTTTATTCTTTTTTTTGGTACTGGTATTGAACTTACAACCCATGCTCGTCAAGGAGGTGCTTATACCGCTGAGCTAAATCCCCAGCCTTATTGTTTTCTCTGTCACTATCCAGTTGTCCCAGTGCTACTTGTTTATTAGACTGTCAACTGACCATAAGTGAAAGTTTTTTTTTCTGGACTCTAAATCCCATTCCATAGATCTATAGGTATGAACTCTCATCAGAGCCACACTGTCTTTTTTTTTTTTTAATTTTATTTAAGGAGAAAAGAAAAAAAAAGCAGGGAAAGGGTACAAGTTATACAGATTTACAGAAAAAAATGAACAGTAGGAAATCACTAGTTAATGGATTACATATTGTCATCTTAGAAATAATTGTTCAAGTCACAAAATTAAAGCTTGTAAAGTGGACATTCCATCAATGATACTGCAAACAGTTCTGTTCATTGATCCAATAAAACTCTGTGATATCATTTTCTATCTTATATACTTAAATATACATGCAGTTATATAGTTTGGAGCACTTTCTTTTCCTCTCTTTTGTACCATGACTATTACACATTTTGGGTTTCATTGCTCCCACGGTTCTTATTACTTTTTTGGAAGAGAGTAAAACCAAATGTGACATAACAGAACAGAATCGGTCAAGTCAAAAGGGTGGACATAATAGATAACGTAAAAACATAATACAAGGTGATCAACAATGGTTACCATAATGCCTCCCGCTATCTCTAATAGAATTGCCTATATCGTTAGTTATAATACAGAGCCACACTGTCTTACTGGTTACAGTAGCTTTATAGTAAAGTTGGAAGTCATTGAGTGTAAATTGACTAATTTGTTCCAAAGAACAAGATTGACTTGACTAAGATTGTTTTGTTTGTTCTTGGTCCCATGTATTTCCATATGAACTTGAGGACTGGCTCATCAATTTCTTTTTTGTTTTAAGTTTATCGGTACAATTTATATATACATAATGATCACATTCATCATAGGGAATTTTTACCTATTCTGAATATATCTTGATTCTTTTTTGTTTGTTTGTTTTTACTGTGTTAGGAACACACTGGTCTATGGCAGGTAGGAAAGACATTCAGTTTCTGAAGGAAAACAGTTCAGCCTTTTAGTTCTGATTAATCCTTGCTGAAAATATTTCACTGGATTTGGCTTCATTGAAATAAAAGCTTGGGTTATCTACAAGAATATAATTGCATTACAAATTTTATCATTATGCAGTAGGATTTCTCCTTTTAGCCAATTTCCAGATTTTCCAAAGGGACATAACTTTATAAAGTTGACAGTTGTTACTACAGTAAAATATACATAATGTAAAACAGATCATTTAACATATTTAGCACAGTTCAGCGGCAGTGACTACATCCACATCAGTGCTCAAGCCTTATCATTTAAAGAAACTTTTCATCTTCCCAAAGTTGCTCTCCATTCCAACTAAAAATTAACTCTCCTTTCTTTTCTCTCCCCACCCTTCAGACACTACCATTTTATGAACTTGACTATCTTGGGAACTTTACAGAGAAAGTCTGTAATACATCTTTTTGTGGGTATTTAAAGCTCACCCACTTTTCAAGACTGAATAATACCAGATCGTGTTTATTCATTTATCTGTTAGGAGAGTCTGGACTTGTTCTACCTCTTGGTTACTGTGGATAATGCTACTATGAACACCCTTGTACAAACATTTATTGGAGTCTGTGCTTTCTTTCTTTCTTTTTTTGGGAAGTGGGGGGGGGCTCCTCTGCTTTCAATTCTTTTGAAAACACCCAGAGGAAACTCTCATAGGGTTTTCAGAGGCTGTCTGTTGGAAATTACATTTTGGATGCATCCCCCCAAAAAAGGAAGTGGTCTGTGGATATACAGCACTTGCCTGACAATTCTGAGATGATGAATTTGATAGCCAGTACCAAAAAACAAAAACAAAAACAAGGAAAAGGAACACAGCAATGGAATTGCTAGATTATACAAAAACTTCTTTTAGGTGGGGCGGTAGTTTCTATTGGCTTGCCTGTACCATTTTACACCCCTACCAGCAGTGTGCAAAGATCCTAGTTTTTCCATATTCTCATTAACACTTGTTATTTTGTGTTTTTTAAAAATAATAATGTGAAAAAAATAATATTTGATGTGCTATAGAATGAGTGTGAAGTGATCGTTTGCTGTAGTTTTCGTTTTTAGTGATATTGGCCTCTTTCGATGCTTAATGGTCATTTGTATGTCTTTGGAGAAATGTCTGTTCAAGTCTTTTGCCCACCTTACAACCTGGTTATTTACTTTTTTATTGTCGAATTGTGGGAAGCAGTTGTTTTATTTTTATCTTATTTCTTTTTTTTTTTAAATGGGTACCAGGGATTGAACTCACGACTGCACACTTGCAAGGCAGGCGCTTATGCCGCTGAGCTAAATACCCAGCCCCTCTTATTTCTTTTGGAACTGGGCCTCATTATGTAGTTCAGATTGTGTTTGAATTCACTGTGTAATTCAGGAGGAAGGCCTCAAACTCATGGCAGTTCTCCTGCCTGAGGCTCCTAAATGCAGCAATTATGGATGTGTGCTACCGCATCCAGCTTGTTTTGTTTTGAGAGTGGTCTTGCTGTATTGTGCTGGTTGGGCTGAGATTTCTAGGCTCAAACAATCATCCTGCCTCAGCCTACTGGACTAAAGGAGTGTACCATTGTACCTGGTTTGAAACTAGTGTTTTGTTTTATTTGGTTTTAGTTTTGGTTTTGCTTTTTTTGAGACAGGGTCTTTTTATAGTTAAATCATTTTACTTTTTAATAATCAGAGCATGTTTACTTGAGACAGGTTCTTGCTATACAGTGCAGATTGGCTTTGAACTCACGCAGCTCAGGCTGGCCTCAAACTCATAGTGATCCTCTTGCCTCAGCATCCTGAGTGCTGGGATTACAAGTGTGTGTCACCATGCTTGGTTGAAACTAGTATTCTTTAAATCCTGGTGTGTATAACCTTCAAGTCTACTTCAACCAGTTTTTCTTCTCATGCTTTGTCCACTTTCTCATATATCCGGTCTTATCACACGAACAAACTTTATTATTGCATAAGATGTGCTTTTTTTCAGCTTTATATTTCTTCCTAGAATGTCTTTCTCGCTCTGTCTTCTATGCCTATAAACACCCTATTCCAGCAAAACCTTCCCAAATGTTGTATCATCTGTGTTACTGTCATCTGTGTCAGGTGTATTTAATCATTCTCTCTTTTCTCCATAGCACCTTTTTTTTTGTAAAAAAAAATTTAATGTAAACTTTAGTTGAGTGCTAGACATGGTGGCTCATGCTTGTAATCCCAGCACACAGTCTGCTAGGGCAGGAGGATTGCTGTAAATTCGAGGCCAGCCTCAACTATGTAGTGAGTTCAGAGCCAGCTTAAAATACATAGTGAGACGGGTCACAAAACAAAACAAAATTTTAGTTGAAACACAACATACCCCAAAAGTAAACAATACTTACACAGAGCAATAGAATTTCACAATATAAACACACATGTATCAAGCACCTAATTTAAAAAATGAGGCCAGGGATACAGCTCAGCAGCATAGTGCCTGCCTGGCAAGTGCAAAGTCCTGAGTTTGATTCTTGGCACCAAACAAACAAAAAATGATCACTGGAACCCGAGAATGTATTTTTTCCACTTTCAGACATTGTACATCCTGCCTCAATTCCAACATAACATTGGTATAGCCTATTTTATATATATATATATATTTTTTTTTTTTTTTTTTGGTCTTTTTCCTTTTTATCAGTACCGGGGAACGAACTCACAACTGCCTGTTTGCAAGGCAGGCGTTTATGCCACTGAGATAAAACCCCAGCCCCCTTTTTTATGTTTTACTTTAAAGGAATGACATAGCTTTTTTTCTTTCTTTTTTTTTTTTGGAACCGGGACTTGAACTCATGACCTCATGCTTTCCAGGCAAGCGTTTATGCCACTGAGCTAAATTATCTCTGGCCTAATATAGTTGTTTTATTTTGAATCTTGGTTCTTTTTTCCACAGTATATGTGTGAGACTATTCATTGAACATCTTTTTATCATGTATGTGTATATAATACAGTATTTTCTGTATCTTTAATGTTTGCATTATATTTTAATTATTATTTTACAGGTCTGTTTGCTTAGCTAGATTGTGAGTTTCTTAAGGGAACTTGTGATCTCAGTGTCAAGTATATCACCTGGGACAGAGTGATTCAGATTTATAGGTAGACACCACCCCATTCTGTTAAATTTAGAAAATTTTTTGTAAAGGAAAGCATGCCTGAAGGAATCTTTTTTAAATTTTCACAGATTCATTTATTTTCAAATCCATTTTATTCAAACATAAAAGAAAACAAAAAGAAGAAAAATACTCCAGCAAAAATTTTAAAGTGTATCAATCAGGGAATAACCATGGTACATACATTTCACATTGCCATCCCCAAATCGTTCACCCAGCCTACAAGACATTTGCCTTCAATTGTCTGAACAATACCAGTACAAATCTTTCTCTTCAGTGAACTCAGAGAAATCAGTAGTATATCTTAACTATTGTTTTTAATATACGTATACATATGCATACTCATATACATGTTTTTTCTTTCAGTTTCTCATACTAACGAAACAATACATTGTTTATGCATGTGTCTTATTTACTTCACTAATGAGTATATTCTCAAGATGCATTCATTTATCTATAAAAGTGTCCAGTTTATCCTTCTTTATGGCAGAGTAGTACTCCATTGTATAAAAATACCACATCTTTTTTATTGATTCTTCAAATTGATGGGCATTTAGGTTGTTTCCAAGATCTGGCTATTACAAACTGTGTTGCTATAAGCATAGGTGCACATATATCACTGTGGCATAATGTTCTGAATTCTTTTGGGAAATACCCAGAAGGAGAATAGCTGGGTAGAATGGAACTTCTAATTCTAGTTTTTAAGGAATCCCCCCCACTGATTTCCATAGTGGTTGCACCAGTTTATATTCCCATCAACAGTGGAAGAGGGTTCCTTTTTCTGCACAGCCTCACCAGCATTTGTTATTGGTTGATTTCTTTCCAGGGTAAAGTGGAATCTCAGTGTTGTTTTAAATTACCTCTCTCAAATGACCAGTAATGTTGAACATTTTTTCACATATTTATTTGCTGTTTGTATTTTGAAGGAATCTTTTTAAAAAGCCTGGTCTTAGGATCTTAGAGGCTGAGGGTCATAAGTTTGACCTCAGCCTGAGCAACTTCATAGCTTTGCAAAAACCCTCTTTCACAATTGAAAAATAAAAGATGGGCTGGGGATGTAGCTTAGAGCAAAGGCCCTTGGTTCAATCCCTGGTCCTACAAAGCAGTTATGTTTTTTCCTTTACATTTCTTAAAATTCATAAATGTATTACTTTGCTTTTCTTATGGCCACATATAAACAGTAGGTCCATTTTAAAAACTAAAATATCTCTAGAACTACGTGATCAACAATATTCCACATTAGGTGTCATACTGAAAATACTGAAAGGCATTAATTAGTGTCTCATATTATATTTTAGGCAAAATTACAGTTTCACATAGTTAAAAGGAACTTTGGTAATCAATTTATTGTATCATTTTCATTAATATACTCCAGTAGGAATTGGCACATTTAAGCCAGCACAGCTACTTAAAAAAGAGTTTTTGTTTTATTTTGTCTTTTTAGTTGTGTCTTGCTATGTGGTACTGTTGGGGCTCAATTACAGTGTGAAGGCACACTAATAAAATAGCAAATTTACAGGTATTTCATAAGTTTCTGTTTAACTTTCAGTCACTACTAGTGATTTGGACTTGGTTCCACTAGCCCATTAGCATAATAAACAGTTGTCTTCTAACTCCTCAACACAGTCTTCCATTCTGTTTGAGACTGTATTTCCTATAAGATCTCCTTTCCTCAGTAGCTAGTAATACAGGCATGCTTGTACATACATATGGAGTACTACGTGGTTTTTAGGTATATGCATATATCACGACACACTCCTCAAACTTACTTCTTTATGAGACATTATGCAAACCTATTTTTTCTGGATTTTTGAAATGTGCAATATAATCTTGTTATCTGTAGTCATTCTATTGTTTACTATCACACTAGAACTTCTCATTCCTAACGTTAACTTACAAGAGCACCCATTGATCAAAAGTCCCCCTTGCTCTTTTCTACCATTGTCTGTTCTACTTTCCCGTGGTCTGGTAACCACCCTAACTTTCTTACTTACTTATTTATTTATTGGTACTGTGGATTGAACTCATGACTTTGTGCTTGCCAGGCAGGCCACCCAAACTTCTGAGATCAACTTTTATATGTTCTTCAAAGAATGAGGTTGTGTGGACTTGTCTTTCTGTGCTGGCTTATTTTAATTAACATAATAACCTCCAGTTCTACCCATGCTATCACATATGACAGAATTTGCTTTTTATGGTGATTAACTAGTATTCCATGGTGAGTATGTATTATATCTTATCTATTCGTTAGTTAGGCTGTTTTCATTTCTTGGTTAAAAAAAGAACTGCTTTTTAAATAACTTTACATGAATAATATCAATTTCCTTCATCTTTATGTTATTTTTGAAAGAGTTTTGGCCCAGACAGGACACTGTAGCTGGTAAAGCCTTAGGCAGTACCAAGGAGCTCCTATCTACCCCACCCCTAGGAATTTACCTGTGACTCCCATCTCCTCCCCTAGGAATTTACCTATGGCACCAAACAAAGACCAATGAGCTACCTGTGCATCCTTAATGCCCCCTTAGGTTCAACCCCAAACCGAGGCTACTTATATGCCTCCATTCCACATGTTCCATGGACAGAGATCGCCGACCCCAGGGGGAGATGCCGCGCCCCAGGGGTTCCGGGGTGTCTCTCCCTGCATTCTCAAAATAAAGGTAATTTATATTTCATACTTCTTATCTTTTCAGCCGCCACTGGTCCCCCGCAGTTTTATCATATGGTTCCCTGACCAGGAACGGCAGACGAGAGACTCCTGGGGCTTTCTCAGTTTGAGTCCCCTGATGTTCAAGACTAGGACCAGATTGCATCCTGCATTAATTCCTCACTTCTACACTCAGGAGCTGTAAACTTGTCGCTGCTGATTCGCAAACAATACCGACCCAATTTACCACAGGTGAGCTACCCCTGGAAATTGATGATGGGCCAGGCCCCAGGCGGGTTTCCCCCCTCTTTCTGTGGGTTTGAGTGATACTCTCATGTCCTTAGATAACCCAAGACAGCGTCTTTCTGGGCCAACCTGCGTCCACACTGGGGGACTGTCATGTCCTTTGGGATCAGATAGCCCAAGGCAGAGTCTTCCTGGGCCAGCTTATGTCCACACTGGAAAACTCTCACATCCTTCAGAGCTTTTTAAGTTCTCACAGGCAGAGTTGTTACTAAACCCATGTGAAATCCACTCATATATTAGTGATGGCCAATTATTATGAGTTTTGGAACCATAAAATACTGATCAGTCTAGAGTAAAAAGTGATGACTTTAAACTTAGCAGACCATGGTCCGTTGTCTCATCTGGCTATAACTCTGTGGGCTAGACCCCATACCAGATTTTATATTGGGCACCATTTCCTGTCCCTCCCCCAAAAACCATACCTATTTATAGCTTACCACACGGATGACAAGTTTACAAAACTCTCTATCTTTAAGCCCTTGTTTTGGGAATGTGTGTCCTTTCCCGCTCCTCCAGGATCCCTCCCCCTCCCCACACTTAAAGAGATAATAGCATCTTTCCTTGCAGCCTTTCAGTGCTTTTTCAGTGTCTCCTTTCCTCCCTGCTTCCCCTCCCTGCCCCTCCCTGCCGTGCGTGTGGACCCATTCCCTGCTGAGATACAAAAATGAGCCCAAACAGTGTTGAGAGATATTGAGAGAGTGTTGCTTTAACCTCTCATGCGCGATCCAGCCCAGACAGTGTTGGGAGATACTGCTGCTTTAGGCTTTCATACTGCGCCCCAACTCTGCGTGGTATCTCAGTTCTCATGCGGCAGACCCGTGTGAGGTTCGACTTTAATTAGTGCCACACCCTAATCTGCGTGTCCCTTGAGCGGTTCCTCCACATAGCAGCCCAGCCTCCAGGAGCAACCCCAGCTTCACCAGCGTCCCAACTCCGCCTCCCAGCTCTGCCCCCTTGTGCGCCATGCGCTGGCACCACTTCCGCCTTGCGCATTTCCGGGGGCAGTCCCAGCCCGCCCGAGAGCTACCTCCGGGCACTTGCCCCACCTTCACTCTGTATGTCCCGCCCCCATGCTGGGTGTGCTCTGTGTGTGCCCCAGACCAGTCCCGGCCCCCAAGCTCAAGCAAGGCTCTGTCTGCTCCGCAACAGATAACTCATTATATTGCTGATCTGATGCTGTTTGTGTTTTCAGACTGTAGTCCAAATCCCAAACAAAAAGGCAAAACTTTACCTTCAAACCTCATAGAGATCTTAATATGGCTTTTCATATTTCAACAACAGAGATGACACTTGTCACACTTGGAGTTCTGAGACAAGTAAACCAACACAACATGGAGCTGCCTGCCTGTGCCCCCCCCCATGGACCATGCCTCAAATGCAGCAGAAGACATTGGGCAAGAGAGTGCCCCATCCTGGCGTTCCTTTGGGAACCTTACCCCAGGGCTACTGGAC
Organism: Cavia porcellus; assembly: GCF_034190915.1. Taxonomy (NCBI): domain Eukaryota; kingdom Metazoa; phylum Chordata; class Mammalia; order Rodentia; family Caviidae; genus Cavia; species Cavia porcellus. The sequence continues at coordinate 22,855,570 of NW_026947510.1, forward strand.
TGTCCTAGCCACCAGAGAGTGGGTAAGCCATCCTAACTTCTAACCCTCAAAGGAAATGCCAACACTGCCAGATTCATTGCCGACAGATCTGCTTAAACTTGCTGCTAAAGACTGATGGGTCTCAGGGCCAACAACAGCCCCCTTTATGGATGTCCGTCTCAGAGTCCAAGTCCCACTAACAGTCTCAGGTAAGACATTCTCTATACTTGTGGACATAGAGGCCATATATACCAAGTATATATACATATATACTCAGAGTATATATACATATATACAGATATATATATATATATATATACATAAATATATATATCCTGAGTTTTCAGGCTGCTATATTAAATCCTCAAACTCTAGGGGGTAATAAAGGTCAACCTATGCCATTTATAAACAGGCCTATTTCGTGCAGGTCCCAGACTGCTTCCCAGTCCACCCAGTGGTGCCAAATCTTCCCTCCACCCCTCACTCTTCAGTCCTAAATCTTAAAAATGCTTTCTATTCCCTTGTGTTTATACAGACTGACTTAGACACACTGAGGCTTCAACAGCTTACACCTGTTATTACTACTAAAACTGTCCTCAGTGATATAAGACCACCTCCTTCCTTTCTTATTCACCAATTTCTCAGGCAACCCTGGTCTACATTGACAGATAAATTTTGTCTTCTCACTTTTGTTTATACTTTTTCAGGATATACAGAAGCCTTTCACACAACCAGGGAGACTGCTAAAGTTCTGTTACAGCAAATCATTTCAAAGACTACAACCAGGTAACAGGGACCCATACCTGATATTCTTGACAACCTCAACAGTGATCAAAGTTGCTAGACTGCCATCCTGGTTTCACATCACTCAGGCTAAGTGGTGCCCTTATAGTCCTAGATCTATCCAATTTGGTTTCTAATTTCTTATTCTTTTTACAGCAGGACTCTTAACAATATTTCCTAAAGACTTCCACGTCATGCATACCAGAGACAAGCCTTTCCCTGTTAACTTTTACCCTTTCATATGGGGCAGTAATCACCTCTCATAACTTCACTCCTCCTAATCCCACGTTTAATTTTTAGAATTCTGTCTTACTGTGGAAATGTTTCTACCTCAACATGGTCCTGATATAATGACATATCTAAATCAAAGGCACCTTTCCTTTTACCTCACCTGGGTCCTTAAATATGACAGTGCCATGCCTCCTCATAACATCTTGTCTCTTTGTTTTTCCAGTCTAACATATGTGCATTCACCAGTGAAGTTGTCCTGGCTAAAACACCTGGCACCAGCTTCTACCTGGGCATCAACCGTCATCCTGTTGACTCCCTAGACCCCAGTACAGCGCCCTCTTCCAGCAGGAAGTAGTTAAAGAGAGAAATCTTCACCCCTTTTCATAATAATAATCATAAGATGGGATATGAAAGAGTATTGGCCAGACAGGACACTGTAGCTGGTAAAGCCTTAGGGGGAACAAAGGAGCTCCTATCTCCCCCACCCCTAGGAATTTACCTATGGCACCAAACAAAGACCAATGGGCTACCTGTGCATCCCTAATGCCCCCTTAGGTTCAACCCCAAACCTAGGCTACTTATATGCCTCCACTCTACGTGTTCCACGGACAGAAATCTTTGACCCTCGGGGGGGGGGGGGGATGCTGCACTCCAGGGGCACGGGGGTGTCTCTCCCTGTATTCTCAAAATAAAGGTCATTTATATTTCAGCCACCACTGGTCCCCCACAGTTCTATCAATTTTTGTAACCAGAATTTAATTATACAACCAAATGCAAATTAAGTAGTGACGGGCAGAAAATGTACATTCATCATTACCTAAAGAGCAACATAACCAGGGGCTGGGGATTTAGCTCAGCGGCATAAGCGCCTGCCTTGCAAGCAGGCAGTCCTGAGTTCGATCCCCGGTACCGATAAAAAAGACAAAAAAAAAAAAAAAAAAAAAAAAAAAGACCAACATAACCAGTAACGTAATTTATTACAGAATTCTTATTGTCATAATGAAATCTTACTTTAGAAATAAACATCCAACATCTGTAAGTATGCAAGACTAAGTAAAATGGTACTGTGAAGCTTGTAATAAAGTGTAATAAAAGATGAGGAAGATATATACCTAGAGCCGAATATTCTTTTATTCCCCACTTTTTATTAGTATATGTTTGCAATTCGTATTAAATATAAAGAGCATTCCAAATCTGGGTAAATTAGGAAATTATGTCTTCCTTTGGTGTGCTGGCCAAAGTCCAAAGTCGAAAGCAGCAGGTTTTGAACTGAGTGTTAGCTCAGCTACTTAAGAAACTGTGAGACCTTAGGCACATTGGCTAATGTGTTTGAGTTTCCTCATTCATAAACACCTCGCAGTGTATTTGTAACACTGTTTTCAAACAGCAGACAATGGGCAGTCTATTATCTGATGGTACTCTTCTCATTCACACAGATGGCCTCGAGGAAGCTCGGGGAAAAGAAACCAGACTCAGTTCCCGCACTCCTGGTCAATGACCCTGGGATGTCTCTAAGGCCTGGAAAGGGCCATAGAGACAGATGCCGCACCTTCACCGGTTGCACCCTAGTGCGACATGACAAGGAAAGGGGACTTCCGGGCCGACCCCGGAAGCCAGAGGAACCGAACAGGTTCACCCCGGCTGGGAGGCGAGGCGGAAGAGCCGCACGAGGACTACGTTTCCCAGAAGCCCGCGGAGCAGGGCGCTTGGTGGGTGCCGCGGACCGTAAGCGACGGGCCTAGTCCCGCAGTACCAAGGTAAATGCTGGTAGCTCGGCTCCAAGGGGAGTGACTCGTGGCCTGCGATAGATTTGCAGTTTTCTTGCCTGACAGCCTGAACTGACAAAATGACTGTTCCGCCGGGCGACTCAGTGTTCCTGGCCCAGGACCTTACCTCCACAACCCGAGCTCCCTCCCTGCACCACCAGGCGTGCTTCCCTAGCGTCGGGGGTCGCAGATGGGGAGGGGGCAGGGCGCCCTTCCATTAGTTCCGGGCCCATCGGTCCCTGTGCATCTGTCCCACGCTCCCTCGGATTCTAGCTGGCCGGCAGCCGGCTGTGCCCCGCTTCCCTGCGCGGAGCGGGGCGGAGGAGGGACGGACGCGGGCCAGCCTCTTGCCTGAAGGCTGCTTTTCCCGGCGTCCGGCCTGAAGCCGCTGAGCACCTCCGCGATACCCCGATCCTGCACTCTCGAGACCCGCGAGGTGATGCCGCTGGAGAGGATGTACAGTCCTGGAGTGGCAGAACCGGAGTTGCCCCGAGCCTCTGTGGCTCTAAAGCCCTTTCCGGGAACCCTGGGTTGTCTTTTCCCCTTCCCACGCACAGAACCCAGCCCTGGTCCCCAGCTCGCTCCCGCCTCGGCGCCCCCCTCCCCCAGCACGCAAACAAGTGTGGGGTCCTCCGCAGACCAATCCGGGTCGCGGCTACTCTTCTAGGCCCCTATGGCTTAGCCCGGGCCGCTCGCGTAACACCCACGGTGGTGGGTGGGGCATGGGGTTGGGGTTCGGCGGCCGCTCCGGTCCGGCTCCAGGCGGGGCTGCGGGTCCCTGTGCCCCGCGGGTTCCACGGGAATGGGGGCGTGGCTGCCGAGCCCTGTCCGCCGCGGGGTATCGCGGTTTAGTCTGCGCGGTAGGCCAAGCGCCCCCTGCCTTTGGCTAGAGATGTTCTTGTGGGTGAGTCGTTAGGTTGATGTCGCGGGGTGAGCTCTGGGCCTAGTCACGCCCTGGGGAGAGGGAGGGAGCCGGGTCACCTCGGTCCAAGTGGCCTGGAGAGGGCGGGCAGAGGGGACCTGACCGGCTGCGCCCGCGGGTCGCCTCCGCCCTTGGGGCGTGCTGATCCTTGGCTGCGCTCGGTGTTCCAGTTTTATGCAGACTCCTGGGGAAGCTGGTTGTGCTGCTGCCCCTGCTGCTGCCGCCGCCGCCTGATCCCAGCCGACAGCTCTTGGGGCCGCGGCCGGCGCTGGCTGCTGGAGATGGCGGACGCGAAGTCCGTGCATGAAACCAGATTCGAGGCGGCTGTCAAAGTGATCCAGAGTTTGCCGAAAAATGGTAAGAAGCCTGGGCCCCCGGATCTCCGCGTCTGTATGACGTGTTTGTCCTACTTTTGAATGTGTTGAAAAACAATGTGACGGAAGGGGAGGTACTGAGTGTGAATTAATTACTAGCCTGTCTTTCAACCCAGAGAAGGACATACCCAAATTTTAAGTGGTTCGCATTGCTTAAAACCGAGTTTCTCACTTAATGACTGTGGATTTGAGTATGTTAAAAAAAAAATTGGAGCTAGGAATGCCTTGTCGCACATACTTAAAGTGTATGATTCAAACCTTTTGAAAACTTTTGATATGAGAGGAGAAAAGAACAGCTATATTCATCTGAGACGATTTTTTATTTTAATAGATACATATTTATTCCTTTTTTGCTGTTCTATTGTTTTATTGTTCTTTTTTATACTCATATGGAACTTGAGTGCAAGTTGAGAGAAAAACCAAGTTTAATGTATTTCTTTGGGTGTTTTGAAGATTTTTTGCATTGGTTTTCAGTAATTGTCTATGATGTGTCTTAAGTATGGTTTTCTGCCTATATATCCTTTTCACAGTTTGCTGAGCTTTTCCCATTTGTAATTTTGTCTTTCATCAATGTTAGAAATTTTTGGCCATTATTTTTTAAATACATGCATACATTTTCTAAATGGAAAAGCTTGGGGAAAGAGACTTATTTCCTGATTCATGACCTTTTACATCACGTGAATTAATCCTTACAATAAACACTCAATCTCTCTCTCTCTCTCTCTCTCTCTCTCTCTCTCTCTCTCTCTATATATATATATATATATATATATATATTTTTTTTTTTTTTTTTGATACTGGGGATTGAACACATGACGTCACGATTGACAGGAGGCACTTATGCCACTGAGCTAAATCCCCAGTCCTAATAAACTATATTTTTAAAGAATACTTTTAAGGGGGCCGGATACAGTTTAGTGGCACAGTGCCTGCCTGCCAAGCGCAAGGTCCTGAGTTCAATTTTTGGTACCAATAGGAAAAAAAAAATGCTTTGAAGCATTATCATACCAGACTTGTAAACCTAACTGGATACAGCGTTGATATATTACTATAGTGTTTAATATTTTGTTCATGGATTTTGTTTTTTAAATTATCATTTGGCTAAATAAAGAATATTCATGACCATTCACCCAATAAAAATTCTCTAAGTGCAGATTCAGAAAGTTTTGAAAGCAGCAGTACAGCTGTGCTTAACATGCAGGTAACCTTGAGTTCAGTCCCCAGCAACCTCCCACCTAGTTTTGAAAGGAACACTGTAATAGTGTTCTTTCTGTAATTCCAAACATCCATTGTAGGCAAATAAGAATAAACAAAGGTATGACTCTAAGAGTTTTGTGTAATACATTCATTTTTGAAAACGGCATTTTTATAATTTTTTTTGAAAAAGCTACATTTGATGTAACCTATCTCTTATAGCATTATATTCTATTTAGTAAGAACACCATATAACTTTAAGAAGGTATTGCAAAATTGTGATAATCTGTCAAGTGGCACTTTTGAGCGTGCTGCCATAGCTCAGTGTAGAATTTGCGCTTAACTTGCAGGGGACCCTGGGTCTGATTCCCAGAATAAAAAAAGAGCAGCCTATACTTTTACCCTCTGAAATTAAATTGATACTTATGTGGCCACAATTTTGTTATAATGAATTACTGAATGTTTTATACTTCTATTTTAAAGTTTCTATTTTGAACTATCTCTTGAAGAACAAGATAGTGTTTCTGGTTTTTATTACTTAATCTTTAAGACCTAAAGTAACAATGAATCCTAGGCCATCTGTACTTGACATGACTTTGATTTTTAGAAATGTAAATTCTTAAATTTTTTAAATGCATATTAAAAACATGGGTATGCTCGGGATTTAGCTCAGAGGCATAAGCAACTGCCTGGCAAGCAGGAGGTCCTGAGTTTGATCCTGTATACCAAAAAAAAAAAAAAAAACAAAAAAACAAAAACCAAAAAAACAAAAACCTCAAAAAGAAATGGTTACTTTGAAGACAGAAATCATACTTTAATATCTTACAGAAGACCTACAGTAAAAATTCTATGGTTTTTTTTTTGTATGTATTATGTATTGCACTGAATTTAAAACTGACTTGGTTGGCTTACTTGAAGGTACTATAAAATGTGATTCTAGAATTTTAAAATTTAGATATGTTATTAGCAATAATTACTTTGGTTTCTCCACTTTTTATATGGTATAAAGGACAGTTACATCATTGAAACTGTGATATCTGATACTTCTAAGTATGCATATATTATACAGAGAATTGCTGTTGTGATTTTTAAATTAATTATGCACTGTTGGCCAAACTTGAAACACCAAAGCCAAGGATTTAGCTCAGCGGCATAAGCGCCTGCCTGGCAAGCACTAGGTTGCAGGTTCAATTCCTGCCCCCCAAAAACCCAAACAAACCACTTGAAATACCAGCTCTCAGCTTGTCTCTTGTAATTTATGCAGCTTTTGTAAATTGTAAATGCAGTCATTTATGATTACCATTTTATCATTTTATGCTATGCAGTTTTAAAAATAACTTGTTGGGGCTGGGGATTTACCTCACCGGCATAAGCACCTGTCTTGCAAGCAGGCAGTCGTGAGTTCGATCCCCAGTATTGATAAAAAGGAAAAAGACAAAATAACAACAACAACAACAACAACAAAAAACCCCAGTTGTTTAGATGGCCCATTTTAAATTTTGATGTATATCCTCTTTACATATGTAAAACTTACAAAAATAAATCATCATATATACTATTTTTTTTTGTTTTTGAGACACAGTCTCACAGGTAGTGCAGGCTGACCTTGAACTTGCTTCTGTAACCCAGGCTGGCCTCAAATTTATGGAGATTTTTCTACCTTTGCCTCCCAAGTACTGGGATTACAAGCATATCCTACCACACCTGGCTGATTTTTTTTTTTTGTACTGAGAATTGAACATAGGTATTTTGTACTAAGTTATATCCCAGGCTCTTTTAAAAACTTGCTCTTTTTTTGAGACAGGGAACTTGCTAAGTCAGTAGGTTGTCTAAGCTGGGCTCAATTTGAGACCTTCCTGCCTCAAGCTTCTTGGAGGCTAGGATTACAAGTGTGTGCCACCTGTGTGTGTTCTTTTTCAACTGCTTTTTCTTCCTTATAGCAGATCATGGAATGTCTCATTATTATTTGTATTTTTCTACAGTACAATATAGAGCCATATTTATAAATGAATCTATTGTGTGTGTATGCCATATTTAATCATTTATGATAACATTTCAGGTTCATTTTTATTAAAAATATTGCAACTTATAGTGCGTGCTAATGCAATTTGACTATTTTAAACCTTGACAAGCTTATCCCTATGCTAGAAAATATATGAAGATTTATCTTCTAAGAAATTGGTGAGTTCAAACTGAAAGAAGTAGAAATTGAGAACTCTACTTTATGTTAAACTGATTCTTTTTCTACCAAAGTGTGTACTAGTTGACTTTAGAAAAGTTCTTTTATCCAGTGGGAAATTGAAATTTGTCTAGGAGTTGGGTTTTTACTGTAGCAATTTTATTCGCCAGAGATATGCTAGTCAGTTTTGATTGTCACCGTTTTACTTAGGGTAATACTATTCTGTGTTACAATGTATTTATTTTTATGTTTGGTGGTTATTTTTACTATACCTGTAGCATTTTTTTTTTTTTGTCTTTTTCTTTTTTATCAGTACCAGGAATCGAACTCACGACCACACACTTGCAAGTCAGGCCCTTATGCTGCTGAGCTAAATCTCCAGCCCCATGTGCATGTTTTTTAATGAACTGTTTTTGGCATTGTTATAAAAGTTTAAATTTTCAGAGTTTTTTTGAAAGCAGAGGAACAAAGCAATTAATATAGCTACCATAACTTTTGTTTCTAATATAGAAGTAAATTACCTGAACCATTAATAAAATATACAATTACTACTAGCACTTTATAGGTAAGCTAATATATAACCTTAAGTTACAGGTTGTATTCCTTAAGTGTGTTGAATTTGATGGATGTTTCCAATAGGTTCATTCCAGCCAACGCATGAAATGATGCTCAAGTTCTATAGTTTCTATAAACAGGCAACTGAAGGACCCTGTAAACTTTCAAGGCCGGGATTCTGGGATCCTATTGGAAGATACAAATGGTAATTTTATTATAGAGCTAAGAAAGAATTTTATTGACTTAATTATCATATAGCTATTACTTACGTGTTACATATTATTTTGTACATAAAGTGTCCCAGGTACTGGATATGGTTTCTATCCTTCAGGTACCCTTAATACAGTTTTATACAATAGGAAAATCTTGTGTGTGTGTGTGTGTGTGTTGGTCTTTTTTGAGACAGAGTCCTGCTGTGCTGTTCAGGCTGGCCTAGAGCTCACTTTGTAGCCCAGGCTGATCTAGAATTTGTGACAATATTCCTATCTCAGCCTCCCCAGTGCTGGGATTATAGGAGTACACCACCATGCCTGGCTGTGTGTGTGTTTTTGAGAAGGTCTCAGTATGCAGTTCAAGCTGGCTTTGAGCTCACTTTGTAGCCTAGGCTGATGTTGAATTTGCAGTGATCCTCCTGCCTTACCCTCCTGAGTGCTAGAAAATCTTGTGGAACACGATAAAACCAACAAGGGTAGTACATGAAACATACAAAAGCACTTTCCTTTTATAGAGTCTTTCCTTTTTTGGTAACAGGGTTTGAATTCATGACCTCGCACTTGCAAGGCAGGCACTTGTGCCACTGAGCTAAACCTCCAGCCCCTAGAGTCCGTCTGTCTTTCTTTTTTCTTCCTGTCTTCCTTCCTTCCTTTCGGTGGTTTTGCTTTGTTTTGTTTTTTGTTTTTTTGAGACAAGGTCTCACTGTGTAGTTCAGACCAGCCCTGAACTCACTGTGTAGACTTGGCTGGCCTTTTAACTTGCAGCGATCCTCTTGCCTTAGCCTCTCTGCTGGGATTACAGACGTGCACCACCACTTCTGTCTTCCTTTTTTTAATGCCTAGGGAGACTGACAAACTAAGAAAAAGAGCAAACAAACTCTCCTACCTCTTTTAGCTGCCAAGGAAAATAGGACTTTTGCTTGTCAAGTGATGTTACATGTTTTGGGCCTTTAAGATAATGTGTAACTAGGAGTGTGACTCAAGTACTGCCACATCAACTTTTTCATCTGTGCTGTCTTTTCTAATCTACTGTACTTGAAGTAATTTGATTTTCAATGTACTTACAGAATAATCATAAACTACCAAGATGTTCTGTCATTTTCCCAATTGACTAACATTTTATATTCTTAAAATATTATTGCACACTTTTCAAATGTCTGACAAAAGTCCATTTAGATTATGCTTTTCAACAAGGTGTGATAGTTGATGAAATGTATTTTAAGAGCCTCTGAATGCTAAGTTTTCTTCAAGGTGATACATTTATTAGAGAAATTCTTTGGAACTATACATAGCTTTTCATAGAACTTCTTCTAAATTAACAATCATATTGCATCAGCTATTTATTCGACACAGTTGAAAGTCAGGTATCTTTTTGTCATTATGTGTATATTTTCATTTCCAGGGATGCTTGGAGTTCATTGGGTGATATGACTAAAGAAGAAGCCATGATTGCATATGTGGAAGAAATGAAAAAGGTTAGGAAAATAATTCATAACAAGGCAACAAAAATATTCAAAACAGTGCCAGTTAACTTATATCAGACAAATTAGTTGCTTGCTTTTAAGAAACAGGGAAGTTGTAATATGTTACTATAGAATCTAGATTATTAAATTTGTTAGAACTTTATTAAAGTGTATCTTGAGATGACTTTTTTCATTAAGATATATCACATTGTGTATATTAGTGAGCCTTTGTGAACAAACACTTGAGGAAAACAACATAGAGGAGGAAAGATTTTGGCTCATGGTTTTAGAGTCTATGACTGGCTAACTTCCAGTCAGAAAAATCATGGTGGAAGGGAGTGGCAGAGAGCGGTGCTATTCCCCTTATGGTAGCCAGAAGCAAGAAAAAGCCATGAAAGCCATGAAAGAAAAAACCAGAGAGTAAGATGGCAGGAATAAGATAATATATTCTCAAAGATCATACCTTCATGACCCACTACCTTCAAGTACGACCTCCATCCTAAGTTTCTATAGTGGCTTAATCCTCATCTTTGAACACATAAGACTTTGGGGCAACACTTATGATCTAAACCATAGCAGTGGTTATATGATATTTTAAAGCACACCCACCCCATGTCCTCTAATGTTCCCTATCATTCTCTGGTTGACTACAGGAGGAAAGGAAGTATGAAAATAGAAATCTTGGGTCAGGAATATAGCTCAGTGGCACAAGCGCCTGCATGGAAAGTGTGAGGTTGTGAGTTCAATCTCCAGTACCAAAAAGAAGTACCAGCATTGTCTTGAAAACATTTCTGCTTTGGAACATTTTATTAAGAGAAATAGTTAGCAAGATTTCCCAACAAGATTGTTTTACAAGTGTAGTCTCCTAAACTAAGATATATATCATTAAGCATGTAGTAAAGCATGTAATAACAAACATTTGTTATAAATGCATACATCTTTTAGAAGCAAAATAAGATAAGGATACTTTTAGGTTCTCTGCTAGGCACTGACAAGGGATAGCCCTTATTATGTGGCCCTTAAAGTTAAGACATTGTTTTAAGGAACATAGTTATGAACAAATACGGATTTTAAAGATGATCATAAAGACTTTATGAAAGACCATTTTTATGGTTGACAGATGTCGTAAGTTGTGAAATCTAATTCTTAAATAAATTTTAAATAAATTATCTTTGAACATAAAGAAAATCTGTACAAAAGCAGTAGTTTTTTTTTAATTGCCAGATGGCTTGACAGTATTAGCTTCTTTTTTTTTTTGTCTTTTCGTTTTTATCGGTACCAGGGATCGAACTCACGACTGCCTGCTTGCAAGGCAGGTGCTTACGCCACTGAGCTAAATCCCCAGCCCCTAGTATTAGCTTCTTTAATAATTCTGCTTGGTAGATTGAGAACAGCATTTTGTGTTATTTTCTTTTTTAATCTCTTGTATGCTGCTCGATGTTGTGCCCTTTGTTATGTTTTCACAATTTTACTTTGTGGACTTTATAACAGAGGGCAACATTTCTCTGGCTGTTAACCATTATCAAGTAACATGATAACAAAGGAGCCTTTCAAAAACAGAGACATTCCAAAGCCTTTTTGACTTCATAACTATTTGGTTTTTCTGGTTTTGTTTTTTGTTTTGTTTTTCAGAGACAGGGTCTCACTATGCAGTTCAGGCTGGCCTTGAACTCATGGTGAGCCTCCTGCCTCAGCCTCTTTAGTGCTGGGATTACAGCCGTGGGCCACCATGCCAGGTTGGTTTTCTTTACCTTAATATCATTGTAAACTTTTAGGATACTTGTAGGTTCTCTGCTAAGCACTGAGGAGGGACAGCCCTTGTTAAGCGGCCTTTGTGTATTATAAAGTTGAGTTATATAAATTACACTTTTTTCTTAAACTCACTAATTTTTGCATCCAGTTTTATTAAGGAGGTAGTTTAAAGTGAGGAGATGAAACAATGTGTATTTTGCTTGATTTCCTATAGAAAGATTAAAACTAGCTGGGCATGGTGTCATACTCCCATAATCCCAGCACTCAGGAGGCTGGGGCAGGAGGATCACTGTGAGTCGAAGACCAGCCTTGGTTTCATACTGAGTTTAGGTCATCCTGCACTACAGAGCCAGACCTGTCTCACAAAACCAAAACAAAGAGGCTGAGGATACAGCTTAGACGCACAGTGCCTGCCTGGCAAGCATGAGGCCGTGAGTTTGAACCCTGGTTCCAAAAAAGCCAAAAAAAAAAAACAAAAAATAAAAGCAGATTTAAACTATACTGCTGCCTCATAGCATCTTAAAATACTTACACTGCCTATCAATTCTTTTCTGAATAAAATGTACTGTTTTGATTTAGGCTTTTAAAATTTTGTTTTATATTATGAATATAACAATAAAATAAAATGTATTAGAACGTCTTTAGATTGAAACTGTGGTTACTCTTGAATTAGTTTCAGATTTTAGGTTTAGAGCTATCAATAGATAAAATTGCATGTTTTAAAGTAATCTAGAACTGAACAGTATCCTCAAAATTTTATTAAATTTGAGATTTTTTCCTATTTGTGATATTTTACTAACCTAAGCCATCATAGTGTTATGCTCTTAAATATGGCTGAAAATTCACTGTGCTGTTGCCCTTTAGAATTACTCTGGATATAAATCTTGAAAGATTTATATGAATATTTTTGCATTCAAGGTTTCATAAACTTAGTTTGCTTTAGTTTTTTTTTTTTTTTTTTTTTTTTTTTTGTGGTACTGGGGATTGAACTCACGATCTTGAGCTTGCTAGGCAGGCACTTATGCCACTGAGCTAAATCCCCAGCCCTTGTTTCATTTTTTTTTTTTCCTTTTTCTTTTTTGTTGGTACTGGGGATCAAACTCACGACTGCCTGCTTGCAAGACAGGTGCTTATGCCGCTGAGCTAAATCCCCAGCCCCTGCTTGTTTTGTTTTTTTTGAACCAAGGATTGAACTCATGACCTCGCAGTTGCCAGGCAGGCGCTTATGCCACTGGGCTAAATTTTCAGCTCAGTTTGCTTTAGTTTTTATAATGGATAATGTTTGGTAGAAAATTACTTTTCATAATTTATGAATTGTTCACTAAAGTACTGCTAGAAAAGTTACTGGAAAGGAAAATTTTCTTAGCTTCCAGAAAATCGAGGTAATTAGATTTTGAAGGAAAATCTGTGTTTCTTCAAATAAAGATTTTTTTTTTGGTATCAGAGATCAAACTCACGACCTTGCTTGCCAGGCAGGTGCTTATACTGCTGAGCTAAGTCCCCTCAAATAAAGTTTGTTTGGATTCATAATCATAGTGGAGTGTAAATCTTAATGTTTTATATAAACCTTGCACATTATCTTGTGGCGATTTCTGGAGTATCGAGCCGACACTTGACTAACACACGTGCGTGTATCTCTGGAATTTAGGGATTGTGTACTGTGCTCAGCATGCTGCACGTGGAAGCACCAACACAGATGGCCCAGGATGGCCCAGACTGATTGTGTCAGGATTTCTGAAAGGGCGGGATACTGACTGTAATAGGGGCTCATGAAGGACAGAACTGAAAGTGAGAGCGAGCCTGGGCCAGCACGTTGTGTTTCTCTGAGTGCCAAAGGCTGACTTGTGTTTTGAGGGTTGACTCTTTACAGCCATTTGTAGGAGGTTGAGGGAGAAGTCAGGAGCCAGCTTCTAGAGTAGAATAGTGAGCACAGTATACTCAGGATTAATGCTTGGATATTCCTTAAAAGGTCAGAAACACCTTGGACCTTGAATTAGTGATTGCTAAGATTATTGAACGAACAGTAGAACACTGGAAGTTGGATGGCTTTAGAAGCTGTGTTCTTCTTAGACAAACCCCACAAACCTGAAGCACTTAGTCTTTGCTTTAATAAGACACATGTACAGTTCCAGTATATTCTTATTATTTCAAAACGATGTCTCAAGGAAAGCATTGAATAAATACAGAAAATTACTGTGCTTTGAATACAGTTCTAGAGTCTATGTATTGGTAAATAATTGGGTTAAAACATTCTTCATTTGAATGAGTTATGATGTGTTGAATTAATTTAATTGCCTTAAAATTTTAAACTGGGTGTTTTGGCATAGACCTGAAATCCCAGTTACTCTGGGAACTGATACAGGAGGGTCACAAGTTCAAGGCCAGCTTGGACAACTTTGCAAGACTCTTAAAAAAAAGGGGGTATTGATGTAATTTAGTGATTCGCCATCCTGAACTCTCAGTACCATCAAAACAATGTTTTTTCAAAAATAAAACCTGAGAAGGTATGAGGAGGGTTGGGAAGGGGTTGTAGCTCAGTGGTAGAGTGCTTGCTTGGCATGTTTGAGGCCCTGGGTTCAGTTCACAGTCCTACCCAAAAGAAAAAAAAAATCTCCGAGGATAAGCAGAAATTACTAGACTAAGATTTGCCTGTTCTGTGTGTTGTCTGTGTGTTTCTATCGTTTGTATGCCTATGCATATGTGTGTCATATCTTATATTAAAGCATTGCTGTCAATGGGAGAAATTTTGAAGTGACTAAAATCATTGTTTTTGTAATTGCTGATTTTTGAAGCTTCTTCTGCACACAGAATTTCTAAAGTTTTTTGTGTCTTGTGATGGCTGTTTGTTTTCTTTCTGTATCACTTCCTAAAATTAAATTGTGGTTTATTCTGTGATTAGTTCAGGTATGTACTTCACTTATTATGTTCTGCCAATTCATAGTTCATTCTTTTACCTTACGATGCATGAGAATCCAAAAGACTGATTTGACCAGCTCTTGTCAGGAAAAATATGAGAGAGTGTTTTTTTTTTTTTTTTTTTTGAGGAGGGGTTGGTTTTAAATGGAAGATAACTAAAATACAGGAGGCCCAAAGGAGGTATTAAATGGGGTTCAGGATGGGATATGTGGTTGCTTAATCTGATTGTACTAAGTTGGTCTTCATATTGGGGTAGTCCAAGGGTAATGTAAACAGAGCTGACTTAAGTTTGAATTATATCTCTGCCATTTTTTAGCCATGACTTTGGTTATATAAAGATAAATATTAGCCCATGGTTTCAGTTTTTGTCTTGACTCCCAGAATTACAACTAGAATCCAAATATATTGTTAATTAAATATGTGTAGTATAAAGTTATAAGATTGCCTCTTTATGATCCCAGCCTTCTTTTTTTCTTTTAAAGAGGGTAAAATTAAACACAACAAAAAAGAACAAAACAGATCATAAGAAAACAATTTAAGAAACACAGATTTCAAAGCAAGACCACTGGAGATCTTCACTTCTATCATACTGTCTTGTTTTCTTCCAAATAGTTGTCCATATCTTCACACACAGTGAATTCATACTGAACAAAATAATACTAAATTGATCAGAACAGAATGATGAAGGCATATTAGGTCTTCAAGACCAGACAATAGGGAAGTCAACAATGGCTGCCATAGTGTCTCTCATTCTCTTATAAATAGCTGTCCATGTCTTTACATATGTTGAAATTAAACAAAAGAAAACATTAATATCACTCTGGACAGAGAATAATAGTATTGCTAGATTTTATATAATGACGCCACGAAATTAGCACTGAGTGTCTTAGTGTCTCTTTTTCTTTAGAGTATCTGTTCATTACATCGTGCATTATATAATCTCTTTTCGTAAACAGTTTAGAAGTTCTACACATGCGTGAATCTCTACATGTATACCTATTCTTTCTGTATTAGAGGGAAAAATAAATCAAAACAAGACAACAAAACAAATTCCTAGAAAAACATGAAATGAAAAAGACGTACAAAACCACAATACTAGGTGATCTACAGTAGTTACTATGCAGTTATTTTCAATAGACTTGTCTGTATGATCAGGCATAATATAATTGAACATAGCACTATAAAGCAATATTAATAAAAACAAAACATTGGAGACATTATAGGACTTCAAAACCAATAATAATCAAACCGGAATGGGTATCCTATTGCATCTTGTCATCTTCAGAGTAGTTGCTTCTGCTCTTAGACTTGATACTATCAAGCATACCAAATTTGAATAAAATCAGTCAAGACAAAACAGATCTAACAAACCAGATTCAAACAAGATTAGGCATAGTAAGACAGTATGAGTAATACAGGGCTTCAGATTAAGTTAATAGGAAATTAAGAATAGTTACCATAGCACATCTTGCTATTTTGGGGATAGCTGTCTGTGCCTTCAAATCTAGTATGAGTAGACAGACTGGAACAGAATAAAATCAAACTAAATAGAGTGATAAGACTAATGTGGCTTTTAAATCCTAATATACTATTAACAATGTCCTCTGTCTTCCTTTTTTAGACAATTCCTCCCCTTTCCCTTTCTCAGTGTGCTTTGTACATTTTGGGTCTCGCTAACTCCTTTAGTTTTCAGATTAGCGGGGTAATCCGCTATCTGTATAAGTGGTGCTGAACCTTTTTACCCCTGAGTTTGATCTTGAGCTGTATTCTTTTACCTACTAAAGCCTCAAGGTTTTCCTTCCTTATAGTTGAGTAGTTCTCCACTGCACAAAAGTGTCATGACTTTCCAATCTATCTGCAGCTGCTGGGTGAGCTATCCCTATTTCTTTCTGGTTCCCTGTCACATAGAGCATTGTTTTCTCATTTTTGACTTTTGGTTCATTAAAGCTCTTTCAGGTGGATTATATTTCCTATTCAGAGCATCTCGATGGATCCTTCTTCTGATCTACTCTGCTGGGTTCTTTTTGTTAGTGTATCAAGGCCATCTGTGTTAAGAGATTATAGCCAGTCTTCTCTGCCTCATCTCTGCTATGCTATTTTTCTGCGGTTGGTTGTCTGCTTTTCTCATTTTACTGCCTGCCCCATTCATTGAGGCCTCTCTGCTACTGTTGCTGGAATCATGGTGATTTTTTTTCTCTCTTTCTAGCATAGTCTTCATTATTTTTTGTAGGGTTGGATTGGTGGTCATGAAGTCCCATAGTTCCTCTTTGTTATGGAAACATCTTGTTTCTCCATTAATTTTGAGAGACAGTTTTGCAGGACATGTCAATCTGATTTGCAAGTTTTCTTTCAGGGCTTGGAATACTTAGCTCCAAGCTCTTCTTAATTTGATAGTTTGTGTCAAGAAATCTGTCCTGATTTTGATGGGTTTTCCTTTATGGGTGATCTGTTTCTTTTCTCTGATCGCTTTTAATATTCTGTTCTTGTGATGAATTTCTGGGATCTTATTATTATATGTCTGGGTGTAGATCTGTTTTGGTTGTAGCAGCTGGAGTTCTGCATGCTTCATATATGTGAATATCATTTCCTTTTCCTATGCTTGGGAAGTTTTCCTTAATTATTTCTGTGAATAGCCTTTGCATTTCATTTGTGAGTATTCCTGCTTCTTTACTCACATTTTTTATTCTTAAGTTATATGTCCTCGTGACTTCTAGCCTTTGTATTGTTACTTTCTGGTTCCTTGTTATTTTTAAGAGATCTTTCCGTTCACGATCACATATTGCAAATCTATCTTCAAGTTTTGAAAGTCTGACTTTAGTTCCTGTCAAGGAATTTTGCCAGCTTTCAATGAAGTTTTTAATTTTCTAGTAATCTCTTTGGATCTGTTTCATGTATTCTAGATTTTGTTTATATTCTTCATTAAAGGTTTCTCTCCTTTTTCTGAGTTCTTCCTTCTTCCATCTGTGTCTTCTTGAGAGGTACTTAGCATTTCTTTTATTAATCTTTTTTATCTTGATTCACTGGATTTAGAATTTCAATTTTAAGTTCATCTATGAGGTCACGAAGGTATTTATGTCCGCTGATGCTGTGTCTGATATTGCATGTTTGCTGCCCTTGATCTCTTCTGTATTTACCTCTCCTGGACTTATTTTCCCTGGGTCAGTGGCTGGAGGCTTTTTTTGGTTTCTTGTCATATTTCTGGTTTCTTTCATACAGGTGTATGGTGGAGGTCTCAGGTCCTTTCTATATTGCTTACAGTTTTTCTGAAGCGTGCTGGCTAGGGGATTGCTGCCCTCTCTAGTTTGCTGTTGGTCTGTGAGGTGCATGCAGGGGTGATGTGGGCTGGCCCCTTTTCTCTGAGCCAGTCAACCAGCAAGTGCCTTTACCACGTTAGTCTCTGCTGTGCCGATGTCACAGGTTCGGGACAGTTTTGTCCCTGGCTATTGGGTCCTGACCAGTGGTGTGACACAGCCCAAGCAGAGCCTGCCAGCCTGCTTTGGGCCAGGAGTGGCTGACTGATACCACTGCGGTTTCAAGTTCAGGCCTGTCCTGCCCAACTCCAATAGGTTGTTCAGCCAGTCACCCGCTCCATGAGACCAAATTCCTAGCAATCAACCACGGGTTAGTGCAGCTCTCCACATTGGTTTTGCTCTCTATTGCGCTGTATCCTCCCGCCAAGGGCCTTGGGCTGGCCAACCCTTGCTTTTGGCGCTACCACGACTTCAGAAGGATCGTGAGTTATCTGACTCCAAGATTATGTCCTGCATAGCGTGGGATCAGCTCCAGTGAGAGTGCGTTTGGTTCCAGCCTTTTGTCCGCATTTTTCCTTCCTTCTTTTTTTTTTTATTTCTGTTTTTCCTCAGTTTCTTCCTGGGTTGTGAGAGTTCCCCTCCTTTTGTCTGGTCTTCTCCATGGTGTTAAATTCTAGAGTCTGAGTTGTTTTTCTCAGAGAGGCTCTCTACCCTGCTACCTATCAATCTGCCATCTTCCCAGGGATGACCCATGATCCCAGCCTTCTAATAGATATTTCCTTTAGCAAAAAGAAATTTTGTAAGCTAAACCCTTTTTTCATTCCTGTGTACTATATAAGAGCAGCTGTAAAATTAAAAGTATAATACTCAAACCAGTTGTTAGCATAATCCATTCTGTATAGTCTCTCTCTTGACTTTCCTTCCACAGACATGAGATACTGTGGTGGTGTTGATGGACATAATCTCAGCTGAGAATCATGTCAGAGTTGCTAATTATCATAGATGACTGATGATGTATTCTGTATCTGTTTTAGAAATAAAACATGTTTGAACGAGAACATGAAAGTTTTAAGCTAAGTGGTTCACTTCTCTGATGAAGAAATACAAACAGCAAATAAATATGTGAAAAAATGTTCAATGTCACTGGTCATTCAAGAGATGCAAATTAAAACAATACTGAGATTCTACCTCTCCCCAGAAAGAAAGGATAATTTCAAGAAATCAAGAAATAACAAATGCTGGAGAGGCTGTGGGGGAAAAAAAGAATCTTCCATTGTTGATGGGAGTGCAGACTGGTGCAACCACTGTAGAAATCAATGTGGCCATTCCTCAAAAAAACTAGGACTGTAGGGCTGGAGAATTAGCTCAGCAGTATAAGTGCCTGCTGGCAAGTATGAGGTTATGAGTTCAATTCCTGTTACCAAAAAAGCTAAAAAAACAAAAAACCAATACTAGAACTAGAAATCCCATTTGACCCAGTTATTTCTCTTCTGGGTATTTTCCCAAAAGAATTATATCATAGCAATATATGTGCTCCCTTGTTTGTAGCAGCACAATTTGTAATACCTAGATATTAGAAATAGCCTAAATGTATTTTTATACAAAGGAGTACTATTCAGCTATAAATAATGATAAATGAGGCTTTTTTAGGTAAATAGGTACAATTTGAGACCATATTCATAAGTGAAATAAATAAGGGATATGTGTAAATATCCTGTTGTCTCACTCATGTGAGAAGCTGAAACAACATAGGGAGTGTATGTGTTGTGTGTGTGTGTGTTGTGTTTGTGTATGTATATGAAAAAAACCAAGATAGTTTACTGATTTCTCTGAATTCACTAAAGAGAAAGATTTGTGCTAGTACTGTTTGGAAAATTGAATGCAGATATCTTGTGCTCCAGGTAAATGATTTGGAGATGACAGTGTGTAATGTGTGTACCATTGTTGCCCTGATGTGTTTTGAAATTTAGTTTTAGTTTTTTTATGTTTTGTTTTGTTTTTCTCCTTGAAATAAAATGGACTTAAAAAAATAATATACTAGGTGGTTTACTAAATGCCTTTTATGTGCTGGACACTGCAAAAATGAGAATGGGAAGAACAAAATGAGATAAGCAATCCCCTCCTCTCTTCACTGAGTTTATGTATTCTATAGATGAGAGGCAGTAAATCAAGAGTGAAGTAGGAAGTCCAGGGCTGCTGTGAGTTTTAAAGATTCAAAGTAGCCATTTAAAAACTGTTTAAACTGGGGCTGGGGATTTAGCTCAGTGGCATAAGGGCCTGCCTTGCAAGTGTGCGGTCGTGAGTTCGATCCCTGGTACTGATAAAAAGAAAAAGACAAAAAAAAAAAAAAAAAGCCCAAAAAACTGTTTAAACTGAATTGGGGTGGTGGTACATGTCTGTAGTATCAACACTCAGGAGGCAGAGGCAGGAGAATTGCTGAGTTTGAGGCCATCCTGGGCTCCGAAGTGAGTTCAAGCCAAGCCTGAAATATGCATAGTGAAACCTTGTCTCAAAAAAGACAAAAAAAAGTCTTCAAAATGAAAATATTTCTGGATCTGGAATATACTTGAAACTTTTCTAGGAACATATATATAGTAAATATGTAATTAATGTAAATATTTTATATTAGTAAACTTCAACTGTCAATTATTGATAAATTTGAAGCAGATTTTTGATATAGATCAAATTAATAGTTTGATAGTTTGATTTCACAGTATTTGTTTCTTTTGATTACAGATTATTGAAACTATGCCAATGACTGAGAAAGTTGAAGAATTGCTACATGTTATAGGTCCATTTTATGAAATTGTAGAAGACAAAAGGGGTGGCAGGAGTTCTGATTTAACCTCAGGTTAGACTCTTTCACCTGTTTTTAAATTTAGCTAGTAATTTATTATGCATGCATTAATATTTATGTATCTAATTTTTATTTTTACTTTCACATGCCAGTCCGACTGGAGAAAGTCTCTAAATATATAGAAGGTAGGAATAATGAAATCCATGTAAAACTTTTGTCTGTATGTATATACCAGAAGAATTCTGCACAGGTTTGTGTAATAATAACTTTTCATTCTAAGCATTTTCATTCCAAACAAATACATTGAAGTTCCAAAATACAATAAACCTTTTAAAGTTTTCAACCTTTAACTATTAAGTTACTAAAACATGTCAGGTACTTCACTTAGCTTATACAAAATTATGACTTTTTTATCTTTTTTCCCTAAGATTTAAAAAAAAAAAAATTTAGAGGCAAGATCTTGCTATGTAACCCATGCTACTTTTGAACTCTTTATCTGCTTTTTTTTTTTTTTTTTGGTTCCTGGAATTGAACTCAGGACCTCCTACCTGGCAGGCAGGTGCTGTGCCACCTACCTGCCCTCATTATCCTCTTCTTACCTCAGTGTTTGAAGCACTGGAATTGTACGCAAGCACCACCTCCACACCATAATTTTGTTTCGATGAATTATTTTCTCTTGCATGTTATGTATTAACAGTATCATGGGTTAAATAATTTTCTACCAAATTTGAAAATGAATATTTACAATATGGCTTACTTCTTCCTATAGCAAGGTAAAATAAGGGATCAGTGAATTCATTTAACTTTTTTTTCCATTTTCTTCAGTGAAAAACTTATGCTGTGCATACTGAGTTAAATAAAATGGAAAATTTTATGGTAACAACTAAACATTTGCTCCTTAAATTTTTTTTTTAAGTAATCCCAACACTCATTAGGCTGAAGCAGGAGGATTGCCATAAGTTTGAGGCCAGCCTGCACTAGAAAGTGAGACCTTACCTCCGAAAAAAATTTTTCTTTTTAGAGAATCATTTTTAAGACCACAAGAGTAAATCTAAATGAAAATTGTATATACTATGATTAAAAATTAGCCTGTGATTAAAAATTACCTTGTTTACAAGGTACCTTTTAATAGCAGAAAATTTTCAGTATTTCAGGGCTGTAATTTTCCTGTACTATAATAGAAGGCTTGTAGTTTATGTCTGTCATGGTAATAAACCATGTGCAATCAATACTGGCTAAGTACCACACCTTTTTATATCTGGTTTTCTTAGAGGAGTCAAATATTAACAAATAATCCTCTTTGTGCTTATTCATTTAAGAAGACAGAAGTGAAATGTTTCCTCTGTTAGGCATATTGTTAGAATGCAGAGGGAAACAAATCTGGGTTTGCTTTAGTAGTGTCTAGTGTGCTGGCCAGAGGCAGATACTTGAACAAGTAAGTATAAAACAAGGAAGAGTAAGTAACAGTAATAAGAATTTAGCAGGTAGCTGGGGATTTAGCTCAGTAGCATAAGTGCCTGCCTGGCAAGTGCAAGGTTGTGAGTTCAATCCCTGAAACAAAAAAAAAAAAAAAAAAGAAAAGAAGAAAAGGAAAAAAAGATCTTAGCAGGTACCCAGCTACTTATCTATGATTTAATAATCCCTAAAACTGACGTGAACTAATCCTGTGGGAAAAACATAATCTGAAGTAATGTGAGGCTAGTTTGATTCTTTTTGTCATTTAATATTTTTCAAAGCCAGGTGTGGTGCATGTGTATAATCCTAGCACTCGGGAGGCTGAAGCAGGTGGTTGCTGTGAGTTTGAGGCCAGCCTGGGCTACACAGTTCAAAGCTAGCCTGAATTGTGTAGCAAGATCTTGTCTCAAAAACTAAATAAGTAACTGTTCACATTTTGCTGCAAAAATCTTTTCTTGTTTTTGTGGCAGGGATTGAACTCACAACCTTGCGTTTGCTAAGCAGGCGTTTATATTGTTTAGCTAAATCCCCGGCCCCAAAAATTTTTAAGGTACATTTTTTTTGTGTGTTTTTTGGTACCAGGGATTGAACTCATGACCTCACACGTGCCAGGCAGGCGTGTAAGCCACTGAGCTAATATCAGGCCCTGTTGCAAAAGTCTTATTACTGATTTTTTAGTGAGAGCCTCTTGTGTCTATGTTGGAGTTGTTATATAATATACCATATCACTTTTGCAAAATTAGAAGATTTGGGATTTCAAAATGTATCTGTATAATGTAAAAGTTATAAGTTAAGAATGGTTTATTAGGAGCTGAGGATTTAGCTCAGTGGCATAAGCCCCTCCTTGCAAGTGTGTGGTCGTGAGTTTGATCCCTGGTACCGATAAAAAAGAAAACGACCAAAAAAAAAGAATGGTTTATTAAACCTGAGCCATTCTTTGGACATGTAGGTCATTTTCTATTGTTGGTTGTCAACAAACTGCTGCTCAGTTAACTGTATGTATACTGTCATTTTATATTCATGGAAGTATGTCCATAGAAAACAATACTAGAAGTAGAATTACAGATATTTATAATCTTACAAGCACTGCCTAATGTCAAACCAGTTTGCAATCTTGACTTTTTTTTAAACAAACAAAACACCTTATTAAAGGTAGTGTTTAGGCCCAGCAGAACAGATGTATTAGTTTCACTTAGTCTTTCACAATATAATACAGTAAATTGAAACTAGACATATGAGCGAGGTATGGTGGCTTACACCTGTAATCCCAGCACTTGGAAGGCTGAGGTAGGAGCATCATTGTGAGTTTGAGACCAGCCTGGGCTACAAAGTTAGCTCAAGGTAAGCCTGAACTACATTTTGAGACCCTGTCTCAAAAAGACAGAAAAAAAGAAATTAAAAGTTCGAGTACTATAATTTTGTCCTTTTCCAGATTGTTTTGGTCATTCTTTATTTTTTCCCCATAAACTCCTTTATTACCATGTTAGTGTGAGGCAGAAGCGCCATCCCATGTCTGCTAGTCAGTTTGACTGGATAAAAGGAGAGTGCACATATATGGTCCTGAGGTCAGGCCACATGGGAGGCTCTCCGTTAGAAACAGAGTGTAGGTGGCTTCCCTTTCTTCTACATGTAATCATGGTTTCATGCTTGGTTAACTCCAAGGCAGATCTGGCAAAGTGGCAGCAGGGCATGGGAAGGAAAACTGCTCAACTCAGGACAGCGGGGAAGCAGAGACAGAAGCAGGAGCCAGGAGAAAAGTGCCTCCAGGTCACGCCCACCTCCTCCGCCCAGGACCGACTTTCTGGAGCACAGTGGGCTTTGGGTCCACAGTGCATTAACCCTCGGATGAATACCGAGCCCTGCTACCCAGTACCCTTCCAAACATGTGAGGCTCTGGGGAACATTTTAGATCTAAACCATGACAGACAGAAAGAGCAGACGACCTTTTCTGGGCCTTATTTTATTTATTTTTTCCCAAATCCATTTTATTTCAGAGAGAAAAAAATTCAAACCATAACAATCAAGGGACAACAAAGGTTCATACATTGTTGAGCTGTAATTTAGACGGGTTGTTCATTTGTGTGTCTGAAGATGATCTTACTATGTTGCCCAGTCTGGCCTCAGATCCTGGGCCAGATCCCTTGCTGGGCGCAGTTCTCATCCCTCCTGAATGGCTGGGACTGCCGGCTTCCAGCTCGTGCTCACCCTCTTAGGAGTCTTTTACATACAGATGCTAGTAGAGGTACATTCTCTTGTATTTTTAGCTTTTCCAGTTTTTTTTTTTTCTTCTTCTTCTTTTGTCTTTTTGAGACAAGAATCTCACTATGCTGTTCAGGCTGGTCTTTGGCTCACTTTGTAGCCCAGGCTGGTCTCAAACTTGCAGCGATCCTCCTGCTTCAACCTTCTGAGTGCTGGGATTACAGGAATGTGCCACCATGCCCAGCTCCAGTTTTTTTAAATCATGAAAAAGGTTTTGATTTTTTTTTTTTTTTTTTTTTTTTTGTCTTTTTCCTTTTTATCGGTACCGGGGATTGAACTCATGACTGCCCGCTTGCAAGGCAGGCGCTTATGCCGCTGAGCTAAATCCCCAGCCCCAAAGGTTTTAATTTTATTAAATGTGTTTTTTCATCTGTGTGATAATCATATGGTTTTTGTCCTTTAGTCTGTTAATATGGAATGTTACATTAATTGGTTTGAAATGTTGAGTAGGGCCTATCAGTAACTCCCTGTACTTTCTATAACTCTATGACAGAATTGCTGTAATGCTTTTTTTTGTCTTTTTGAGACAAGGCCTCACTGTGTAATTCAGGCTGGCCTTGAGCTCACTTTGTAGCCCAGATGTGCAACAATCCTGCCTCAGCCTTCTGAGTGCTTATAATGCATTTTTCTATCAAGTAATTTTGTTGGAACCCTTAATTTGCTGAGGGATAGAGAAGAGGGAGTTCCTGGTATATTTTATTGAAGATGTTTATAGGTGATGAGATTTACTTATTTGTGTATTTTTGAAGCAGGGTCTCACTTTGCAGCTACTCTTGAACTTACTGTCTCCAACGATTTCTGTTGTCTTGCTTCAGCGTCCCAAATTCCCAAGTGCTGGGATTGCAGGCATATGCCATCATGCCTAGTCTACTTTTTGTTTTGTTTTATTTTATTTATTCATTTATTTATTTATTTTGGTACTGAGGATAAAAGCCATGACCTTGCACTTGCCAGGTAGGCACTTATGCCACTGAGCTAAATCCCCGGCCATACTTTTTGTTTTAATTGGTGTTGTTCATACCTTTTCTGCTTGTCATTCTCACAAGGAATGTAACACATGTACTAGTAAACTAAAAACAAAGCAAAACAAAAAACTGTGCTACTGTGCACATAGCATGCACAAGGCCCTAGGTTTAAGCCTGAGCTCCACACATGCACACACAAAATCAGTACATAATACAGTGCTCAAGGGCTGGGAGGACGCAAAGGCAGAGCTTTTGCTTAGTGTGTACAAGGTCACAGGTTTGATTCCCAGCATATCAGAAACAAACTACAATACTGCCAAGATTCTCTAATAGAAAAGAATGGAACTTTTATTCTTCTGTTCCACTAATTAAATAGATGTAAATAAGAATGTAGGCCTTCATGCTCAATATCTACGGGTATTCTAGAACTTAACATGTTTTAGTTGCAGAAAAGCATGCAAAGTGTATTTGACAAGTAAAAATAAAGCCTTATACAGTACGAAAGGAAACTACTCCTTTTGGTGTTTTTAGGAGATCTTTGGTATGGTTTTATTTTCTTTGTTTTGGGGGAGTTTTTGAGACATGGTCTCGCTTCCTAGCCCAGGCTGGCCTTGAACTCATGATGATCTTCCTGCCTTAACCTCTCAAGTGCTAGGTTTGTAGGAGTGCACCACCACACTTGGCCAAGGAGGTCCTTAGGATTTTAAAAAGAGCTTTCTGGAAAAGTAGACTCTTAGATGACTTTAAACCTCATGATGAGCTCTGAAGTGATTGATGGGGACAGTACCGATTGAGAAGCTCTGGTGTATTTGCACTTAGAGTATAACTACCATTACAACAGTTGCTTCCTTATGTATAGATCACATTAATTGATACTTTAAAAATTTAATATTGCAAGATACGGTGGCAGATGCCTGTAATACCAGCATTTGGGAGGCTGAGGCAGGAGGATTGCCTTAAGTTTGAGACCAGCTAGTGAGACTGTGTCAAAAAAGAGAAACTGAGTATCATAAAGACATGCTGGGGTGGTGGTAGTGCATATCTGTAATCCTAGCACTGGAGGCTGAAGCAGGAGGATCTCCCAACAGTGCAAGGCCTGTTTGGGCTACATAGTGAGTTCAAAGCTAGCCTGAACTACAAAGTGAGATCCTGTCTCAAATAAACAAACAAACAAACAAACAAATAAGTAAATAAATAAATAAATAAATGTTAAATTGTTAGCTGGGCATGCAGTGTACATCTGTAATCTCAGCACTTTGAAGGCCAAGTCAGGTGAATTTCTATGAGTTCAAAGCTAGCCCTGATACAGAGTGAGATCAAGGCCAGCCTGAACTGCAGGGTGAAACTGTCTCAAAAAGACCAAAAAGGGCTGGGTTATAGCTCGACGAAGTAAGTGCCTGCCTGGCGATTTCAGGGTCATGAGTTTTGAGTCCTGGTACAAAAATAAATAAAAAGGAAAATGTTTGTATATCTGAAAACTTCATGATAATAAAAGATTTTTAAAAAATGAGGTTCAATTATAGTATTGATAAGATTGTTGGTAAGACTACTTTATGTTTTCAGCAGGTTAGCAAGCATCTTTTCATTTAGTATGTATGAAGATCATTTATCTATACCTTTACTGTACTTTTAAATTTCACTTTTGAGTCAGGGATCTTGCTATGCAGTCCAAACTGGCCTCAAAGTTGTGATCCTCCTGCCTCAGCCTCCTTATTACTAGGATTACATGCATGTACCACCATGGCTTATGTCTTTACTATTTTGATTAGTGTTAATTTAAAAGGAGCTTATCCCTTTTCTTATTTAGAAAGATTCAAGATAGCTTTATCATTTTTATTATAAATTGATAATTGAAGGAATTTGTTTTTAGCTATGTAAAGAGACAGTACTATTAATTATATATAACATTCTAATAGTTTAACTCAAAGGTATTTTGCTAGCTATTTGTAAACTGCAGCATTATTTTCTGTGAGCACATTAGTGATTGCATGGTCATTTCATGTTTTAGATCTGGGTGATGTTCTTACTCCTACTCTGAATGCCAAAGCCGTTAATGGGAAAGCAGAAAGCAGTGACAGTGGAGCCGAGTCGGAGGAGGAAGAGGCTCAGGAGGGAGAGAAGCGAGCAGAGCCAAGCGATGATGGTGAGTTTTAGGCAGTGAGTTAGCGATTTCACACTAAGTTAGGTAAGAAGATGTGAAGGGTTTGGGCTGGTTGGTTGTGTGTCAGATGAGTGCATGTGGGGGGATGTGGGCTCTTGTCTCTATACGCGGGGTTGGTGTGGACCAGAATGCCTTGGCCACAGAGAGGAGGGATGACTGATCATATGTGTAAATGAAAACTATTGACTGAGGGCTGACGAGACTAGCCCACCCCCCAAATGTAGTGCATGAAATGCTGCCCAGGACAGGCAGTACTGTTTTTTTGGACATGTGGCATTTTAAGGTATTATTTGCAATCTGAATATGCATATGTAAGCAAGGACTGGAAACAAGTTAGACTTTCAATTATGAAAAATAAAATGGAGTCCAAAGAATAAGAATACAGGCATAAATGCGTCTCATTGCTTCGTCTTGTGGTACTGAGGATCCAACCCAAGGTCTCACACATGGTAGGCAAGCACTGTGCTGCCGCCTGTAGTGCATTTTCATGAAGAGGGAACCCTGGAATCATGGGGTTCTGTGGGCTGGGAGTCCTGTTAGTGGGACTGCCAGTGACTCAGGGACTTAGAGAAGGGAGTTAGACTCTAAAGCAAACCGTGCACCTTGGTGCGCCTCCACTTTCCAGTCTATAAGGAGCTGTCTTGTTATCAACTTTGTACAACCTTTTGCCGTGCTAGATCCCTTCTCTGTAACAGTTTGCCTGTCCAGGATCTGAGAGAGTAAAGATCTCAAGAGATCTACGGAAGCAGTTCTAAAAGCCAACACAGATTTTGGGTGAACTCAGTATATAATAAATATCTTTTCAAGGATCACCCCTTCTCTCTGACCCAAACAGAAAACCTACCAAGAAATTATGGTAGCTTGAGGAATGACTAGAGGATATTAGCACGTAGTGTGCAGAATTTGACCTACTATGAATTTTTATGACTTCGATGTTTCTTAACAGATAAGAAAATGATGAAATTAGGAGAGCATAAGAACTTGGAAATCGTCACTAATGGTTATGATAAAGACAGCTTTATTCAGGATATACAAGGTGACATTCAGGCCACTTCTTCCCTGAATGGTAGAAGTGCTGAAGAAGGAAAACCTGGAGATCAGGGCTTGGAGGGAACTGGAAACATTGCTGTCCACCTTCCCCAAGGTACGGGCCGCATACTTCTTTGCCTGGCCTTTTTCCTATCTTTTTCCTATAATACTGTTTAATAATTTTAGGATATTCAGGAATAGTTTAGAATTTTAAAATATTTTAAAATAGTATTTTAGAGCTTAAAAGTAAGGGTGTGTATTATTGAAAGACAGTAAGTTAGGACAAAAGTTATGACATAAAACTTTTATGTTTTTCATGAGACTTTTTGTGTTACCACATGATGTTTTAAATAAAATCTTTGATTATTTATTCTTGATTATTCTTGATTTATTCTTGATTGTTTCTCTTGACTCCTGATTTTATGTGGCCTTTATTTTCTAATCGTCTAGGTACGTTAGAGCTTTTTCATGGCCTCTGACTCTTGGAGTGAGCCTACACGTGTGTGAAATTATTAATGTAGCTGCGAGCAAGTGCAGAAGCATCATCTCTTAGTGTGACACCCAAACTCGCAGGGTACACCTCATGTCTAGGGTGGTCCTAACTCATAGTGTGTTTTCTCTTACTAGGTTACTAGGTTTCCTGGGATTTTTGCCAGGATGGTGTCTTCATAGACTTAAATGACAAAATACATTTTTATTTTGGTTTTGTTTTTGATACTGGGGATCAAACTCATGACCTCGCGCTTGCCAGGCAGCTGCTAACTGCTGAGCTATATCCCCGGGCTGACAAAATATGTTTTTATCCTTTCAAATAAAAAGTATCAACTAAATTGAAAGTTTTGGTAAATTAAAGTATGATTTCATGAATCAAATTTGCATTTCAGTACGAACATAGAGTAAATATATTTTCTAGTAGAATATTCTTACATTTCCTGGTTATTTGTTCATATTTAGATATAAATGATGATCATGTTGAAGATGCTTCAGGGATTCTGCATTTGACAAGTGATTCAGACAGTGAAATTTACTGTGATTCTATGGAGCAGTTTGGGCAAGAAGAGGTAAAAATGACTTTTTCTGATTGGTAAGTTTTCAAAGTGGTATACCAAAGTTCAGTGCATAGCTTCTGTTAATAGCAGATGTATACACTGTTTATCACTTTGAAAACATACCTCTAAAACAGTTAAATGTGCATATTTTTATTTTAGTGAATTAAAGTATATATACTTCTAGAAGACTCAAAGAATAATCGTTTAGAGTACTGTTACAATTTTAAAAATTAATTTATTAGAAACCTGGGGAGAATCAATGTGTTTAACACTGGTCAGTGAAGAAAATTGAAAAAATTTTTTTTAATTGAAAAATTTTGAAGCAGTCTCTTCTTCACATTGATTGTAATCCATCGGACTAAAATTTTTGTGGAAATAATCTTCAGATTTAAATTAATTAAGATTTAATACTGGAAGAGAAATTTGAAAAAAAAAAAAAAACTATAAAAGGCCCATGAGGTTGTTTTTTTTTTTTTTATTTGCTTTTTCTGATAACAGTGAAGATGGTTCTGAAAACTGTATTTTCAGCATTTTTACACCTGTTTCCCCCACTCTTCCCTTCACTCTGTTCTAATGCAGGTTCAGTGTGTCTTACAGAAAATCTTGTAGCTCTTGCCTCTACAACAATCATTTAATGTTTTATCTCCCCCCACCCTTTTTTTTTTTTTGACATAGGGTTTCCCTACAAAGTCCAAGCTGGCCTTGAACTCATGATGTAGCTCAGGCCGACCTCAAACTCAAGGCAGTCCTCCTGCCTCAGCCTCCTGAGTGCTGGGATTACAGGTGTGCGCCGCTGTGCCACTTTAAAAATTCTTTTTTTTGCTTTTTGAGATAGGGTTTCACTCTGCAGTTCAAATTGGCCTTGAACTCACTTTGTAGCCCAGGTTGGCCTCTACTTGGCAGTGAGCCTTCTCTCTCAGTGTCCCGAGTGCTAGGATTACAGATGTGTGCCACCATGCTTGGCTGACATGGTAAAAATGGTGACAAGGAGGCCAAACAGAGAATGAACAAAATTAGTGGAAGTAAAAACAGAAAATGATAAAAATTCAAATCCCTTATTTTCTCTTTCAAAATAGTTTTTGGCCAGGCATGGTGGCACATGCCTCTAACTTCAATACTCAGAAAGCAGCAGCAGGAAGATTACAAACTCAAGCCCAGTCTGGACTGCACAGTGAGACCCAAAAACCAAATGTTGGTGAAAAGAGCTGTTCATCTCGATAATTGTCTGGGCCCTTAGTTGTGGGTTTGCTCCTGTGTTCTGCATAAATCTGTGGCTGGCTGAGAGCCTTCGGGGGCTTTGTCCAGCTGGGCTTTCACTGCCCAGCTGACGCTGGTGATCACCTTTCTCCTGTTAGGTCTTTGCTCGCCTGACCTTCGCTGTCCCTCGTGTGTGTTAAGCAGTGCCCTCTGTGTCTCTAGCACCCTTGTCTGTCTGTCCAGGTGGCCCAGAAGACACTGTCTTCCCGTGCAGTGCATTAATGCTGACACAGCCTTCACACCAGATGGGTGTCTCTTCCAGAAGGAAATCTCATTCCAAACAGCTATTATTGTGTCCTCAGACTTCATGTCATGATCTTATTCACTGAGATATTTAGCCCTCTACGAAGATACTTAAAATCTTTTTTATTATTATTATTATTATTTTATCATATTACTGTCAGTTTTTTTACTCAAGACAGATGATCTGTAATAAGTCACTATTTTAAAAAAGTAAATACTGAAACTATTTTCAGGATATTCGGGCGCTGTTGAGCACAGCGATCTTTCCCCCCTTGTTGCCATTCATACTGCTCTGGTTTCCGTCCTTCCTGTAGGCTTCCTGGTCTAGCGGCACTGTGTTACACCACGGGTCTCACCGAAGCCCTGAGGTGACAGAGGGCTATGTGCTTTCTTTCTTTTCTTATTTTAATTTTTTAAATGGTACGGGGGATTAAACCCAGGCTCTTCACACTGAGCTCTGTACCCAGACCTTCCCTCTTTTTTTGTTTTGAGACAGGGTTTTACTAAATTGTCCGGACTGAACTTGTTTTTTTTTTTTTTTTGGTGTGTGTGTGTACCAAAAATTTATCGTACATTTGAATAAATGTATAGTAACTACATTTATTCAAATACAGTCATGTCATCTTCTTCTGGAACAGTGTTGTAATTCTCTTAAGTCCTAATTCTGGCCTGAATTTCTTGCAACTCCATTTCCCCAATCTCTCATGTCCAGCAACAGAGCTCTCCTTATATGAACACTTCTTGTCCATGCACCCAGCTCATTGCCCATCATTACAACACACAAAGCACTAAATTAGGAAGATTCATATTAGACACAACCACATCTGTTCATTATCAAACACGCACGTATTTGCGCATTATCTCTGGACCTTTGGCAGTATTGACGTTCATTTGTTCACATAGGTGTCTACCATCCAAAGGCTCCTGCTTGGGTATTTACATATGTTTAACTAGAATTTATGTTATCATTTATTTTAATAATGTCAGTCTTATTCATGTATATTAAATTACATTTTATAATTTAATGTATGTGTGTTGCAGTGGGCTGTGACTGAACTCTTAAAGTGGTGATCCTCCTGCTTTAGTCTCTTGTGCTAGGATTACAGGAGTGCACCACCATGCCCAGCTCAGATCACATACCAGGGCCTCAGCTCTCCTAAATTGCTGTTTATTTTTATTTTGTTTTGACTGGCTTTGGACTCACATCAGTCTTCCTGCCTCAGCCTACTGGTGCTGGTATTACAGACATGTACCACCACACCTGGCTAAATTCCTATTTATAAGAAAGTCATTTTTTAGGTTTTTGTTTTCAGTCAGTGTAAGTAAGCTGAGTATTTTATAAGTCCCATTCTGAAAGGTGGACATTCCTTTTTTTTTTTTCTTCTTTTTTGAGATAGGGTTTCATTGTGCAATTCAGGCGGGCATTGAACTCACTTCTTAACCCAAGCTGGTCTTGGACTTGTGGATCCTCCTGCCACAGCCTCCCAAGTGCTGGGATTACAGGCATGTGCTTTCATGCTCGGCCTTAAGGTGGATATTGGAAAAGGTGGGCATTTGCACAAGTTCCCAGTGATGCTGTTGCTGGGGGTCTGCAGACTGTACTGGGTGAAAGGCGACAGTGCCTGTGGAATTGGCAATGTGGTTATCAGTCCAGTCTGCCCTATTCTCTTGCTTTCCTCAAATACTTTTGTTATCTGCTGTTGTGAGAAGATGAAAGCCAATAGGCTGCTCCCTAAATTTTGTACCATAATCCTTGTCTTCTTTTTTGAGACAGTTTCACTGTGTAGTCCAGGCTGGCCTTGAATTTACTGTATAGCCCAGGCTGGCCTCCAACTTAAAGCAATCCTCCTGCCTTAGCCTCCAGAGTGCTGGGATTACAGGTGTGCACCACCACACCTGGCCTAATCCTTAGTCTTTAATTTACTACAAGCTCTCTATTCATTCTTACCCACCTTATAGGGTAACAGGGTCTTCTCATTTAAGGCCAGTTTCTCTGCATTGCCCATGTCCTCCTGCTCCTTTGGGCTTTCTCTTTTTCTACCCTCTCTGTACCATCCCCAACCATTGTTTCTCTTCCACTTCTTCTCAAGCTATGCACATATTCACAGCCCTTCCATCTTTGAAAGAAAATATTCACTTAACTTGGTGATACCCTCTATTATTTTACTTCTGTCCTTCACTGTATGAGCAGGCCTTCTGTTGTCTGTATTTATTGTATCCATTTACTGTAGTCAGAGTTCTGCCGTACATGCCAACACATTTTCTTGAAAACATGCCATTGTACCAATCTTTCAACACTTTCTTTTGTGATAGGTTCCCCCCCCCCCAACCTCTTAGGTTTCCTGTAGGCCTCTTCTTGAGTTACTCTTTTTCTGTTGACTCTTTCTATTTAGTGCTCTTTAGGAAAAGAACCCTAGTTACTGCTTCCTTGGCTTTAACCATCACAGGCTGAGGACTCCAAAAGCGATAAATCCAGTATTTCTCTTCAGAATGCCAGGTGTTCATCTAGACATTCCTAGGAATCTCATGTTTAACCTACCTGTAACTACCACTGTCTCTTTCTGTTTCTCTGAAACCTCCTTTCCATCAGAATTTCTCAGCTTGATGAGTGTCACAAACCTTGTCCCAAGACACTTGTATTCCTCACATTCAGTCTCTAAGTCACGTTGATTCCTTCCTCTTAAAAGTTCTCAAATCACAGTGTCTCAAGTATTTCATTCATGCCGTCATTACTATGATGCCTTTGACTTGGATTATTCTCAATTGATAGTTTCTGTCATTTCTTCAAAGACTTCCTGGCCAGTCTTCTTTCCACCCCAGCATGGGTTAGGTACCCCTCCTTTGAGGTCCTGTAGTTTATCTTTCTCATCAAATTTATCACATGATATTATAGTAATCCTCACTGGCTTCTTGTAAGCAGGAATCTTCCTCTTTCATCATAGTATTCCTAGAATTTACCGTAGTAACTAAAATAGTACAAGTAATGACCCAAAAGTACAGTAAATGTTTTAAAAACTTACTATGGTATAAATAAACAAAATCACTTTGCCAAGTTCAAAGTGAAGAGGAATATTTTGGGGGGGGATTAATGACAGTTGTCTTTTACCACATGAAATTTCAAAATGTTTACCAAATTTTATGATCATTCCTTATTGATCTAATGCTTATAGCAATTTCTGTCAAATAAAAACATTACAGTGTTTTCCTCTGCCTTGTTCACTGCGTCTGGCACCATGCAACTGATGGCTGTTCCCTAAAGTCAGAATGACATGGAAGATCAGTGCTTTGAACTGATTGAGGATCTGAAGCAGCCATGACAGTGCCAATGAAGACACAAAAATGTTCTTCAGGGACTGACGCAGGAAGTCCAAGCGTGATGGGACATGTGTTTGAGTGATGGGGAGTAATGTGGAAAAGTGGCAAAGTGACTCCTACCGTAATAAAGTTTTAAAAATTCTTTAAACATTCGGTATATTTATTTGATCATATCTTATAAGGATTTACCTGTTTCTTTGATAAATGACTGACTTTTGAGAACAGTTCACTGCCAAAATGTCTCAATTCTTCATGCATGGACAAAATATCTTGTATCTCATATTTCTCTTGCATATAGGAAGCTGAATGTGAATTCAAGATATTTTTAAAGAAAAAGACTATATATATCATCTTTTTGAGACAGGGTTTTGCTATGCAGTTCAGGATAACCCTTAGCTCACTTTGTAGCCCAGGATGGTCTTGAACTTGCAATGATCCCCCTGCCTCAGCCTCCCAAGTGGTGGTATTAAGTACATGTGCCACCACACTATTTCTAATAATATCATGAAGACACAGTATTTCTATTACC
This sequence comes from Cavia porcellus, assembly GCF_034190915.1. Lineage (NCBI taxonomy): Eukaryota > Metazoa > Chordata > Mammalia > Rodentia > Caviidae > Cavia > Cavia porcellus. Next base: position 22,890,206 of record NW_026947510.1, read on the forward strand.
ATGAGAACTTTGTGGTATGTAACTTACAGTTTTTGACCAAATATTATTTTAAATTTGTAGTCTCCAGACAGTTTTATATCAAACACCGGACCATTTCAATATTTCCTGAGTGGTGATCCTAACAAGCCCTTGGAAAATTCCTGTTTTCCTGAAGATGTTCAAGGACCACCTGGGAACGGCAACACTGGCACTCTGCAGGTGGTGGCAGTCGAAGGAAGAGGTGAAGTAAAGCACGGAGGAGAAGACGGCAGAAGTGACAGTGGCGCCCCACAGCATGGGAAACGAGGTGGAGAAAGCGAGGGGTTCTCTCATGTCAGAAGAGCGAGAGGTCAGTGTTACCAGTAGTCGTTGCCACGAGGGCTGATTTCGGGAAGTAGCACAGTGGCTGAGTTCTCCATGGCAGAGTCCCCAGAACTGTCAGTGTGTGCAGGCTGTCTGTAAAGTTACGTCATCCTTACATGACAAGTTTCTCTGTGTCTAGTTCTCTGCTTTGACTCCACGTATGTAGTAGCGTGTTCTCTGAAGGGAAAAGATTCCTGTTTCTTAATCTTTCATGGAAGTTGCGGAGGTGATCATATTTCTGTTCTCTTGCTCCCTCCAACTGTGACTTTTATTCTCTTTTCCCTTTATAGGTAAAATTTGAATGAATCTTTTACACATTTCCTTGCGTAGGTCCAAAGAGATTATTTAAAGCTAATAAGTCAAAAATAAGAATGAAAGAACATTTAACAATATAAGGATAAATGTAATAGTAATCACCAGACATGATGACTCACACCTATAATCCCTATTACAGCGCCCAGGCTGAGGCAGTAGGTCCCGAAGTTCAAGGCCCTGCTGGGCAACTTAGCAAGATGCTGTCTCAAAATAAAAAATAAAGTTTAAAGAAGGGGTTGGGAAATGCAGCTCACTGCAGATGCCTTCTGTTCAATCTCAATAGTGGGAAAAGAAAAAAGCTCAATATGATCAAGTAATATAATTGAGAGACAAAATTAATATATTCACTTTTATTGTTTCTGGTGAGAAATTAATAGATACTGTCAAAAAAAAGAATTAAGAGGAAAAAAATAGTTAAGGCTATTAAAGAAGTTATTGTCCATGGTCTAGTATGCATAGCATACATGAGATCCTGGATTTAATGCTTAGCACTAAAAAAAAACAAAAAAGAAAAAAAATTTTTTAATAATATAAGGGTCCCAGTACTTTGTGCTGTGCTACATTCCCATTCTTTGTATTTTCTTTTTTCAATTTTTACCTTTTGAGTCTGGATCTTAATGAGTTGCTGACTGCCCATGTTGGGATTAAATCTGTGGTCCTCCTCCTTCAGCTTCCCAGAATACTGGGATGATAAGCACCGAATACCATGCCACGCCTTCTGGGATTTTCTTTTTAGTCTTGTTACCTTTTAAGATGATTATGATTATGATTATAATTATAATTATTTAGAGAGAGGGTCTGTCTATGTTGCACAGGCTGGCCTTGAACTCATTATGTGCCCAGGTTGACCTCAAACTCATGGTGAGCCTCTGGCCTCAACCTCCCCAGCACTGGGATTATAGGTGAGCCCTACCACAGCTGGCATTGTTACCTTCTTATAAAAAATTTTTTAGCACATCAGTGAATATCCATATTATTTGTGAGTTATGTGTGTATAGGCATGTACTAGCAGGTTGTGTATGAAATCTTAGAAAAAAATTTTATGAATGCGTCAATATACATAGTTTACATTATCCTTTAGTCCTAAAAGTTTTTTGAGACAGGGTCTCACTATGTAGTTTGGACTGGCCTTGAACTCACTGTGTAGCCACAGCTGGCAGTCCTCCTGCCTCAGCCTCCCAAGTGCTGGGATTATAGGCATGGGCCCAGCTAAAAGTTTATTTTGTGTATTTCCGAGTAGCTTCTATTCTGCATTGAGGTTAGATCTCAAAGAGATAACAGGAAAATGGTTAGAACACATGAATCAAACTGACTTTTTTACTCTCTTCCAACAGGGCACAGGATGCCACATCTGAGTGAGGAGACGAAGGGCCGACAGGTGGGCAGTGGAGGTGATGGTGAGCGCTGGGGCTCAGACAGGGACTCCCGAGGCAGCCTCAGTGAGCAGATTGCTCTTGTGCTCATGCGACTGCAAGAGGACATGCAGAACGTCCTGCAGAGGCTTCATAAGCTGGAAACACTCACTGCTTCGCAGGTCAGCGGCCACCTTTGGCTCACCCTCTTCGACTGTTTGTGAACCCTATAGAGTAGTGTGTAATCTCTATTGATCAGATTTACACAGGGCACAAATTTCCACAAAGCTTTCACAAATTCTAGTGCTTGTTTTAAAAACTTCAAAAGGACTTCTTTTAAAATACTGTTTTAGAAAAGACCAATCAAGAGCTTGGCATGGTGGCACAGGCTTGGAATCCTAGCACGCTGTGAAGCTGTGGCAGCAAGATTGCAAGTTTGAGTCCAGCTTGGGTACTTTAGGGAAACCCTGCCCCAAAATAAAAACTAAAAAGAGTTGGAGATGCAGCTCAGAACAAGATCCTAGGTTCAATCCCAAGTCTTTCAAAACAAAACAAGAAAAAAGAAAAGGCAATTTAGTTAGTTGCATACCCTTATGCAGAGCCCAGTGGTCCTGTATCCTAGGCTAGTGATCTCTGGGCTGTGATGGATTGCCATTCCATTGGAATAAAACCAGGGAGCTGTCGCCAGCGGAAGGGACTCAGAAAAGGAAACAAGGCTCCCAGGAAGAGATAGGTCAGCTTATTTGATTGGCAGTGGTTACTACAGACTGAGCATTTCTGTTCAAAATGTTTGGGACCAGAAGTATTTTAGATTTTGGAATATTTCCACAGACTTTTCCAGTTGACCAACTAGAAATTTGAAATCAGAAATACTCCAGAATTGTAAAACCTGTTAAACTGTGGAGTGTCATACTGGCACTCAACGTTTCTGCAGAGCTTTGGAGTGCTTTGGATATTGGGTGTTCAGGTTAGGGTGCTCAATCTGTATTACATAGAATTTTTCCTTTCAGAAGGAAAAACAAAGTTGGGAAGAGGCTGGGAGTGTCGCTAAATGGTGCAGTGCTTGCCTAGCATGTGTAAACTGTAGCAAAACAAACAAACAAACAAACCCAGTAATCTGTAGTACTAACAGTGGGATGAAATGATGAAAAGATTTCTATATAAGTAGAAGCGATATACAAGCTACTTGTTTTTATGGGTAAGTATCTTTAAAGCCAAAACAAACTTAAGTTAAAACCAGGTGTTGTGGTGTATGCCTGTCCAGGACTCTGGCAGGCTGAGGCAGGCTTACAAGTTTCAGCTCAGCCTGGGCCATTTAACCACTTCATGAAGCATTAGCCCAAAATAAAAAGGGCTGAAGATGTATGTGGCTCATTGAGAAGGTCCCAGGTTCAATCTCCAGCATCGCAAAATCACTTTATGTATTTTTTGTGAGACAGGGTCTTGCTGTTTGTTCAGGCTGGCCATGAACTCACTGTATATCCTAGGCTGGCCTTGAACACACAGCAGTCCTCCTGCCTCAGCCTTCCTAGTCCTGTGATTACAGACATGTGCCACCATGTCTGGCAAAAACATTTTAAATAGTTGAAAAATAAGCAAAATTTAAAAATTGTGCTGGAGTGCTGGTTACTAACAAGAAATCTTCCCTTGCTATCCCAGATCATTTATTCCTTAGAAAAAGATGCACATACAATTATTCAGTAGTTTTCATTCATCCCCAGCATTTGCTAGTTGTTGCTTTAATGCAGAAGGGGTAGTTACCTCTGTCACATTGAAAAGTTTGGCCACCTTGAGATCATTCAAAACCATACCAACTGAGGTGTCGTTGGACAGCCCAAATTTTGTGAGTCTGCCCTTGACTACATGTATTCTGGACAAGTGCTGTAAATAAATTTCTGACTGAATATTACTTCTGCAAAGCAGGATTACAACTAGCAACCTATTCATTACCTTGTCTCCATTCTTTTGGCCCTTGGAGCATTTCAGCTCGAGTGCATAGGAACTGTAACGTACTGTTCTACACCTCCGTGATCTGTAAGGGCTAATGCAGCCCTCAGAAGCATCTCTTTTTTTTTTTTTTAAATCGGTACCGGGGATCGAACTCATGACTGCCTGCTTGCAAGGCAGGCACTTATGCCACTGAGCTAAATCCCCAACCCAAGAAGCATCTCACTTAGTTTCACTCTAAGCTGCAGGCGGTGGAGCTCCTGAACGTCATATTACCTATAACAAAGAAATTTAAAAGCCCGCCTCTTCAGCTTGCCTCCTGTTCTTACTCTGTGTCGCCACTGTGCCCTTGTAGCTCTTCCTTGAACATGCCAGGATGCCCCACCCCTTTGCTTGGCCTTCGAACTTGATATTGCTTCTGTACTGAAGGCTGTTTCCCAAGTCACAATATTGAGCCTTGACCACTCAGTTTAGAGTTGCTTGCAAGACTTCCTTCCTCCGATGTGTCTTTTCTCTAAGGGAATTGATCTTTAGAATCAGCCAAATTGGAATGTTAATATCCTAAATTTTTCTGCTTAGTGGATACTACTTCTAAAATGTAATTTTTTTTTTTTTTTTTTACTTTTAGAGACAGGGTCTCACTGTGTAGTCTCACTATGCTACCCTTGAACTTATTGTTTAGCCCAGGCTGGCCTTGAACTCATGGCTGTCCTCCTGCCTCCGCCTACTGAGTGCTGGTGTTACAGGCATGTGCCGCCATACAGACTTCTTTAATAACCTGTAATACCAGCAGTTCATTTCTCCTATCATATATGTTTTCTGCCATACCTTGTCATGAATTGCAAAAGCCAATCTTTGGATATTGTTGTACAATTTTTATTTTAATTATTTCAGTGCTGCAGTTCTCAAATGTGTTTGTACATTGATGGTTTACATGGAGGCTAAAGGGTTAAAGAGTGAGTAAATAATTTAATAAGGCTATACAAGAAGTCAGAGCTTAAGTGGATTTGAGATTTAATATTGATATTTTTGTATAATTTGAACTTTTAAATATGATGTGACAAAGGTAATTATTTAGCTCACAGTTCTAGAGACTGTCTATTGATCAGTATGGGTTCAAGATAGCAGAAAAACAGAGTAAGTCAAGAGTAACTCTTATAAAACCAAGAGTTTTACCTTGTTTACATGTAGGAAATAGAAAATTATTCTGTTTTCATCTTGTTAAGGCTAAGTTACTTTCATTTCTATTTATAGGCAAAATTATCAACATTGCAGTCCAGTAATCAGTCCTCACAGGTAAGAAACTGTTCTGAAATTTTAAATGCTAGGTTTTCAAATCATTTAAAATACATTAAGATTTTATAAAACCTTTATAGCATTACAAGTGAATTGTATGCTTTACTACTTGTTTTGTATTTAAGTTTGAAGTATTGCAAGTCTGCCTCTTGAATTATGTTGTGAAATGTAGCATAACAGGAGTGAGATTTCTTACTGGTTTTATATTTTTAAAGTTATTGTTTTGTTTTTAAGTTTATACATGTGATACATAATAGATTAGTGATAAATTTATTTTATTTTCTCAGAGACCATCTTGGTGGCCCTTTGAGATGTCTCCTGGTGCATTAACTTTTGCTATTGTATGGCCTTTCATTGTCCAGTGGTTGGTGCATTTATATTATCAAAGAAGGAGAAGGTAACATTATACTTGTATAATTTCAAATGGCATATATATTTTTGTAACGCCCATAGTAGACAAAACTTTAAGCAGCAAGTAAGGGGATAGGTCCATTTTCTAGATATCATAGTGAACGTTCTATACTGATCCTGAGACTAGAACTACCCTGAAAATGATATCTAAATACTTGTAGACTTAAGAGAAAATTTCATTTAGTAGCATCTGATGGATTTATATATCTTTGATTTATACAAAAGCCAGACTATATTTCTTTGTAATTACTATGTGCTGATTTGGCATTTGGGTTTTTTGCTGATACAAAGGATAGTGGAGAGGTAAGCAAATAATGACTACTTTGTCTCTTTAAAGTGAATATTGACATTTCAGAAAAATTTCAGCCTAATGTTGACTGTCTAGAATTAGGAATTACTTTAAAGTGAGAGCCAGAGTTTCAATTGTGGTGAGATAGGTCTGAGAATAATTGACTAGGATCTCTGAAAGTGTCCTGAGTTTGTTGGTGATAACCTCAGGCCAAAGCTCTTGTGTTCAAGAAAATCTTCAAACCTAAAAAAACGTTCTTTTTTAGACACTGTTGAAACTGAATTACTTTCTATGCATGTGTGGACTGAGACTATTACTTAACTTTGTGGCCTCATTGAATGTGTTTTCAGTGTTTCATCACCAGTTCCTGTTAAGTAACAACACATGAGAACAGCAATAGTACACTAGATAATGATTGCAGTGAACACACTAAAAAATATCTAACAGTTTAAATATTTACATAATTACAGTAGATGTTTTACATAGATACACTGAAGTACACATGATCTTAGGTGAATCATTACAAGTGTTCATTGTTTATGTTTAAAGAGCTTATGTTTATAAATTACTGCTTAAGTTTTCTGTACATTTTCTTGGGCTGCATCTGCCAAAATGAAAAAATTAGCATTTTGGAAGCATAAGTTATTTTTTTAGTGATATTTACCCTGTTTTAATCTGTTTGAATATGTATAATATTAGTTGAGATAGAGTACAAATTCTTTCTTTACTTTTTTTTTTCTTTAAATTTTATTTAAAAGGAAAAAGAGAAAAAACAAAACAAAACAAAGCAGTGTAAGGGTACAAGTAATACAGAACTACAAAAAAAAACAAAACAAAAAACAAAAAAAACCAGTAAGAAATCACTGGTTAATAGATTACACATTATCATCTTAGAGATAGTTGCTCAAATCACAGTATCAAAGCATACAAATTGGACACTCAAACAGTGAGACTGCAAACAGTTGTGTTCAGTGATCCAACCAAAAACATTAATATGGTCAGCTATTTAACACTCCTAAACACTCTTGCTGTTGTATCATTTAGAACTGTATTTACTTTCACATATTTTAAATTTCTGGGGTAGTTTGGGTGTAGTGCTGTTCAGTGTTTTAAATTCTAATATCCCTAGTGATAGGAAGAAAAAAGCAAACCTTTCCTCAATATGTATTAATAGTGCTGGGCTTCAGTTGTAGGCACAGTACATTAGAGACTGGGCCTTACATGTGTTCAGTGTATTTCAGAGCTCTCCTTTTTTTTTTTTTTTTTTTTTTTTTGCAGTGCTAGGGACTGAAACTGGAGCCCACACAGAGCTTTACCACTGAGTTGCACCCACAAGCCCTCAAAACTCTTTTTTGTAGAAAATTAGGAGGTAGGGGGTAGAGAAATTCAACATAAGACAAAAACCTCTACAATTAGATTAATGGTTTATCATATACTGAGGGCAGAAGCGGTTTATCGTTTCACTAAAGATGAAAAAGACAGACAAGCTGGGTGTGATGATGCCTGCCCATCATCTGAGCATGGAAGCAGGAGGATGGCGAGTTTGAGGCCGGCGTGAGCTGAAGGGCAGCCTGGGGCAGGAGCAAGATGCTGTCCCACATGAGTGAGTGAGTGAGTGCATGAATCTCTGCCTCAGAGGTCACAGAAAGTTGCAGTGTTTCTTTTTTTTTTTTTTTTTTATTTAAAGAAAAGGAAACGAAAAAAAAATACATGGAGATTAAAAAAAAAGGGTAGAAATAATACTAAATTACAGACAAACAAAAGGTAAGAAATTGCCAGTTGATAAGTTACAAATTGTCATCTTCGAAATGGCTGTTCAGGTTATAGAATTAAAGTATATAGAATGACATTCAAAAAAATGACCCTACAAACCATTCTGCTCTATGGCCGAACAAAAGCTCCGTAATATGATTATCAGTCCCACCTATTTGTTTTACATCTCTAAGAGGATAAGGTTAACCATATCAAAACAGAACAGAACATTTAAAAAAAAATAAAAAACAATTTAAAGAAATACAGATTTCAAAGCGAGTCCACTGGAGATCTACCTTATCTAACTGTCTCTAGCTTCTTACAAATAGTTGTCCCTAACTTCACCCACTTTCTATACTTATTGCATATTATAGAACTAATCAAATCATTACAGGATGATGGAGTCTTTTTAGGTCCTCAAGTTCCAAATTAGGGAAGACAATACCAACTACCATCGCATCTCTCATTCTCTTTGTGATAGCCGTCCCCATCTCTGCATATGCTGAAGTTGAGCTGAAGAAACCAGTCCAGAGTCATTTTAATCAGCAAGCAATAGATTGCTAGAATTTATATTATAATGCTACAAAATAAGCCTCGGGTTTTTCAGGTCTCTTCCTCAGAGTATTTGTTCCTATCCTCTCTGTATTATAGGGAAAACCAAGTCATAACAAGACAACGAAACAATTTCCTAGATAAACATGCAATGGATAGGACTTATAAAACTATAATATAAATGATCTTCCGTAGCTACTATGTTTTCTCTTGTTATTTTCAATAGATTTGTCGACAACACTGGCTTATTATAGTTAAACATACTATCACCTATTTTTATAAAAACTTATCTTTGACTGCATTGTAGTATTTGAGAGCTGTTACTGATTCATACCAGTATGGATATCCTTTACATCTTGTCATGCTCAGAATAGTTTCCTCTACTTTTAGGGTTGATTCTAACACGCATACCGATTTCAAATAGGATCAGTCAAGGCCAACCAATAGTCTTATGATTCAGATACAATTAAGATCAGTCATAGTAAGACAATGTAAGTAATACAGAATTTCAGCTAAGTCAATAGGAAAGTAAGGATAGTTACCGTGGTATAACCTGCTATTTTTGGTTCTAGAGGTCTGTGTCCTCAAATCTGATATGAGTGGACAGACCAGAACAAATTTAATTCAATCTAAATATGGCACTAGGACTACTGTGTCTTTTAAATCGTTATACACCATTAGCAATGACCTCTGCTTTTTTTTTTTTTTAAATATAGTTTCAGAGCTGTCTCTACTAAAGACTAGCTTACCGTCTCTGCCTCATGTCTGCTACTCCACTTTTCTGCTATAATTTGTCCACCTTATTCCCTCATTCCATGGTCTGCCCCGTTCACTGAGGCTTCTCTGCCACTGTAGCTGTAATCCTGGTATCTCTTCCTCTCTTTCTCTGTAATGTCCTTCAGCGCTCTCTGTAGGGTTGGATTGGTGGCCACGAACTCCCACAGTTCCTCCTTGTCTTGAAAGTATCTTATTTCTTCATTAATTTTTAGAGAGAGTTTTGACGGATATATGAACTTAGGTTGCATATTTTTTTCCTTCAGGACTTGGAATATTTCTCCCCACTCCCTTCTTGACTTAAGAGTTTGTGTTGATAAGTCTGCTGTTATTTTGATAGTTGCAGTGTTTCTAAAATTCTTACTTTTAACATTTCTTGTTAAACAAAGTTGTTTGCCCTCTAAGTGCCCCTTGTAGTTCACAGACTTGAATTTCCTACAGTGTTACGAAGCCTATTGAGCTTTCACTGTATGTTAAATTATTGCACATTATACATGGCAGTTTGTTTACTACTGTCCAGCTAAGTGTTAATGAGGAATAGTGTTGTGACACACTGTTTGATTATGCATGTGGCAGATGAACTGATTTGGGGGTGGAGCCTTGTTTGGTAAGAAACTAAATTATAGCCTGGAGGGTGTATTTTAATCTGATGCAATCTTTAACATGAACATAAGGTAATGATGACTAGAGAGCAGTTTGAAATTAAGAGAAAGGAAACTAATGGAAGGGAAATAAGAGAAAATCTGATTGGGATTTTGCTGTTTGATTTTTTTTTTTCTAGCATAGAACAAGAAATATAAAGGTTTCTTACACTACCCAACCCTTCAAGTATGGTCAGAAAAACATTCTGTATGTGATACAGTCATTTGTGTACTTCCTACTCAAAAACAGGCTCTACAGTGGGTATGGCTCAGTACCACAACGCCTTCCTGGCAAGTACAAGGTCCTGAGTTTGATTGTGAGGCCCCCTCACCAAAAAAAAGTCAAAACTAGGCTCTAGGGTGTAGTGTAACTACTTGTAGCATGCTGGGTCTGCTCCTTAGCACCACAAACAAAACAACAAAAGCAAAACAACCCAGGACCTTGGCACTGAACTACAGCCAAAGCACTTTGTGTGTCTGTGTCCTTGTGTGTCTGTGTGTTGTGTGAGGGGGGCTTTTGTTTTGTTTATATTTTGAGACAAATTCAGGCCAAGTCCCAGAGTTGCCAGGCTGGGCAGGATCTTGTGTTATCCAGCCTTAACTTACACCACAGTGCTGAGGGCCCAGGTGTGGACCACCTTTCTTTGCTCTTTTAAACTATTACTTTAAGGACAATGTTTCTAACCCTATTTCTTTCTGAGCCTGCTCAGATTCATAAATTTAATATAATGTAACTTTCTTGGGGACCCTGAGTTTCCAGCCCAGGGATAATAAATAAAAACTGACAGGGTGAAGAGTGGGGGTTGAGGGTGGAGGAAATTTTATTTTGCCTGTAGGGCTGGAGATTCTGATACAAAAAATTGGTCAAAGATCCTGAGGAAAGAAAAGAATCTCAGTGCACAGCCAGCATAGAGAGCTCTGGCTGGGGGCAGCGGTAGAATTAGTTCCTATTCCTTTTTCTGTTGTTTTCTGTCACTTTTCTTCCCAGATGACACTCTGCTCTCCATTTTGCAAGTTAACTACACATGTGCAACCCCCCCAAAGGTCTCATTCAGAGCCTCAAAAAATTCTACAATTCTGAAAGCATTGATTTATAGTTATTTTATTACATTAAAAGATTGTAATAAAATCTGCAAGAGCCTTGTGTAAACAAACTATGCTCTATGAGTTTTGCTAAATTTTGCAGACTTATCAGCCTTTCAGCTCTCTGTTCAGCAGCTGGGATTTCTGCTAGAACCTCATTCAAGTGCTCTGTCTTAGGTGCTCTGTCAGGCGTCTGTCTTCATCTTTGTTAACCATTTCAGTCTTTCAGGGCCTGTGGGCCAGGGATATAACTCAGCCTGCCTGGCAAGCATGAGGTCCTGAGTTCAATCCCAGTACCCACTTCCCCCCAACCTCCAGGGTCTGTTTTTTCTGCTGTAGGGATCTCCTCCTCCTGTTAGGTGAAAAAATGATCTCATTATTTCAAGTGGTATTCATGCCAAGCAGGTGTACATAAGTGGATTTCTGCCTTGCATAAAGAAAGATCAGATTACTTAAAATACCACTCCTCCAAGAGGAGTTGCTTAAGAATATTTTGCACAGAGGGATGAATCTGTAATGAGGGCATTTCAATTTTGGCATCTTGGTGCTGGGTAAGGTTTGGAGATTTTACAGCAGAGGAACAACTGAGTTCACAGAAGTCAGATCCTTTGTGATTGCTGTGTTTATGCTAATTAGCCACCCTTTTCTGGTAGCTCATTCACTGTGCTGTCATTAAAACCCTCATACTATGTATACTCAGGTTTTTGGGTTATATATCACCACCTTCCCGGTCATTAAACCAAGTCTTTTGAGGGTTAAGAGGCTGCTTTATTTATCTTTGAATCCTTGGTGCCTTGCACAATGTCTGGAAAATATTAGCTATATGATGTGTGTTGATTAAATAAAGATTAAGATTTTTTTTATTTCACAACTTTTCTGTTTTTTTTTTATTTCACAACTTTTCTGTTTTGATAACACTGTATGTTAATCCCTCCAAATCTTAATTGTATAGTAGCCAGTCAGAAATTGATGAGAATTTAGAGGATACAAATGAGGAATATAGATTTAAATTATTTATTAAAAACAAGGTGTATATGATGGTGCATATCTGTAATCTTAGTACTTTGGGAGACTAAGGCAGAAGAATCACAAGTTTGATCTAGGAAATTTAGTAAGATTGTGTTTCAGAATAAAAAATAAAAAAGGGCTGGGGATATAGGTTAGTATAGAAGCCTTGGGTTTAGTATCCCTAGAACTACAAAAACCACAAACAAAATAATAAACCCTGCTGCTGGAGGGCTGGAGGTTTTATCTCATCGGTAGAGCTGTAAGACTCTGGGTTCAATCCCCAATACCAAATTAAATGCTGTTGGATAATTTCAGCGCTTGTAGTTAGGTCTTTCCTACTGGGAAGTAACATAATTTTACAAGAAACAATTTGAATACTATTATGAATCATCCAGAGAATTCTTTGGTATGGATGGGTTACATATTCAAGTTGCATTTATACTTACTCAGAATTGGGTTTTACTTTTTTTAAGAAAACTGAACGGAAGAAAATGATGTTTTGCTCAAGAAGACTGCTGGGCCTGGATGATCTCAGAATGAAATGGATTTGGAGCGCACGAGAAAATCTTAATTACATTTCTTTTCTGTTGTCCAGTAGTTCGATTTGTGTACATATATACACGTATAATTTTTGCACTACAGAGTGATAATATTTTGGGAACTAATATTTCTGATACTTGAATAATCAATCTCAACTAAATTATAAGTAGCATACATTGATTTACCCTACCCTTGAACTTGGAGGACATTAAGCTTTTGATTATTATTTGGTAACATATTTACTTGATTATTTCCTATAGAGAATTACAAAGTTACTTTTCCAAGATACAGTTGTGATAATGAGATCAGATTTATAAGTAGATGTGTTTTATTTTGTAAATGAAATACGAGAAAAAATGCAAACCAAGAGTGAATTTCGAACGAGGTTATATTGGTTTTCTACCAGTCCCTGAATTGCTGAGTCAAGCAGTAGAAAATTGCTGGTGGAATCTTCTCTGCATTCACATTGTAGGCCACAGAGAATCGTGGGCATTCACAAATCAGTTCAGGCCTCACTATTTTAACTTTACAGTCCTTTGCCTTGGCCTTTGTTTTTAAAATGTTTCACAGAACAGAGATAACCCACTGATGAGTAGGATGAAAAATGGGCTTGACGTAGTATTCTGAGGTATTCTGAGGCTGCAGATGAATAATAAGATTTTAATTCTATTATACAGAGTTATTCTTTTGTAATCATTTTGCTTTAACTGAGGATAGCTAGTGTCTGCTTCATAGGGTGCTTTGAAATATAAACAAAAATGTATTTATACTGTTTTTATAAACGTTAAAGAAAGGAAACATGAAAATCACTTTTCTGCAACCGGTAAACTACACAGACTGGACTCTTAACCTCTTAGTGCCTCACTTTTCCTTTGCGGTATAATTTTTGGCTGTATCTACTTCCAGGGGTATTGGAAGAATTTACAAGCAAACGGGCCATCTGCTACCATATGAGTAATGCATGCCCAATTAATGGAGATTAAAGTCCCTGCATCCCACCTCTCACTTTGACTGTTATTTAGATCCTTGAAGACTATACGTAGAGAGCCATTCTTCCTGTATACTTCCCAAAGCTCCTTGCTCATTTAGGTATGCGTTGTGCTTTAAAGATTTCTCTGATTGCGAAGCTTTGTAGCAAGCTGGTGTGGTGGTGCATGCCTGATATACCAGCACTTGGGAGGCTGAGGCAGTATGAATGCTGTGAATTCAAGGCCATCCTGAACTCCACAGTGGGTTTGAGGTCAACCTGAACTACATAATAAGACCTTGTCTCAAAAAAAAAAAAAAAAAGCTTTGTAGCAAATAATTTTTAAGGATTCTGGGTATTATGACATTGGATTTAGCTTCATGTGTTCAGAGTTAAATAAGTGGGTCAGAATCTGTCTAGTGTGAATGGTGGTTCTTTGTTTGCCTAAAGAAAAGTGTGACAGTACAATTTGCTTTTCCTAAACTTTCATCAAACTTGTTTTATTTTTATTCCCATCTTGATTCAGATGTTTGTCTGAAAGGATCTAATATTTGTTTAAAAAAAAACTGTTCACTATTCAGGAAAAAAATGAAGCAAGTAACTAAATTATATGTAGAAATAAAGTTTGGATAGGAATTGTCTTCAAAAAGTAGGTATCAATCTAGTATCAGAATGGTGGTTCTTGGTATATAAATAAATTGCTAATTAGGATTGTAAAGAGTTGTGATTAATTACAGTCAGGGATAGCTAACTCCTAGGGATAACCATTTATCTTATTCCAAAGTCTTATTTTATAGTTTGAAAAGCATTTTGCACACAATTCTTGTATATAAAAAAGTAAAGATTAATTATACAGTGTAGTGTTCTGCTTTGTTTAATAAGAACCTCATTTTGAATTGACAACTATGGTATTTTTTTTAATGATCAAATTCTTTTCTGTTTATTGTAAAACTAAGTGAAAAATAAAAGGTTAATGAGAAATGGTATGGTGTTACTACTTGTTATTGTTAGTGTGTTGATTATGAGCCAATGATAAAATGAGAATAACAGGGATCCATATAAACTGATCTTGACTCTAAAAGCCATGCTATTGCATATAATTTGATAAAAGTCAGAACTAGGGTGATATTTAACTCTGTTATTTGGTTGAGAATATTAGTTATCTAGTCAAAGTCTTAGCTTTAACTCTTATGCCAAATAAATAGGTTACCACAGCCTCTGAGTGATCCTTCAGAGATTCAGTTTGAATACATAGTGTTGGTCTTAGGTGCACTTGGTGAGTTTTCTATTTTAATGCATAAGTAACTCAGAGAGCCTACAGATACTGGTAAAAGTGATATTAGGTATCCGTAACATGTGAGATGCCACATGTATTGGAAATCCAAGTGCAGTGGCTTGAGTCAACAAATGTTTTTCTCATGTGCAAGAAGTCTGGGGTTGGTGCGGTCCTTCACAGTGTAAGCCTTAGGAACTTAGGCTCCTCTTGTTTTCTGTCTGACCACACTTAGTGTTGTGCAGCTTTCCTCCTCCTGCCTGCAGGGTGGCTGCTGTACATCTGTGTCCGCTGTACAGGAATGTGGAGAGTGAATGGCAGAAAGTAATTCCAGAGGTGTTTTTCTGTCTGATGAGATCAAGAAGCCTTCAGCTTTCTTGAGAATCTCACTTAGGAGACTCCTCCTCAATCTCAGAGTAGAAATGGGCTCATCTTTGTCTGTAAAAACAGTTAAAAGGCTGGGCACGGTGGCATCCACAGTCTCGGCACTCGGGGAAACCAGTGCAGGAGAATCATAGGTTCAAGCCCGGTCTGGAGAATTTAGTGACTTAGTGAGACCCTGCCTCAAAACGGACAATAAAAAATCATTTCACCTTATATTTTTGCTTGTTCATTTTGTGTTTTGAGACAGGGTCTCACTGTGTGTTCTACACTGATCTCGAAGCTGCCCTGATCTTTCTGCCTCAGCCTGAGTGCTGCTGGGTGACAGGTGTGCACCACCACACGCGACTCTACAGGAAGAATTTTGTAACGCAGTCTTGCCCATCTCTGGTTGGGAAAGCTGTGTCTCTTGGCCATGAATGTTCCAGAGCTTTACTCTGTTCATTTTTTCCCTTCTGCTTTTCCTAATCGTACCAGATTTTATTAACTGGAAAAGGGTGGCTCCTTTGCCTGTTTAAAAACAGAGCAGGCATGTTCAGTAGAAGAACAACTTGCCTGCAGGTGAGGCCCTGGATTTGGCTGCTAGCAGCACCACATGTGCGCACACACATATTCTTAATTTAAAAACCTTTCTACTTCTCTGAGTCTGATACATGTAAAAATGTAAAATAGCTAGTTTTGTAGGTCAAATCAGATCGGAGTGGTCACTGTTACTTTTAAATTCTGCTCAGCACCCTTCCTTGGTTCTGCTACCAGTCCCTCCCCAGTTCCTTCCCGTTTTCCTTCGGGGAGCTTTTCCTTCTCCAGAGGTGATTCTGGAACTCCCAGCTGTGTCCATTCCTTCCCACCGAGGCCACATAGCGAGGCATGTGCCTCGATGCAGCCAGGCTCGCTTCTCCTGACCACAGTGATGATGCCGCGGGTGGGCACAGGTCCATCGGTGAGGCAGGCAGAGTTACCCCGAGTTTATTTAGGGAGGCAGGGGACCACAGATTTTCGCCCCCCCCCCTTTGGTATACTACTCAGTATAGCTGATTTTTTAGGGCTCTTCTAGGGTCACAGCTAAATTGGATAGGACACATATAGAGTTCCCAGTGCCCCACCCTCCCGCCATACAGCCTGTCCAACTCTGAAGTCACCTGAGAAAGTAGTACATTTGTTAGAGCTGATGAGCCCGTATGGTCATACTATTCCATTAAGACTCATTCTTGGTGGTGTTTTACACATGTAAAATGATATGTGTCTACCATGCAGTATTAGCAGTTTCATTGCCCCAAACATCTTTTGTCGAAGACCTGTATATCCTTCTGTGCCAAACACCTGGCAACCATGACTTTTCCTGTCTCACTAGTTCTAGAATGTCATGTACACTGTTTGCAGTCATACACTAGGTAGCCTTTTCAGACTGGCAGCTTTCACTCATGTATGTAAGCTTCTCCCATGTTTTTCATGGCATAATAGCCACTTTCTCTCTTTTTGGTTTTTTATTTTTTGTATTTAAAGCTGAAAAAATTTCAATAACAAGTTTATAGTAAATTGTCAATGGTTAATAATTACATATTGTTATCTTTAAAGTAGTTGCTCAAATTGGTTTGTCTTTTGAGACAAGGTCTCACTGCATAGCCTATCTTGGCAGTCGTCCTATCCTAGCCTCCTGAGTGCTAGGATTGCAGGTGTGCATCACCATGTCTGACCTTTTTTTAAAAAATAGGATTTTGCTAGATAGTTGAGGCTGATCCTGAACTCACTGGGCAGCCCAGGCTGACTTCAGACTCATGGTAATCCTCCTGCCTCAGCCTCCTGAGTGCTGAGATTACAGATATGTACTATCATGCCTGGCTCCCTTTTTTTTTTTAGTACTAAATACAATTTCATTGTAAGGATGCATTATAGTTAATCCTTTTCTCTCTTGAAGGACATTTGATTTGTTTTGGAGTTATGAATAATGCTGTAGTAAATATTTGTGTGCACATTATTATTATTATTATTATTTTTTAGTAGTACAGGGGATCGAACTCACGACCATGCGCTTGCAAAGCAGGCGCTTATGCCGCTGAGTTAAATCCCTAGCCCCTTGTGTGCACATTATTGTGTGGGCATGTTTTCAACTCATCTGGGTAAACCAAGGAATGCAATTGCTGAAATTATACTGTGTATGCTTCCTTTTGTAAGAAATTGACCGACTGTCTTTCAAAGCATCTGTACCATTTTGCATTCCCCCTAGCAGCCTGTGGCGTTTCTGTTGCTCCATATCTTGTCAGCAGTTGGTGCTATCAGTGTGATAGGGATGTTGTATGCCAGTGTGTTTGCATTTTCTTTAGCAGGATGAGGTTATATTGTCCTAGAGGTTCTGAGGGCCAAGTCTCTTGCTACCTTGGAGTACCTTTTAATAAGGCCAATACTTAGAAATGTAGCAGACAAATTGAAGAGTGAAGGCCGGGAGGAATGTCAGTCCCTTGATCCATTTAACTCCTTTCCATGGGTTACAAGTTTGTTGTCTGAAAGTAGCTGACACCTGCCTCGATAGCCCAGACTGGCAGAGGAAGTTCTTGATTGTTGTGCCTGTTTGCAATTCTGGAGCCAGTCTGATTGGCTTGAATTCTGGATTTGACACTATTTTTGTTTTGGTAATGGGGGGTTGAACTCAAGACCTTATGCTTGCAGGTTTTGATATTTTCAAAATGCAGAATGGGAAGTAACAAATTGTTTTCTCACCTTATAAAACTGAGATAATACCTCATAAGGCTGTAAGCCTAAAATGGGTTCAACGGTGCTCCATTTCCTAGTGAATAACTCATGATAATAGTGATAAATTTTGGTCATTTAATTGTCGATATTGTACAGAAGTAGGACAGGACATCTAACTCCCTTTTGTGAGATTAGGAAATGCTGTGAAGAGAAAGACACTTTTTTTGTGTGTAGAAGTACATACAGATTTCTTTTTATAAACAGAAGCCAGATCCTTCTACAGGTAAGTATAATACAGCTGTATAATATCCCTTTTGTAAAATATTTTGCATTGGTTTACTTCACACGAGGCCACTACTTTCATTATTTTGGGTTCTTTTCAAAACCTTTGAGGTTTTACCTGTTTGAATTTTTTCTTGATGTTTTCAGGTTTCATAAATTATGTTTATTTCCCATTTCCAAAGCAAAAGATACAGTTATTTTTCTGTTGTTACATTTACTGCTCACATGTATCTTTTTTATTTCTTCACCTTTTGAAATGTAGTTTGTCAAAACCAAGTTAGCATGCCAGTTTCAGGGCTGCTAGTAGAAGCCTAAGACTCAGGTCAGAAAGCAAGAAGTGTTCATTACACCTAACAGTGGCAGCAGCCAGTGTACCAGCTCCTGTGACAGTTCCCACAGTGTGACAAAGGGTAGCTAGATGACAACTGCACATGCTGTGGGGTATACTATGGGAGATGAACCCAGACGAGTAGGTAGCAAGGCTGTGCTCCTGAAAGACATTATTTTCATTATACAGGATATCAGTGCCCTGCCATGCACTCCCAAGGGCAGTGTGTGTCTTTTAAAGCTGTGCACCATGCAAGGTTGCTGTCTTGGTTACTTTTCCTCACTGCTGAGACAAAATGAAGGAGGTTTCAGTCCATAATCAGCTGGCTCCAAGGCTTCAAACTGGGGCAACACTTCAGGTGGCAGAAGACAGCAAAGGAACAAGAGCAAAAAGGTGGGGAGAGCAAGCCCCTTTCCCTCCCTTACACTGTAATCAGGCTATGGCCCTTGGGCAGGTGTAGCACTCACATCTCCTCTCCGGGCGCCCTGGCACAGGATGAGGGTGTTTGCAAAGGACCCTGGTTCTTTGCTCTGTCCCTTAAACTTTGACCTGAAGTTGACACATTATGTAACAAACATTACAGCTGCTTAAAAAGGCCAGTCAGTGCCTCATATGCAGAAAATGAGAGAGAGCTGTGGACAATTGCCTCCAGCATACTTCTTTTTAATTATGGTTGGGTCACTGTTCACATTTCACACTACTATTCTGACCTGAATAAGGTATTAAACTATGGTCATTTTTTTCCTTTTCTGAACATGTTTTTATTATTGCTAAAATTAGTTTTGCTTAGCTTTCTTTATCAGTAATTCAATTTCTAGTTCTTCCATTTATTTGAAAATCCATTAAACCTGCCAGGTATGGTGGCACTCAAGAAGCTGAGGCAGGAGGATTAGTGGGAGTTTGAAGCTATGTAATGAGTTCAAGGCTAGCCTGAACACAAAACACAAAAACCAAACACAAATCCTATGAAACCATCAGATGTGTCACAGTTGGCTGACTTCGTCTGAAGCCTGCTGGAGACATTGACCGCTCTGGACTTGCTGTCTCTCGCTCTGGACTTGTTGTCTCTCGTGCCTGGCTCACACTTTACCACTGTCCACAGGGGTTGTTTTGATGGGACACGTTTCCCGAGTCTAGGAGGGTTTTTGTTTTTAACCCAAAAGATGCTGGTACTTCATGATAAATAGTTTTCGTTTGCAATTTGGTCATTGGTCTCTAAAAGGATCACCATCACTGGTCTCTAAAGATATGGGGACAAGTTTTTGGGATTTTGCATGTGCTCAAATATCTTATTTTTCCCTTTCAGAAGCTTCAAGATACTGCTATTTTCTCCCCTTGAGACAGGCTGTCCTGGAACTTGCTGTGTAGCGCAGGCAGGCTTCAGCTTCCTGCAACTTTGAGAGTGGGGATTATAGGTGGGAACCACCACACTCCACTTGCTGCTGCTGTTTTATTTCCAGCTGTAACTGTTGAGAAGTTTGAAGACATATCAGATGCTTTAAAAAAATTTTTTTTTGTACTTGGGATTGAACTCAGGACTGCGTGCTTGCAAGGTAGGCACTTAAGTCACTGAGCTAAATCCTCAGTCCGAAATTCTTATTATCAACATTCTGGAGCCGGGCCTGGTGGCACATGTCTATAATTCCAGCACTCAGGAGGCTGAGTCAAGAGCATCACTGTGAGTCTGTGGTCAGCTTGGGCTACATAGGGAACTCAAGGCCAGCCAACTACGAGGCTGGACACTATCTCAGAAAACAACAACAAAAATTCATGGGAGCTGACTGATTGTTAAATCTAAGTAGGCATCACTAAAATAGGATCAGTAAAATTATTAACCCAGGGGCTGGGGATTTAGCTCAGCGGCATAAGCGCTTGCCTTGCAAGCAGGAGTCATGAGTTCGATCCCTGGTACCGATAAAAAACGAAAAAGACCAAAAAAAAAAAAAAAATTATTAACCCATAAATTCAATTATATATAGCACTCATCACACTGGTACGTCTTTCCCTGTAACACTTTTATTTTTCCCTGTTCAGATCCATTTTATTCAAACATAAAGAGAAAAAAAAAATTTTATTTGTATTTTAAACAAGATCTCATTATACAGTTTGACCAGGGCTTTGAACCGAGTACATACCCCAGGCTGGCCTCAAATGTGCAGCAATCCTCCTTCTTCAGTCTCCTCAGTGCTGAGATTGCAGGATGTGTCACTACACCTGGCTTCACTGAAATGCTTTGACACTTTATTGTCTTAGTGAAGCACACTGTAACGGGGCTCTGGGATGGTAATGGAGAGTAAATCCACTAAAACCAATGTGCAAAAGGAATAATCATAGTCGATAGGTTATTGTAGTAGCAGAACACTCACTTTATGGTATGCTTAACTTTTGGACTTTGCCTTTTTATAGGTTTAACATGCTGGAAGTCTTAATAAATTTAAGATAAGATGTGTGAGCTGAATTTTAGTATTTTTTTTTAAAAAGAATGATGTTGACTGGTGATCTATTTGTTAAATTATATTTACTAGGCAAAAGTACATTATTTTTAAGGATGTCTGTTTTGATAATGTTGAAAATGATTATAAGATGTAAAACATCCCATCTATTAAAAGTGAAAAAGCTATTAAAATTACTTACAGTATTCACACTTCACCTTTCCAGTATTACTTTAAACAAATAGATATTGAAGGGGCAAACACCAAAAGCAGTCAAGGCAGTAAAACTGGGTTTAGTAAGGCAAGCTAAAACTTTAGTACTTTTGTTTAATCTTCATTCCCCAAGGAGTTACCCGAAGGGGCGGAGAATTCCTTCTAGCTACATTTCCAGGGTTACACGACGTTACCTTAAGTGTTTACCCTTGAGACATTTTTTTGCAGGCATATTATGCAAGTAAATTAAATTGAAATGGAATTGTACATTTGTTGTTTTAATACCAAACTGAAGGATGGACTGAAATCAACAGAGAAACAGAAACTCCAGCTTGTGACTCTCTGTCTATATAGCAGTAGTGTCATTCTAGTTTTATTGATGCTTTACTTTTCATAAAGTGCACTTAACAAAATAAATATGGTCAAAAGAGCTTTAAAGATTTACAAACAGTTCAGAGAGTAAGAGAAATTACTGATTATATTCCTTATAACCTTTTGCCTCTGTGAAAGCTGTTATATTAAAATCTCATTGATCCAGGTAAAATATCCCCCCTTACATCTACAGGAGTAAATAATTAATGGAGCTTATTCTATAACACAGGGTTCAACCGAAGGGACATTTATATGTTATAGACTAAATCCAGAGACGGTCAGGTGCTGAGCATTATTTCTGGCTTCAAAGTATGATGTGTCTGTTTCATTATCTGGTTGGGGTATGAAAGGCATAGTCTGATGCTGCAGATTTTCCCAGTCCACATCACTGAAGAGAGGATGACATTTCAGTTCTTAGGAAAAATATAAAACAAAAAAGCGTGTTATGACAACACTAGCTAGGTACTGCTTTCAGGCACACATATGTGCTGCCCAGGTCCGCTGACCTTTGTTTGAGGTCTGTCTCCCCATTAGACCTTGCACATTGTGTCATTCTGCGTCTCAGCTGGCAAGCCAAGTGCTCAGTTCATATTTTTCAAATGAATGAATAAATGATTGGCCTTACCGGAAGTCTGTCTCTGCAGCTGCATCTTCTCACACACCCTACTCGGGAGAACTTGTCTTACTTCCTGCTCACTGATACAACTTCCCTACCACTCGTCTCACCCAGTTGATGCTGTAGTCCTCATTTCGCACCTCATCACCTGTTTATAGCACTACAGTTTTAGCTCTGTCTGTTGTCCTAGGTAACTTTAGCAGGGAGCTCATCCTTGATGCTTTTGATTTCTTCCTCCCTCCTTCGTAATGATGTCTACACATATATTGATCATGCTTTACTTTATAATTTCCACACATGTACTACATCCTGACAATGCTTCTAATATCTATCTATCTATCTATCTATCTATCTATCTATCTATCTATGCTGGGGATTGAACTCAGGGGTGCTGTACCACTGAGTTGTATCCTTAGCCACTTTATTTCCTACTTTTGAGGCAGAGTTTTGCTAATCTGCTCAGGCTGGCCCTGAGCCTGTGATCCTCCTGCCCTGAGATTACAGGTGTGCGCCAATTGATAATATTTTGTTTTTTTTATTTGTACTTTCATTTTTTAATCTGCAGTATCACACAAAAAAGAAGGAATTACAAAAGACTTTCATAAAACAATTTTCTATATTTGTTGATGGTTAATTTTGCCAGGCAAAATTAATTTTGTCTAAGACACTGAGTAAGAATGTTTCTGGTATCTCCTTCAAAATAAAAAATTAATTTAGAATATGAATATTGCAACTTGCCTGTACTTAATTTTAATAGGGAATAAAGACAGATATATTCATGTATATTTAGAGGGCAGAAATAAATTGAGTTATCCTTTTTTACCATTTAGCAGTCATATTATCTGTACCATTGTACCAGAACTTGATGTTGTTATGACTAGTCACCACCTGGAACAAATCAAGGGTAAGTGTTTTAGCACAAAACCTTACCTTTCATTCCAGCTCTCTTTGTATCATCAATGGTTAAAAGTATTTCTACTGCACCTTGAGCATTATCAGATAACTTTTCTTCACCTTCTGGCCAAGGTATGTCTACAAATACAAATGCACAAATAAGTTTGTTAATCACTGTTTAACTGCACAGAAATACTGAATCTACTTTATTAGGAGAAAAAGGATCACCTCTTTTCAGAATATTCTGGAATACTTGTTGTGGTGTTTCATCATTGAAAGGGGGAATTCCTGTTAGAAATTCAAACAAGCAAACTCCAAGTGCCCACCAGTCTACTGCAGGACCTAGATATCAAAGGAAATAAGATAAGTGTGCATGCATTTTCTACAAATATCTAATCAACTGAATCATTAGCACATGAATATTTGAACATAATCAAGGCACTCAGTACCTAAAGCTTCTCTGGCTGTTTTTATAAGTTACAGAAATGCTAAATTACCTTCATTTATACAACACATTCACTATTTTCCTATTTATTTTCCAAGAAGTTTATAGTAGTAGTTACCATAGCTAGAAAAAATGTTACAACCATTTATTTCCAATTATTAAAACCTCTGGTATTCTGGATAATTTATGTGTTCTAAACCCTACACCACAATGAAGGCATGCATTTTTTTTGATTCTGAAAATCGAACTCAGGACCTCGTGCTTGCCAGGCAGGCATTCTGCCACTGAACTACATCCCTGGCCAAAGAATGCACTTAACATAAAGGACATTTTTCTAAAATAAACTACTTCTTTATTTGAAATTATTAATTTAGACGATTATTCCACATTCCACTTGCTTCACACAAGGTGTGAGATGAAGTGGTAACATTCGTATTAATTAGAAGGTAGCCTGATAACTAGGGGATGCCCTATTACAGAGCATTGGAATTGACTTTCATAGGAACACAGAGGGAAAATGAGTTAAGCAAAAAACACTGATTTAAACTGTGGCTAAAGGGGGTAAATAATTACCTTTTCTTATAAGAGAAAAGTTTTGATGAATAGGTAAAACTGATTTCTAAAAAAAATCTTTATTGGAAGCAATAGCTATATATTTGTTTTTTTAAGATGAGATCTTACAGTGTTGCCCAGACTGGCTTCAAACTCTTGGGGTCGGGGTTGGGGATTTAGCTCAGCGGCATAAGCGCCTGCCCTGCAAGCAGGCAGTCGTGAGTTCGATCCCTGGTACTGATAAAAATGAAAAAGACAAAAAACACAAAAAACAAAAACAAAAAAAACCCTCTTGGGGTCAAGGCATCTCCCATCTCAGCCTTGTTAGTAGCTGGAACCACAGGCGTGTGCCTTACACCTAGCTATAAAAAAATCTTGTAATAATTTTTGGGAGGGGGTAGGTAGTAGGGATTGAATCCAGGGCTTTTGTACCAAGCTACATTCCCAGCCTTTTTAATTTTGAGATAGGGTCAAATTTGTGATCCTTTTGCCTCAGCTTCCCAAAGTACAAATTTAAAATCCCTTCTTGAAATTGGTAGGGAAATACTGATATTATTATATACTTTTCTTCCTTCCTTCCTTTGCTTGTGGCACGAGGATGGAACTCAGCCTTCACACTGAGCTACATCTCCAACTCATATTTTACTGGATTTAGAGTGACAGGGTTATAGGCATGTGCCACCGTATCCTGCTAACTATTTTTTAATGATAATGAAATTCAAAAATTTGGAAAATTCAAACCTTTCTGCTATTGCTGGTTTTAGTATTTTTGTCAAGTATTTCTTGTCATTAAAAAAGCTGTATCTTCATATCTTTTAAGCTTTAAAAAGTGCTACCTGCCTACATGTCTTTTCACAGAGAAAACAGTCTCTGAGTCTTGTTGCTCAGAGTACAGTTCATTTCTGTAGTTCATAAATGAGCTGAAAGGAAAACACATCCCATGTGATCTAGTGATACTTTGACTATTTGGCTTACTGTGCTTTGCCATTTGACTTACAGAGTTTACTGACCTGAAGTTAGAAATCCTGCATATAAGAAAATAATAGTTATATAAAATTATGAATTCATTGTCACACCATTACTAGGTAGAGTACAAATAGAAGGGATACAAAGACGATTAAAGGCTTTTTCCGAAGGAGAAAACAGTCTACTCTGGGAGAGACAAAACAGATAATTGTAATACGATATTAAAAGAGCTGAAACAAAAATATGAACAAGAAATTTAAAGAATCTCAGCATGGAGGCTGCCATTGAGACTACAGCATATTGTCTAGCTGTAGTAGCTATGTTCCACTAACACAGTGTTAAGCTTCTATAAAAGAAATATTTAAGTTTGAAGCCTGTTTTCATACTGTATCCTAGGTTAAGGTAATGCTAATTACAGAGAGGAAATAGGCTGGCAAGTCTTTGACTTGGCCAAAGGGACACTGTACCAAACCCTGTAAGAGCTCATCCATCACATTTACTTGCTTGGCTAATAAGAAATGGGAATGTGCCTATTTCCAGTGCTCTCAGGATGATTAGCAACAAGTCTTTCAAGAAATCCTGAAATGTTATGCAGAGGGCGGAGAATTCATACTCTCTTTTTAAAAATTTTTCTTAAGCTTTTGTAGTGGAGATATATTTCACAACTAATTGCAACACACAGACAATAACTACTTATTGGCTTTGCTTTTATGGTTCCAGGATCAGATGCAGAGCCTTGCACTTACTAAGCGTGTGCTGTACCTCTGAATCATATCCCAGCCCTGGGATAATGTAAATTTCGAATGGCTTTTAATAAGGTGGTATAGAAGAAGTTGATTAAAGGACTTTTTAAAAGATTTGATACTGACTATGAGAAGAAATTTGATTGAAAGATGATTAAAGAGTTGCTTTTCTTAACCTCATAAAATAGATGTATAAACAGACTTGGGAATTAAATGTATTTTATTAAGAAATAGAATGGGATAATACCCTGAAAAAAAAATCAAAGAGGACCTCAGAAAATGAAAAGACTTCCCTTGATCATGGATAGGAAGAACAAACATTGTGAAAATGGCCATTCTTCGAAAATTGTTGTACAGAGTTAATGCAATCCCAATCAGAATGCCACTAGCATACCTCATAGATCTAGAGAAATCATTAAAATTGATCTGGAACCAGAAGAGACCTAAAATAGCAAAGGCAATTCTAAGCAATAAAGGCAAAGCAGGAGGCATCACGATCCCTGACTTGAAGTTATACTACAAAGCTACTGTAATAAAATCAGCATGAAAAAAAAAAAAAATCATCATGGTACTGCAATAAAAACAGACCTGAAGATCAGTGGATTAGATTAAAAGATACAACTACAGCTACAAACACACTCAGCTACCTTATCTTTGATAAAGAGACCAAACACGTCTCCTGGAAGACAGTCTCTTTAATAAATGGTGCTGGAAAAATTGGCTCTCTATATGCCGAAAACTAAAACTAGACCCATGCCTATCACCATGTACTAAACTAAAGTCTAAATGGATCAAAGATCTAAATAGTAAAACGGAAACACTAAATTTGTTGGAAGACAAAGTAGGTAGAAATCTTGAAGACATAGGGGTTGGTAGAGAATTCATGAACAAGAATCAAACTGCACACGAAATACTTCACAGAATCAACAACTGGGATTGTGTCCGTTAAAGACTTTTTACACGTTGAAAGAAATCTGCACAGTGAAAAGAAAACCCACAAATTGGGAAAAAATATTAGTGAACAGTCCCTCAGACAAATGTCCAGAACATATAAAGAATTTTAAAAAATCAGATCTCCAAAATTCATAAAGACCCATTCCAAAAATGGGCATCTGACATGAATATACAGTTCTCAAGTGAAGAAATACAAATGGCAAATAAATACATACATAAATGTTCAGCATCATTGATCATTAGAGAAATGCAAATTAAAACAGCACTGAGATTCCATCCTACTCCAGAAAGAATGGCCAGGATAAAGAAAACTACTAACAACAAATGCTGGAGTGGCTGTGGGGAAAACAGTACTCTTCTGCACTGTGGTGAGAGTGTAGACTGGTGCAAAGATTGTGGAGGTAAGTCTGGAAATTCCTCAAAAAGCTGGGATTGGAAGTCCCATTTGACCCAGCTATTCCACTTCTAGGCATCTTCCCAGAAGAACTGAAAACATCATACCACAGTGACATATGTGCACCCATGTTTATAGCAGCACAATTTATAATAGCCAGATCTTGGAAACAACCTAAATGCCCTTCAACTGAGGAATGGATAAAAAAGATGTAGTATTTTTATACAATGGAGTACTACTGTGCTATAAAAAATGATCACATTGAGGTATTCATAAGTAGATGGATGCAACTCGAGACCATACGCATAAGTGAAATAAGCCAAACTCACATGTATAAATACCATAGTGTCCCTAGTGTAAGAAATAGTAAGAGTCCATAAGATACAAAAAACTCAATACATACAGTGAAAGGACAAGAATCTGCTTAAAGGGGAAAGAATATATGTCAGGGAAAATGGAAAAGCAAAGGAAGGGAAAAGAAAAAATATAAAAGTATATAAACAGTATAGCTAAGATGATTGTGCTACAAATTCTATAAGTTCTTGGAACAAAATAGTTAACACTCATACGACTGGAACAATTGTGCGTATTATTGGTGATCTGAGGAACTCTTGAAGATCATTATGTAAAATAACTCTAGTTAGGCTCATACTACCTTGTTTTAAAGGCCTATATTGTTAATGTTCTGGGCTCTTTGCTATTTTTTATGTCTTTTTTGTATCGTGTTTTTCTAGGAATTTGTTTTGTTTTTTCTTGTTTTGCTTTTCCCTCTACTACAGAGAGTGGGTATGCATGTAGAGACTCATGCATATGTAGAACTTCTAAACAGTTTATGACAATCAATTATATAATGCACAATGAAATGAACAGATACTTAAAAGAAAAAGAGACACTAAGTATCCAGTGCTGATTCTGTAGCCCCATGAAGTGAAATCCAGCAATACTATTATTCTTTGTACGGAGTGATTTTAGTCTGTTTTAATTTAAACATACATGAAGATATGGACAGCTATTCTAAAGAGAATGAGAGACATTATGGCAGTCATTGTTGACTTCCCTATTGTCTGGTCTTGAAGACCTAAAATGCCTTCATCAGTTTTATACTATTTTGTTTTGTATGAATTCATTATATGTGAAGATATGGAAAACTATGTGGAAGAAAACAAGAGACAATGTGATAAATTTGCAGTTGTCTTGCTTTGAAATCTGTGTGCCTTACATTGATTTCTTATGATCTGTTTAATTTTACCCTCTTTAATATAAAATTTTAAAAAAAGAAATAGAATGGGAACTGGACACCTTCGTAAGTAATCCCTTCACTGGGGCTGAAGCCGGAGGGTCACAGGTTGAAGTTCTGCCTGGGCAACTTGGCAAGACCCTGCCTCAAAACAAAAATAAAAAAATGGTTGGGGGAATTTAGATCAATGGGAAGGTCAGGAGTTCAATATTTAGCATCATTAAAGAGAAAAAAGGAAGGAAAAAAAAGAAAAAGAAGGGTGAACACAGGACATGTAACAGTTTAGATTTGTTGAAAGCCGAGGTTAATATGAGAACTCAGAACCTCAAATGTCATGTCCAATAATTAGGATTTTATTTAGCAGCTAGGAGGGAGGCACCATAGTCTTCCAAGGATAGAAATAGAAAAAAATTATATTTTGGTTCAGAGAGAAAATCTGGTGGTAACCATTACAGACAACAGAATGACACTGAGGAGACCAGATAGAAGGCCATTACATAATGAAAGAGAAAGACAAACTTGTTATAGAGAACAGTAGCAGACGTGAAAAATACGTCAGGGATCTAATTAACTGGATTTAAATGTCTGAATGTAGGGCTGATGCCTGTCACCATGAAGATGATGGAACAGATATGGAACAAAACAAAGCAAGCTAGATAACAAGTCCAGTTTTTTCTTGGAACATTTGAAAGACTGGCAGAATTAGCAGGAAGCAGTTTAGCTGTGTGTCTGTTGCCTGGAAAGTCAGGGTAGAGATGGATTTGGAATCTTGATGGGAATGATGTGTGATTAAGAGGGAATAATATGTGTAGTGAAAAAACGCACAGGGCAGAATTGTGAAGAACTTCTTTTTACCCCTCTGTATTCATCAGGCTGCACATCCACAAATTCAACCAAACAGATAGAAAATATTTGAAAAAATTTCATTGGTTTAACAGCCTCCTTTCTTATTACTGTTCCCTAAACATATAACAACTATTTATTTACTTTGCATGAGATGCTATAACTAATACAGAGGTGCTTTAAAGCATGTGGGAGGCTATGTATAGATTATATGGAAATACTGTGCCATTTTTATATGAAACCTGAGCACCCTGGAATTTTTCTGTCTTAGGGCATCAAACTCCCACTGATAAAAAGGGAGGATTATACTTGGAAGACAGAACGAAGTACCTGAAGAATATCAATAGAGGTCAGAGGAGTGAGACTGAGAAGAAACTGAGATCTGACAATAGTAACTCTGGTGACTAGCAAGTTTTAGTCAACTAGTCAAGATAAAATCATATTGCCAGAACAAAAATAATCAGGGGAAGAAAAGAGGCAACCTTTGAGTTGTTAGGGAATAAAGGGAAGACAGAAGTGGAAATTTGCTTTCAGGATGGAGATAAAATCCACAAAGAAAAATAGAAGGGGTGTGAGGGTTG
Organism: Cavia porcellus; assembly: GCF_034190915.1. NCBI lineage: Eukaryota > Metazoa > Chordata > Mammalia > Rodentia > Caviidae > Cavia > Cavia porcellus. The sequence continues at coordinate 22,919,669 of NW_026947510.1, forward strand.
TAATGGGAGGGATGAAACAGATGATCAACAAAGAACCTAATAGAAAAAAGAAAGTAAGCATCAAGATGTAGGAGGTGGGCACAGGGGCACATGCCTGTGATCTCACCTACTCAGGAGGCTGAAGCAAGAGGATTACAAGTTTGAGGCCTGCCAGGGCTCCTGCGTGAGAGTCTCAAAAAACAAAAAACTATTGGGCTGTATCTCAGCTGCTCCTGGGTTCAGTCCTCAGTACTGCAAAAACAAAAACGTAGAAGGAATTGATGTCGCGGATTGATTTGTGCCCCTGAAAAAAGCCTGTTTAAGCATAACACTCACTACCTCAGAATGACCTTACTCGGAAACAGAGTGCTTGCAGATTAATTAGGTTAATATGAAGTTAAATTGGATTAGGGCAGGGTGCTACTCAACACAACTTCTATCTTTATAAAAAGCCAAATGATAGACACACAAGGAAAAACCATGTAAACAGGCAGAGTTGAAATGATGCATCTGTAAGTCGAGAAATCCAGAGATGCCAGCAGACCACCAGGAGACAGGAGGACAGAGGGAAGCACACCTTGACTCCACACTGCTGGCCTCCAGTCCCGACAAGACATTTTTATTGCATTGACCCACTCAGCTGTGGTACTTTGCTAAAGCAGTATGAGAATGGGTGAAGTTTGCTTAACATAGGAAAATCCTTATGAGAGAGAAAGGAAAAGAAGGTGGATGTACCATCCTGAAGGATGATTCATTCCTGGTTTGGCTGTTCGGTGCATTATAAACTGGAATAGGATTTGCAGAATGAACAAAAGTGAGGTCTACCATGTAGTCACGAGCACTGTAGGCCAGTCGTGAAGAATGTTTAGAATGAATGATACAGTGGGTGGGATGCAGATCACTGTGACCAAACCAGAGAAAACAAAACTACTGGAGGCGAAAGATAAACAGCTGCACAGCGTTCAGTGTTTGGTCTCACCCAAATGCAGAGAATGAAAGCTAGCTCTTTTTTCTTTTCCTACAGTATAACTGAGAAAAGAGTATTTTGTATGTCCACTTTCTCATACTTCAGATAATCTAAGTACTAAAGAAACTCAAAACAATTTTACTTTAAAGGACAGTGCACTGACAGTAGCTGTTCAAAGTCCAAGACGGGCACCGCTTACCATGGGCTGTGCTCAGTAACAGCTCAGGTGCGAGGTAGTCTGGGGTTCCTAGGATGCGCCCGTCATCTGCTGGCGCTGCCCCTCTTCTCACACTCTTTGGAGTTCGGTATGAAGTTCCAGACCTGATCTGCTTTGGGGTCTGCTAATTCAAAAAGAGTTTAAGGACAGAAGATCTGCATTCCTTTTACAGGGAAAATGAATTATTGAAACAAAACTGCTAGATCATAGGCAGCTAGGCATAAAAGATACACTACTTAAACCCTTGATCAAGGATTTGAAAATGGACTCATGTTATAATTATCAAAAAATTCTTACATGTATGTTTAGTTGTTTAATAATTATTTCACTAAGCTAGGCGTGGTGGCATATCCTTGTAATCCCAGAATTCAGAGGCTGAGGCAGGAGGACTGTTTGAAACCAGCCTGGGCTACAAAGTGAACTCAAGGCCAGCCTGAAATGCATAGTGGCATAGTGAGACTCTTGTCTCAAAAAGACAAAAATAATCAATCAATCACTAAGATCTCGATTTACAACAAATAATGAAAAAATACACAAAAATTTCTTGATAGGTGGCTTAACACAACTTAAAAGTCACTGAAAAAGCCTATAATAAATTAACAAATAATAAATTAGTACAATATATAAGATAACATAAATAATCTCTTGCACTAAATGGGATTCAAAGCATTTTTAAGGTTACTGTTGCCTAACATTTTATTCTGTCCGACATTTAAAGAAACCAGGTTCTGAGTTAAGGAATTTCTAATCCCTTAAAGGAAGTTCTGTTTAGAAAACTCAAGTCTCATTCCTTCTCAGCCTTTTGGTTAAGATCTAGTATAGAAAACCAAAGTCTCATAATCCATGTTTAGAGTTTATACTTTTTATATTATGATGCTTCTCCAAAGAAAGAAAAAAGTAAAATTTTTGGTTTATAAAAGCTGAGAAAAAAATTTTAAAAACCACAACGTTTTTCTGTAAGGAAAGGAGATTCTCCAAATATGTCCCTGGAAAACAGATAGGGCAGGCTTTAATTTGGTATCTTGTAGCATTGCTGTGAAAATATGTGATTGTGTTTTCTTAGAAAAGAGTATACAGAGGTATACAAATAAAAGTTACTGTTATGAAGCAAAATAAACTTACAATCTAGTCTGAAGAACAAAATTATGTAATTAATACTGTCAGTCCAACTGAGAGGTGAGTGCATTATATTCACTCCTTCCCTAAACACTCACTTGGGATTGAACCCAGCCAGGACTTTCATGCTGAGCTACATTTCTAGCCTTTTTTTTGTGAGACTGTGTCTTTAGTCAATAAGTTGCCCAGGCTGAGCTTGAACTCACAATCCTGTCTCAACCTGGCAGAGTACTGGGATTATAGATATAGGGCATCACACTGGCCAAGTATCTGTCTTAATATTTTATTTTTCCATATCCAAAGAACAAAGTGTTAAAAAGAGAATATACCTGATACGGCATAGAGGATCTTCCTTTCTGAGTAGGAGTTATAGCCATGGGATACGAACCACTAGATGCACATGAAATATCCATTGTATCTAAAGAAGTAATGCTCATTTTGGATGGTACCGAGTTATTCGATGTATTAATATGACTGTTAAAACTTCGAAAAGCGACAGCATTTCTTTTACAGAGGGTTAATGTTTTCAAGACCTCTGAAGAAGCAGCTAACATTTTTTGGTTACTCTCTTGGATAGTAGGGTTCTCAACAATTTTTGGCATGGTATTTTCTTGGCAATTTGGTGATACAGTAAGGAGATCTTCAATATTTGATTCTTCAAAAGAGGATTCTTTAATGCTTCTATCTGGATCTAAGGACTGCCTTTCTAATGAACTTTCCATTATAGAAATCCCAGGAAAGGAGGAATCTGAATCCATACAAATACTTCTAGGAACTCTATCATCATCACAATATAAAAAATTAGAATCTAAGTACTCCTTATTAGTCTTCTCACAATCTTCATCTAGTTCGCACATGAGATTTTTTGCTATTACAGGTACAGAATTTTTTGGTGTTTCTTTATCAGTAAAATAATGGGCAACATTCTCCTTATTAGCACAGTCGTTTTGCTGACATCTATATACTGATGACTTAAGACCATGGACTTTAGCTGTTAAGCCTGTACTTCGATTTGTATGACAATCTATCATCTTTTTACTATGCTTATTCTCTACACAACTTTTTTTATTTTGTATAATTTCCTGACAGGGACTAGAATCCAAAAATTCAAAATTTCTTTTTAAACTTCTTTTCCCAAGAGGCTCTTCAGATGCACTCGTAGAATTTACAGTCCACTGATTTGACTGCCGGGAAGTAGACTGTCCTGTGTCAGGGCCCGTATTCCCGTTATTTACATCAAGTTCTCTTGCTTCCCAAGAAACTTCTGCAGAGGAGCATTTTTTAGCAATGTTTACACAAGATCCTCCAGTGGCAGGAATGGCACTGTTGTTATGAATCGGAGAAAAGGCCAACTCAAGATCCTTTTTATGGAAACTTTTGATACTGATGTCATTTGCAGATTTTGGACATAGCTTTTCCACTGCATTCCAGCTCATCATTGTAGAGCCCAAAGCTTCATCACTTTCCTAATGAGGAGAAAAAAAATACTGCTTAGCTCATATAAAGCTTTGTCCACCTAGGTAGGATAAGTAATCCCATAAATTATTATTCTCCCTATTCTCACTTCCAAATGGAGCAAAACAACAATAGAGAATTAAAAAACAATATAAACTTACATTCTTCTGTATGAAACACTGGTCTACAATTAATTAATTAATTGTCTTTTTGAGACTAGGTCTTGCTATTCAGAGTTCAGGCTGGCCTGGAGCTCACTTTGTAGCTCAGGCTGGTCTCGAAATTGCAATGATCCTCCACCTCAGCCTCTCAAGTGCTGGGATTACAGGCGTGTGCCACCAACCCTGCTTATTGGCCTACAATTTAAATTAATTATCCACTAATATTTTTATACATGATATTAAACAGGAAAACTTAAGCAATATGATTGAGGTTAAAGCTACATTATACACACATTTGTTCTTCAATGGAAATATGAATGTATCTGTTTTGAATTGCAGAATGCAGAGGGTATGAAATCTAGTAAAAAACTATACAGCAAAAACATTGTTATAGTAAATGTGCACCACTTCATACAATAAAGCCAAAATTAGCAGAAATTATAATGAAATACTTTTCTTGAAAACCAAATGCCAACTTTCTCTGGGTGCTCATGTGTTCTTAAAGAAGCTCCTGTTTACTTATACATTGCAAATTGGTGCAGGATGACCAGAATTTGTTGAAAATTACTCAAAGTGAATCAATGGTAGCTAAAAGTAGCTATTTTTAATGTATAAGTATCAAACTTTAAAATCTTATTTAGTAATACGAAGGAACACTTGTTTATGAGAACAAAACAAAAATAAAAAAATGTGCTGAATTATATCTCCCTGATTTGCAAGTACCAAAAAACAATGAATCTGAGGATCAGAACAAGGTTAGCTAAGTGTCACTCATGGTACACTATCACTTTTTGATCATAACTTTGGAAGCTATAGTATAATTGAATTATTGCATTCCTTAAGAGCTTCAGAAATGGAAGAAGGTAAGGGTTGTATAGTTCAGAATAGTCCTACAATACAAGAGGTAAAATAATAGTATTGGCAACAGAAAATCTGTTCATTCTGTAGCATAGTATCTTTAGCACAGCCTATAAAGAAGAAAAAAAATACTCAGGCATTATGCTATAACTAAATTAATTTGACCCTGTTCATAAAATACATCCTTCAACAAGGAAGAAAATCAGATTACTGAGAATAAGCAGTAAATATAATCCAAATAATTTTATCAAATAGGTTTATTCTAATTCAACATTTAATCAGCATTTTATGAAAACCTTATTTTACATTGTACTTCCTATTACCTTTAGTATCTGTTAGTCTTCATTTAACTTTTAAAAAAGGAAAACACAATACAAAAAGTAAAGCACTTTGGAGGCTGAGGCAGTAGGATCACTGAGTTCAAGGCCAACCCGAATGACACTATGAGATCTTGCCTCAAAAAAAAAAAAAAAAAAAAAGTACAAGTTATAAGTAAATCAATTAATTTGGTAAGCAATTGCTACAGAAAAAACATTCTTTTTGAACAGATTTTTTTTTGGGTGTTTTTTAATTTTATTGATACCTTTCAGATACACATATGATAACATTCATCATAGGAAATTCGTAACTGTACATGATATATCTTCCTTCTTTTTCTTCCCCATTCCCCTCCTGAGGTTCCTTTCAATCCTCCTTCCCCTCCTTATTTATAAAACCTTTGTTTTTGTTTTTTGTTCTTTGAGACAAAGTCTTGCTATGTAGCCCAGGTTGGCTTCAAATCCAGGATGATCCTCTTGCCTCAGCCTGTCAGAGCTAGGATTACAGGCATGTACCACCACATCTGGCACAGAGCCTTTGTTTCCATTAAAATAGACACTTTTGAGAGAACACCCATACTATATCACCTTTGTGACTTAAAAACTGTTCCTGAAAAGTTACTAGTCTATTAGGTGAGAAACATCATAGGAGGATGTAGGGATAAAAACTAAACAAGCTAATGACTGTTACAGTAGCAAATTAAGTCAAATTTTATTATCAGTTTACTATAGTAACTTAATCATTATATATCAAGCAAGGGAAACTTCACAATTGAATGAGAAATGAAGTATTTCAAAAGAATCTTGACAGCATCTCTGGGAAGAAAAGCATTTCTGGTAATACTTTGGCTGCTATTCATGTCACAATTTGATTTTCTTATGGGATTTATATTAAAAGGAATGGTGTTTTTGCCATGAATTTGGCACACAGAGTTGGTTTGGTTAAAATAACTCTCTAGCTAACCTGGCAGTGCTTTTCCCATCTGGGGCTGCTGTGGCATTCTGACTCCACACTGGACACGAAGGTGTGGGACTGACTGCTGGTGCTAGAAGTAGCCAGCCGTTTCCTAGACTGGAGTAGATTAGAAGTCAGACATTTCACGGGCATTCCCGGGTTGGAAGCAAGTGTTTCAAGACCTGGGGAGGGGAGAAAGTATCAAAGCTCTGCCACATCTTTTGTAGTTCTTTAGTGAACCTGAACATTTACAGATTATTTATCACATTTCAAAACTACTTCTGTGAAATACTGTCCTCCACAATATGGCGGCAAGAATTTTTGCTGTGATTCTCATATATAGATTTACAAATTGTTAAAAATACAAATACTGCTCTAGAGTTTAGAGCAAAAAGAAATTCTCAAAAAAAAAAGAAAATTTTCTTAATATATTTAGTTAAAAACTAGGAAAGAGAATTTATTTATACAATGATTAGAAGGGATAATTTTGAGTTATTTCTAATCCAACATGAAACTATTCTAGATAAAGAATTACTGATATGCTCTATCCATATGTAAAGTAAGGTTAGAATGTAACTAAATTTATTCATTTCAACTTGTTTCTAAATAAAACCATAGTTTTATTGTAATGCAGCAATTTATGTGCTCACAAGAATGGATTATAGACATCTACAGTGACTTAGCTTCCCCTGCATCCTTTTTTTTTTTTTTTTGGTTTTGTTTTGCAGTGCCAAGGATCAAACCTGGAGCCTTCAGCGTGCTAGGCAAGTGCTCTACCATCGACACACATTCTATTCCCCACACAAAGAATTTTCTTAACAGAACTAGATAAAGCAAATAAGTGGTCATACAATTGCTAACAAGGAGCACCATCTACATATTACTTGCTCCTTTATCACATATAAAAATTGCTAAAAATTGTTGCTCGACAACTGTGTCCTTTGTTTGTAGTGGTATCAGGAATTGAACTTAGGAAGTACTGAGCTACAGCCCTAGTCCCTTTTTTCTTTTTTGTGCCAGGGATCAAACTCACGACCTCGTGTACCCTTTTAATTTTTCAAATTCTCAGATAAAGTCTCTTAAATTGCCCAAATGGACTTTGAAATTACTGTCCTCCTGCCTCAACCTCCCAAGTAGCCGAGAGCAGAGGCACATGCTATCACACTGGGCTGACAATTGTGCTGTTGCTCAAGTTACAGTAATGTATGTAATGTATGCAAAGATTTTATACACATATGAACAGATACCTATGTCTTGTTTTCTTTTCCCCAAAGACTGAACATGATCTCAATCTCAAGGAAATTCTTTTTTTTTTGAAAAGGAAACCTAAGTGTTCACATATTCTTATCTATTTCTAAATATCAGAGTTGTCAGTTAGCCTTGAAAACATTTTTTAACAAGTCCTCGTCGACAACTCCAAATTGTTCTTGGTGTACTTGATATCTCTCTGGCAAAATCTGAGACCAGAGGGGCAATCTCAAGAAAATTCTTTGTTTTACAGATTTCTGACCTAAGAAGTCCAAGAACTTTAAAGGTGAAAGGAGCATTTCAAAGTCCACATAATCCAATTTTCTTTTCACTGCACAAATTCTCTCAGTGGAATTCTGGAAACTCCCTGGATACTGACTTTGATGTCATGAGCAAGCTGCTTAGCTGCTTTCTGCCAGTAACATGGAAACTTATGCTTAACCAAATGCCATGTGCATACCGAATATTTGCTAATGAGCTATCTGTTAATGATTTTTTTTTGGTACCAGGGATTGAACTCATGACTTTGCGCTTGCAGGCAAGTGTTTATGCCACTGAGCTAAATCCCTAGCCCATCCTTAATGATTGTTTGTGATCAGACCATTTCTACTTTGGAACTTCTGATAGCTCATTTTCTATGAGCTGTGTATCTCTGTAATGACACTTGAGCCTTCCCAATATACTTAGCCAAACTTCCTTTCCTACTGCACATACTTCTCATTCTCACATATCACAGAATATGTCCATGCTAGTGGATATGCTCGTGTCTATGTGTGAGATGCCCCCTTTTGCTAAATGGAAGCAGTAAAGTTCTTGCTTCTCTTTCTGGATACGGTTTGGCCATCATAGAAACATTCTAGTTAGCATCTGTCCCTATTCTCTCTTGTCAGATTCATTGTTTGTTCTAATCTCTTCTATGCCTTGCTATGTCTTTTATTGAACGCAAATATATCTTAGTCTTTAAATTTAAGCTACCATAAAATCTTTTGGAAATAGGTTTATACAGACCCATAACACTGTGGGAACTTGATTATACTGTGTAAGATTTCCACAGGCTCAATATAGGGAAAATAACCAATGACCACCCTAATCTTACAGGTTATCATATTAGCTAGACATTTTAATGATTTACAAATCTGCCACCAACCTGGTCAGAAATGGCATTTACATAATGAAACATAACAATGCAATAAATGGTTGAAATAGTTTGTATTTTTTTTTGTAATAGGGATCAAACTCATGACCTCACACTTGCCAGGCAGGTGCTGGACCATTGTGCTATGTTCTTGGCCCAATATTTGCATTTTTAAAATATTAAGTTGGGAATGGTTTGTGCTAATATTGTTTGGACAGTTAAATGCAAATATCTTGTACTCCGAGTAACTAATTTAAGAATAACAATACACAATGTATTAACATTTGTTACTCCCTAATTATCGTGTTTTGAAATTTTTTTTAAATAAAAAAAGAAAATATTGAGTTGATATTAGATATTTTAACATTTGAAAAAAATTTTTTTTCTAAGGGATGCAATACTCACATGATTTTAGTAGTTTGCTAGAATAAGGTGTAGTCTCCTTTTGATCTATAGACATGGGACAAATTAATCCTTGAGAAAGCTGTGGTGTTTCTGATAGGGTTGAAAGGATGTTTTCAGAGTCTTGGTGTTTTTCTGCAAGTGGTGTGAACTATTAATGAGAGGAAGAAAAAAAACCAAATGCTAAAAGATTTAATGTCACAAAAATACCAGCTAAGTATATATAAGCTGTCATACCACCTAGATTGACAAACTGTCAATAAAACACCACCTTATGGGTGTCATTTACATTGACTTGTATTTTTTTAAAGGAGACTCTAAATTTAAAGGGATAGTTGTGAAAAGGAACATCATGAGTGTTGTCTTATCAAGAACTTACGAATCCCAAAGAACTGATGAGCGATAATAATTGTCCTGGGGTTCTTGAATAATCTTGCTTAGGTTTGGCCATAGATGGTGTTGTAAGAATATCCATCATATTGATATCTATGTGTGCAAAGGAAAGTATATGAATGTTTAAAAAGCTTTCAAGTGTCACCTGGTCAAAAATCATTTGTTCTGAACTTTGACCCTCTCTCTGCATTATTAACCTTATCTGTAAAACTGGCTCGTATAGGAGAAATATATGCAGCAAATCCACTGTACCATAGGGGAAACATTCACAATTATTTGAAATCATTAAAAAGTTTGATAGAACATAATCTTAATCTGAAATGAATAGATCACAATGAAATGACCCAGTATCTCATTAGATTTTTAGAGACTACTCAGTCACTAAAAATAAATTCTTTCCAACTAGCAAGATTTTTGGTAAATCAATTATTAAGAAGTTGGAAAGGAATACTGTAAATTTCAGCTTTTCATGTTAATATGTTTAAGGCTGGATTAACATAGAAATTGACTCATATTATTAGCATGTTTTACTGTATAATACTTTCAAATAATTCAACACTAATACCTAATACTATACTGTTTTACTTGGATACCAAACATGGCAAGAGATGTCTAATGGTCTGTATGGACTTTAAAAAGGTCAAAGTTTGAATGTAACAAACTTCATTTATATCTCACTTTGATGAAACAATAAGAATAAAACAGTAATAATCTTACAGGACATTTTGTAAATAAAACTAAAAATTAGGCCTTTATGTTACAAGTTTTTAAATTCATCAGTATCACTTTAATAGATTCTTCCCAATTTGTGGTATTTTTCAGTAACTTAAGAAAACAAATGCGGCAAATATATGGTGTGATATAGCGCTCCCTTAATGATGTCTCTTACAGTATTGGCAATCAAATACTGTTTCTGCAGCAAAATGAATAAATAGCCACATGAAGTGAGATGAAGACAGACTACAGATATCCCTGTATCAGCTCAGGTCAGATTTGAAAACCTTTAAGTATTCACAACTGTTTGAATCTTGTACTTCCAAATAAAGAATCATCGATCTACATAAAGTTTCAAATATCTTTAATGCTAGGGTTTGTAATTTATATGGTTAACTTTATTTAAAAAAAATAGTGTTGGGGAGATAGCTCAGTGGCCACGCACCTACCTGGCAAGTGTGAGGTCATAAGTTTGACCCCTGGTACAAAAAAACCAAAACCAAAACCAAAAAAACCCCTGCTTTTCTATCTTTCTACCATATTTTCTTTTTTTCTGTGCTGAAGATCAAACCCAGGGTGTCATGCATGCTAGACCAGTGCTGTCCCAGTGAGCTATACTCCAGCTATACTCTTACACGCTTCTTAGTACAGAATATTGTACCGTTTGTTTCCAAGTTGTAAATCCATCATTAATCCACGTTTCTATGATGAATTTAGGTAATTTAGTTTCCACCTATTAAATATAATTTTCCTAAAAAAAAATCACTGTATTCCTGTATATTGTGTGCTCTTGAACCCCCATTTTTTCCCCCAGTGCTGGGGATTACATGTTAGGCAAGCACTCTATATCCACTGGGCCACATCCCCAGCCTTTTGAACTGCTTTCTTAAATTCCAAAATGTAAGAGCCAAGAGAATTAAAACCTTTTTTTTTTTTAAAAACAGTACTAGGGATTGAACTCACAACCTTGCACTTGCCAGGCAGATGCTTTGCCACTGAGCTATATCCCTAGTCCTAAAACCTTTTGTTTTTAAAACACATTAGCAAATTTGCTTTAGAAAGCACTATGCTAATTTACAATGCACTTGGACACTGCAATTTGGCTTTTTTTTTTTTTATCTTTTTATCAGTACCGGGGATCGAACTCACAACCACCTGCTTGCAAGGCAGGTGCTTATGCCGCTGAGCTAAATCCCCAGCCCCGCAATTTGGCTTTTTTAAAGGTAGGTTCATTAATTGGGTCATCATTATTCCTTTTTGATAGTGCTTACTATTATAAAATGATTCATTTTTATATTTGCATTGTTTTAATTATTACTAGTAAAATGACCATATTTCCATATATTGATATATATCAATTGTGTTTATCTTTGCTCTTTTATTAAGGTCTCAGTGGTAGCCATTTTATTTGATAAATTGTTAGATATTGAACCTTCATATTATATTTATTTTAGTAATTTACTGTTGCTTTGTTGATAAGAACCAGTTTCAGTACTGAGAAAGGTCAGAAGAACAGAAATTGTAAGTTTCTTTTTGAAAAGCTGAGGATTTTCAATGATCTTTGAAGATACAATAGTGGCCATTCCATTTTTGATTATCTATCTATCTATCTATCTGAGCTAAGAATTGAACTCAAGGTTTCATGGATGCTAAACATGTAATACTGAGCATGTAAGACAGTATTTTTCACTTTTAATGGAAAATGACACACATATAGTCTACAAATAAATATTGAATTTCATTTAGTATAAACAAAGAAACCAATGTAAGTTAGTGAAATGTAGTCTCTAAAATTTTGATTTTTTTCTTGCTATTGTTCGTTGTTGTGGGACCATTAAAAAAGGTACATATTTGCTATTTTTCTTACCTCTATTCAAAGTCACTTTGGAAAGACCAAAATCTGTCAGTTTAATATGACCCTCATTAGTAATCAGCATATTGTCTGGTTTCAAATCCCTGCACATAAAACAAAAGGCAAACAGATAACTAAAGAAAAGATTAGTTTTACTTTTTAAATTTTTTTTTTTGTAATCTTGCTATGTAGTTCAGGCTGGCCTTAAGCTTACTGTGTAGCCTAGGCTGGTCTTGAACTCACAGCAATCTTCCTGCCTCTGCCTCATGAGGGCTCAGATTACAAGCATGCACCACTGTGCCCAGTGAAAATTTAGTTTTTGTTTCTTTTTTTTAGACAGGGTCTCACTCTGCAGTTCAGGCTGGCCTTGAACTTGCAAGGATCCTCCTGTTTCAACCTCCCAAGTGCTGGAATTATATGTGTGCACCCCATACCTGGCTGAAAATCTAGTTTTAATGTTAAAATATCTAAGAAAAAAAAAAGAGTTATAGAACAGGCAGATACTATTTATTTCTTCTAAAATAAATGTGTTTATTAGTGGCTTTGCAAAGAACAGAACACCTTTGAAAAGCAGCTATTTGGTACATCTGAATCCACAAAATGTTAAATGATTTTAGATTATCTGTGACATTGTTAGATTTTCCATTAAAATAAATAAATCACATTAAATAAAATAATCCACAAGTTCAAAATGTTTATTTCTTTTCTGTTAATGTAAGATTAAGCTTTAACAGAGCAGAGTAACCTAACCTTTTTTTGCACAGAACAAAGCAGTGTAAATCAGTCAGGACTACACAGTATGGCATAGGGAGACAAAACAGTAGTTAAGAGAATTTCTAAACTCACACAAGTTACTATTAAACTTTAATCTGGAAATGTGGGCAAATGGTTACATTAAATATTTGATATCCAAACATTTATCACATAATTTGATTATTTCTACATTTAAGTAATAGTTTTGAGAAAAGTGAGTCTTCACCTGTGGATGATTCCATGTCTATGAAGGTAGTCTAGAGCCAGCGCTACTTCAGAAATATACTTCACAGCCATCTCTTCATCAAAATAACCATATATATGTAGAAGAGACTTGACATCTCCACCAATAAGATATTCCATTACCTATTAAAAAGAATTTAATAACATAAAAAAAAAATATGCTTACTGGGCCAGGGATTTAGCTCAGCAGCACAAGTACAAGGAAGGTCATGAGTTTGATCCCTGGTACAAAAAAAAAAAAAAAGCTTACTTAAAAACAGAGTATTTGGGCATTACAGTGTAGTTGTGTAATGGTCTTTTTTTGAGTTGGTATCGCTGTGCAGTTCAGGTTGGCCTTGAGCTCACTCTGTAATCAAGGCTGGTCTTGAACTCACAATAATCCTTCTGCCTCAGTCTCTCAAGTGCTTGGATTATAGGCATGTGCCACCATTCCTGGCTATAAAACACATCTTCTTGTTAATACCAGGTTCACTCATGTTCTCATGTTCCATATAATCTTTTTTTTTTTTTTTTAATCCATACTGGGAATTGTACTCAGGCTGACGCTACAGCCATCGTCATGGCTTTTGGCGGGGGGCAGGGGGAGTGTTACATGTTATGTGCTATAGGGAGCTGTAAAGGCATTAGAGGGCCTCAGAAAAATAAAACGATTAAATGACTGTCTCTGTCCTTTGGAAATAACATTCAAGAATGTTCCCTTTTTATCCTGTAGAGATCCACATAGTAAGCATTTTGGCTTTGTGGGCTTGCATTAACTAATTACTGTTACTGTATCTCAAAAAAAGCCATAAAGTATAAACAAAGGATGTAGGTAAGTTCAATGAAACTTTACTCAGTGAAATTCAAACTTTCTAGTATCACAAAACAATACTTTTTTCTAAGCCTTTAAAAATAATTCTTAGCTCCTGAAAGCCGGATTTGGCCCATTGACCACAGTGATTAGTCACCACTGGTTTAAAAAAATAGGAAGTCAATTATTCTAACAGAATTTGGTATTCTTTTTCTGACTGCAGTGTATGTGCTGCTGAAGGCAGCACTGGTATTCTTTTTGTTACTGTCAATATGGTGTACATTTTTTGACTCACATGGTGAATCACCTGAAAAAGTATACCTCTATCTCATTTATTTTCAGAATCTAGGGGTTTCCTGTTCTCTTTTAACTTTGCTTTCAAGGTGAATGCCAATTCAAATTCATTTCTCACTCCAAAATCCTTTTTCCTCACTTCTAAGTCTCATCTCTAATAAAGGAATCCATCATATCCAAATATAGCATCATACTAAACAATAAAATATTTTTTATTTAGAACAATAATTTTTAAAAACTGTAAAACAAATCATTTGTCTATTAAAGAAATTACAAAATCCATGATCGGTGAATTCTATACTGTCATTAAGAAGGATGAAGTTGCCATAAGAGGAAAAAATAGGGAAAATTTCAGTTTTTACAGTATGATCACACTTTAGCATTTATTTAAACTATGGCTTGATATTTTATTTATTTATTTGTCACTGGGAATTGAACTCAGGACCCCATGTTTGCCAGGCTGTGGCTTGATATTTTAAAAGGCTTATTTTTCCTGAATTATTCTAGATGCCAAAAAAAAAAAACAAAAACAAAAAAACAAAAACCAAACCAAACCAAAAAAAAAAAAAAAAAAAAAAAAAACCAAACAAAAAAACCCAGTGCTCACCGTTGCCCTCAAAAGATTTTTTCATAGCCATTCCAGTCTAAATATACTTGAAGATTTATTGAAAAATATCATCATGCACCAGAAAAAGTTTTTAGATCAGATCTAATTTTTATAATCCACCTAAAGTATTCTTTAGAAGTGTAACATTTAAATTGGTAGACTCTAATAAAGCAGATTATCCTCCATAATGTGTGCAGTCCTCAACCAGCTGAAGGTTTTTTCTTTTTCCTTTTAGAGGTCTGAAGATTAAAGCTACCACCCTTGCACTGAGCTACATCCTCAGTCTTTTAATATTTTTTACTTTATGACAGGATCTTATCAAGTCACTAAATTGACCAGGTTGGGCTCAAACTTTTGATTCTCCTGCCTCAGTCTGACAGAATCCTGGTATTACAAGTATGTACAATGACACTTAGCAGTTGAAGGTCTTTAAAAGTCTAAAGTCCTCAGAGGACAAGGGAATTCTGTCTTCAGACTGTCACTAAAATACACCATATCAGCCCTCCTCTAGGTCTCCTCTGCCAACCTACTTTGCAGATTTCAGACTTGCTAGCACCCATAGTCTCATGAGCGGATTCCTTAAAACGAATTTTTTTCTGTGTCTGCCTGTATACACACATACACACACACACACACACACACACACACACAGTATTCTTTTACTCTAGAGAAGTCTAATTAGTACAATAGATAACTTTGGAAAAGATCATACAGTATCAGACCTGGAATTCAAATGCAGGTGCATTGTCCCCAGAGATTGTTTTTTTTGGTACTGGGGATTGAATTCATGACCTCACACTTGCCACGCAGATTGTGTTTTTGAACTATTGGGTTCAATGATTCCTGAATGAATGAATAAAAAAATGTGGAATTTTTACTCACCAAGTAGACATTACTTGCTGACTGCAGCGAATAGTACAAATGGACAATGAAAGGACTTTTGCTTAGTGCCAGTGCATCTCTCTCAGCTTGTACCTGATGAGTCATATTTTTATTGATCATGTCTGCTTTTTTGACAACCTATAATAGACATTATGACAACAGAGACTTTAAGTTTTTAACTAGTGTTCTCAGGTTTCAAAGTGGCCACCATGTAAACCCAATGGAGATAACACAGAGGTATCATTTGGCTCTCACGTTGCCATCAGGAAACTATGCCAGAAAAAATAGGAAGAGATGGTAAAAAAAACCAAACAAACACAAAAAAGCATGACCTGTTAAGAGAACTGCTTAAGTAGCAAAAATATCACATTCATTTTGAGAAGGAAAAAAGAAATGAGGGTTTCCTAACTGAACTGCACATTTGTGGTTAACTGTACTGCTATTCTTAATACAAAGTTAAACGATATTAACATTCCTAATAAGCCCTTTAGATAAGCTGGAACCTGGGTGCAGTATAATATAATACCAATGTATATGTATATATTTGAACTTCTGATTTTTTTTAAAAATTAGTACCAGGAGTTGAACTCAGGACCTCGCACTTGCAAAGCAGGTGCTTATGCCACTGAGCTAAATCCCCAGCCCCTGAACTTCTGATTCTTTGATGGATAGAAGTAAAATCAAAGTGTTGAAAGGTATATGCCTCATGTAAGCTTGAATGATTCAAACTATGGAAGTTTAGTCTCAATTGCTGTTATGGAAAACAACTGATTATATTTTCAAATGTCATTAAATTCTTAAAGTAGATTATAAAATATAACTATAATCTAGATTAAAGTTGGAACTCAACTAAACTGAGTAACACTGACACTGGGATCAAGTCTTAATACTATCACAAGAAAAAAAGACATTCAGTATTGTATTAATATTTGTATATGATAAATTTGTTATGCTTTCTTAAGAATACTAAGATGAACTGACAGTGAAAGGATGTATCATGATTTCACTGACCATTCCACTGGAGTGGAAGCTCTGTGAAGGCATCTTTGCTTTGTTCACCACTATATCCCAGATCCAAAATATTTAATCAACAAATTAATCGGTGCTTTCATGTCAGCAGTTGATAATGATTACTACACACTACAGAAGGAAAAGCAACAATCTTAGGAAATATAAAGCAGGTACCTATTTTAATGGCATGGATCCCAGAAGATTTGAAGAGGAGCTAAAATGATATATAATACCTAAGATAAAGAGGACAGAAGAATGGAAAAGAATTTAAGAGGAAATAGCATAAACATAAGTTCAGAGGCAAGAAAATATACAGCACTGAGGACTTAGTTTTGCCTGAACACAAGGTATGTGGGAGATATAGTAGAAATCTAGATTGAGAACTTTTTTTTCCTTTGTTACTGGGAATTGAACTTAGGACATTGTGCTTGTCAGGCAGCCACGGTGCCACTGAGCTATGTCCCCACCCTAGAGCCAGAACTTGATACATGACTACTTTTCTAAGAAAGGTGAACTTTAGCTTGAATGTCACAGCCCAAGGAATGGATGAAAGATAATGATTCCAGTAGGGTTAATCCAATATACTAGGTATTGAAATGAATATCTGATGTATCGCAAAAGCATTGTGGCAGGTGAAAACACTAATTGCATGTTGTATCATTTCATTACTTGAACTTTCCACAAAAGGCAAATCTTTAGAAAGTTGGTTAGTGGTCACCTGAGGCTAAAGTGTTAAAGGTGGAAGCACTGCAAATAAGTGTAAGAGGTCATTTTCTGGAAAATGGAAATATCTAAAATTGGATTGTGGTGAGAGACAACTATTTAATTTACTAAAAGTCACTGAAACGTACACTGGCAAATCATACGGAAAAACAAAGGCCTATACTAAGGGAAGAGTGAAAAGAATGACTCTAAGAGGTAGAATTAGGAATAAAGAGATACAGATGATACATATGAAGCAGAAGAAAGTTAAAATGACTCAGTTTTGTAGCTTTCAGGACCTGGAGAATGTTGATGCTATTGAATGGAGATAAGGAATACAGGAGGTTCAGACTTTGGAAGTTAGGTGTAGAGGACTGTTTGAGGCAAGTATAATTTGGAGGTGTGTGCTAGTCACTTGGCAGTGTCCAATAGGAAGCTGAAACTGCATGGCTTGTTTGCGTCTCCTTTCCTTTATGCCCTCATTTAGTGGTGAAATGTAAAGAATCTGAAAGCTTGAAAGTCAGTGAGAACGAGTGTACAGACAGCTTCAAATACACTGCTGCAAGGATGAAAAGATTAACATATTTTCACCTGCTCTTTAAATAAAAGCACATTCCATATGTCACAATATAAAATATGAAGAGAAAAAAGGAGGTTTGTTTAATGAGATCTTTGGTTGTACAGCAGCTTAAATATTGATCTATTACAAATGGATAGAATTAAATGCAACCAGCAAGTGAGTGTTGCAAACTTAAAGGAAATCCTAAACTTAAGCCTGGTAAAGGTCAAATTCGTAAAAAGCATCTGGAAGATACATGAAATGAATAGATAATACTAATGTTTAAAAATTTTAGGAATCAAATTATCAGAAAATAATGAAGTTCCCGCCTGGTTAGGTCAAACTTGAAATCAGTGCTGACAAACTAATCATTTTGCTGTGATAGAAAAATTTCAGCAATCTGTATTTCGAAGCAAGCGACAACCACCAACTACTTAAAACTTTTTGGATTCAGAAATATCACTCTGCTGTGGGTTAGACATGAATCAGAGCAGCGGCTTCAAAAGTTCCTTTGCACGCAGTTTCCTCCTTCGTTAACACTGGACCGGGCGAATATGGTCAGGTGTTGCTATTTTCCCTGGGCAGTGGATGATTCCTAAGATACGGAGAGAAAGGCAGGGCAGAGGCCAGACACCTCACCGACTGCTGCGGCCAGCCCAAAACAAACAGTCGGCTCTGCAGGCTTCAGCAAGCCCTGCGGCCCCCAAATCAGGGGGCAGAAAAGAAGACGGAAGGACCTAACTCCCTTTCTCGCCTCTTCCCACACTTCCTACCTTGACTGCGTACAACTTGTCGCCTTTCTGCCCCAGATACACTTTCCCGAAGGCACCACGACTAATGGGCTTCACTATGGTGAATTCTTCAATGGAGGGTGGTCTTGGAACCGGGATTGTATTCATCCACTCCCCGGTCGCCGTGCCTTCTGTATACTCCTTGCTCCCGGCGGAGGGCTCCATCGCAGGACAGCGCCCTGGACTCTCCCTCAGCCTCGGCTCCCGCCAACTGCGTTGAAATTTAGGCCACGCCTACTGCGCGCGCAAGAGTGACGTCACCGCGGTGCCGCGCGCGACCCAAGGCAGCCCCGCCCGTGCCGCCCCAGAGCCGCGCCAGCCGATTCCGCGAGCGCCGAGGTGCGGGCTAAGCCGCTGACCTCTCGAGGGCGGTCGCCACGGCCCACTGACATCATTTGTCATGAGGGACGAGGCACAGACAGTTGTTGGAGAAGAGTGGGGCAGCTGGGACCCCGAGACCCGAATCACGGGTTGTATGATGCGATTGCTGCGCGACTGCGGGATCCGTCCGGCCGGAAGTTCCCCCTCCCCGGCGGCTGCCAGCCCCGCCCCGCGAGACGCCCGCGTCAGCTGGGCTGTCCCCCAAAGCTTGGCCGCTGCTGTGCGAGTCTCGGGAGAGGGAGACGCTAGACGTGCAGGACGCGTTGACCCAGTCTAGTGTGATATTCCAGGATAGAATTCGCCTGACGTGAACGGACAAAGGCCTACAGGGAAACCTCCGATTTATCGTGAGGAAAAGAGTACACTACATTGTAGCAACCAAACGCTGTTAGCTCGCGGCTCAGCTGTGACGAGGAAATACGGTGAGAATGTGATAAGGAAGCTGGAGGACGTCTGAGAAAGGAGAAGTAGGGTGAAGCCCTTTCCTTAAAGTGAAAACACACAGCCGAGGGGCTTGGGGATCCCATTGCTTGCCAACACAAAAGCTCCGGGCCGCCTGCAGACGCACGGCTGGCCCGTGCCCCGGAAGTGATGTTGCGTCCGCGCGTTGGCTTCCGGGGCAGCCTGCAGTGGTAGCAGCCGTAGCGGGAGGCGGCCATTTTTGTTGCTGGGTAGGGAGAGGGGCTGGGTAAGAAGAAAAAGGATTTAGGGACGGGCACAGCGCCTCCCTGCCGGGCCGAGGACGGAAGGACAGTTTCGGCTGGCGAGAGGGGTTGCTGAAGCCCGGAGGACATGTTTTCCCTGTCGAGTACGGTGCAGCCTCAGGTGAGCCCGGCCCGTGGCCGGTTTCCAGTTGCTTTCGTAGAATGTGTTTCGGAAGCGAACCGAAGAGGGAAGTGATAATCCCACGCGAGTTCTGCGGGTGAAAGTGGATAGAGCTGAGAGTGGGGCCTGAAAGCTGCCAACGAAGCATTTGGGGGCGGAGGCGTGATATAAGCGTGATGGGGACCGTGGCCTACCGGGTTGATCGCGTGAGATTTCTGCCCGAGAATCCGTCGAGCATTGTCCCAATCACGATTTCCGGAGTGGGGGTTGGGGCTATGGCTGTGCCTTGTTTACAGAGGGAGCAGGTAATGTTCTTTGTTTCCGACTCTTTTCCTTTTCAGTAGAATTTTAAACCGAATATTCTGTAATTTGAATAACTACCAAAAGTTTTTCTCTTTTTGGTTTGAAATAACATGAAGATTAGTAAACTTCCCGCATTTTGAATTTTGATTCAGCTTCATCTCCATTTGTAAAGCAAAAAAAAAAAAAAAAAAGCAGGGAAAAATGATTTTTGGGAGCGCTCTATTACCCTTTTCCAAGAATAATCACTTGTGACAATGCTTTGTTCTTAATTCACTTCAAAAGTCTTTTTGGGTGGTACCATTTTGATAGATTTCATTTTTTCTTGAAAGTGCTCACAATTAGCAGACAGGTATTTTTTGAAACCCTTTAAGTTTTGTTGTTTAAATTGACACCCTTAACTTTAAGAGTATGGTTGTGTTTCTTTGTTTAGAACTCTGTGATGCTAGTAGAGTAATGACTGGATAATAGAAAACGTTGTGTTTGTTGGGTAGTGGGTGAACAAAGCAAATGTAGAATCTTTTATTAGTTAGTTCAATGAAGTAAAGAGGAGTAAGAACTAAGTGACAATGAGCAGTTATCTTAGACTTAGAGCAGGGTGTCAGAAAATCCTCGGGGAGCAAAGAGTTTTATAGATTGGAGGAACAAAAAAGACTAATTTCGCTGGAACATTAGTGATTAAAGGTAGCAGTGTCAGGCATTAGATTTGCAAGAAGCCTTAAGAGAGTTTGCGTTTCTGCTTCATTTTAAGCCCATTAGTTACGGAGAACTGGTCTTGCTGTGCAGTTCATGCTGGCCTTGAGCTTACAGTGTAGCCCAAATAGTCTCAGACTTGAATGATCCTCCTGCCTCAGCTTCCCTAGTAGTTAGGATCACAGGCAAGATTTTCAATTTTTACTAGATCACTCCGACTTCTTCCCATGTGGAATATGAGAGGGCAAGAGTGGAACTGTTAATTAAGGATGGTATTGCAAGAATCCAAGAAAGGAATCTTGCCCTACTCTTCGTGGCAATGATTATGAAAAGAGACAGTTTCATGAGAGACAGATGTTTCTGGTTTGATCATCTGGCATACAGAGGAGAAGGTGCTGTGTACTGAGATGATAGTGTCTTGAGGAGTCTTGGCATTTGTTTGAGAAAAAGTGTGACATGGCCTGTTCACATCAAGAGTGCCCAATTTTCTCTCTCAGCTGCGTGGAGAGTTAGTGCTTTGTGGTATTGATAGCGATGGCAAAGTGAGTTTGTGTCCTCTTGGCAATCTTAACTGGGCTTTCATTACCCAAAGACACATATTTTACCATAAATTTTATACTTTTTCTCTTCTATAGTAACATAGGTATTTATAATTTTAAAAAGATCATCTGATAGTTTGTTTTGTTTATATAGCAGTATATCAGGGGTTGAAGAAGGCCTGTGTGATGAGGTGCCTTTTAACTGGAATTTTCAGTTTTATTCCCTGGGTTAGAATTCTTTCTTATGCCAGCTGTGTGACCCTAGATATGCCACTAATTTTACCTGCATTCCTACAGTCTTCCTCTGTTAAATGAGAAGTATCTTAGTCTGTATCAGCAGCAGAATACCTTAGCCTAAGCAATTTAGGTAATGTGCAGAAATTTATTGCTTCCCAGTTTTGGAAGCTAGGAAGTCTGTTACCAAGGTGCCAACGTCTGACAACATGGTAGAAGAGTACCAGAGCAAGAAGGGAGAATCTTTCGGTGATAACTCTTCTTAAAGATTTTAAAAGCAGGATGTGATGGCACATGCCTGTAATCCTAACACTCAGAGGCTGAGGCAGCAGAATTGCTGGGAGTTTGAGGCCAGCCTGAACTACAGAGTGAGTTCAGGGCCAGCCTGAATTACAGAGTGAGTTCAAGGCCAGCCTGAGCTACAGAGTGAGTTCAAGGCCAGCCTGGACAGCAACACCTTGTCTCAAAAAAACAAAACATCTAAAAAAAGGTCTTAAAGTCTTCTTAATATATTTAAATTTGAGCAAAAGTATAATAGTGATTAATTTTTATGGTTATTATAAGAATTAAATAAGTCAAACATTACAAGACATGGTTTTTAGTAAGAGCCCATTTAGCTTATTCAGTTACTGAGATATTTGTGTAGCATTCAAATATTATTATTAAATATTGGTCTGTTTTCCTGGGATGCAATATTGAGTAAAATTGAAAAAGTGATAAAATACAGAAAAATTCTTTTTTTTTTTTTTTTGTCTTTTTCGTTTTTATCGGTACCAGGGATCGAACTCACTTGCAAGGCAGGCGCTTATGCCGCTGAGCTAAATCCCCAGCCCCACAGAAAAATTTTTATGCTGCCTGGAATTTACTTTCTAGTTGGTGACTGGTAAAATAAATCGTGTTTTAGTCTCTGTGGTCTTCCTGGCACAGAGTTTCTAAAATTGTTATAGGTACTTGAATTACTCCTAATTCATGATCTCTTGTTGATCACATCAGTGTTGAAGCAAATGAGATGACTTAAACTTTAAATAGCCTCAGAATGGGACAAGGGACAAAAAGACCAAGTGATTAGAGGGTGTTTGTCCATTCTCATACCATGAGAGGAGGAAAAGCAAGGCTGGCGTTTCAGCTGTGTTAGAAACTTTTTCCATTTTTGTTTGTTTGCGACAGAGTCTCTGTGTAGTTCAGGCTAACCTTGAACTCACTATGTAGTCCAGGCTGACCTTGAATGTAGCATGATGCTCCTGCCTTAGCCTCCTAGTGATGTGATTACAGATGTGTGCACCATCATGCCCAGCTTCCATTAGAAATTCCTACACAAGGAGATGGAGCTGGGATGGCCAGTGGCTGGAGGCAGGAACCTTGTACCAGAGATCCCTTTATAGTTTGCCTGATGTACCTTTTCATTTGCGTTCATTTCTGTTATGTATTGTAGACTGATAAACATAAGTGTTTTTCTGAGTTCTGTGAGCCATTCTAGCAAGTAATTAAACTGGGAAGAGTTGTGGGAATCCCCAATTTGTAACTAGTTGGTCAGAAACATGGTTGACATGGGACCCGTCATTGACATTTGAACTGAGGTCAGTGTTGTGAACCTAAGCTCTTACCCTGTGGGTGGGTTCAGTGCTAAGTCCAAGTGGTTAATGTCAGATAACTAATGATGTCAGACAGACAGCTAGTACCAGTGTACAGATAATTAAATATGTAAAGTATTACTGAAAAGTGTTAAGATAAATAGAGCTGAGAACCTGGGTAGGAAATACCCAGGAAATACCCTTTTAGGAGATTGTTGAAATACTAGGGTGGGTAGGGGACTTCAGAACCTGAACTGAAGGGAAAATGAGAGCAAGTTGTGTTCTGAATGGCAGTGCAGAGGCCTGGGGGAGCCTGTTGGTGTTGCAGGAAGAGCAAGAAGGCCAGTGAGGCTGGAGCACAGAAAATGAAGGGAACAGAGCAGAAGGAGATAATAAGCAAAGAAAGGAGGGAGGATGTGATGAGTCATATATATTAGAACTGGCTTTTTCCAGAAGTAGAAGAGAATCTGTTGTGGGGTTTTGAGCAGAGGAGTGATATGAACAGATTGGTTTAAATATGGTTTCTTTAATCCTGCACTAGGAATATACACAGCCACATAAGGGCAGAAACAGGGACTTTGGAACTATTGCAGAAATTCACACGTAGATGGTGGGGATTTAGAACAAGATGGTGATAGGGAAGGAAAACCATAGAATTCAGAGAGTGTTTATGGTTAACTTTTTAATGTTGGGGAAGTACTTCACTCTGTGTCGTATTTTGCCATTCTTCTAATGGTATATTTCCCCAGCTATTGAAGAAAAAGTATTGGTTGGGCATGATGGTGCATGTCTGTAATCCCAGCTCTAGGGAGGGTGAGGCAGGAGGATCTCCATGAGTTCGAGGTCTGCTTGGGCTACCTAGTGAACTCCAGGCCATCCTCCACTACACAGTGAGACACTGTCTCTGAAACCACCCCCTCAAAAAAAAGTATTAATAAAAATTGCTTCTAGGAGCCAGATGTGTTACTGCACGCCTGTAATCCCAGCACCTGGGAGGTAGAGGCGAGGAGGATATCGAGTTAGAGGCCAGTTTGGGCTACATAATGAGTTCAGGGTTCAAGGACTACATGTTTATGATAATACTTTTGATTCATAGATGAAGAATAATAAACCTGAAAGTAGTAAATGAGTGCTTGTTGTTTTTAACATGTAATGTGTATGTGTGTGGGGGTGGTACTGGAATCAAACACAGGGCCTGGAACCGGCGAGGCAAGGTTCCGAACAGCCTCTTTAACCTGATGCTTTTAATTCTGAAGTCAGGAGTTCTGGCAAAGGACACTGGAGGAATAGTAGAAAGTGAGTTCTAGGCACTTTTTAAGGCTTGGAAAAAAAATTGTGATTAGATGAAAAGGTTGTCATTTTTACACTGGTTTTTTTTTCCCTATTTGCCTGTTTACCATTGTTTTTCTATAGGAAATCTATTGTCTCTCTGCTGTTCTGACACCCTTCACTCAAATTATAGTCCAAGTGCAGAGTGTGGTGGTGCATGCCTACCATCCTAGCACTCAGGAGGCTGAAGCAGGAAGATTGCCACCAGTGGGACACCAGCCTGGATTACATAGTGAGACCTGGTCTCAAAAAACAAAATCCTCAAAATACAACTACTAATAAAATAGAGTAGTTAAATAACGAAAATTAAATGAATATGCTGTATCTCTCAAGATAACATTGCCTGTTGTGTATTAGGGTGACGGACTGGAAGGAGACTGCAGATCAGGAAGTGTTATATGTCAAAATTGCTGTGTGCAGCCTGGGATTTAGTTTAGTAGCATAAGTGGCCACCTGGCAAGCACAAGGTCATGAGTTCCATCTGTGGTATCAAAAAAAAATTGCTACATTCAACAGAATTATGCTCACTTTAGAAATTTTGGAAAATAATAGTGTAGGTGAAATAAAATTCCTGTGATTGTGCTCTCCAGAGATAATGCTGTTAACACTTTATATTTTTCATCTCTATTGATCTTTTTGTACTTTGTGATAGTTAAATTATACTGTATATGTTAATTCTAAAGTTTTTTGTGTCATGAGGTTTGAACCCAGGATCTGGAGTGTGCTAGGAAAGAGCTTTACCACTATACTACTCCCCTAGCCCTTACAGGTTGAATTCCTGTTTGTTCATTTAGAACTCTATGAAATTTTTTATGCTACGTATTTTCTGTATTTTTATTTATTGACGTCGTCTTTTGTGATGGGGTCTGCCTGTGTTGCCTAGGCTTGCCTCAAACCAGCAATTGTCTCCTGCCTCAGCTTCCTAAGCAGCTGGAGTTACAGGCATGTGCTACTGCACACAGCACATTTTTAGTAGTTTTAATGACTTTGTAGTATAAACTTTGTGTATGTCTTATGTTGGGTATTATTTCTTTTTTGTTGTTATTGCCAGAAACAATACCATTGTTTCCATCCTTCGTTGTTAACTCTTTATCAAGTGAAATTGCTGAGTTGGTGTTAAAGTGCATTTTTGGTGCTTGAAAAGTAACTAGAAGCCTGGGTGCAATATAAGACTAATGGTGTGAAACACAGATTGATGTCCTTTAGGACCTCATTAGTCCTTGTATTTGTCTTTGGAAAGTACCATGTTATGTCAAAACCTTTTCATATTGTTGAACACCCTAGTTGATCTTACTTTCTTTGCTATGTGATGATTTCTTTGCTTTCATCAAGCACTGCTTATCCAAACATCCACTCCAGAATGGTAACAATAAAACATAACAAAGTAAAACTTCGTGGCAGCAGTGGTGCCACACCAGTGATACCGGCACTCCCAGGGATAACTGGGAGGCTGAGGCAGGAGAATCACAAATTGAAGCTTAGCTGGGCAGTTTAGAGATGTAGTGAGACCCTTTCTCCTGTCATTCTTTTTTTTTTTTTTTTTTTTTCTTCCTGGTACCAGGATTGAACTCACAACCTCAGGCTTGAGACTCTCAAAAAATTACAGAAGGGCAGGGAACATAGCCCACTGGGAAGCGCTGGGTTCTCAGTAGTATAGCAATGAAAAACAGTAACTTTTAATTCTTTCTTTTCTTTTTGCGTCCCCTTCACCCCCACCAACCCTCTTGTTTTTTCATCATACCACACTAGGCAAGTGCTCTACCTCTGAGCTGCATCCACAGTCATTTTAAATGTTTGGCTGATTGTTGATGGATTAGCACTGTATGAGAGTACTTTATATGATGAGAAGGGGAAACTATAAAACACAACCTCATTTTGTGAATCATAATGCTTAGTTCAATGATGATACTGATTCGAATAAAAAGGTACATTTTTTCTCATTCATACTGAAATGTCATTTTCTTATTTAAGAATACCATTAAGGATAGAATTTTTCAGCATTTTTTAAACTTCACATGACTAACCTCAGTGAAACTAGAATTTAAGAATATATGTAATTTTTATTTTATAGGAAAAAAAGTTACACAATTTTGTAGCAAAATAATGGAATAAGAATAGTTAATATATTACATGTTGTTGTCTTTAAAGTAGTTACTCAGAGTATAAGATATGGGTGGGCATAAAATTTCTCCAGTCAGTATTAGCACATACATTCCTTTTTTTTTTTTTTTTTTTTTTTGGTACTGGGATTGAACTCATGACCTTGCACTTAACTAGGCAAGCGCTTGAGCCACTCAGCTAAATCCCCAGCCCTACATTCCTTTTTTAATAAACTAAGAGAATCTTAATGGTACAACTGACTTGCATTTCCCCCCCATCCTTTCTTCCCCATCCTTTTTCCTTTTTCCATTTGAACAGTTTCTTCCCACTTCACAGTATCTATTGTATATTTTAGACCTTATTTACTCTTTTGACTTCTCATGCAAGGGATCCAATATGATGTTTACAAATGTGAGTCTGATTTATTTCACTTATGAATGTGGTCTCAGATTGTATCCATTTACCTATAAAAAGTCTCCTGTGTCCTTCTTTATGACTGAGTAATACTCCACTGTATAAAAAGACTGCATCTTTTTTATCGATTCTTCAGTTGATTGGGAGCTTAATATTTTTATCAATTATATTTTAAGTATTAAAAAATCAGTCTTAAGATTTGAAAATTTGATAATGGTCATAAACACTCTTCAAGTGTCTCAATAATGTTACTTTTTGGTACTGTTTGGTTAACTTAATCTTTTACAGCCTGCACTTAATTTAAGGGACCTTGCATTATCTGAATTAAAAATTGGACAAATTGACCAACTGGTAGAAAATCTACTTCCTGGATTTTACAGGGGCAAAAGTGTTTCTTCCCACTTGCACATATCTCATGTCTCTGCACAGTCCTTCTTTAAAAATAAATATGATATGTTTATATATTTTTGGTTTTAATAAATATGCCATTTAAGTATTATAAAAAACAGAAATTATTTATTAGCATTTACTATAGGCCAGGTTCTTAAAGTTTTCTCTTTTTTTCTGGTATTTTTCATGTTCAAACAATGTTAGATTTACAGAAAAATTTCAAAGATAGTGTCAAGAATTTTTGTATATTCTGCCCCTTCCCTTAATTTTGACATCTTCCATAATCATGGTACATTTATTTATTAAAAAATTCGCATTGATATATATGTAGTATGTATGTGTATATATTATATATATAGTGTATGTATGTATATGTATGTGTATATATATATATATATATATATATATATATATTTATTTGTGAAACTGGGGATTGAATCCAGGACCTTTGCACTGAGTTATGTCCCTAACTGGTTTCTATTTTTTGAGACCAGAATCTTACTAAATTGCTGAGTGGTCCAAACTGGCCTCTAACTTTGGATCCTCCTGCCTCAGTCTTCCAGCAGAGCTGGGATTACAAGGTGTGCACCACCATTACTGGTTTGGAACAGTGTTTTTAATTAAGTGTGAACTGTTTGGATTTCAGCAAAATTGTCTTCAAATCACTTTTTTGAATTACTGTTGATACTCTGTTCTGGCATCTAAAGCACTATACCATATCGTATTTAGAGAAAGGTGTTTCATTTATTTGTTTGTTTTATTAGACTGGGTCTCATTGTGTAGTTCGGGCTGGCCTTGAACTCACTTTGTAGCTCAGGCTGGCTTCAAACTTGAAGTGATCTTGCCTCAGCCTCCTGAGTGCTGGGATTTCAGGAGTATGCCACCACAACTGGGGAAGAATGTGTTTTTGTTGTCCTTATTTTAACTACAGTGATAATACATTGATAAAGAAATGTTCCTTGTACAAGATGTCTACATTTTTTTTGAAGCTTTTCACAACCTGACATAATAAGTAGGTTACACTGTAGTCTTGTCAGTGTAGCTTTCAGAATATCTTTTTGGATAATATGTAAGGAATATTGGTGCTTCATCAAAGTATCTATGTCATATTAATAGAAAAGCAGATTTTAAAATTAGTACATTTTATAAAAGTCCAGTAATAAAAGAATAGGTTTGAATAGTTGATGATTTGAAGTTATACCTTGCATAAACAATTCATTTGCGAATTCTTTTCTTTGGTCTTTTATGCAATATGAAGAATCAAAGAATACAAGAGTGAAGGGAAAAATGGTTTTGTGACTGGGGACTCAGATTGACAGTCCTTTTTTATTGTCTATATAAAACTTGAAGCGCTTGCTGTGTGTTGTGTTCAATAGGATAAACTTTTTAGTATTATTTTTAATATTGCCCTTCTAATCTGCGGTATGTAATTTTAACTTAATACATATCAACAATAGCTACTATTTATTGGCTGCATAGCAAGTCCCTAACATCTAAGAAGTAGGAAAGGGTTGACGAATTACTTAAGAGGAGGAATTGGAAAGGATCACTGTACTCATGCTCACAGCTTTGGAGGGAACTATTTTTGTACTCACTGGTTATGAAAACTTGAAAGATAGCAATAGCTATAGTTTGCTTTTTTTTTTTTTTAATCACTGAGGCTTTTGAAATTGTCTCTAAGGAAGAGCAATTTCTTTATGTTCTAAAGGTAATTTTAACTTAAACATATATACTTTATACCTGTATTGATTGGAATTTAGTTTTGGCAGCTATATATCAGATGTACAAGTAATGTGTTAAGTGACAGTAACATGAAGAGCTCTTTTATTTATATTTAAAGTTTTTATTATTTTGAAGGTGGTAAAATATGTCAGAACAAAGCCTATTGAGACAGTGCAGTGAAATTGGTACAGAACTTCACCGCAGGTTACCGGGATAACAGTAATAAGTAAAGTAGTATATCTCGTTATCTTCACAATAGTTGTTTTTTCAATCAGGTATAACAAAATCAAACGAAATACAGAACATTGTAAAACTTATGAAAACAGAATATTGAATACAGCTAATCAGAACAAAGCAAAACAGTGATAACAATATTTGCCTTCAAAGAGATTATAGAAGGAAATTCCCTTTATTTGCTATATTGCATATGGTCAACCTCCCAAGAGATGCTCACACCTCTGGCTCCCATTTGCTAATGAAGGTGGTGGAATAGGATGTTTAATTCTCAGCCCGCACACCTGTGTGGCTCATAACTGCTTAGCCAGGGAGGTGAGCTGGTTGCTTGGTTTCCTAGCACCCTAAGTTCCAACATAGTGCGAATATCAAGAGATGCTGGGTGGTTCTATCTCCGGGGCAGCCACAGCTTGCCTGAGCCGGTTGGTTGGTATCCTAGCACCCAAGTTCCAACATGGTCCACACCATGGTCCTGGGAGGTGCTGGTGGTTGTCTCCCTGGGGTGGCTGCAGTTTGCCTGAGCCACAGCTGCTTACCAGGGAGGCGAGCTGGGTCAGCCCTTTAAAGTAATTAAATTAATGATACTTCAGATATTTTTATGAGAGTAAGGTCATATCACAGACCAAAAGTTATGAAACTCATATTGTGACTTTTCTAATAGTTGATAAGAATTCTTAATACTTCATGTGATTTTTATGTTTTTGGTATGGAAAAGCTAGAAATTTACTTTTAGCAATTTCCCTCCAGGTCTTTACGTTCCACTTGCTTGTTTTGACAACATCCAAGAACCCTTCAGCGAATTTGTTTAGAACTTTGGTACTGGCCAGGTATGAAGCAACACTTGTAATTGTTTTGAGAAATATAATAGGTTACTTAACATTTTAAGATTTGTTTTAATGATGCTAATGATTATGACCACCCGTTTGCAATAGACAGTAGGACTTAAGAGTGTTTGAAATTTATCAGTTTAGATAGTTCTATGTTATTTTAAATCAGGAAAATGTACAATAAGAGCTATAGATTTTTTTTTTGTACTGGGGATTGAATTTACAACCTGGAATGTGACAGGCAAGTGCTTGAGCCACTGAGCTAAATTCCCCAGTCCCAGATTGCCAAAAATAGGAACATGAAGAATCTCCATTTCTGTCTTTAAACAAGTTAGCAGTGAGCAGCACTCACAGCAGATAGGTTTCTTCAACAGTACTGTGTAGTAAATGTATGTGAGCTGCAAATCACAGACTACCGTGAATAAGCATGACACTACAGGTGTGTGTGTGATTCATGACTGAAGCAACTTGTTTGTGTCTGACATCAGTGCTCAATCCAGGAATTTCCAGACAGGTTCCCGTAGACACATGCACATTCACATTTACTCCTCACTGCAATGTACTTTTTTTGCCAATTGTAGCCTAAAGTTAAGCCACATCTGCTGTAGGATTGACCCAGTTTTGAGATGGAATTTTGTTAAGTGGCTCATGCTGGCTTCACACTTTGTCTTTTTGCTCCAGTCTGTTGAGTAAATGGGATTCTGGGCATGTACACTACATGTGTTGGTGTGGTGTTTTGTTTTGTTTTGTTTTGATTGAGACAAGGTCTCACTGTATAGTGCAGGCTGGCCTTAAACTTGCTTATGTAACCCAGGCTGGCCTCAAACTCACGGTGATCCTCCTGGCTCAGCCTCCTCAGTGCTGGGATTATAGGCATGTGCCACCAATGCTTGGCCCAGCCATGTGAAAGAATAAAAGTATGTTGAAATAATTAGATGCAAGTTAGCAAAATTGACCCACGAACAGATAAGATAACTGTAAATTGAAGGATAATAATCTAAAGAAAATATCCTTAGTTCAAAGTTCAGGTAATGTTTGTTTGTTTTTAGTAGTGCCAGGGTGGACTTAAACTAGCTTATATCTCCGCCTCCTGAGTGTTCAGATGATTTTCTAGTTAGATTCTTTAGAATGATAAATTTCCTGTTGTTTTAAAAGATTTTTTTAAAATAAGTCAGTACATGCAGTTATGACTAGCTGCTAGGTAGTCTGAAGCAGAAAAATCAAATGTTTGAAGCCTGCTTGGGGTACATAGTGAGACACCATGCTGAACAAGCACTTTACCACTAACCTATAGTCAGTCCCAACCCTAAAAGTTTAGTAAAAAGATAGCTGGGCATGATGGCATGTGCCCTCCAGGCTTCTATGGAAGCTGAGGTTAGATCATCACTTTAGTCCATGAGTTTATGGTTACTTTTGGCTACATGGCAAGACCTTATAGTTTTCCTTACTTAGGTTATAAAGTTGCTGCTGTTACTAAAACTGATCATTGTTAGCAGAAAAAAGAATGCAGTATGTCAGTTTCTTAATAAATATCAAAATCCTAAATAAAATCTGACAAAACCAAGTCTAGACATTTGCTTAAAAAAAATCAATGATGAAGGAATACAGATATAATTTTACATGAACAAATTGTTAATTCGTGTTGATTAGAAAAGGAAAATGCTATGATTTCGTGTGACTTACTTTAATTCTTATGCTTCCTGAAAATTCTTAGAAAATGGAAGAAAACCTTTAAGATTTCTTAACATCTGTTATATTGCCATTAGTGTGAGAAATGATGTCTAGTGCCCTGTTTTTAGACAGGATTTTTGGATTCTGAGCAATATGTTTGTGTGTGGCGTCTGGTAAGGACCTCCTGGTGGATTGCATTGCAAGACCTTTCATTCCTAGTGGTTAGTTTTTTAGGGTTTTAGAGAATGATACATGTGGGATGATCAAATTTTAGCATCATGTAAGATTTTATAATAACAATAGAAGGCAGTCTTGTGTTTCAAAGACAAGTCCATAAATTGAATTTTTCTTAAAATAATCAAATGAATCCAGTATCTTTTCAGTTTGCAGTTCTGAAATACAATTATAAATACTAGATTTAGGTGGTTCCAATTACTTTCTCAGCTATCACTCAGTTTTTACCATATGTTCATTCTCTGTAATTATCTAAGATCCTTAAACACTTTATTAAAAGGCTCAAACTGTGTGTCCATTCTGGAATTACTGTTTTATATATGTATTCTCCCATTTGTGTGGTCTTGATGTGTTAAGCATTTCTTGTTATTGGTGTTTTCTCTTTTTGCCTCAGGGATTGAACCCAAGACCTGCATTCAGGTATGTCTACAGTCCTTTTTTTCCTGTTTTTTATTTTGAGACAGAGTCTCACTGACTTGTTCAGGTCCCTTGAGCTTGAGATCCTGCTGTCCCAGTCTCCCAGAATGTTGAGATTAAAGACAAGTGCCAGTAAGGATTTATTTCTTTTGCCTTATTTTTTGCCTTTAAATTTCACTGCATGTTAGTGGCAACAATTTAGTCTCATGAAGTTATTAGAAAATCACCTTTTTTTTTGGTACCAGGGATTGAACTCATGGCCTGGTGTTTGCCATGCAGGCATTTATGCCACTGAGCTAAACCTCTGGCTAGAAATCACTCTTTACTCATTTGTATCTGCTCTACTTGAGAACGTGGACCTGAGGAGCAATTTTTTTGTTGTTTATTTTTCCTTTTGCCTTTATTTGGATTATTTAGATACATTTTTATTCTATCTAAGCAACCTTCATTTTTGCCCCATAACACTGTTTTTAGATAATGTATTAAAATTTTAAATTTTAAAAGTTTACTTTAAATTAATATTATTTGGCTTCCAATTAACCAAATCTTATAACTATATAAATCTACCATCCTCTCCTACACTTCCCTACATGTTACCTTTATCATATGTGAAAGAGTTGCTGGCCCAGATGGAACACTGTAACCAGAAAAGGCTGCAGCTAAACTCCCCCCCCCGCCCCCTATGGACTTGATTGTAACCCTATATCCCCATCCTTAAGAACCTGTGCGCCAATGAGATACCTATGCATCTCTAATGGCCTTAGGGTGCTGCCCTAAGCTTAGGCTATTTAGATTCCCCCACGCCACGTGTCAGAGAGAGAGTTCACCAGAGAGAGTGTTCGCCAGAGAGAGAGCTCGCCGGATTCCAGCGGCCAGCGCCGGCCAGCACGCCAGTCTCCACTCCCTGTGTTCCCGGAGAGACCACCGGCCCCGGGTGCAGAGACCTACCACAGACTTTTTCCGCTCTCCTCATCCCATCCTCCCCCTTCTCTCAGACCTAACAGATGATGCCCTGTGACTCGGCGGCAGGTGAGAGACTATAATTTTTCCACTTTTGTTTTATAGTCCCCTGCTGATCAAACTTCTTCACTTCTACAGTCACAAATCCACTACAACCCTGGTGAGTAACTCCCCTGATAACTTTTAAAACAGGCTGTTTCTTTCCCAGCGTGCGCTCTTTCCTCCCTGTGTCCCCGACCCGCGCGCCCTTCTTCCGGCTCCCGCGCACAGCCTCGGCGCCGCCGGTCCCACAGTCATGGGACGGCCTCCCGCGTGGCCCGAGAGGCCTAGACACCCCAGGGGGGGGGCCTGCGCCTGGCGCCTCTCCCTCCCCCCCCCTCTAACCACGTTATAGCTCCCTTTCTTTCGCCGGCGCAGCGGCTCTGGGCGCGAGCCCGGGCCCTTTACAAAACTTTTAAAGCAGCTTTCTTTCCCAGCGCGGCTCCTCTCCCTCCCCGCTGCGCGCCTCCTCCGCGCCGCCGGTCCCACAGTCATGGGACGGCCTCCCGCGTGGCCCGCGAGGCCTAGTCACCCCAGGGGGGGCCCGCGCCCGGCTCCTCTGCGCCCAGCGCCTCTCCCTCCCCCCTCCAACCACGTTATAGCTCCCTTTCTTTCGCCGGCACAGCGGCTCTGGGCGCGAGTGTGGCCCTTCCCATAGATCTCCTCCGCCCGCGCCCGGCTCCTCTGCACCCGGGCTCCGCCGTTCTGCCAAGGTTAAATGAGACCAGACAATGAGACCAGACAATGAGACCAGAGATTCACATCAAACTGCTTTTGATTTTAAAAACAGCCTTTTTTCTTTCTTTTCGCTCTCACATTGCTTTCCAATTCTGTGGGCCTCGTGGCTTTGGCCTCCAGCCCAGCCCATTTCCTGTTTCACCACCCGCGCGGCCACACGGCGGCAGCGTCCCGCAGCGTCCCTGCGCCGCCATACCCCGCCCGCCATAGCCGCCCAAAAGCCGTCGCTTTCACAGCGCGCCGGGGTCTAGAGCGGCCCGTGAGCTTTTCACAACAAAGCCCGCCTAACTTCACGCTGTGCCTCTCCCGCGGCCACAGCATACTACTCGCCCTGCTCCGCGCAGCAAGCAAGCCGTGCCTCTGACTGCCTCTGCCGCCGCCCCGCCCCGCCCCTCCGGGGCGCGGCCACCCCCTCTGTCGCCCGCCTTGGCCGTCGCCCCGCCCCTCCGGGGGACCGAACGTGAGCCACAGCTCCCATTGGCGCCAGGCGTCAACTGGGATCACCACTCGGGGCCTCCAAGCCCCACCCCCTTACGCGGTCGCAGCGAAACCACGTCATTTCCCTGCGCCGCTTAGCGCGTCACAGTAAGCCTCCGTTCTCTGCTTACGGTATCCCGCGTTCGCCCTGCCCACTCTACACGGCCCGCCCCTCCGCGGTACCGGGCAACAGGCTGCCACTGCTGCCTCACGACAACCAAACACGCGCTGGGCGCGTGCCACAGATCTCAGTGTTTCAACCTGCCTTTAATACTACACATTTCCAAAGTCTCACGGCCCTGCCCAAACTTTTTTTACAGTTCAGTTCCACTCGAGAGAGGCTATTTTTTTTTTTTCCTTTTTTTTCTTACAGTTTTTCTACCATTTGTTCACTATTGCTGGCCACCTGATAATTTTACCAACCTGCCTGCCTTATAATCTTAAATGCTGATATTAAATTCCTACATACTTACTTAAGTCTACTATAGTCCAAATCCCAAACAAAAAGGCAAAACTTGACCTTCAAACCTTATAGAGATCTTAATATGGTTTTTCATATTTTTAACACTTGTGACACTTGGAGTTCTGAGACAGGTAAACCTACACAAGGTGGAGCTGCCTGCCCCCTCCATGGACCACGCTCAAATGCAGCAGAAGACGCCCCATCCTGGCATTCTTTGAGACCTTACTCCAGGGCTACTGGACTGTCCTAGCCACCAGAGAGTGGGTAAGTCATCCTAAGTAATAGCCCTTAAAAAAATATCGACATTGCCAGATTCGTCACCGACAGAAAATCGCTGCTAGAGGCTGAGGGGGTTCAGGACAACAACAGCCCCCTTTAAAGTGTCCGTCTCAGATTCCAAGTCGCACTACAGTCTCAGGTAAGATATTCTCTATATTTGTGGACATAGAGGCCATATATACAGGATTCTTCCTGAGTATTCAGGTTGCTATATTAAATCAATCTCTATGACATGGTATTGATGGTCAACCTATGCCATTTACAAACAGGCCCATTTTTATACAGGTCCCAGTCCTAAATCATAAAATGCTTTTATTCCCTTTTAAACTGCCATTCTGGTTTCACATCACTCAGGCCCTAGATCTAACCATCCTTTTGATGCTCATCTCTGCCTTATGACTCACAGGTTGTCATGTTTTGTTGTCGAGTTTGATTCTTAATTTCTCACATTCTATTAATGATCATTTCTATAGCAGGAGTCCCTAACACGATTGCTTACAGTCTCCAACATCATATATACCAGAGTCAAGCCTTACCTACCTACCTTTTAACTTTTATGCTTTCATAGGGGGAGTAAACACATCTCATAACTTCACTCCTCCTAATCCCACGTTTATTTTTCAGAATTCTGCCTTGCCACCTCAACGTCACCCTGATAAAATACCATCTCAAAACCAAAGTCACCTTCCTATCTACCTCATCTGGGTCCTTAAATATAATAGTGCCATCTCTCCTAATGACATTATGTCTCTTTGTTTTTCCAGTCTGACATACATACATTCACCAGTGAAGTTGTCCTGGCTAAAACACCTGGCATCAGTGTCTACCTGGACATCAACCTTCATCCCGTCGAACTCCCCTAGACCCCCAATACAGCGCCCTCAGCCAGCAGGAAGTAGTTACAGAGAGAGATCTTCGCCCCTTTTCCTAATAACCAGAAGACGGGATATGAAAGAGTTGCTGGCCCAGATGGAACACTGTAACCAGAAAAGGCTGCAGCTAAACTCCCCCCCCCCGCCCCCATGGACTTGATTGTAACCCTATATCCCCATCCTTAAGAACCTGTGCGCCAATGAGATACCTATGCATCTCTAATGGCCTTAGGGTGCTGCCCTAAGCTTAGGCTATTTAAATTCCCCCACGCCACGTGTCAGAGAGAGAGTTCACCAGAGAGAGAGTTCGCCAGAGAGAGAGAGCTCGCCAGATTCCAGCGGCCAGCGCCGGCCAGCGCGCCAGTCTCCATTCCCCGTGTTCCCGGAGAGACCACAGCCCGGCCCCGGGCTCGGTGCAGAGATGCTGCGCCCCGGGGCCGGCGGCGGGGGGCCCCCTCCCTGCATTCCCGGAATAAAGTCACCGCTGCCCACTACTTTCACGGCTGTCCACTCCGCTCCATTCCTCCCACGGACTTCTCCTCTCCTCCCCCTTCTCTCAGACCTAACAATATGAATTGGATCTATGTATGATAAACCCCACCAAATAACTATCTTTTTATTTCAAAAAGTCCACCAAATGACTGTATTTTTTTCAAACAGCCCTATGTCCTTTTGATACAGGGGAGTGAAACTCCCAGCCTACTATATGTCACTGTAAGTTCCTGTTCTTCAAAATTTAAGAATGAATTTTAGGAACAGTGGAGGTTAAGAGTAGCAATATTTATTGAGAGAAAGAAATTTTTTGTTGTAGAGAGACAGATGAGGTTCTGAGTGGGTTGTCTGAGGAGCAATTTTAAAAAGCCCTATAGTGGTTGTTCAGAATGACTCTTAATTATTTTATCTTACCAAACTCTTCCTTTAAAATGTCATTACTGAAGTGTGGGGGATGAGGAGTCACTTTGAAGGCCCTGGCCCCCTCGGGACCTGCAGTAAACAATAGCCCCCAGTATGTGAGACAGAGATGGGACAGGAATGCCTGATCTCAGTGGGGGAAAATGTTCCCTCCCTCTCAACCCATGCTGTGTGACTTGGCTTTGTTTGCAGAGTCATGAGGAAGTGGCCGACCACCATTGTGACACTAAAGAACAAATATAATCAAAAACATTCTTAGGCTAATGGAGTTCCTCCTGGGCTAGTGGGGCTAGAAGAACTGGTTTTGCTTGTTTGCTTAACATAGATAGTTCAGATAAACATTGTAGTCTGTCACAAAGCTTGTCACAAAGAATGCTTTTTCAAGATAATCGTCTGTGTTTTGTGAATTGATCTGGTTTACTGTATAAGACCCTAAAAATAAAGCACAGCGTGCAGTGCAGTGCAGTGCAGTTGCAATTGCCGTGTCTCTCTTTCTTTTCCTCGCGCTGCACCCCCCGTGTCCCGATTTGGTGTGTGTGTGCCTCTTCCCGGGGTTCAGAGTGCACTAGACACTCTCAACACTGAAGAATACTTGAAAAGTGAAATAATTCTTTTCTTTTGTCTTATTAAATGAATGGGCCAGTTTTTTATGCTGTGTCTAAGGCAGTTTATTTCACAATATAGATCTGTAACCAGGTGTGTCAGAATAATTAAAGGTGCTCATTAACAATGCAACCTCCTGGGCTCTCTTTCAACTCTGCAATCCATTAGTGTGTAACAGTGTTTTAGAGATTTGCATTTTAACACAGTTTTCAAGGAATTTTTTAATTCAAACTGAAGCTGGGTGTGGTGGCGTGTGCCTGTAGTCCCAGCTACTCGGGAGTCTGAGATGGGGAGGATTGCTTGAGTCCAGGAGTTCTGGGCTGCAGTGTGCTATGCAGGTTGGGTGTCCGCACTAAGTTTGGCATCAATATGGTGACCTCCCAGGAGTCGAGGATCACCAGGTTGCCTAAGGAGCGGTGAACCAGCCCAGGTTGGAAACGGAGCAGGTCAAAACTCCTGTGCTGATCAGTAGTGTGATTGCGCCTGTGAATAGCCACTGCACTCCTGCCTGGGCAATATAGTGATACCCTGTCTTAAAAAAAAAAAATTCATACTGAAATTTGATAACTATTCACTTAAGGTTTCTATTAAGTATTATAAGAAGAGGAAAATAATTCTTGGTTTTAAATGAAAGTATGTGTCTTTTAATGTGAATCACTTGCTATTTGAATGTGATCTAGAAATCTAGAAGACCTAGTTTCTGTCCTGTACTTTGATTCAGTGTATTTGAACTGAGATTTCTCAGATGTTTAATTTTTGTAGTCTTTGCTTTCTTGCATCAAAAAATTAGGATGCTTGGAATTTTATTAATCTTTCAAATATTAACATCTATTTTCTTCCATTTAGTCTGCTTCTGGATTACTACAGAAGTTGATTGTGCAGTAGATCCTGTTCAGAGGAAAAATGTCACTTTTGAGCATGTTAAAAGGAGTAAGTTAAGATTTCTTCATCTTCTTTATACGTTTATGATACATAATTGATACCCTATATAAGGCCAGCATTTGATTCTCAAGGCTATTCTGGAATAGCTAAATTAAATTAAAAAAAATACTGGCAACCTTAGAATCTTTATGGGGACCTGAGTAAAGAGGATTAGGAGCCCTGGGAGAAGTGCTACATTTTAAAATCAGGGTTTTTGTTTTCCCCCAGTTTTTGGTCTTTTTGAGCCAGGGTTTCACTATGCATTTTAGGCTGGCCTTGAACTTGCAGTGATCTTCCTGCCTCCCCCTCCCAAGTTGCTGGGGTTATAGGCATGTGCCATCACATTCAGCCTTAAATAAAGGTATGTTTTTTTTTTTTTTTTTTAATTTTATAAAGCAGAATTGAGAGAAAGAAAGCTTCTGTCTGGGAGAGAGACAGAAGAGGTCCCAAGTGGGTTACCCTTAAATAAGGTTTTTAAAGTTTGATTATGGAACTAAATAGGTAAAAAATAATAGGAGATATAAAGTTATACAGGAACACTTTGGATAGTATCTTAGAAGCCTTTATAAACACAGCCTTTTACTCTGAAAATTTGTTCCATTGAAGAATTTTGAACAGAGATATGGTATGGTTTTAACAGTCTAGTTGCTGTGTTGGTAGCCTAGCCTTGAAAGTCTAGAAAGTATAAAGTTAAATGACAGCCTGTTGCCGTCATCCAGTAAGAGATGATGTTGTCTCAGACAAACATTAAAGTGAAGTTGGTGAGATGTAGTTAGATCTTGAAGGTAGGTACAGTAGGATTCCCTGATTAGAAGTTAAAAGTATAAGAGAAAGATAGATCAAGAAGATTGCAAGGTACGAGCATTTACAGGAAGAGTTGCCATTTCTGAAATTAAAAAATTAGACTGTGGGTAGAAGCAATATTCGGAATAAAGATTAAAAATTCAGTAAGTATACAGATGAGAGCACTGAATATGCACTTGAATGCATCATTTAAGTCTTTGTGTTATTTATTTATTTATTTTGTCTTTTTGCTTTTTATCGATACCAGGGATCGAACTCATGACTCCCTGCTTGCAAGGCAGGTGCTTAGGCCACTGAGCTAAATCCCCAGCCCCAAGTCTATGTGTTTAAATGAGATTACCAAGCAAGTTGAGTATGACTGGCAAAGAGAAGAGGTCTAACCTTAAGCTTCAGAGTACTCCCAGGTTAATACACCAGAGGAGGGACCAGGAACAGAGAATGAGGAGCTGTCTGTATAGTAGTTGGGGAGGGAATAAACTAGAAGAAAATGTTTCCTCACCAGGGTGAGGGGCCAGCTGGCCCTGTGAGGTGGGTGGTCCATTGAGAGTTGAATTTCAGAGCCAGGAATTTAGCTCAGTAGCTCAAGTGCTTTCCTGGAAAGCACAAGGTCATGAGTTTAATCCCAGTACAAAAAAAAAAAAAAAAAAAGAGGGAGAGAGAATTGAATTTCATTTTAGCAGTGTGTGATTGGTGTACTTGATAATGAACAACTTCAGTGTGATAGCAGGTGTTAAATTGTGAATGTTAGGAATTTACAAAAAATAGATGAGGCAGAAAAGGCAATTAAATAATTCTTGAATTTTGTTTGAAAGGAGGCTCATAGACAACTCATCCCAACAGAAAATAAAGTAGGGAACTTGATTGTGAAACCAGAGTTAGGATCATCTGAGAATATGGAAGGAAGAGCAGTGTGTAATTTCTAGAAAAGGTAGAAAGTTTTGTGAGAGCTGGTGAGTGGATTAGGGAACTATGACTGTTAGAACCACTTAAATTTGGATCATTGATTTATATTAAGACCAGTCAACAAAAACACTTCTAATTTCAATTTTTTCTCCAAATATGCATTCTGAAATTTTAGTTTTGTATTGTGCTCTTTTGTATGCTTTACTAATCTGATATGCCTTTGATTTGGGGAATAATAGAGCCTGAGTAATTGTCTTTCAAGGAATGTTTAGTAAGAAATCTTTCTATAAGAAGAATTTGAAGTTCCCCACTTCCAACTCTGAAGTGGAATTTTAATAAGGGCTGTTGGCTGGGTGGCAGCTCGTGTGTGTAATCCCAGCTACCGAGCAGGCTGAGTCAGAAGGATTACAAATTAAAGCCAACCTGGGCAATCTAGCAAGCCCATATCTCAAAATAAAAAATTAAAAGGGTCAGATGTTTTCAATGGTAGAGCTGTCCAAGATTCATTCCCTTGAACAGGAGTCAAATCATTCAAATTTTTAAAAATTTAGCAAGGCCTGGGAATGAATCGGTAATTAGTGTTCATTAGATTCAATCCCTAGTGCCATCGCCACACATGCGCCTGTACAAAATTAATGTGGGCTTCTTATAATAATTCATTTTCTTGATCCTCTTGAGCGCCATTTTTAAAATAGATTTTATATTCTTCAGTTGGGAATACTTTGACCAAAAAGTTGAAAGAGAATGTAGTTAATTTGAAAAGTAAATATTTAATCTCTTGTTTTACTCTTTTCACTTTAATGTTGGCATTAAATCCATGAGGAGTATGTAGTCCCATCTGACTTCAAACTTGGGGCGATCTTTCTGCCTTCTGCCAGGTTTCAGAAGTATACTACCACACCTGGTTGATTATTTTGACCAGTTTTGTATCAGTCTTGTTTTCCTATGTGGTTGTCTTTGAATACTTTTTTAAAAATGTACTCTTTTTAAAAATTAATCAGCTACTAAATGAAATTTATTGTAGAATAATTTATATATTTGTGTATGGAAAGAACAAAAACGATTACATAATTAAAAATACAGTTAGGAACTTGGGAAGGAAGAAAGACATTAACACATCCTTGTAAAACATACACAAATCAAAGGCTTTTGAGTTTGGGAAAAAGTGTGACTAAAAGAACTGTATTATAGCAGTTTACATTGTCCTCAAATGTATTGTCTTTTGTTTTATTTATTTTTCTTATTTTTTTTGAGACAGAGTCTCACTATGGAGCTTAGGCTTGTCTTTGCAGTGCTGAGATTTCAAGTGTATGCCACTACATCTGACTCATTGTATGGGAAAAAAATGTAGTCTTTTAATAATGCAGCCAAGGGGGCTGGGGATTTAGCTCAGCGGCAAAAGTGCCTGCCTTGCAAGCGGGCAGTCGTGAGTTTGATCCCTGGTACCAATAAACAGGAAAAAGACAAAAAAAAAAAAAAAAATGCAGCCAAGACGTTTTAAGCATAAATTTTTTGAATTGTAACATGTTTGCATATAGGTGCCCAAATCATAAATCATCACAAAGTGAGCACACCTATGTCAGTAGTGCCCAACTCAAGAGCAGGGAGAGTATTAACAGATCTCCAGAGCCTTTTAGTAGCTTCTTTCTACTTACTATTTCCTCCTGTCTCTGGATAGTCATTTTCCTGATATTTTTATTAGTTTTCCCTATTTCTGAGGTTGTTTTTTTTTTTTTGTTTTTTGTTTTGTCTTTTTATCGGTACCAGGGATTGAACTCACGACTGCCTGCTTGCAAGGCAGGCGCTTATGCCACTGAGCTAAATCCCCAGCCCCAGGTTTTTTTTTTTAATAGTTGTATTACCTGTAGAATGTGCCCTTTTGGGTTTGTCTTCTGTCATTGAGTGTGATGCTTTTGAGATCCAACCACATTATTTGCAGTTGTAGTTAATTTATCCTCACAGCACAGTAATGCCATTACACGAATACTGCAATACAGTATATTTATTTAGGTTTTTCAGTGATTGTTTCCAGTTTTGAACTCAAGTAACATTCTTGGTGAACCATATGTTTGCATTTCTTCTGGGCTTTGGAGTGAGCAGAACTTTGTTTTTAATGATTAACTTTGTGAACGTTTTAGTAAAAATTTTAAGGAGTGAATCAGTAACTTTCAGAGACCTACCAAGTCTAACAAAAACTAATCAAAAAACAAACCTTTCTGACTCTAGCAATTGTAATGTTTTCTAGGTAGGCATGGTGGTGGACACCAGTAGTTCAAGCACTCAGGAGGCTGAGGCAGGAAGATCACTGCAAATTCCAGGCCAACCTCAGCTGCATATTGAGTTCAAGGCCAGCCTGAACTACAAAGTGAGACCTGTGTCAAAACCAAACCACACCAAACAAACAAAAAATCATAATATTTTCTGGAAATGCTTGTGGGAAATGTCCTAGAAGTAGTGATACAGTATAATCATGACCAGAAATTGTAGGTTCTCAGATTGCTTTTTGGCTATGTCTTTTTTTTTTTTTGTACCAGAGACTGAACTCAGGGCCTCACACTTGCCAGGCAGGTGCTTACGTTACTGAGCTAAATCCCCAGCTCCTTTTTGGCCATGTTTTAATGTGGTAGTTTCTTTTTAACTCTGCCCAGTGTTTTCTTTTTTTTTTTTTTTCCACTGAGAAAATAGAAGTTGAAGTCCTTTTTGTTGGCATAATTAGGAGATGTTGTATATTGGAAATAAGGATAAGGAGAGATGCTTCTGAGTGCTTATTAAAGGTCCTTTTTGTATACTTTTTCCTTGACATAAAGAGAAAGCCCAGTTAATTATATAACCAAAGTAAATGTGATATTTTAAGAGGAAGCCTTGGTAATTTACTAACGAGAAGCATTATTTAAAGTATTTGACAAATTATCTTATTTTAGGTGGAGGAAGCTAAACAAGAATTATAGAAAGTTGTTGAATTTTTGAAAAATCACAGAAATTTACTGTGCTTGGGGGAGGACTTCCAAAAGAAAAAGTAACTTTTCCCTTACCATGATTTTATGTCAATAAATACTTTAGTATTAATTTTATTAGGGACTAATTAAAAGTTATTATTTGGTATTTTAGAAATACATGCATTTATTTTTAATATATCCTTCTAGTATCCTTTTTTTATAATTTTCATTTTTTGTTTGTTGAAGCTTTAAGTTGCGAGAATAGTCTAAAAGTTGTTCTTCCCATACCTGAAACCCACTCCTACTTAGTGTTATGCTGTTTTTTCACTTTACATCATGCCTTTCCTTAACCGTTTAAGAGTCAGTTGTAGATAAAAGTCAGTTGTAATATTTTGTTACTCGTAATG
The DNA here is from genome assembly GCF_034190915.1 of Cavia porcellus. Classification (NCBI taxonomy): domain Eukaryota; kingdom Metazoa; phylum Chordata; class Mammalia; order Rodentia; family Caviidae; genus Cavia; species Cavia porcellus. Next base: position 22,963,265 of record NW_026947510.1, read on the forward strand.
TACTACTTGTGTTAGAGATACTGTGAATAAGGATATTTTATACTACTCTAGTATAACTGTTAAAATTAGTAAATTTATTGTGAATACAAAACAATTACAGGTTCACATTCCATAACTAGAGGTCAGCATTCATTCCAAGAGTATCCTTCAAGGACTAACCAGTTGTATCCTTGTCCTCCATGCCCCAGTGTTGAGATCCAGTCGAGGATTGCACAGAGCATTTAGTTTTATCATTAATATGAGATAGCTGTTCATTCCTTTTTGTGAGTGGAAAAGAGAGTCTTTCATAATTTTTTACAATTGTGAAATAGTGATTGCTAATTATTTATAAAATGTTTAACCATTTGTATTGAATTTTAATATGGTTTCCAATTTATTGTTGTTAAAAATAGCACTGTAATGAACATCCTAACATAGTCTTTGCATACCTGTTTAATTATTTCCCCAGAATAAATTTCTAGGGGCTGGGAATACGCTCAGTGGCATAAATGCCTGTCTGATAAAGGTGAGGGCATGATTTCAATCCCCAGTACCGTACAAAACAAAACAAGACAAAAATCCCCACAAAGAATCAACCACTGAGATCTTGTTCTATAGAATAAATTTCTAAAAGCCATCTTTCTTATACTGCTTGATATCTCTATTGGGAATTCAGGAATACATGAGAATGTTTGCATGAACCTTTGCTACTTTAGGGTACGTTTATGAAGTCTGTGCTGTAGCATCATAGAAAACCAAAACACAATTATCTCCTCCTTCTAATCAAGGAACATTTTATAAATGTATGAACAAATCCATAGGTACTAACATGTGGTCTCTAGAAGTTAATGTGATTCAAATTGTTAATATGATTTAAACCAGTTAAGTATGGGCAAACCTAATATAGCCCTCAGTCGTTTTTTAAAAAATCAGTCCTCAGTCCTTTTAATCTGTCCTTAAAACATTTTTTATGTTATAATGTAGCATCTGTACAGGTTTGCATTTTAATATGTTGTTTATTTACAGAGCTAAGCTATGATATGAATGAGAATTCTACTTTTCCATCTTATGAAAACTATTGGTGTAGGTTAAAGAGTGATGTCTACATAGATTCAACAGTTGTTAATGTTACTTTGTGTGTGTGTGTGTATGTGGGCACACACATGCATATAGTATGCCTTTCTCCCCTGAACATTTGAAAGAAAGAAAGAACAGCTTGGGTATAAAACAACTCAAGAATAAGGACATTCTAATTTATCCTTCTCAAGGAAAACACTAGTTTTTAGAAATATCATATATTCTCCAGTATGTTTTTTATGGAAAAGCATCAAAATTCATGCATTACATTTGTCTTGTCTTAAAACTTCATAAGTAGGTTTATATTATTTTGCTTCATAAGTGTGCTTATACTACTTTCCTTATATAGATGCTTATCTTTTGTATCTTTAAAAAAATTTTATTTAAAGACTAAAAACACAAAAAGGGTAGAAATAATACATAATTTCAAAAAAACCAAACAGTAATCACTAGTTGATGATTACATATTGTCCTCCTACAAATAGTTGTTCAAGCTTGTAACACAGTAGTTAGATCAACATTATGACATGCTCCTGCTGACATTTAAAAGAAGAAAAACTGAAAAGCTAATTACTCAAAGTTTAAAAGCTAGGTAGCTGATGGTAGCTTGACCGAGAACACTTCAGTATTGTGTGAAGCAGGAATGTATATTGGAGCAAGGTGAGGAATGAGTGGAGATGATAAAATGAAGACAGACAGTGCTCAGTCAACTTTTTCAGGAAATGGAGAGAGAAATGGGCTGCTACCTGGCAGAAGTTCTGGAGATGAAGGAACACTGTCTGAAACTTGAATGAGACTTCTGCAGCTGAATAGGGAGAAAGAGAAAGGACCAGACAGTGAGAGGATCTGAAACTGAGTGGGAGAACTGGCTCCTATGTTACCACAACAGGAAGGAACATGAGTGTGCAGAGGTATTGGATTGGTTTCTTGAATACTATCAGACCTGGGAGTTCCTCTTCTCTGTGAAGTGCTCAAGAGTGGAGAAAGGATGAATGTGGTGGAGGTGCTAGAAGCATAAGGAAATAGCAGAGGCTGGAAATAATTTTCAGAGGAGAGAAGCGAAATGATCTCTGAAATCTGTTAGGCCACTTTGAAAGCCCATTAGAAGTTGATTTGTACATTGGTTTGGATTGTGTAGTTACGAATAGCAAAACTGAAATTCAAGCAGCTTAAGTAAAAACCTCTTAAGCTTATTAGTCTCCCATGAAAAAAACAGATCTGAAATTCTAGTTCTGCTCCCGGAGGTTTTAGGAACCCAGAGTCAGAGTCAGTCTAGCTTTCCAGTTACTTACATACTTACTCATTTGTTTACAGTTTTCTTTAACTTGCCTTCCTATCATTTGAGGCTATTCTCTCAGCTATGATATGAAGCTATAGTTGTAGTGACACTCAGTGCCAAGTGCTATGAAAGGTAAGTTTTGGCTTTAGCATGCAACATCAGGGGTGTTGGTTTGTACTCTGCAGCATCAAGAGGACCCATATCTTATTTCTCAGCCCTTTTTTTCTTTCGATGGTTAAGGCAGCTGCTCATGTTAGTAAGTTGTCTTTATTCTCAAATCAGCAAAAGTTGGGTGCCGTTACTTGTAACAAAGAATAGTAGTTTAATATACTCATCATTTTTTCTATTTACTTGTCTTATTAAATAGTGGGAATTCTTGAGATAATTGTCTCTATGACTTCTGCTTGATGATTTAAAAAATTTGATAGTGTATTTTAGTTGACTATTCACATTCATCAATACATTTTTCTATAAGTTTTGCTTTTTTAAGTAAGAATTTATTCTTAGCCTGAGGTAATAAAATAGTTTATTTTTAATATTTTGGTACTTGTCTCATCATGCTATGCTATGACATCGTTTCTTTTTTTCCAGTAGAAAAGCTGGTTGCCCTAACCCTAGATAGTTTATTAGGTTTTTGTCTGATTTATGATGTCACCACTGTCATGTGGCAAATTCTGTGTGTACCTGGTTTGTTTTGTATCTTACCCAATTTAGCTGAATTTCTCATTTTTGAATAAAGGTTCTTTATCCATTCAGTTCATTTGCCAGTTTTAAAAATTGAGTTCATTGTTCCATGAAGGTTAATTTTTTGAGTTTAAAAATTTATCTTGGATACTAATCCTCTGTCAGAAGAGTAGCTAGCAAAGATTTTCTATCATTCAGTGGACTGTGTCTTCCCTCAGTTCCTTTGTTGTACAAAAGCCTTTTAATTTACTATATTTCCATTTGTTGATTCATACTGTCATTCTGTGGTCTTAGAGTCCTGTTCAGGTGCTATGGTCCATGGATTCAAATGTTTCCCCTATGTTGTTTTCAGTGTTTTTGGTTTTATATCTAGATCTTTGACCCATTTTGACCTGATTTTAGTGCAGAGTGTGAGTTAGGGATGTAGTTTCAGTTTTCTGCATCTGACTGGATGTCCAGTTTTCCCAGCACCGTTTGTTAAAGAGACTGTCTTGTCATACGTATATGGTTTTGGTCCCTTTAAAACTATTCAGGTGTCTGTTGGTGCTTGGATTTGTTTCTATGTCCTCTAGTCCATCGGTCTATATTATTGTTTTTGTGCCAGAACTTTGTTGCTTTTGTTACTGTGGTTTTACAGTATCAGTTGAAATCTGGTATGATTACTCCATCATTGCTGTTTTTGTTCAAGGTTGCTTTGGCAATTCTGGGTCTTTTTAAAAATTTAAACGAAATTCAGAATTGCTTTTTATAGTTGTGTGAAGAATGTTGTTGGTATTTGAATAGTGTGTGCATTTAATCTATAGATTATTTTTGGATATATGGCTATTTAAACACTGTTAACTCTGCCAATCCAAGAAAAGATATGCCTTTCCATTTTCTAATGTCTCCTTCAACTTCTTTGGAATTCTATAATTTTCATTATAGAGGTCTTTCACTTCCTTGATTAGATTCTTAGGTGCTCAATTTTTTGAGACCATTATACATAGAATTGATTTTCTTGTTGTTTTCTAGAGCAGGAAGTATTTATTGGGGAGGGGGGCGAGGCTTAAGAGGGACAAAAGGGATCCCAAGTAGGTGATCTCAGTCTTCTTAATGTGATGCTGAATTTTGCTTTTAACCATTTTACTGAATATTGTTGCATCTAAGAGGCATGATCCAAAACACAGAGAGTAGTTAATTTTTTTTTTATACAGGGGCTCAAACTCATCATCTGGCAGTTGCCAGGCAAGCACTTGTGCTGCAGAGCTATATCCCTTGCCCCCTGAGTAGTTGCATTTTTAAGAAAATGTGCTTTTGTAGAAGACACTGTTATTAGTTCCCTTCAGAGTACTCTCCATCTTTGAACACTTATCCTACTTTTCTGAAGGATTTTGGAAATCCTTTTCTATAAGTATCTTTAGTTATACCATTGTCACTGCATCAAAGTCCTGAACGGATTCAAAATGTTTACCTTTAATGGCCATTTTCACTTAGGAAAAGAGCCAGAAGTTGCACAGTGCCAGATCTGGAAAGGTATTCTAGTTTAAATGCTCACAAAAAGTGTTTCATGTCTCAAGAAAAGACCTTAGTCTATGTGTGAACAGGCATCTCAGTTCCCACATCTCAAAGGGCACTGTGGGAAGAGCTTGTGAGTGATCCCCTAACTTGACACTGTGTGACAGCCAGCCTCTTTGGAATTGTGCTGGATGGGAATCTGTACTACATGTTACAGGGTGACTCAGAAGAGAGATTATAAAGGTAAAAATGTTCCCAAGACTTAAAAGTATTATATAAATCATTTATTACAGTCTATATCACAACAGAAATGAAATGAAAACTGGCCTCTGGTCTTAAGTGATTGTGGCTCCTGGTTAATTCAGGCATTCCCATATGTATGGCTAGAGGAAGTTTCTCAGAAGGAAACTCTTACAGGAGCCCTTAAAAGGAGACTTTTGTTCTGATTGGTCATCTAGCCATAACTGCTGTTCATGATACTAACCTATTTAAACTAAATCAGTTTATGCATTTTGGTTGATTAAAAACTGGTGGTCAACTTAAAAAAAACACTAGCTGAACTGAATCAGTGTGGTGCTGGGTATAGAGTGGTCCACCTGAAGACTGTTGCCAGCATAAAAAGGAGACCTGAAGAGAAACAGTAGCATTGTAGATTCTTCTAAGTGTTTATTTGGAACTGTTTGGTTCTTTTTGGAGCTGTTTCTTCTGGAGGAACTTGTCATGCTAGCTTCCCTGTTATCATTGGAAGAGCTCGGGACCTTGTTGCTGAGAATGGCTGTGGCTCACTTTAGGGTAGCTCTGGTCTTTGTGTTGTGCATCACTTCCTGGCTCTGGAGGGGAAAATGTGTGCTGTTTAAATCTTCAGGAGAAGCTTGCCATGCTGGCTTCCTGATACAAAATCAGATGCTCTGAGTGAGGTGTGTGGGACCTCATTGTGGGTGAGGAGGGCTGTGGTACTTTCCCAAGGAGCTGTGGTTCTCACTTTGAGCACTGCTTCCTGGCTCCACTGCAGAACCCTCGGCCTACTGGCACTAATCCTTCATCTCATTGGCACAGATTTTCTAGGTAGCACCACTGAACTTTGGGCCTTCCGTGTGCAGATCTGTGAAACAGACTTGCATGGATCGTTGTCATAAGCTCTAGGTCTCCAGTTGAGCTTGTGGGAGGGGGTGTTGTCATGTAGGTCTTTAGCTGGACATTTGCAGGATATTGCTATAGGGTCCAGGCCTTTGGCTGGATTCTAAACATTTACTTCTGTTTTTTTTTTTTTAGAAAAAGAGAGAAGGATGCTACCAATGTTTATCAGATAATATTTTAAGGATTTTGTTAAACTCAAAAGTTGTCTACTAAAATCAAATTTTTTTTTTTTTTGCTTCATAGCTTTTTCGTGTAGCTAAAAGTTGTTTAATTAACTATTTTGGAATTATATAAGACCTGCTCAGGCTAAAAATGTTTAAATAAAAGGATACATATAAACACAAAGTAGTCTGCTACCTCTTCATCTTTCCCAACTTGGTTGAATCTAAATAACTATGAAAGAGCAACATTTTTATATTAAAATTATATAATATTGTAATAAAAATTGTTGCTCTTATTTATTTGAAATGGAAAATGATTACATTTCTTAGCAATCCCAAGTACTGGAAGTGATAGGAGAAATAAGGATCTTTAAAAATCCTAAAATTTTGAGTTTCCATGCAGTGATCATATCTTCCCCTTAGTTTGTCCTTATTCCTTGGTATTTCCACACTCTTTTTTCTTTTCCCCCATATCTCTAGCTGAAACACTTTGCACACAGCACCTTTAGTTGGAAAATAATTAGTATACTGATAATTCTCCAGATGTCCACTGCTTTTCAGACTGTTCTCAGAAAATAAGTATTAACCACTATGACTGCCAGCAGTACTGACAAGCACAGTGATAAAGTGATTTGAAAAAGCTACCATTTTTTTACCAAAAAGCTTACAATGTGTCACAGGCTTTGCCTACATTTACAAAATTTTATTGGCATTTTGTTGGCAAACCAGTGACACAGAATAATGGGTTTCATTCTGTCATTTTCATACATGCATATGACATACTTTGCTCTTACACTGTACCCATTACCATTCCTCATCCTTCCCTCTTTGATTTCCCTTCTCTAGTGATCTCCCTTCGATTATCATACCGCCCCGCACAGGGTTCCACAAATGAGAAAAGGCTTGTGATACTTGTATTTCTGAGTTTGACTTATTTAGCTTGTCATGATGAACTCCAGTTCCATCTATTTTCCTACAAGTGTCATGATCTTTATGGTTGGAAATTTATATATATATATATATTCACTTTCATATATAAGTCACATTGTGTTTATCCATGCATTCATTGAATCTATAACTTGGCTATTGTGAATAATGCTGCAATAAACATGGATGTGCAAATAAAAAGATATATAGGAAGAAATGTATATGTTATATGAAAATATTATGCAAATTTTTACAAAAGACTTGAACTGTTGTGGATTTTCATATCTGCAGCAAGCATCTTTAATCAATTCCTTGTGGGTGCCAAAAATGACTTATCTATCTGTCAATCTATACATATGTATCTCAATATATGTGATTTTTAAAAAGGGAAACAAATAGTTGCATAGACAAATCTACTTAAGGATTAACCATAAAATACTATTCAATTGCAATTTCTGTCTCCAGGACAGGAATTGCCGTGGCTAAATATTTACTTATTTTTCCTTTTCTTTCTGATAAAACATTGGGAATTTTTACTTCAGATATTTTTAACTTAAAAAACTGCTACATTTATATAAATGTGTAATTACTAACGTCAAAGTGAATCAGAATCTTGCAATACCAAAATTCTGCTAAATGCAACATGTTTTTTTGTTTTTTGGTGCTGGGGATTGAATTCATGACCTCGAGCTTGCCAGGCAGGCACTTAAGCCAATGAGCTAGATCCCCAGCCCCTATATGTTTTTTTTAAAAAGAGGTTGGCAACATAAATACTCAAGCAAACAAAATTAGGGCAGCTGAACAGTGAGAGATAAAGTCTTACATGCCCAGCAGTCAAGAATAAGGGGCGCATCATTTTGAATTCTATTCAAGACTAAAACACTCCTCTAAACCTTGACTACAATCCTTAAGAAATACTTCACTCCCTTTCTCTGTCATATAGTTTAATCTGGGCTGGGGATTTAGCTTAGTGGCATAAGCGCCTGCCTGGTGAGCACACAGTCATGAGCTCAGTCTTTGGTACCAAAAAAAAAAAAAAAAAGTTTTAATCTAGTCTACTTTAAAGCAACTTCTAAAAAGTTCCTATCTACCTATCTATATGTACACATATAGATACATCTGATATAGTGGGGAAATTATATATAAAAATATTATAACACTCAGGAAAAAGTGCTGTACTTTTTCAACTTGTATTTTGTTTCACTGTCAAAAACAGAAGACAGAGGGGAAGGGAGGGAAGAGAGGCATCATCATCCATACTCAGCAGTTTTGCCTCCTGAGGGATACTGCAAAATTCAATAGTAAATATAATTACATTGCAAATGTGTCTTTTCTTATGGCAACAATAGTAAACATTAATCCAGTCAAATCCTAGGCCTCTTATTTTGGAAAAAAAAAGGACAAAACTATAATATTTCTTGTAATCTTTATAATGAAGGTTAGCTGATTTTTTGAAAATGGCTTGTATGCATTTCTTTCTGAAATAATTTTTAAATAGATTAACACCTTTAAGAAAAAAAGCATACATCCAGAATTTTTCAGGAATTCTTTTACTTTGTTAGTAAAATATGTTTTTTCCTTCCCTAATTGAAGAACATGTTAGATTCATGGTATTTTATACTATAAAATCAAATGTAATGGTTTTTAATGACTTAAATAAAAATTCCAAGAAAATATTTTTAAAACAGATATTGTCATTTCAGTGTATCTAAAAATGGGTGATGCTATCAGTAGAATGATTTCTAGAACCTAATAGGAAACATTAAAATTACAGAAATTATGGAATCTGCTATTGACTTTCAGAATCCATAATGTGGTCCTAGTGTTACAGGCAGCTGTTAGAAATATAGGCAGTCAGAGAGGGCTACTCAAAGGAGCCAGAACAGAAGTTCAGATATCTTGCAGCCTTGGAAGAGACAATCACCTGCTCTGGGCCAGATCTCAAGACAAAAGGCAAAGCAAATACAACCATATCCCAAGGATCAACTGTCCAAATAAGTCTCTATCACTTTGAGGAAGTCAAGAGTTAGCATCACACCCCACTATAGGAAGAGTCACTGCTGTTAAGCATGGCCTCACTTACTACATCACTTGCTCCCCGATTTGTTCCTAATTTAATCAATTTTACTTGAGCAGTTAATCTTACTGGTTGACCACAGTTCTGTCCCACCTTGTGCCCACCTTTGAATTCCTATTTTCCCCTAGCTTTGACCCATTTAACCTCATGATTTTACTCTATAAAAGTCCCTAGAAAAAGACAGTCCCTGGCAACCCACTTGAGACTCCTTTTTGTCTCTGAAACAGAAGCTTGCTTTCTCTCAGTAAATATATTCCATTCTTAACCTCTGTTGTGCCTAAAATTCATTCTTTAGTTTTAGAGAACACAGCTCATACTAGACATATAGTAGGTCAGGAGTTTCATTCTCCCTGTATCACCAGTATCTGATAAAATTTATATTTCCCTATTTGTGGTTTACATGTATTAATACTAAACACTTTTTAAAAAAGTCTTTCATTGACTAATGTGTAAAATATCAAAAAACTAATAAATAAGTGTAATATTTATAGAAACATGATACAATGGTACAGATTTGCTCAGTGCATTTTTATGTGAATACAATCTTCTGTGAAAGTATTCAGAAAGGCAAAGTTTTGCAGGCTAAATTAGGATCCAGATCATAAACTGTGAGTGAGGGACAGCTTTGTATTTTACACAATTTTCTGTCTGTGCTAAAATCATGTTTACCTAGCTAGCGTCACAGACGATGATCCATTTGCGCTATAATCAAGTGCCTTTAAGGTTTTCCCAGGCTTCTCATCCACATATCCCCATAGCACAGCTCCAGGGGGCATGATTCATGTTCTGATCATATGCTCTGGGGTGCAGGTATTTGCATGGAATGTGATATGATTGGTGCTTCCTGAGGCCCTACAGGTCACCCCATACTATTTATGGGTAATACAAACAGCACAACATCAGTAACCAGAATTATGCTGATTCAGTTATCACACGCTGAGGTAGGATTTCTTTCAGCTTAGTCTATATATGTGCCTCTACAAGTGCTCACAGAGAAGTCTGCTGGACACCATGATCACTAGGCTCTCACTTAGGTTTAGTCTCCTTCCCACTTTGCTGTGCTAGAACCCCATTACTCACTCTGGGGACTTTTCCTGCTTTTTTCAGGTATAGGCTACTTTTTTGCAGGCCAGGCTCAGCACTGCTCAGCGGCAAAGTGGCCTCTCCAGTTGCATCACCAGGTATCATACCCTGTGCTGCTGATCCTCTGGGTGCCATCCATCCACCCAGGAGTCCTGTGAAAAGTCCCAACAGAGCATCTTTCCCTTGTACTCTGTGCTGATTACAGTAGAGCAGAAGTGTTGCTAGTTTATTTTAAAGGCTGAGTGAAGCAACTTGCATAGCTTTCATTAATAACCCCAGTCTTAATTAGAACACAGTGGTGTACCCTATTTGTTGAGCTGGTTTGCATGGCTTTCATTAACTGCTAAGAAACACTTGTATCAAAAGCTCTGATGCCCTCCAAGGACTACAGCTTTGTTACTGGGTCAAATTTGTACTTTCACTCCTGGTATCAGTTACCTCCAATGACTATGTGATCCTTGGTCAAAAGATGCCTGTTGGAGCATCTATTGCCCTCTGGACATGCCTGGGTTCCTGACGCACACACAGCTCTGTATCCAGGAGGCCACACAATGGCCCCCACCATGTAAACAGACTAAACCCCACTGGTTGATTAAACATGTCTAAATTCTTCCTAATCTAAAGATGGTACTCTTGTGACGAGTCATACTGATACCTTGAATACTGGTGATTTTAAGGAGTCATATCCCTTGGTGCTGCTATTACCTGCTTTTTTTTTTTTTTTTTTTTTTTTTTTGTCTTCTTGAGACATGATCTCTCTATGCAGTTGAGGGTGGCCTTGAGCTCACTTTTAGCCTAGGCTGGTCTCAAATTCACAATGATCCTCCTGCCTTAGCATTTCAAGTGCTGGGATGTGGTACTTGGTACTTGGTGGGACAGCTTGGGGCTGTTCTCAGGCAGGGTTCTGATCAGAGTGATTCCATGTGCTCTCGGTATGCTTATCTCAACATCAGCCGCATTTCTTTCATGGCAGTTCTGAGCTGTCAGGCAGAATGTTCCTACAGAGTGGACACTGCGTTTTTTTGAGATGTGGGCCCAATTGTACTATTGTAGCATTACTTCTGCTATATTCTGTTTGCTGAGGAAGTCACAGAAAACGACAAGGTGTAAGGACAAGCAACACAGAATCTTAACTCCATACATCTCAGATGCAAGTTTGACAAAAAGTGTTAAAAATTTACGATCATCGGCAAACTAATGCATCCTGCCTTATTTTATACAGAAGTTGAGTAAGAGTCACATATCACAAAGTAATAATTTCTGTCTTTTAAAACTAAACAGCAGAACAAGTGGGCAGTAAAGCTTCTTTCTTTAATGAAAAAGCAGAAATGGCCACAGTTCCATACCGGGTATGGCAACACACCATTTATATCCAATCTTAGATGATTATATGTCAAAAATTACAAGTATTAGTCATTTTAAACTTAGTTATCTTTACAGTCTGTGTCATACACATATAATATGAAAAGCTTTAAGAAACAGATAAGCAAAAGATTTTTTGACCAGTGATTGTACTTCTCAGTAGCACAAACTCCAATTACAGTATAAGAAAAACATAGGTTAAAGTTTAAGCTTCAAGGTCCATTCTAAGAAAATCATACAAAATTGTCAGAAAGAAACCAAACTCAAAAATGCAAACTCTCCATTATTGATTTTGTGATTGCTGATGTTTATTAGTGAGGATTACAGAAACTGGAATAAGTGCTGCTTTGAAAATCATATATAATTTATGGCTCTAACCTGGTCAGTATTTGGCTGTTGTCTTAGAAAGCAGTATCTAATTTCTTTAGACATTAGATTTCTGAACCCTAACATAAGGAACCACATTATTTCCAGCTATAACAATCACCTATAATCCATCATCATTCTGTGAAGAAGAAAGACAGAGGTGTGATGGAAACAAGCTCTGAACTAGATACTAGGATAAGTGGATTCTGGTTTCTTTGCAGCATGACCTGCTGGATAAGCCCAGCTGTGTTATTCTACATTATGGCAGATTGTATCAATGTATTAATGTGGCTCTTCTTCCCTTTTTTTTTTTTTTTTTAAAGTACTGGAGATTGAACCTAGGGCATCATGCATGCTAGGCACGTGCTGCACCAGAGTTATATATTCAGTCTTCTTTATCTACTGAGTCAGGGTTTTGCTAACTAAGTTGCTCATGCTGGCCATGAACTTGTGATCCTCCTGTCTCACTCTCTTAGATAATTGGTATTATAGCAGTGTATCATCACTCTGTTTTGGTTTGAAGCGTCAATCAACTTACCTGTTTTATGGTATTCACAGGTTTTTTTGTTTCATTATTTTTTGCAATTAGCATTTTTACCTTCCTGTTTGTCTGAATTTCGTGTTACTTAGGAGAACAAATACTAGTAATGGCTTCCTCCAGGGAGTGCTTATTCAATCATCTGATTCCTCTAAACTTCCTGGAGACTATGTTTTAAAAGCTGTTTAGTTCTTTTTCTGGAAACTTTAATGGAAGTGGTGACTAGAGGCACAAGGCAGTAGGGAGAAAGATAAGTTATAACTTCTAAAACTTTCTACTGAGTGCTTCCTCTGGTGTGTTTTTGAGACCTTTCCTTCTAATACTTCAAGGACAATTCACTTACCCCTTATGTTAGCCAAGATGAGACTGGAATCATCTAAAATGAAATATTACTTAGAATATAAGCACATGAGCATGTGTGGACACACATACCCACACAATTTTTTACAACCCACACAAACATAATAATAAATATATGTCAATAAACTTTTCATCCTCAAATTGACAAACGCTAGCTGCTAACTGCCTTGCCAACCACAGCTTCCTAGATATATGTTGTGTTTGAAGTAAATCCATCCTTTAAATACACAAGATTCAACATTAGCTTTTGTTAATATGGGAATAATCTTAATGTGGACTGTTGCTCCTTTTTTCCTTCTAGATTACTTCCTAGGTCTGTTATAGCAAGTAGCCAAGTTGTTTAGTGATATGCTACCGTTACACATTTTCTGAGCTCAGGATTGCCTCCTCTCTGAATGAAAGTCAATCTAGGTGACCGTACTTTGTTTCCAAAATTGTTTCTGTTTCTAATCTGAGACACCTACTGTTCTGTCTCCTCAGAACCATGAATTGATAACACACGGAGCTGAGTGGGAAGAGAGAGATCCTCCTGTCTGGACCCTTTGCTTGACTGGGCTGCTGTACATGGGGGAGTTGCTATCCTGGTGGGCCAGGCAAGTGCTGGGATTGAAGTGGGCACCCACAATGGTTTGTTAAGAAAGACAGAAAGATGGCAGTTCCAACAAAGACACTTAAGAGACTGATGGCAGGTGAAACATAGTGGGAACAAACTCCCCTCCTTCAAAACTTCCAGTGCATAATTTAGTCAGGAGAAAACAGTGAGAAGGTCATACTGGAATCCATAAAATGCATCAAAATTATTCCTGTAGTTTGTCCTGAGGATTCTATTTTTACTTCTCCAACCAGTGGAAGAAGCATATCTTTTTTTTTTTTTTTTTTTATTTTTTTTATTTAAGAGGAAAAAGAGAAAAACACAAAACAAACCAAAGCGGCGTAAGGGTACACGCAATACAGAACTACAAAACAAAACAAAAAACCATAACAGTAAGAAATTACCTGCTAGTAGATTACACACTATTTTCTTGAAAATAGTTCCTCAAATCACAGTATCAAAGAACACAAGGTGGACATTCAAACAGGGAGACTGCAAACAGCTGTGTTCAATGTTCCAAAAACATTGATAAAGTCAGCTATTTAACACCCCCAAACACACTTGCTGTTATATCCGTTAGAGCTCTTTTTCTTTTTTTTTTTTTCCCTCTCTTTTTTACAACAAAATTTACACATCTTGGATTTTATTACTCCTTAGTGCTTATTACTTTCTGGGGGGGGGGGGAAGAATACAGTCAAATATGGCAAAACAAAGCTGTCAGTCAATACCAAGGATAGACATAGCACATGGTGTAGAACAGAGTACAAATTTATCAACAATGGTTATCAACGTTGTCCCTTGTTTCCTTAAAAAGAATTGTCTATCTTATTAGATATTATAAAGTTGGACAAAACAGTAGAGAACAAGACCAATAAAACTTAGGCATTGTAAACATTACAGGACTTCCAAAGAAGACAATAGTCAAACCAGAATGGGTATCTTAGTGAATCTTATTGTCTTCAAAGTAGTTGCCTATGTCTTCAAACTTGATACTATCATATAGAATGGAACAGAGTCTAATCAGTCAAAACAAGATCGTGGGAGTACTACAGGACTTCAAAACAAGTTAACAGGAAATCGAAAAGAGTTACTATTTATATATCCTAATTTTTTTGAATTTTTTCTTTAGTTAAGACAAACATAAGAAATGACTAAATAATTTTTTTTTGAAACAATAAGGGGGAGATTGAGATAAAACAGGACATAACAATATAACAATAGAGGTCACAGCATGACTGTTTCAATAACCTAGTACTTCACCACTATATAACCTGACTTAATAGTAGTTACCATAGTGTCTTTTTCCTTGAAATATTTGGGTAAAACTTCATATACTCTAGCTTCAAATATTTTCATATCAAGAAGCCCAGAATAAAGCCTTTCTAATTAATGAGTGAAAACTTTATAAGGCTTCAAGGCCACCTAATGGGGAATCATGATTACCACATATTTTTATATATTTGAATCATTACTTACATTAGGGAAACTATTCGGTATTCACACATGCGAGATTGATTTATTTCACTTATGAGTATGGTCTCAAGCTGCGCCCATTTATTGATAAATATCTCAATGTGATCCTTCTTTATAGCTGAATAATACTCCATTGTATAGAAATACCACAACTTTTTTTATCCATTCCTCAGTTGATGGGCACTTGGGTTGTTTCCAAGATCTGGCGATTACAAATTGTGCTGCTATAAACATAGGTGCACATATATCACTGTGGTATGATGCTTTCAGTTCTTCTGGGAATATGCCTAGAAGTGGAATAGCTGGAATAAATGGGATTTCCTGTCCCAACTTTTTGAGAAATCTCCAGACAGATCTCCACAAAGGCTGTACCAGTCTACACTCCCACCAGCAGTGCAGGAGAGTTCCTTTTTCCCCACAGCCTCTCCAGCATTTGTTGTCGGTTTTCTTGATCCTGGCCATTCTTTCAGGAGTGAGATGGTATCTCAGTGTGGTTTTAATTTGCATTTCTCTAATGACCAATGACGATGAGCATTTTTTCATGTATTTATTTGCCATTTGCATTTCTTCATCTGAGAATTGCATATTCATCTCAGATGCCCATTTTTGGATTGGATCTTTGAATTTCGGAGGTCTGAGTTTCTTTAATTCTTTATATGTTTTAGACAAGAGGCCCTTGTCTGAGAGAGAGTTCATTAAAATCTTTTCCCAGTTTGTGGGTTTTCTTTTCACTATGCTGGAGATTTCTTTTGATATGCAGAAACTTTTTAATAAGAAGTGGTCCCAGTTATTGATTCTGGGAAGTATTTCCCGTGCGGTTTGAGTCCTGTTCATGAATTCTTTACCTACTCCTATGTCTCCAAGGTTTCTACCTATTTTGTCTTCCAATAGATTTAGTGTTTCTGTTTTAATATTCAGATCCTTGACCCATTTAGATTTTAATTTAGTACATGGTGATAGACATGGGTCTAGCTTTAGTTTTCGGCAAATGGAGAGCCAGTTTTTCCAGCACCATTTATTAAAGAGACTGTCGTTCTTCCAGTGAACCTGCTTGGCTCCTTTATCAAAAATAAGGTGGTTGAGTGTGTTCGTAGTTGTGGTTGTATCTTCTAATCTATTCCACTGATCTTCAGCTCTGTTTTGATTCCAATACCATGTTGATTTTACTACTGTTGCTTTGTAGTATAACTTCAAGTCAGGGATTGTGATGCCTCCTGCTTTGTCTTTGCTGCTTAGAATTGCCTTTGCGATTCTAGGTCTCTTCTGGTTCCAGATGAAATTTAGGAGTGATTTCTCTAGATCTATAAGGTATGTTGATGGTATTTCTATTGGGATTGCATTGAATCTGTATAACAGTTTTGGGAGAATGGCCATTTTCACAATGTTTGTTCTTCCTATCCATGAGCAAGGGATGTCTTTCCATTTTCTGAGGTCATCTTCAATTTCCTTTTTCAGTGTAATATAATTTTCACTGTATAAGTCTTTCACTTCTTTCGTAAGAGTAATTCCTAAATATTTCATTTTTTTGCTTGCTAATGTGAATAGTCCAGTTTCTCTTATTTCCCTCTCTGTAATTTTGTTGTTCGTGTATAGGAATGCTATTGATTTCTGAGTATTGATTTTGTATCCAGCCACATTACTGAATTTATTTATTGTATCTAAGAGTATTTCAATGGAGTTTAGGGGGTCTTCTATGTAGAGTATCATGTCATCTGCAAACAATGATAATTTAACTTCTTCTTTTCCTATCTTTACCCCTTTTATTTCTCTTTCTTGCCTAATTGCTCTGGCTAGTACTTCCAGTACTATATTAAATAGGAGTGGTGATAAAGGACATCCTTGTCTTGTACCCGATTTTAAAGTAAAGGCTTTCAATTTTTGGCCATTTAGTATGATGCTGGCTGTTGGTTTGTCATAAATGGCCTTTATTATATTGAGGTAAAGACCATTTATTCCAATTTTCTGTAAAGTTCTTATCATGAATAAGTGTTGGACCTTATCGAAGGCTTTTTCTGCATCTATAGAG
The DNA here is from genome assembly GCF_034190915.1 of Cavia porcellus. Lineage (NCBI taxonomy): Eukaryota > Metazoa > Chordata > Mammalia > Rodentia > Caviidae > Cavia > Cavia porcellus. The sequence continues at coordinate 22,979,880 of NW_026947510.1, forward strand.
ATGATCATGTGATTCTTATTTTTGGCTTTATTGATATGGTGGATTACATTTATTGATTTGCGTATGTTGAACCATCCTTGCATTCCTGGGATGAATCCCACCTGGTCATGGTGTATAATCTTCTTGATGATTTGCTGGATCCTATTTGCCAATATTTTATTGAGGATTTTTGCATCTGTGTTCATTAGGGAGATCGGTCTATAGTTCTCTTTTATAGTTGGGTCTTTCTCAGGTTTTGGTACTAGAGTAATATTTGCTTCCAGGAATGACTTAGGAAGGATTGCTTCCCTTTCAATTTCATTGAATAGTTTGAGGAGTGTCGGCATTAGGTCTTCTTTATATTTCTTGTAGAATTCTGCAGTGAATCCATCTGGGCCTGGGCTCTTCTTGGTGGGCAAGGACCCAATTACATTCTCAATTTCATTAGCAGAGATTGGGTTATTCAACAGTTTTATATCCTCTTGATCTAGCTTTGGTACTTCATATGCTTCTAAGAATCTGTCTATTTCTTCTGTGTTATCAAACTTTTGAGAGTAGAGGTTTTCGAAATAGGTGTTGATGATCCTCTGTATTTCTATTGGGTCTGTAGTGATTTCTCCTTTTTCATTTCTTATTGCATGAATTTGAGCTTTTTCTTTCCTTTTTTTAAATAAGGTTGGCTAGGGGCTTATCGATTTTATTTATTCTTTCAAAGAACCAACTCTTTGATTCGTTGATTCTTTGGATTGTTTTCTTAGTCTCTATTGCATTGATTTCTGCTCTGATTTTTATAATTTCCTCTCTTCTTTTGGCTTTGGGCTTGACTTGCTCTTCTTTTTCTAGCTGTTTGAGGTGTAGCATCAAGTTATTTATTTGTATTCGTTCTGTTTTCCTGATGTGGGAACTCAGTGCAATAAATTTTCCTCTCAGAACGGCTTTCATTGCATCCCACAGATTCCGGTAAGTTGTATCTGCATTTTCATTTTCTTTTAGGTATTGTTTAATTTCTTCTTTAATTTCTTCTGTGACCCACTGATTACTCAAGAGTGTGTTATTTAGTTTCCATGTGTTTGCGGAATTTTTGCAGTATCCTTTGTCATTAATTTCTAATTTCAGAGCGCTATGATCCGATAATATGCAAGGGATGATTTCAACTCTTTTGCATTTGCTTAAATATGTTCTGTGAGCTAATATATGGTCTATTTTAGAAAATGATCCATGTACTGCTGAGAAGAATGTGTATTCTGATGTTGTTGGGTGGAACATTCTGTATATGTCTATCAAACCCATTTGTTCACAGGTGTGATTCAGTTCTGTTATTTCTTTGCTCATTTTCTGTCTGGTTGATCTGTCCCTTGGTGTCAGTGGTGTATTAAGGTCTCCTGTTACAATTGTGTTACTGATAATTTGAGTTTTCATTTCTGTTAATAATTGTTTTATATAACTGGGTGCTCTGGAGTTTGGTGCGTATATATTTAAGATAGTTATCTCTTCCTCTTGGAGTTTTCCCCTTACGAGTATGTAGTGACCTTCTTTGTCCTTTATGGTCATTGTTGGTTTAAAGTTCACGTTGTCTGCAAACAGAATGGCTACTCCTGCCTTTTTTTGGATTCCTGCTGCATGAAGAATTGTTTTCCATCCTTTGACTTTCAGTCTGTGAGTATCTTTCTGGGTTAGATGGGTTTCCTGTAAACAGCATATGGTTGGATTTTGTTTCTTGATCCATTCTGCTAGTCTGTTTCTTTTGATTGGTGCATCGAGACCATTTACATTAATGGTTATTACTGTTAAGTGCTGGTTAATTGTAGGAATGTTATCTCTCTGCTGTTGCATCTTTATCTTTCGGTTCTGTTTAATTATTTGCTTTGCTTAGTGGTTTTTTCCTTTGTGTATCTAAACTGTCTTTCAATATTTTTTGCAGGGTTGGTTTGGTGTTCATGAAGTTCTTCAGCTGTTCTTTGTCATGGAAGTATCGTATTGCACCATCTATTTTGAATGATAGTTTTGCAGGATATATCAGTCTTGGTTGGAAATCATTTTGCTTTAGGATCTGGAATACTTCACTCCATGTTCTTCTTGACTTTATCGTTTGTGCTGAGAAGTCTGCTGTGATTCTGATAGGTTTTCCTTTATAAGTGATTTGTCTTTTCTCTCTGACAGCTTTTAATAATCTATTCTTGTGTTGGATTTCTGGGATGGTGACTATTATATGTCTGGGTGTAGTTTTATTTTGGTTATGACTGTTTGGCGTTCTATATGCTTCACTGATCCTGATGTCAGTTTCTGATCTCATGCTTGGGAAATTTTCAGCTATTACTTCTCTAAATATCCTCCTGACATCCTTCATGTTGTCTCCCTCTCTTTCATTAATCCCTATCATTCTTATGTTATTCTTCTTTGCATCGTCTTGCAGTTGTTGAATTGTTGTTTCCTGGTTCCTTGTTATTTTCAAAAGATCTTTCCTTTCCTGTTCACTAGCTGCAATCCTGTCTTCAAGGTCTGAAATTCTATCTTCACTTTCATTAAGGCGGTTTTTACAACTTTCAGTGGAGTTTTTTATTTCCTGTATATCTCTGTGCATCTGCATTATGTATTCTGTTTGTTTCTTATATTGCTCGTCTAGGGATTCTATCTTTTTGTTTAGTTCCTCCAATTTTTTATCTGTGTTTTCTTTAGATATATTTAGAATCTCTTTCATTTCTTTTATCATTTCTTCTTTTATCTGGGAGATTATTTCGAGTTTGAATTTCTTTAAAGCTTCCTGGAGTTGCTTGTCAATTTCAGTGGCTATTGTGTCCGATATATGAGGTGGATGGGATATATTTTCTTCTATATACATCGCTCCTAGGGTTTCTTGAGATGGGCTGGAGGTTTGAGGTTGTAATTTGGTCTTTCGTTTTGTCATTTTCCTATATTTCTGTGTTTCAAGTGTTATTTGAAAGCTTCCTCAGGATCTGTTGAAAATCCCCTTCTATGTTTGGAGCTACTGGGACTCTGGCGCCGCGCTACTCCAAGCCATTAGGCCTACAGAACCAGTGGCCCTCCTCTGCCTGCTCAGAACTCCGCAGTTCCAGACAAGCTGGGCCTCAGGGACACTGTGCGCCCACCTGCCCCTGGAAGCTCCACAGTTCTTCAATCGCAGCCGGGTTAGGGTACTCACCACAGGCCGCAGTGCTTCAGGAACCTGTGGACCCTCCCTGGTTGCAGAGATATCCACAGTCCTCCAGACACGCAGAGAGGCCAGTGAGGGCACCCCAGATCTGCCCAGCTCCTCCTCTGCAGACCTATGGCCAGGCGCGGCAGCTAAACAGGCTGGGCTAGGCTGGTAGTGTGGGCCAGCCCACCTATCGGGAGCTCAGCAGGTCTCCAAATGAAGCCGGCAATGGGGAGGCTGATGTGGAAGCCTCAAACCCACCTCTCTCCTTCACTGCACCTGGAAGCCTGAGGGAACTCCAGCAGTCTGGGCGCAGAAATCCAGAGTCCTCCAGACACGCAGAGAGGCCAGTGAGGGCACCCCAGATCTGCCCAGCTCCTCCTTTGCCAAAAATCTTTTGTTTTCCTTGAGTTCCGTTTTTTTAAGTCAGCTATGAGAAGATTACTGAAGGAACATCAGCTGGTTATACGTGAGATGAACCACCAGTGGTAGGTGCTGGGAAATATATCACATTCTGAATCTAAAGGTCACTCCTTGAGAATTAATACTACTAATAAACAGTACAGAAGGCTCTTTATTCATTTTACGTTAGTGACTTGAAACCAGGTTTGTTAAACAGCTCACTGTAGCTGACAGTGAATGTTTAGCAGGAATGCGTACCAGGCTCTCATAATGTTATCCCCAAGTACAGTATGACTAAGGCATCCTACATTTAGCAGCACCTCTTTCTAACATCAAGTTAAAAGAGAAATAGAGAAAGAACGTAGGAAGAACTGCAGTGGTTTTGACAAACGATTAAGTACACTTCTACAAAGGAGTATCTGAAGAGTAAGCCTTTGCCCTGTGAAGACTGTGTGTCATTCCACATATGCTTGGGGTCATTTCTTCTTTTGTGGCTTCACTACGTCCTGTTTACACACTGACCCACTGGTAGTCTTCACATGCTGGCGTAAATGTTCTGTATCAAATCCCTCATGGAGTTATTTGGTGAATAGTCTGGTTTGCACTAACACGTCTGCAGTAATGTGAGAAACTTAAGAATCAGGCACAAAATTAAGAAGACAGACTCTTATTAGCACTGTCTGTGGCTGCTTTGCTTTGTTCTGTTTTTTGGTACGGGGACTCACACTCAGGACCTTGCACTACCGGGCGGCCGCTGTGCCCCTGAGCTGTATCCCTGGCTCTTAGCACGGCCTGTTGAAAGGGGTTAATGGTAGCAGCAAGGAGGATCCATACTGGTTGTATTTAGATGGGAAATAACACATGAGGAGAAGGGTTGGACTGATGATCAACATCTTATGGTGAGAGTTTACGCAAAATGTTATATAAAAGCAATTTTAGTTGAAATGTGGTTACAGTTTTCTGATAAGGTAAAATTTTGCCAGAAATTAATGACTGTTTTTATACTCTGTAGTCGTATAGACAGTAGTGAGATAACTGGTTCTAAGAGAAATTTTTCATATATTAGCTTGTAAAACACTATGTATAACTCACTTTTTAAATTTTATTGTCTTCAGTGTGGAAAAATCATTAAAAATGTGAAACTTTTAAAAGTCCAAGAATATTGGACAAGAACCTGGGGCGGTCAGAGTAAGCAAGACATGGTGACACCATAAGCAGTTATTTGAGGAATGGAGATGGTGTTCTAGGTTTCCCTTCAGAGTAGATGCGTGATGTTGGAAAATATTATTTGACTCACTCTAAGTCTCCCCATTTTGTCCTGGTACCGCCTGAAGAGCAGAAATGTTGGTTAGAAGAAGCACTTCTGTGTTCTTACAGACAGGGAAGCTGGTCAAGCTGGTGATGTGGAGGAACAGCAGGTAACTGGGGGGTGCGCAGCAGGAACAGTAGGCAAGGTTAGAGAAGGGGCTGGGAGGAGTTAGGAAACAATTCCATAAGCGTGTAATCGTCTCTTACTAAAACAAATACTTGAACACAAAGATTGTACCTTTCCAGTGAGACCCTCATGGTACAAATCACCTGTAGTTACACAATAACAAGGAGACAGCAGATAAACTTTCCTCGTTACCTGTGGCAGAAGGCTCCCTTGCATTCTCTGACTGCTCAACAAGTTGGCAAAACAGCACACAGCACAATTACGTACAAAGCCAGGAGGGCGGAATTCTAGATTTCAGTCTCTTAGCTCTTCATTAATCTTCAGCATTCCACTTACACACTTATGCACAGACACACATGCACGTGCATACACTGGGGCCAGTGCTGTGACTATCAGGCACTAGCTACTAAGAACACATTTCTCACAATCAGTGTGAAATGCATGGAATAGAACAATGTGAGGAGTTTGGTTATATTAACATAATGTATGGTTAGAATTATAAACACAAGGATGGTACAATGTTCAGAAATGGAAACTTTTCAAATCAAGCAGTCACACATATTTACAATATATACAGGCTTTCTAGTGGAGCAGAGAGAATGTCTAGGCAATGTTATTGCAGATTTTCCTGAATGTGGGCATCTCTAGTCCCTGTAATTCATAAAGTAAATCTGCTGACTTGGCATTAAGACTAAAATCTTGTGATCAAATATATATTGTAATAGGTTTGCAGAAATAACATTTACAAACTGTACAGTACACGTACGAGGACATAGAAAATAGATTCTAACTTTATGATCCCATTTATGTAAGGCAAGACTGAATCTGTTCCTAGTTTAGTCAGCCAGAGGTACAAGCAAGAAACAGTGGTCCATGAATAAATAAATGAATATGCTCATCAGGTATCTCAGTATTAAAAATCTGGAGAAACAAATTCCACTTTTGATCTGTGTTACTTCTCGATTGCTGGATACACCTATATTTCTTGAAACACTAACATTGTTGGGATGGCAGATTTTTCCCAAGTAACAGCTACCCAAACCAGTTTCTGAAGGGTCTAGTGTAAAACCAGAGGACTGCAGCTGCACCAGGCAAATGTGTATAGCACTTAGGAAAATCAAAATGGAAATTAATGCTCTTAATTTCATGCCATTGCTATTGAAGCAACAGCAATACAAAATATACAAGACGGGTCACATGACTGAGGGTAGACTTGAAAAGTTTTGTTTGAGTGTGCTGTTATACAAGACTCAGGAAAAAGCACAAAAAGGCAAAGGTCATTGGCGGACGTAACCATCCCTATTTCACTCCCCAGCCTCGTTCCGTTTTTTGGATATTCCTTCTCCATCCTTGTCACAGTAGCGATCCTTGATTTGTGATGGCTCTGCAGTTCGTTGCACTCATTGTGGTCCTGCTCTCGATCTATGTCCCTGGAGCAGTGTCGAGATTCTCTGTGTCTGTGGTCACTGCTCCCGTGGGTCTCATCTCGGTGGTTGTGATCACAATGTGGGGCATAGTGGTCCATGTGTTCACAGGAATAATCTTTTGGCTGCAAGTAAGCAGAGTCTCCACTCTCCTGAGTTTCAGAGTCAAATGTCTCTTGCCTGGAGAGGCCTTGACTCATACTGCTGTGATGTTTGTGATGTGGGGCTGAGGAGGAGGAATAAGGTGGGATTTTTTGACAGGTCCCAAGCAAGATTCTTCTTCAGGTTGGGAAGCTGACCAATCAGGAGTGGAGCAATCAGTCACCTGATCACCTGGAGAACCCTGGTAACAAAAGGAACATAACTGGGCTGACCTTGGGCTTAACCAAGGTCAGAGTATAAAGAACTAAGTGGTCATCGTGCAAAGACATTCAAGTGTAGTCCTTTGAAAGGATCTAAAATGCTGAAATGAAGTCTAGTGTAGCTCAGTTGCTTAATTCCTTTAATATCCAGTGGCATTAGTACGGTTTGTATTGTGTTATGTTGGGCTTTATTAAGTGCCTGAAACAGTACACATAGTAATCAGTTTATTTTATTATTAAGAATAAGTGAAGAAGGGTTACTGCTCTATTACATATTCTTTTGTTGAAATACACATGCAAGAGATTTTTCTATACGTGAACATAAACTTTCCTACCTCTGCTTGAACATAGATTAACAAAAACCACAACTAAAATAAAATGCATGTGTGACACTTGACATGGAACATCACTCCTCCAGGACCTTTACAGACACTGTTTAATCCAGTAACCTAGGAGATAAGGTGATCTCAAGGAAAAAAAAGACAAAAGATGAGACAGTTACAACAGATTGTAATTATTGCTAGGGTGTCCTTACTGTTCTTAAGGCCAGCAAGCCAAGAAGTAAGTTCACCTGAATTGTACATGCAGTTTCAGGTGGATCCAGGCCTTGAATGCAGACAGTTTACTGTCTCAAGGACCACACAGTTAGTTTTAAAAGTCTGTAGTATCGGGCTAGGGATTTAGCTCAGTGGCATAAGTGCCTGCTTGACAACTGAAAGTCGTGAGTATGATCTCTAGGACAAAAAAAAAAAAGTCCATAATATGTTGTATTTATTGTGCTTTCTTAGATGTACAACACACTGTGAATATTGTTACCAAGTGATTCATGATGTGAGCCATACTTTCAATACTATTAAGATACTGGAGCATGCACCAAGCTGGCTGTCTGGGCTTGGAACCCAGTGGTGTCACCTGTAGCTTCTCTGTGAAGATTAAGAAAGAACTGCCCTTACCTGTGAATTAGAGAGTAGGGTGGCACTGATGGGCAGAGCTGAGGTGGCTAAGGAAAGGACTGGGGAGGATGCTGCTGGGAGGGTGGGTGGCCTTCCAGTAGGCCTCCAGTTAGTTGGCCAGGTGATCACAAGCGTCCTCAAGCTGCTTCTCATCCAAAATCACATCAAACAACTCCTGTGCTGGGAAACACTGCAGAGGCAGACTTAAGGCCAGGACCTGCCCCCTTACCTCATAAAAGAGGGAGAGGGTCCAGGGGTCATGAGCTACCTTTGTTTTTACTTGCCCATGCTTATGTGTCCCGCTTAATCCTTTTCTGTTATCAGACTGTCTTGGGCAGCTTTTAAGTGTGTGTTACCACATGTAATCGTTTTGAGCAATGAATGCTTAACCAGAAAGTGAACAGGTGTCAAAATTAACAGGTGTCAACCAGAAAGTGAACCGGTATCACTAAGGGCTTGGCAGTGCAAAAAAGAATTTCAGGGCTGAAAAGCATTGATGGTCTGGTAGAAGAGATGTAAAAAGGGATAAAAATCTGTACAGTACAGGAAGAAGCCTGTTCTCAAAAGTTAATGAGGCACAGTTGGGACATGAAATTTGGCAGAGATGTCTGAAACTTCTGACAATTTGACATGGTCCAAGCTTCACAGTAGTTCATTAGGAAGTGATTCACTTTTCAAGATTTTTTGTAAAAAGCTTATGATAGATTTTAACATACTTCAAGACAATCAGATTGATAGAATCACAACTTTTATGAGAAGGTGAGATGACTGTGCTTGAAAAAAAAGTAGTATAGGTTAGAAGTGCAAGTGTGTTCAGAAGTAAGAATTTGAGTAACTTACAGTTCAGAATTGTTTTTACATGGCCCTCAAGTCAATTTCTTAGATAGTTAATATAGGATGGGCAACTTGCTCCCTGAGATTAGAAGTGAATATAGGTCAGCTTCAAGGAGATTCATCTTATAGATCAAACAAATTCCATGGTCAGGTGTTAAAGTGAGGACAGCACAGGGTACATGCGGAAGTCTTCCCTCTCTGTGGCCCACTCGTGCTCAAAAACACAGGGCCACAGAAGCAAGCAGGATGATTTACTTGTCTGAAACTAATTCCTCTTTAAGTGATGAAGAGTCTGTCCCCTCACTAGCACTTGAATTCTTCTTATATATTGGTATTCAGGCCAGAAGAGTTCTAAAATTGATTTTAACTAGGATGTTGTTCTAGAAAGGCAGGTCACTGATTGCCTTCTCACAGCCTGCCATGACTAGGGTCCTTTTATTTACCTGGATATGTTTAAGAAGTCAGGGGCCCAAGTATGAATGTTTTATTCACAGTCAACATAATCTTAATCATTTATTAATTTTTCTTTCTTAGTCCTCGGGTCTGCCAGTAGATTTTTAGTTCTCTGAGAGAAGACATTTCTATTTTACTCCTTTTCCATGCCTATCATGAATTATGGCACTGCAGCTAAGGGCATACATATGTATTTATAGCTCTACCTCTATACTGATATCTCTAGATAGATATTTATTTAGATACATAGAGGTAGACATTGAATACTTTCACTTTGTCACCATGGATGGTTCCAAGCAGAGTTTTCAGTCTATCACAAGGATGCGAATGGAAGAAGTAAAAGGAATCAAGAGCAGTATTCTTTCATACACTGCAAAGAATTTCCAAAGGTGCATTCTAAACAAATTCAAGGAAAGCCTTTGCAAAGTACATGCTGACATACATGGATAGATACACTGTATGTTGTGTTAATTCAGTAATCTGCTTTCATCGCTGCTCTAGCTGCTGTGATCTTAGGTAAGTTCAGAGTTCTAGTGATGAAAAGTTATTCAAGTTTGAAGGTGTTTCTATTACCAGTTTTTTCACAATGTTTTGTTTTTAGAGCAGAGTAACAAAGTGTTTTGCAAGGATCAGTGAGAGCAGAGAGTGGTGGGTGAAAACTTTCAAACTAACAATCAGGGTTAACCATCACATTGATTTAATCACCTGTGGCCAATGATTAAACCAGTCATGGCAGTAAGATCACCTCTTTAAAAATCCCAAAAAGTAAAGTTCAGGGATCTTCCACGTGTTGAACACCTTGAGGTGGTGCCCCCAAGAGGGAGAAGAAGGAAGTGTCACATTCTTCCACGTGGTGTTCTGGAGTGGTTACCCTTTACAAAAACTGGTGATCTAGGCAGTAAACTGTGTTCTTTGAGCCATCCTACAAATTATCAGGTCTGAGGAAGGAGTTGTAGGAACCTCTGATTTACAGTCAAGTCAGACAGAATTTGTGGGAAACCTAGAAACCCACCAGACAGGACTGGTGTCTGAAGCAGAGTCAGTCTTTTGATCCTGAGCTTTTCAACTGGAAAGTCTGTATTATCTCTAGGTAGGTAGCATCAGACTTGAATTAAATTGTAGGACACAGTCCTGTTACCTATAGGAAACTATAGAATTGTTTAGTGTGCAGAAAATCAAAATCTGGTGCCAAAGTAGCTAACGTATTAGGACAGTAAGAGTTAACAAGAGTTTTTCTTCTAGCTCTGAGCTAATGACGCCAATCCTCAGTTTGATTTTTCATGAGACAAGTTAGATACTTCTCACAATTTAGATCTCAGGTGTCTCCCAAAAAATTCACCCAGAAGTGGGGGTTTGAGACGTAACTGACCAGGTGATCTCTAACCTAATCATTGCATTAATCTATTGATGAGATCATAATTTAATGGCAATGCTGGGAAGTGGTGGAAACGGGAGATGAGGATGACTTGAAGGGAGCAGACACTACAGGCATGACAGTGGCGTGGTATCTGGTTCCTGCCTCTCCTCTGGCTTTTCCATCTCTCTCTTCTGAGCTGCCATGGTGTGAGCAGCTTTCCTCTTCAATGTCCTTCTGCCAAGGTGCTTCTTCCTCCCTGCATCCCTAGAAGCAATGGAGCCATGTGACGTGGACTGAGACCTCTGGGACCAGGAACCAAGATAAATCTTTGAGTTGTTTATGTCAGGTATTTTGTCAAAACAAGAAAAAGCTGACTAACCACAGTACTACTACATTGTGTTTCATAGCTACAAGATGATCCACTCCAGCCTTCTGTCCTATAAGCCATTGTAAGATACATGAAGGAGGTGGTCACAATTCCAGAAAAACAATTCCTCACCTCTGCACAGCCTAAAAACTCACACTGACTAATGGCATCTGGTTTTATGAACCCAAGGAAGCATTGGGCTTGCTGCCAAGAGCGAGACGACCATGGAACCAGAGTCTGCAGTCCCAGAGATGCCTTTCCTCTCAGGCTTCTGGATTCCTTGTATGTTAGATAAGGAATCCACCTTCCATTCTAACTGGTCATCTCACAGGTTGCATTCATGTTCACATTTGCAATAATCCCCTACCCCACCATGAGCGCTTCTTATCTAAAAACATAACTATATCTTCCCAGAAGGCCCTTTCTCTATGTGAGCAATTTCAATGAAATAGCTTGAAACATCGTTTCATCTTCTTGACTATTGGAACTACAAAAATCTTTGGCCAGAAAATCCAGCCCTTTCATTTGAAAAATGAAATGCTGAAGCTTAGTAATTTTGTGCCTTGCTAGAGGTCACAGCAGCAGTTCAGCAAGGAGCTGTGCCCGGGGCTCCCAGCTCCTTGTCCAGTGCGTTCTCCAGTTACACCTGACCATGGCTTCACACATGAAAGCCCAAGTGAAAGCTGTGCAAATTACTTTTAACTTTAGATGGCAGCTCTTAATTGATATGCCACAGCCAGAAAAAGATAAGCATTTTTAAGAAGTCAGAACAACCGTAACAGCAGTCCCCTTCCCACTTTAGCTATTTAAGGCAAATTACATCAGTTGTCTGTGTACCTGATAGGAAAAGGTACCCATTTCTGGCATCAGCTGAGAATTGCCGGTTGGGCTGAGACACTAATAAGCCCATAGACTGTTCCTAGGAAAATGCATTGTGTGTGTCATTGAGGCTATTTTCAGCCTTGCTGCCTTGAATTGAATGTAAACCAGCACTGGTGATACTGAATTTAAGTGTGATTTCAGGGAAGGATGGAGAAAGTGTAGCATTTTTAGGATTTGGATCATGGCAATATGCTTTCAAAGGCAGTGATAAATCTGTAGACTTTTTTGAGACTTTCTAGAAGTCCTTTGAATAATAAATGAAATATTACCTTTCCACTCATCAGTTGATGTTATGTTAAGGAGAAATAATACTGCTGGAAACATGCACTGATTGTCATTTCACATACCATGCAATACTGCTGGGTATGTGTCTGTCCAAAAACCTGTGGCCCTCTTGGAAGGTGGTGGGGGGTGTAAGAGATGGGGAGGGAGGGCGGTCATGGCACCAGCACTGAATTCTCAAGGCCGTTACCCAACTGTGCTCAGCACTTTTTGTTTAAGGATTCAGGAGAGCATTATGTATGTTTCCACAGAATTTTTTTTTTTTTGAGACACTCTCTACACTATGAGTTCAAGCTGACCATGAGCTGAATTTGTAGCCCAGGTTGGCCTGGAACTGGCAACGATTCTCTCACCTCAACTACCCAAGTGCAGAAATTACAGATGTGCACCACCATGCCTGGCCCACCAAAACACAAAATGTATTTGTTAACAGCAGTCAAGACCAATTATCTGTAAATCTCATTTCCAAAGCACCTAAATGAAACCTTGTCGACCTCAAGCTTGGCTATACACTATCTATAGAACTTGCATTATTATTTTATTTTATTGGCACAAAGAATTGAAGCCAGTGTCTTCACACTGAGATACATCCCTAGCCTTTTTTATTTTTTATTTGCTTGAGACAGGGTATTGCTAAATTGCCCAGGCTAGGTTCAGACTTAGAATCTTCTTGGCTCCGCCTTGCAGAGCACTGAGATTACAGGTGTGCACACCATACCTTGCTTTTTGTTTTCTTTTTGTTTCTTCTGAGTTCTGGGGATCAAACCCACAGCCTTGCATTCTACCAACAAATTACACCCCAACCCAAAAAATCTGATGCTCAGTCCTCTTGCCTACAGATTGATTTAGTGTTTGAGGTGAGTTCATATTAAAGGTATCTTGCTTGCTGATTTATCCGTTCCACATCCAGAACCTGCTTTCAGGGCTCATACCTTGTGAATTCATTCACTCCTTTCATTACTCAAAAAAAAAGAAAACATGCTGGTGGGCATTAACAGTAGGGAATTATACAGTAGGCAGAGATTCAAAGATAAACATGTAGCCAAGAATGGTAATGCAGTCCTGTAACCCCAGCAACTTGGAAACTTGGGTGGGAGAATCACAAGTTGAAGGCCAGCATGGGCAAATTAGTGAGACCCCATCCCAAAGTAAATGATGATGATGATGATGATGATAGCTAGGGTTGTACCTCAGTGATACAGTGCCCCTGGGTCCAATTCCCAGGACAGCCAAAAAGAAACAAGAGAAGACAAGAATATATAAAACTTTGCATCTCAAGAAAAAGACAGTCTTGCCGCAGAGAGAGATATACAAACAACTGCAATGCACTCTAGGTACTGTAGTTCTTAACTACAGAACTAAGAACTAATGGAAAAGCTACAAGGAAGGGACTAATCCACAGTGCCTATAGAAGGATTGCGAGACCTCAGCAGCAGAAGGGAGCAATGGCCACCTGTAAAGAAGCCACACTGACTCCATTTTGTCCTGCACACATCTGGTTGATGGCGTTTTGGTAGAAGGTGCAGACCTTCAAACATTCCCCCACCAAGGTAAAAACAGGAGGTCCTGTAAGGACAAGCAGCAAACAAATTACATAATCTAAGTATGCGCAATATGTTTCTTTGTTTTTTATCTCAATAACGGCTGCTGGTTTACACTGGCATGACCATCCCTTCCCTCAATCCAAAGGATCTCAGCAGCTGGCTGGAGCATATAAGCTACTGCTCTCCACACTTATAGTACCTCAGTGGGCTGCCATCAACTACCTTTTAGAAGCCATTTTAGGGACAGCTCAACTGATCTGAGACTCTGAGCAGCTGGAGTTTGGCTTCATCTCAGTCCGCATAGTGTTGAAATCCCACAGTGGCTGGGTGAGGGACAAGTGCAGGAGGTGTCCAGGGTCAGAGAGCTGAAGTCAGCCTGGTGAGACACATCCAGAGTGTCCTGGGCTGAACAGTTCAGTCAGCTCCACAGCCAGAGGCTGGGATCAGCCTAAACTTCTGTGGAGTTGAAAACACCAGAATCAGCACTCAGCCCTGATCCTATTGATATAGGGAATGAAATTCCCAACCCACTATGTCCAGTGTGAGTTCATGTCCTCTAAAATCAAAGAATGCATTTTAGGAACAACAGAGGTTAAGAGTAGAATATATTTATTGAGAGAAAGCAAGCTTCTGTCTGAGAGAGAGACAAAAGGGGTCCCAAGCGGGTTGCCAGGGACTCTATATTTTCTAAAGACTCTTCGAGTAAAATCACGGCATTAAAAAGAGTTTAACATGGGGAAACTGGGTACTCACAAGGCAGATGGGCATAAGGTGGTACAAAACTATGACTGACCAATAAGATGAATAGTTCAGGTAAAATTGATTAAACTGGGGACAAAAGGGGAAGGGAATCACTTAGAATGCAGGAATTCTTAAGAGAGCAGTGAATCTTCCCCAAAGGTTTGGAATGTCACTCCTTACTCCCTCAGGGTGCTAGGGAACTCTTTAGAACTTCACTCCTTAGGATATGGATGTATTTGTATGGTCTTTTATCTTGAGGCTTGGCCCACAGCAGGAGGTGCTTGTCTTCCCCTTAGTTGCAAGGTATCTGAGCTTCTGCACTGGCTCCTTTGAGGACCTAGCCCTGTCTCACTTCCTGTAGTATTTCTAACTAACTCAGCTGCTTATAACAGTCCCCTCTCTGAAGAAGTAACCAGAACTGCCATGAGGGTGTCATGGGTGATGACCGATCTGGCTTCTTCAGGCTGAAGAGGGTTGTAGTGGTGACCAGCAGTCAGAGATACTTCTGCAGAGATCCTGTCTAGAGGCCCCCAATAGATGCCAGGCATTTTCATCTTGGGTAGACATATAGCTCTAAGTCTGGAGGAGACAAAGACAAAGAAACAGTTGAGTATGTATGGGCCAAAGAATAAAACCAGTAGAACAATTATGAGTATAGGTAACAAAGATTTCCACCAATAGGAACTAGTAATAGATTTCCATAAGAAGGAGAAAGACAAGGTCCAGGAGTCTTAAGAATCTTACATATTGTTAATTTGGTATCTAATGTCTTGAATAGCTACTGAGATATTAGCAGAAGAGTCAGGAGTATATATACACAGCATTCAGTTTTTACAATGGCACGAATGCCTCTGTGTGCTGCTGTTAGAATGTCTAATGTCATCTGAGTTTGAAGGACAGCCTGTCTCATTATTTTTTTTTCCTTATTTAAGAGGGACCAGCAGCAGTGTCATTTAAGGCCCACTCGGTATAGTTAGTCAAGGCCTCAGTACATTGCATGATGTCTTCTAATCCTAGGGAAGGGATAAACACAGAGGCCAAATGATCATACCAGTGGAACACACTTCTGTACCTTCGATGTTGTACGTGGGTAAATTTGCCGGTTTTTCGACATTTTTGATACTCCTGCCTTGTAACCATGCAAATCCTAGTGTGCATCTGCCTATCCATCCAGAGCCCAGGCAGGGCCACAGATAGGCTCCACAAGACCAATGAGTGCCATTCGGGGCTCCCCATTTGATTCCAGGGCCATTAAACCAGTCTGTTGCAAACCAGTCATTAGCCTGAAAAGTTACTTGTGTGTCCACATTGTTCAAGGGCTGTCCACCCCAGGTGGGTAGTGGCATTAGGCCAACCAGAATAAAAGTGGTGTTTTTGTTCCCAACATAAGGGGGATTTTCTACTGAGATATCCTATGGTGGGAGTTAATCATAGATACTCATCCCATATTTGAAAATAGCCATATTGATATCTATGGTTGTTGGCCCTTAGGATAGGACCTTTCTTTTTATCTACCAGGGGCCTTACAGGCCTGTAGAGAGGCTCCAGTGGCATTATAAGAAAAAAATCTGATTATGTCCAGGATCATTAACAATGTAATTTACAGGACCATTAAGAATATAATATTCAGAGGCCATTTTATTACTATGCAATTGTGGGCTGAACTATGAATACTGAACTTCTTTGTTATCTCATTACTATAGTCCTGTAATTTATTCCAATCACATCCTTGAAGTGGAGACACCCACCAAGGAAATCCTGATGTACTGGACAAGGGCAGTGAGCCACATATCCTGCAAGAGTTGTGTTGTAATGATTTTGCATATGCTTGTGCCCACATTAAAAAGGAGTTGCATCCTCCTTTCAGTGGTGAAGGGAACAGTAAAAGGGCTAATAGTAGCCTTACTTCCCTGAAGTCTTTGTTTTCTCCTTGAAGAGGAATATTAGGTCTTCTGTGGGTTCACAGGAGTATGTGGGTGGTTGTTCACATCCAGTGATAGTCTCAAGTTTCCAGGGTTTGTGTCAGGTGTGATGCATCCGAGTGTCCAGGCCTCTTGTCTTCAGCATGGAAGAAGTCGACAGGATCACAGTGTAAGGTCCTTCCCAATGGCTGATGAGGGAGCGGATTTTACCAGTACTAAATCTCCAGGGTGGAAGATAGGTTTTCCTTTCTCTGTAGGCTGAGCTTCTGTAAGCTCTTGAAGAGTTTGTTGGAGTTTATCCAATGAGGTGATGTCTTTTTATAAGGCATCTGTTTCTCTGACAAAGAGAAAATCATCAGTAAGGAAAGGGCATCCATAAGGCATTTCAAGCGGACTGAGGCCTAGGTTTTGAGGTGTATTTGTTATTTTGATAAGAGGTAAAGGTAGGATGAATCTGAACCCTGGTGGGGCCTTGGGCTGAGAGGGCAGTCTGACATCCAGTGGTCACCTTTGCAGTCAGGGAATGGCCCAGGGGGCTTTTGAGTGCAGTCCCTCTTAAGGTCACTTGGCTTGTGGCAGTGATGGCAGGTGAATGTCATTGTTGAGCTCTTCTTGGAGACCTGAGAACCAGACTTAGGGTCTGTTTCTCTTAATGCTTCGCAAAAGCAGCTGCTTTTTCTCAGTCTCTTTGTTTTCTCTCTTTGACCTCCCTCTCATCACAGTTATAAAATACTGAGGAGGCAACTTTTACTAAAGTATCAAGTGAGCTGGGGATTTAGCTCAGTGGCAAAATCACTTGCCTGGCAAATGTGTGGTTGTGTTTGATCTACAAACTCCAACACACACAAAATCAATGAATAAATAAAGTATCAAGTGGACTATCTGGAGGAAAAGCCATCTTTTGTAGCTTTTTTCTAATAGCTGAGGCTGACTGTGTAATAAACTTATCTTTAAGGATAATTTGTCCCTCTATTGAATCAGAATCTAAAGAAGTATGCTTTATCAATGCCTCTCATAATCCATCTAAGGAGGCAGAAAATTGTTCCTTCTTTTTTTGTTGAATAACTGATAACTTAAAATAATTGAATGGTTTAGTTCTCACTCTTCTTCAGCCTTCAAGAACACATGTCTGGAAATGTTTTCTAATCCAATCACCCACCTCGTTGTGGGCCAAGTAAGAGTCTTGCATAGGGACTGTTTGTGATCCAGTGGGAACACAGCTTTTGCAAACTCCAACTGCACTGTGTCGCTGGGCCAGGACAAAATAAATCAGTGCTGCTTTTTTAAAATAAAAACATGTCTTGTCCATTTTTGAACTCGAGTTTGGGCTTTGGGGGCTTGTTTGTGGATTACAAGATTTAATGGCATATTTTTATTATTTTATTCTTGCACAAGTTAAATTTAAACTAGTTGCTAAAGTTATTTCCCTTTATCTTCTGGCCTTCTAAAATTGACAATATGGTATTCATATCCAAAGGCAATAGCAGCCTGTAATGCTGCGTGTCTCTCACGAGAAGTGAATGTCTGATTTAAGAGTAACACTACATCTTTCCAATCTACTTCATATGCCTGAGTAAGTCCTCTAAGGACCTGAATGTACTTGTCAGGCTCATCTGAAAATTTGCCAAGATCTAATTTTATTTGTCTTGGGTCACCAAGAGAGAAAGGTACATGAACTCTGGAAGTTCCAGATCATCCATGTACTCTCTGCAAAGGATACTGCCCTTGAGGAGCTTGCTTAAACTCAGCTAAGGATGGGTATAGTCCTGGAGAGGCCTGGATTACAGCTGGCCTAGAAGCTTTATCCTTAAGGCTGGAAGGGCAGGTGGGGGAAAAAAGGGGGGGGGATTTGATTAAGGCTATTTTGTCTTCAGGTTCTAAAGGTTCAGGAGGTGCAATTTTCCGCTCTTGGGGAGAAGATGCCTTAAGGGCCCGAGGTGCTGAGTTTTCCTGTGGCTCACATTTACATTTAGAGTATAAATAGGAAATATTTCCCAATGCATAGAAAGTCTGAATGTAGGACAACACTGACCATTTTCCCTGCTTGTCATGGTATGTCTCTGGTTGTAAAAGAGGGTCATAATTAATACTTACCTCTGTATTCCACTAAGGCTCTAGGGGGTAGGTAGGCCACACACTCATGCAGAGAAATACCAATTGGATCTTTTTCAACATGGAAGGCTTGAACATCTAGTGCCTAAGAATGTGTTCCAAAGGAGAAGGGGCTTTGGCATTTTGTTGTCCATGTCTATAAAGTAAAAGCAAGGCATACGTATGAAACCTTTTCTGTACCCAGGCATTGAACTAAGTACCGTTTGATGAGCTGTGAGTGATATTGAGCTATCTAGTTATGCATAAAATGAGTTAAAATAAGATGTCCTTTTTTTTCCTATTTGATAGATGTTCCCCACATGTCTCTTGGGTTGAAACTGCTCCAGGGCAGGTGAATGCCCTCTGGAGAGAATGGACGATAGATTCTGTCAGCTTATCCACCCTGGACCTGGCACACAATCCTATATTGCTAGATAGCTTGTGAGTTTTGTTTCCATAAAGAATGTTTAATGAAGGAAGCATGACTTTGTAAGCATGTATTATAAGGGAGCATACATTAAATGGTGAATTGGTAGTAGAGTACTTTTCAGGTTTTTTAGAGTAACTCTCCTCTAGAGATAGATAGAACAACTGACTGGAGGAGCATTACTCCTTAATCTGGGCAAGAGTCTCCAGACCTTTGTTTCTCATTTATCTAGGTAACCTTTCTTAGTAACAGGACAAGGTTATACTTCATTTAGATTTCTGTATCTTTGAAGCTCACAGGTTAAATTTATAAATTATCATCTAGCAGTCACATTTTAAGTTAGAAAGAGGCACATCAGTCTTCTAGTCACACAAAAAATCCTAGTTACATTTTTAAAAATTTTATTTAAAGACAAAACAAAAAACTTTTAAAGAGAAAAGAAAAAACTGAAAAAGAGTCCAAGTAACACAGAATTTCAAAAAAATAGAAATCACTAGATAATAGATTACACATTGTCATCTTAGAAATAATTGCTCAAGTCTACTTACTTTTAATTAACATAGGTAAATCATTTCCCTACTAGCTGCTATGGAATGTAAGCAATCATTGCAAGCTACCTCAGTATAATCTCTGAAGGGACGGGTAGTTTAAGTGATCTGAAGATCTATTGAAAAGTTTAGAATGTTTTTAGTCTACTAGCAGAGAAATAAGAATGATAGAAAAGAGGAGATTTTAAATGGTCATGAGCAAATGTCCATTGAGGAAATGTTGGGTGACAACCAGGGTGTTACTCTGGCCAGGAACCCTCAGTTCTCAGTTTCTATTGCCTCAGATAACCAGACATCAGTCTCCAAAAAGGAATCCAGCTGCCTGTCTGGTCAACATTCTGTTGACTCCATTGGCCACTGGCTTCCATGGGGATTCACCAAACAGATGCTGGGGAAAGCTAGCCTCTGATTTTGAGGGTGGCAGTTGCTATAAGGATAATTAGCTGGCACAGTGACCACTGTGTGTCAAAATTCTATGAGGAATAATTAAAAGACTGAGCAAGATCATTACCTACTTCTTTATCAATTTATAATAAAGGTTTTTAAGTCCATAATTTGAGAGGTTGGAAAGTCTCCTTATTCTAAATAGGTTTAGGTCCCCTATGTGTGCTGCTTTTAAGGATAGCTGCTTCCATTGCCACATGGAAACTGGTTCTCCCCACTGTGTCTCGGGTTTAATTTCCAAAGGAGATTTGCCCAGAACACTGAGCTGGGACACAGCTTTTATGTGTATTCTCCTGAATGGGCACAATTCTGATGTCTCATCTGATTCAGAGATGGAGTATGTGTCCCTCATCTAAGATGACTTCCCTGTCCTTGGCATTAGCAAATGCTCATTTTCTATGGGCTTAACTCAGAAGGAAAAGGTTGGAATAATCTAGAGTTTTTCCCACTTTTATATGCCTTTATTAGGAAAATGTAAAGTGGCAAGAGAGTAAGAGGTAAAGTGAAACAAAGGAAACTGAAGCAGAACAGGTTTGACATTCCTCTGGAGGATAAAGGAGGATCAGAGCCAGTCTGTCTCAGTGAAACCTGTCCTTCAAGTCCGGAAGCCTGGCCACCAGCCTAGTGCATCTTAAATGGTGGAACGAGTCCCATGTTTTATTGTAGGCATGTAAGTTTTCTAAGTCTGAACTAGATTTCATTTAAGAGAACCATTTAATAGAAATTTATATTAAAGACTGTTGAGGGTGTTCTATTATCATCTGTGGTGCTATTGTCTAAATATAGTTAAGCAAGGAATACCAGTAACTTTAGCAACTAATATAACATGTGAAAGAATAAAATAATAAAAATATGCCATTAAATCTTGTAATCCACAAACAAGCCCCCCAAAGCCTAAACTCAAGTTCAAAAATGGGCAAGACATGTTTTTATTTTCAAAAAGCAGCGCTGATTTATTTTATCCTGGGCCCTGTAACACAGTGCAGTTGGAATTTGCAAAAGCTGTGTGTCCTCCTTAAGGCTTTCTAGCCTCTTGTAGAGAGCAGAGTTTACAAAGTAAAGGGGTTATGGGGGTGGATCAGGAAATCTGCTAAGGAAATGTTTTCCTTAGCAGAGGACAGAGTAGTCTAGCATTAGTTAATTCTTTGTCAGCTGATTTTAGCACCACATCTGTTATTAGTAGAGGGCAACAATGGTTAACATATCAATTAGGTTAGGTTCCCGGGATTTACAATGTTTTACAGAAGGGAGCATTGATTAACATATCAGTTAGGTCACCCAGAGGGGGGGAATTGCATACAAAACAGTAGGTGGCGTTACAGGTACTTTGGCTTAATACAAACATAACAAAGCTCTTTTAGCTAGTGTACAGCTTTCCCCACTGATTTTAGTCAGTGCACCAAATCATTGGCTCATGGGTTTTCAGACATAGGTACCTGTTTATAACCTTGCGTCTTTAAAATCATAAGCTGTATAATTTGAACCTTTGACATAGTTTACTAATCTGTGTATAATACAAGGCCCAATAGGAAGATTAACAAATTTCTTGCAGCTGTCATTATTAAAGCTGTTAACCAAAAGGAGAAAGAAAACCAACATTTAAATTCACTGTTTTGTCACATAATTAACAATTTTTTAAAAGCCAGATAGAGGCCTCCTTGGGGTCTCCATAAGGGAGAACATAAGATTATTAGTTACATTTGGCAATCCTGAGCTTTAAAGAGTCCTTGGAGGGAATGGCAGTCCACTTATCTGTAGGTTGATCGCCTTTGGAAGCCAGGACCTGCTTGAAGTGGGAATGATGCATCGAGGTAGGCTTTCTGGCTACTTTGATAGCAGTTGGAGTGCTGAGGACTACAATGTAGGGACCTTTTCAATGGCTCAAGAGATCCATGGTGAATCCTGTTGATGAGCACCGGCGACTCAGGCTCTACAGCAAGGTGTTTGTCCTCACAGTGGGCTGCAGGTGGAGGATGTTGTTGTTAAAATAACCGGTGGATGGAAGTCAGAACTCCCTGAAGAGTTTGGGGAGACTTAATAAGATCTTGATTAGCTAAATCAGCTAATTTTTCCTCAGAAATCTTAGGTATAAGAGGAGTTCTCTCATATAAAGCCTCAAAAGGGGAAATATCAGTAACATAGAGGGTACATTGCGCATGCAAGAGGTCAAAAAAGGAAGGAGACTCCCCTGGTTCTCACCAGTTTCTAAGGCCATTAGTAATTACCATCTTTAATGTCTGGTTTATCTTTTTACTTGTCTTGAACTTTGAAGGCAGTAAGCACAATGGAGTTTCCAATTGATCTGCAAGGCTTTGGTTAGTTTTTGAGTTATCTGGGCCATAAAAACCAGGCCATTCTCAGACCCGATGGATAAGGGGAGGCCAAATTGTGGGACAACCTCACATAAGAGCTTTTTGACTATCACAGCTAACTCAGATTTTGTAGAAGAAGCTTTTATCCATCCAGTGAAACTATCAACCATTACAAGTAAATACTCATATCATTGAAGTCCAGGCTTTCCCATTTCTGTAAAGTCTACTTTCCAGTGTTCTCTAGGCATAGTCCCACTTAGTGAGTGGTTGCTTTGGGTTCACCAAATGGCACTGAGGGCATCTGAGGCTCACAGGCTGGGCAAGCTTTGATATTAGTCCCCAAATGCAAGTCTTTTCAAGTGCAAATAGGCTCTGACAAAGTAGGTGGGAATGCAGTAATGTCAGGGCTATCTCAAATCCCCACTGATTCTACAGCTGCCTTGTGGGTGGTGGCATCTGCCAAATTATTTCCTCATATAACAAGGCCATCTCCTGCTCAATGGGCTCTACAGCGGATAATAGCCACTCTTCCTGGCATCCAGATGGCAGCCAACAAGTCCAAAATTTGGGAAACATTTTTAATCTTTTGGCCCCAGAAGACAATAAGCACCATTCTTTATAAATGGTCCCATGAACATGGGCAGTAACAAATGCATACTGACAACTTGAGGTCTCACTGAGGGCAATGAGTTCAGCCTGTTGGGCCAATGTTTTTGGCTCCAGGCTTGGTTCCCATAGAATCTGCGAGTCTGTAGTAATGGCTGCTCCCACGACCCACTTACCTGGATAAATTTAACTGCTTCCATCGGAGAAATACAAAGGAACTCTGAATAGTGGCTCATCTGTCAAGTCTGGTCCCCAATACAGATGTGGAGGGGCAAGGAGGGGCATCATCAGGCAGCAGAGTAGCAGGGTTTGAAGCCGCTGTCCCTTGAAACTGATGGTAGTCAGATCTAGAAGTAATGCCTGATAATGCATGACTTGGGAGTTGGGCAGCCATTGGTCCGGTGGAGGCTTGATTAGAGTCTCCAGCGAATAGGAGGAGACAATCAAGAATTTTGGTCCACAAGTCAGTTTTTGTGTCTCCTCTATCAGGATGACTACCGAGGAAAACACCCACAGACAAGGTGGCCATCTGGCTGCCACATAATCAAGTCTCTTGGAAAGATAGGCAACAGGCCTCTGCCAGGGTCCCAAACTCTGCATCAGTCCTATGGCTCCTAGAAATTTTTGCACTTGGTTTTTAGTCACAGGCACTGGAATCTGTTGGATGGCTTGCATCTGCTGGGAGGAAAGAGTCATTTATTTTTATTTTTTTATGGAAAGTCCAACAACCAATGCAGTTTTTCTGCCCAGCAGAAACCTCTTAAGCCTGGTCTTTAGGGTCCTCCCGGTTGTCAAATATCTTTTAAGCAACCTCTAATAACTGATTGAAGGGCATTTCCTCAAATCTCTCAAACTTTTGCAATTTTTGCTTAATATCAGTGGCCGACTGGGTTACAAAGGCAATATTAATGGCCCTTGCATTTTTAGCCACTACTGGTGTATAAATGTGATAGGGCTTTTGCACTCTTTTCAGAAAACTCCGAGGGAGACTAATAAGTCTCTGTTGAGCCAATTGCCTCACCTCTGCTCTCTTGGGCAAATTGGTGGGTTTTCTGGGGTGCCCTAATGGCTACTGAGAAGAACTGGCGATACCGATAAGGAACCTCCTCATCTCTGGTTGTCCAATTGGGGTGGGACAAAAGGAAAACATGGTTTTGGCATTCTGGATCAGAGGCAGGTTTTATCCGGATGGCACACTGCTTTTTTTTTGTCCCAGGGTGGGCCATTGCCCACATGGCAGGCCACTGTTTTACTGAAATTACATACTTAACAAAAAAAAAAAAGGCTTTTTCATAGGTAACAAAAGTAATTGTGCGGCATAGTCTCCCAGATATCCACAGCACATGCAAGAACTTGTATTTTATCTCTATAATCACCAGTCACATTGGGCACAATAGTTATTTTTTTATTTTTATTTATTTATTTTTTAATTCTATTTAAGGAGAAAAGAAAAAAAAGCAGAGAAAGGGTACAAGTTATACAGATTTGCAGAAAAAAAATGAACAGTAGGAAATCACTAGTTAATGGATTACATATTGTCATCTTAGAAATAATTGTTCAAGTCACAAAATTAAAGCTTGTAAAGTGGACATTCCATCAATGATACTGCAAATAGTTCTGTTCAATGATCCAATAAAACTCTGATATCATTTTCTATCTTATACACTTAAATATACATGCAGTTATATAGTTTAGAGCACTTTCTTTTCCTCTCTTTTGTACAATTTGGGTTTCATTGCTCCCACGGTTCTTATTACTTTTTTGGAAGAGAGTAAAACCAAATGGGACATAACAGAATGCAATCGGTCAAGTCAAAAGGGTGGACATAATAGATAATGTGAAAACATAATACAAGGTGATCAACAATGGTTACCATAATGCCTCCCGCTATCTCTAATAGAATTGCCTATATCGTTAGTTATAATACAATTGAACAAAACAGTAAAGAATAAAACCGACAAAACCAAAACATTGGAGACATTGTAGGTCTTCAAAAGTAGATAAAAGTCAATGAGAATGGGCATTATAATGAGTCTCATTATCTTCACAGCTGATGCCTAAATTTTCGAACCTGATACTATCCAGCAAAACAGAATAGGGGAACATCAGTTAAAAACCAGATGGTGAGAGTAATACAGGGCTTTAAATCGAGGTAATGGAAAGTCAAAGTGGGTTACTATAATATATCCTGCTATTTTTTCCTTTAATTAAAAGGATAAAAATAAAAAAGTAAATAATGGAGTGGAGATTGAGATAAAAGAGGGCATAACAACAAAACAGCGCAGATCAAAAGATAACCATTTAAGCAGAATACTGTTTCACCACTAGATAATCCTGACCTAAAAGTAGTTACCATATTATCTCTTTCCTTGAAATCCTTGAGTACAACTTCGTATACTGTAGCATTAAGTATATCAAAACAATGTAAAACCATTTAAGAGAATGACAGCATTACAGAGTATTTAGAATCGACTAACAGAAAA
The DNA here is from genome assembly GCF_034190915.1 of Cavia porcellus. Lineage (NCBI taxonomy): Eukaryota > Metazoa > Chordata > Mammalia > Rodentia > Caviidae > Cavia > Cavia porcellus. The sequence goes on from NW_026947510.1 coordinate 23,004,882, forward strand.
TGAACAATGGTTTCTGTATAATCTCCTTGTCTTTAAAAGGTTTTTGCTTATACTATCGTACATAATAAAATCCAATAAGATACAACCTGTTTAGACCAATGGAGACAGAAGGACAAAAGCTAGATGAGACTTCAAAACAAGATGATACTAAATCAGTATTACCTACTAAGATGTCATTTTCTCCAAAATAGCTGTTCCTATCATCCAATCTTCTCTGCCTCATTTCTGTTGAGCTCTTATTCTGTCAGTAGCTGTCAGTTTGTCTTCTTCACTTTGTTCTCTGCTCCATTCGTTGTGGCCTCCACTATTTCTGGATTCTTTGTATTTTTCTTTTTTTAGAATATCCTGTAATACTCTCTCTAGAGTTGAATTGGTGGTTGCAAATTCCCCCAGTTCCTCTTTATCCTGGAAGCACCTTGTTTTTCCATCAATTTCCAGGGACAGTTGTGCAGGATATCTCAATCTTTGCTGGAGATTATTATCTTTCAAAGCTTGAATTATTTCCCCCCACGCTCTTCGTGATTTGATGGTTTGTGCAGAGAAATCTGCTGTAATTCTGATGGGTGCTCCCTTGTAAGTGGTCTGTTTCTTGTCTCTGACAGCTTTTCATATTCTGTTCTTGTATTGAATTTCTGGAATTTTTATTATTATATGCCTGGGTGTTGCTCTGTTTGGGTTGTAGGTAGCTGGGGTCCTGTATGCCTCATACATCTGAGTATCTTTACCTTTTGCTAAATTAGGAAAATTCTCCTGGATTATTTCTGTGAGTAGCTTTTGTAGTTCATTTGTTTGTGTCCCTACTTCTTCTTTTGTGTTCTTAATCCTTAAGTTATGGATCCTCTTATCATCTTCTTGTCTTTGTATTATTGCTGTTTGTTTCTTTATTATTTTCAAGAAGTTTTTCATTTCATTCTCCCATATTACAATTCTGCCCTCCAGTTCAGATAGTCTGTCCTTAGTTTCTTTCAAGCTGTTATGCCAGTCTTCGATAGACTTCTTAGTTTCTTGGTAGTCCCTTTGAACCTGCTTCACGTATTCTTTACTTTCCCTGTTATCTCCATCAAACAATTCTCCCCTCTTTTTCTCTTCTTCCATTCCACCATCTGTTTTTTCTTGGGTGGTACTTAGCATTTCTCTAACAATTTTGCATACTTCTAGCTTCAGGTCATTGATAACTTCATTCCTGAATTGGTCTATGAGGCTCTCTATATGGCGCTTTATGTCTATTGGTGCGGTGTCCGCTATTGCCTGTTTCTCAGAGTTGGGGGCCGAGGAGCCTTTCTTGTTGCTGCCTCTTCCCATATTCCCTGTTCCTTATATATGCAAGCTTATATGAGAGGCCCAGCTTCTCTCCCTGTCAGCCACAGCCTGATTGAATTGCGCCAGTTAGGTGTTCCCACTCACCTCTGCGCACCAGGCAGCCTACGCGGGGCCCGCCCCTCCCGGCCTCCGTGGGGCTCTGGGATCTGGGTCGGGCCAGCCTATGGGGTCCGCCGGCAGCTTCGCGCAGGCCAGGCACTTTTCACCAATCCCGCCCGAGAGGGGAATGTGTGGCTGGAGTCGCCACCGCGCCCTGCTCCCGCAGGACTGCTCGGGCCCAGAAAATCCGCTGGACTCAAACTGTGGTGGAGTGTCAGTTTCTCTCACTGACCTCGCCACAAGTCAGAACATGCCTCCCTGCCCATCCTGTTTTCGACTCCATTCGCAAACTCCCGTTCTCAGAGTTTCCGTGTGTCTCTCTCCTTGCTGAGCCGATGTAGAGGCAGCCAGCCACCGCGCGGTGGGAAACCCAACTCGCGGCTTCCAATGGCGCGGGGTCCAGCAGAGGCTTTTCTGTTCCTGTTTTAGCACCAGGACTGCATTCCAAGTTGGTTTCTCTCAGCGGACTTCGTTCCTGAGTCAGCAGAGCATAACTCCACCTGCTTATGTCTCTTTAGTCCGCACCATACCTGGCTTCTGAGCCTAGTTTTTCAGAGAGCCTCTGGTAGTTGCTGTTATCTGTCCGCCATGTTCTCCCGGAAGAATAGTTATTTTTTTTAAATTTAGATGGGCTTTTTCAAGTAGAAGACGAATTTTTTTTTCTGTTTTTTGCAACAATCTTGCAAGACTGAATCTGTTCCTAGTTTAGTCAGCCAGAGGTACAAGCAAGAAACAGTGGTCCATGAATAAATAAATGAATAAGCTCATCAGGTGTCTCAGTATTAAAAAGCTGACCAATCAGGAGTGGAGCAATCAGGTGATCACCTGGAGAACCCTGGTAACAAAAGGAACATAACTGGGCTTAACCAAGGTCAGAGTATAAAGAACTAAGTGGTCATCGTGCAAAGACATTCAAGTGTAGTCCTTTGAAAGGATCTAAAATGCTGAAATGAAGTCTAGTGTAGCTCAGTTGCTTAATTCCTTTAATATCCAGTGGCATCAGTACGGTTTGTATTGTGTTATGTTGGGCTTTATTAAGTGCCTGAAACAGTACACATAGTAATCAGTTTATTTTATTATTAAGAATAAGTGAAGAAGGGTTACTGCTCTATTACATATTCTTTTGTTGAAATACACATGCAAGAGATTTTTCTATACGTGAACATAAACTTTCCTACCTCTGCTTGAACATAGATTAACAAAAACCACAATTAAAATAAAATACATGTGTGACACTTGATGGAACATCACTCCTCCAGGACCTTTACATACACTGTTTAATTCAGTAACCTAGGAGATAAGGTGATCTAAAGGAAAAAAAAGACAAAAGATGTGACAGTCACAACAGATTTTAATTATTGCTAGGGTATCCTTACTGTTCTTAAGGCCAGCAAGCCAAGACGTAAGTTCACCTGAATTGTACATGCAGTTTCAGGTGGATCCAGGCCTTGAATGCAGACAGTTTACTGTCTCAAGGACCACACAGTTAGTTTTAAAAGTCTGTAATATCGGGCTAGGGATTTAGCTCAGTGGCATAAGTGCCTGCTTGACAACTGCAAGTTGTGAGTTTAATCCCTGGGACAAAAAAAAAAAAAAGGTCCATAATATGTTGTATTTATTGTGCTTTCTTAGATGTACAACATACTGTGAACATTTTTAACTAAGTGACTCATGATGTGAGCCATACTTTCAATACTGTTAAGATACTGGAGCATGCACCAAGCTGGCTGATCTCAGTGGAAGACCTCCAAATGATATAGGGGAGTGAAACTCCTGACCTACTATGTCAGTAGGAGCAAAACACAGTTGACAAAGAATGCCCTAAAGTGGCGATACCAGTTTCCCCAGCACTTCTCCAAAGAGGTGCAAAGCTTAATCAAGGGTCTTCTCAACCCTGACCCAAGCATGCGCCCTACCTTGGAGCAAGTAAGGCAGCATCCATGGCTTCAGCTTGAATCTGTCCCTTGTCATCCTCCTCAACTGCTCCCCAAAGCCACAGAAAGGGCACATTATGGCTGGGAAGGGGTACAACCGGCTGAAGGTGAATTCGTGTTCTCTAAAATCAAAGAGTAAATTTTAGGAACAATAGAGGTAAAGAGTAAAATATATTTATTGAGAGAAAGCAAGCTTCTGTCTGAGAGAGACAGGAGGAGTCCCAAGCAGTGGGACTCTGTCTTTCCCAGGGACGTTTATAGAGGAAAATCATGGGATGAGATGGACTTGTGGGCAAAACTGGGAACTCACAAGGCAGATGGGCATAAGGTAGGGCAGAACTATGGTTAACCAATAAGATTAATAGTTCAGGTAAATTCATTAAATTGGGGACAAATGGGGAAGTGAGCCACTTAGAAAGCAGGCATTCTTAGAGAGCAGTGAATCTTCCCTAGGGGGTTGGAATGGTGACTCCTGACTTCCGCGGGGTGCTAAGAAGCTATTTAGAACATCAGTCCTTATGGATGTATTTGTTTGATCTTTTGTCTTGAGGTTTGGCCCACAGCAGGAGGTGCCTGTCTCCCCTTAGCTGCAAGGTATCTGAGCTCCTGCACTGGCTCCTTCAGGACCTAGCCCTGTCTCCCTGCCTATAGTATTTCTAGCTAACTCAGGGGCCCGAAACACTACTGCAGGCTTGCTGGGATCTGACAGCACGCAGCTGGGCTTGGAGTGCCTCCACTGTCTTCTCTGCACTGGACACTGCAATAAGACCACAGACCGCAGAGGCCTGCCACAGGTTTAAAGTCAGAGAACTTTTTGTCTTTGTGTTTTGTTTTTCCTGCCTGTGTACATTGTTCTCAGCTTTTGTATTTTTCTCTCTTTTTTGGTCCTGCTTTTTGCTCCTGTTTTATCACTCGTTTTCTAAGGCCTGGTAATCTCCCTTTGTACTTCAGTCTTCTTATCTCTCTTTTATTTTTCTATATTTTCTTGGTATCCCTAATAAATTTTCTCCCTTTAGGGCAAATTGCTCTACTGAGTATATACTTACTGTATATAATATTCTGCTTTGCCTTATAGTTGGCTGTGTAACTACAAATCTCATACCTGTGATTAAAGCAGGCATGTCCTTGGTCATAAGAGTTTATCATTTCCTGGCTGTGTTGGTTGCAGTTGTTATAGCTGATTGTACTATGTTAGCCAAAGTGACAGAGTTATTGGCATCAACTGATCTTCTTTGAACACCACCACCTCAGTTGTCTGAGGGGCACAAACAATCCTGTAGTTCTGGACTACAGAACTATAAGAACTGGGTGCTGGGCCAAACAGGCAGCAGCCCTTCATTCCTACCGAACTGAAGAGGCAGGGCTGGGGATGGAGCTCAGTGGCACAGCTCCTGCCTGGCAAACACAAGACCCTGAGTTTGACTCCCAGTACCAAAAAAGAAATTCCATAGTTTCTCGTTTTGAAAAAAAAAAAAAAGTTCCTTTAAGAAAAGAAGAGGCAAAATCTTGGGATGACAGAATCCAAAGCCAGCTACCCCTACAGAACATCTCTGAAAATAGTCATTTCCTTAAGAGGTCCCAATACTAGTAATAAACTACTGACCATAAGCAATTTACAAGCCTCAAGGCAGAAAACAAGTACAAAGATAGAAAATGAGAAAATGCAGAAGCAAGATGCACCATGACATGTGTTATGTGCATGTTCCAACTTGCCCTGAACACTCTCTGGTTCAGATCCTGCCCCAGGTGCTGCAAACACAGACCACAGTTTGGAAGCCACGAATGTCTTCTCTTTACCAAATGTCACTGTTCCCACGGTGGCAAGCAACACCATCACGTGTGGAGATTTCTCTTGTTCCAAACTCTGTCCCCACCACACGCATGCCTGTGTGCCCTCAAGGCTGGATATGAGTCTCTGTTTACTGACACAAGACTTCAATGGGCTCCTTTCAAAGGCTTGCAGACACAGACTTGGGGACAGCATTCAGAAGACCAGGGTTTGGGTCCATGTCTCTTCATGGGGATGTGTGGGGGTGATGGTAGATGACCCCTTGCTCTTCCCAGAACACACCCTACTGCCAGGCACAATAAGGGAGGTAGTGGTCAGGTGTGGTCAGGTCCATGGTACCCAGGTCTCCCTGCATCCTCATGGGAGGTTGTGGTCAGGTCCATGGTGCCCAGCCCTCCCTGTCCCTGGGGCAGCCTCCCTCAGACAGCAGGACACAAGCCAGGTGACTCTCCCCCCTGCTCCTCCTGTCTTCCTCTCGCTGGCTCTCAGTTCCTGGTGCCTGTGCAGCCTTCCCATGCTGTGCACCAACCCCTCCCTCTGCTTCTCGCCCACAGGATACACTAGTGATCTTGACTCCTCCTCTCCCCTCCAGCTCCCTGCACAAAGGGCTGCAAGGCAACTCACTGTGGCTTCCACTTGTGTGGCTGACCTCGCTGTCAGGATGACCACATCCATAGGAGGGATCATGGATCTGCACTACAAAGGCAAGGAGACATGTGTAATGCACGCTCACTGGGAAACACAGCATACAGTGGTGGCTGTGGTCACTCCAGCCTCCTCTGCAGCAGACCCCACTGCAACTCCTCCTACCCACACCTGGCCTCTGCCCACACCTACCCTTCTCCCTCCCCTCCTCTCCTCCCTACAGTTCTTCCCTGACAGTTGAAAATGATATCGAGACACAGCACATTCTGAGGAAGCAGCCGGACCACTCAGACTCCTTGAGTGACCTCTGGTTCTCTACTGTGCAGTACTTACACTGCGACCACCTTGTGTTTGTGACACTTGCACGTCGATAGGGGGCAGCAGCACAGGGCCTGCAGGCAGTCTCTCATGGTTCTCTTGACAGTTTTCCAGCCCCACCTCCTACTGCTGACAGGGGCTGGGGCAGCAGTGAAGGCAGCATTTGGAGTCCCAGGGCTGTGCTGGAAGGACTCACCGGGAGAGGCAGGATTGGGCTGCCAGTATGACTCAGTAGAGGCACGGCTGGTTTTACAGGACTTGATGGGAACAGCAGGGCTTGGTTGACGGGATGCTTTAGGGGTAGCAGGCCCTGAATGGTAGGACTTGATGGAAGAAGCAGGGCTTGGTTGACGGGATGCTTTAGGGGTAGCAGGTCCTGTATAGTAGGACTTGATGGGAGAAGCAGGGCTTGGTTGACGGGATGCTTTAGGGGTAGCAGGTCCTGGATGATAGGACTTGATGGGAGAAGCAGGGCTTGGTTGACGGGATGCTTTAGGGGTAGCAGGCCCTGAATGGTAGGACTTGATGGAAGAAGCAGGGCTTGGTTGACGGGATGCTTTAGGGGTAGCAGGTCCTGTATCGTAGGACTTGATGGGAGAAGCAGGGCTTGGTTGACGGGATGCTTTAGGGGTAGCAGGTCCTGTATAGTAGGACTTGATGGAAGAAGCAGGGCTTGGTTGACCGGATGCTTTAGGGGTAGCAGGTCCTGGATGATAGGACTTGATGGGAGAAGCAGGGCTTGGTTGACGGGATGCTTTAGGGGTAGCAGGTCCTGTATCGTAGGACTTGATGGGAGAAGCAGGGCTTGGTTGACGGGATGCTTTAGGGGTAGCAGGTCCTGGATGATAGGACTTGATGGGAGAAGCAGGGCTTGGTTGACGGGATGCTTTAAGGGTAGCAGGCCCTGAATGGTAGGACTTGATGGAAGAAGCAGGGCTTGGTTGACGGGATGCTTTAGGGGTAGCAGGCCCTGAATGGTAGGACTTGATGGAAGAAGCAGGGCTTGGTTGACGGGATGCTTTAGGGGTAGCAGGTCCTGTATCGTAGGACTTGATGGGAGAAACAGGGCTTGGTTGACGGGATGCTTTAGGGGTAGCAGGCCCTGAATGGTAGGACTTGATGGAAGAAGCAGGGCTTGGTTGACGGGATGCTTTAGGGGTAGCAGGTCCTGTATCGTAGGACTTGATGGGAGAAGCAGGGCTTGGTTGACGGGATGCTTTAGGGGTAGCAGGTCCTGGATGATAGGACTTGATGGGAGAAGCAGGGCTTGGTTGACGGGATGCTTTAGGGGTAGCAGGCCCTGAATGGTAGGACTTGATGGAAGAAGCAGGGCTTGGTTGACGGGATGCTTTAGGGGTAGCAGGCCCTGAATGGTAGGACTTGATGGAAGAAGCAGGGCTTGGTTGACGGGATGCTTTAGGGGTAGCAGGTCCTGTATCGTAGGACTTGATGGGAGAAGCAGGGCTTGGTTGACGGGATGCTTTAGGGGTAGCAGGTCCTGGATGATAGGACTTGATGGGAGAAGCAGGGCTTGGTTGACGGGATGCTTTGGGAGTAGAAGGGCCTGGATGGCAGGACTTGATGGTAGTAGTATGGCTGGGCTGGCAGGCCTTGGTAGTAGCAATAGCACGGCTTGGTTTGTGAGATGCTACAGGGGGAGGAGATGAAGATGGCTGATATTCATCTGTATACTCATCTTTGTTTGTGGACTGTTCAAACAGATCTTCAGCCTCACGTTTGTGTGTGGGCTTCACCTCAGACCTCAAGTGGAGTTTCTCGAGTGCCATGTCCTGTAGTAGCAGGAAGGGCGCCATGTCAGGATCGTATTTTCTGCACTTCACTGCATCAATCACCTTCAGCCGGTTGTACCCCTTCCCAGCCATAATGTGCAATATTGCCCTTTCTGTGGCCTTGGGGAGCAGTTGAGGAGGATGACAAGGGACAGATTCAAGCTGAAGCCATGGATGCTGCCTTACTTTCTCTAAAGTAGGGCGCATTCTTGGGTCAGGGTTGAGAAGACCCTTTATTAAGCTTTGCACCTCTTTGGAGAAGTGCTGGGGAAACTGGTATCGCCCCTTTAGGGCATCCTTTGTCAGTCGTGTTTGGCTCCCACTAAATGGGCGTACCCCAGCGAGCATCTCAAATAAAAGTATCCCTAAAGACCAAATGTCCAGTGGTGGGCCTTGGTATTTCTTTTGTAAAAATATCTCTGGGGCAGCATACTTTCGGGTGCCTCCACACGTGGTCACCTCCTGGCCAGGAAGGAACCTGAAAGCCACGCCAAAATCGCTGAGCTTGGGGTGGCCTTCACGGTCCATTAATATGTTCGCCGGTTTCAGGTCCCCATGGATGACTCCCCTGTTATGGCAGTACTGCACAGCCTCCAGGAGTTCTCGGAATATCAGCCGTGCCCTTTCCTCCTGCAGCTTCTGTCTCTCAGCACGCTTGATATGTCGCTGCAGGTCTTTCCCGCGTGCATATTCCATTACCAGGAACATAGTGGTACTATTTTCTGACACTTCCAGCAACTGAATGATATTGGGGTGCTGAAGGTCCTTTAGGATGCTGACCTCCCGTCTAACAGCAGTAGGCCTCAACTTGTCCTTTTGAAGTACCTTCACAGCTACCAGCATCCTTGTGCTCACATGTTCAGCGAGTACCACCTTGGCAAAGTGACCCTCACCAAGGGGCATCAGCACGTCATAGTCTTGATGGAAGTTTCCTGTGAACGATGACATTTCTGTGGACGATGACATGACGTCCAGCAAAGATGTTTTACCCACCTCGAAGGGTGCCCTGATGGAACTAGGCTTTATAAAATCAATGACAAAAATTTCGAATCTCAAAACGCCAACTCAACTCCAAACACCAATCTACTTCACCCACAAAGAGTCTCTGGGGTGAACACCCTACCTTACACAGCTAACTGCTGTGACCTCACAGGGGATCTTGTGAGGTCATGGTGCCAGTGGGCCCAGGCAGAGCTGGTCACCTCCACTTCACTCATCACACTCTTGGCCATGAGGGTCTTTTGATTCTAACAGAAAAATGTTACAAAATGTCTTACTAATGTGAGTTATGGAGATTGACACTTTTGTTTTAGAAATTCAGACCTGTAGGATGCTTCAATATCCCTTTTTGTTTCTGTTCTGAGAATCTGTTCTCAGCATCTGTAATACCTCTTGCATTTAGAGATCCCATGATGTCTACACTCAGCATCTCCAGTTCCTTTTGCTCTTAATTCTTACTGGTGTCAAAGTGATGCTGCAACTTCACTTACATTAGAATAACGTAACGTTCAGTGTATAAAATATGACAAATAAATTAATGCCTGTGCAGCTGACAGCAATTCCCCAAAAACATAATCATTAGACTTATCCTCAAAATCCTTGGAGAGCAGCGGCAAGCACAGTCACAGAAAGGACACCCAGGAGTTGGAGACACATTTATTTACACCAACGGGCACTGATTGGTACATTCCCAGAATATCAGGGCCTGATCTCTGATGGTCTGAGGCCTGTATAGGATAAGCAAGTGGGGAGTACCGGGGCAAAATGGCTTGTTGATTGGGGTTGGTTTATGCAGCGTGCATCACAGTGACCAGCTAGGCGTCTCAGTGACCAGCCGTTTCTTAGAGACAGAACTGTTACCTGGACAACTAAGAACTGCAGTATACTGACTGGGGTGCGGGATATTCTGTTACAGGAGGACAGAAGGAAACAGGTGGACATGTGCTGTGTGAATGAAACAGTGAAACAAAACAAAAAGCTCTCTCAACTAAGCATTTTACATCCAGCAAAACTGTCCTTAAAATGAGGGGGAAAGCTCAGACATTCCTAGATGCAAGCACTGAAGAATGTCCGTCCTTCCTACTAGGCCTGCCTTGGGTAGAGGAGTCCCTTAGGTTGAAATGAAAGAACCAGCTGTGGTCCCACATGCCTGTGATCCAGCACTCAGGAGGCTGAGGCAAGATGATCACTGTGAGTTCAAGGCCAGCCTGGGCTACAGAGCAAGACCCTGGCTCACAAAGGAGAATTTTTTTGCAGGAACTCAAGTCTGAAGAAAAGTCTGTTAAAGCTGAATATGTGGACCTTTATGAAAATCAGGACTGGTTTTGTATTCTACATGTTAGAGGCTCACATATTGAAAAGAAAACAAGGCACCCTGTAGTACTGTATTTCCTGAGACACAGTGTGGCATACGTGGAGGAAACTACAAACTCACTCCCCAGATGTGGGGCAGCATCCTGTATATGGCTATGTTTAACTGCCACGGATTCACACCACCCTGGGGTGGCCTTGGGATTTTCAAAGTTATATCCACGGCATCCTCAAAGAAAACATAAATAGCTTTTACACAGGTGACGAGCCCATTGACTCCAAAACGAATGACTCCTGCAGAAGAGCAGGACAGCTGCTGCTGGAGTGGGGACAGCCACGCCCAAGCCTCTCTCCCAGTCAGCAGCATTCGCAGACTGTGGAGCGAGAACCAGGCCTCACAAGGGGGTGGGCCCTGCCTGGAAACCATGTCATTTTCATTGCTTTGTTGGTTGGGTTTTATTCTTTCATTTTGTTTGATTATATTAAATCTGATGCCATGAACAACTGTTCAAAAGATAGCAAGACGTGTTATGGTAGCCATTCTGGACTTACTGTGAGCTTGTTTTGAAGTCCTTTACTGCAGTCATTGTTTTGTGTTTGTTGTTTCTGCTCTATTCTGTTGTTTGATTTTTACCAGGTCCAAAGGTATCTGCAGCTATTTTGAAGATGATAGAGGCATTATGGTAACTATTGCTGATTTTCTAAGTTTTAAAGACCTGTATCACTTATACTGGTTTATCTTGATCGGTTTTGTTCTGTTTTATTTTCCTTGGTTTTATCCTCTATTTAGGCCAGGGATTTAACTCAGCAGCATAAGATCTGTCTGGCAAGTGTGAGGTCCTGAGTTTGATCCCTGATACGAAAAACATAAAATAAAATAAAATTTTAAAAAATAAAGAAGAAGAAGATGAAAAAGAGCAAGGACAAGATGCTGCAAGGCTCATGAAACAGCCACCTGACAGAGGCAAACTCTTGCAAGCTCTAATTCCCTTCTAATGAAGGGGCAGTGTCTTCCCAATCAAAAGCAGAGACTGGGAGACGAGATGGGAAACCTCACCCAATTAGATGCAAAGCAAGAAGGTAGAAAAAGTACAAAGTAAAAGTCCTCTGTGCCAAATACAGAAGAGTTGGCCACTCTACTGTTGGAGTGGGTCTTTGGTTAAGAAAAGGTTTCAGGAGACACAAGGACATATTAGAGTGTAGGTAGCAACATAACCACATGCAGTAGGCCTATCCTGTACCAGTAAATTTTACTTTAGTGCAATAGCCAGCTGGGCATGTCACTACCTTCCCCTGAGGAACACTGGAAAGCAGTTTATGTGATTACCAACTTGCTGTGTCAAACAATGAAGTGGGTGAGCAAGTGGAAAAGTCTCAAAATGGGATTTTCACCCACGTTGTGCTCCATCTAACTGCTTTTGTGTGTTTATTCAAGCATCAAAGAGGGTTCAATAATCTCCCATTACTCCAGGATTTGTCTTTTTAAAAGCTTTCTTTTGATTTTTCTGGTGGAAATAGCCCAGTTCTGTACAATGGCATGTGAAAACTATATCTTGGAGGAGGTCACAAGTGAATGAATCGTCAGATTACTCATGCATGAGTGATGAAGATGATCCATTATGACAAAACACTTTCATAACAGAAGAGTGTTGTGGATGGATGGATGTCGATGAAGAGGAGGGAGAGGACTTTGACATTGGCCATGTGAGTCAAACTTCCTGGGACAGTGAAGTGGAGCAAAGATCAACTGATACTGATACCGACCTCCTTTGTTAAGATGACAAAGAAAACAATGTGAATACATATTTGACTAGTGAAAATGTTGCAAAATGGCCACATAACCAAATGAAATGATCTAATGTTAATACTAAGTCCAAAAATATAGTGAGGGACTTGGCAAGAGTGAAATGTATTGGACGAATGCTGATACTGCTATTCAAAGTTGGAAATTTTAACACATGAAATGTTACAAGATTCTGTGAAATATAGAGGTTAAAATTCAAGTAAAGTGTTCTCTATGCACCATTAGCCATATTCAAAAATGTTTTATGACATGGTGCTGAACTGAAAGCATTTATGGATCTGTGTGCTTAGGAGGGATTTCTCATAGTGGATTCTCATAGGGATTGCAGGAATGTAAAGGCCTCATGGAAAATGATGGGTCAACTCTGGCATAATGCATGCCCTTGTGCATGTGAGGACTTTTTGTGCTTTCAACTTAGACATTTAGCTTGAACTTAGCCACAAGGTGTTTATTCATAGAATAATAAACCAGATGATGTTATGAACAGAAATGTTCTTATGGTTTGGGACTACAGTTCATATGAGATTATTTACAGCAGAGAAAAATCCAGCTTTTCTTGTCAGTGAATTATGTGAAGTACTGTGGAGTGCACTGGTGAGCTGACAGGTGAATAGGCACACACAGCTTCCTAGATCCACGATGATAAGAGGAAAACAAAAAGATCTCAACTGTGTCCTACAAGAAAATACAGGAAAACAAAACATGCTATCAGTGGAAGTGTCCCTCGTGTATGGAACATGCAAGACTGCCTTGGGTATGACAAGTGCAAAGACTGCTTTGGATATGACAGTTGAAGCAAAGCTTATTTATGTGGTAGATTTTTGTTTCTGTTTACATTGCAGTTCACATAGGTTTCTATTTTTGATGTTATCTTTGGGTTTTATAAAGAAATACACAGCTGATGTGAAAAGATATCGATGTGTATTCTTTTTTTTTTTCTTTTTTTTTTTTTTTTTTGTCTTTTTCACTTTTTTATCAGTACCGGGGATTGAACTCATGACCGCCTGCTTGCAAGGCAGGTGCTTATGGTGCTGAGCTAAACCCCCAGCCCCATTGATGTGTATTCTAAAGGCACAACACACAGTAAGAATTTAAGAACTTCTTTTGATATTTTATGTTCCTGTTGGCTGCACACTCTGTAACACAATAACCTTGACAAAACAGCAAAACTACTGAGATATCAAGTATATCCTACAAAAAGAGTAGGACAGCAAAACGTGTGCTCCCAGTGTGAGTATTATGTGTCTATGGAATACGCTGTGGTCATGTGCACAGACTGATTTAGATGTGATAATTGAAGTGAAGATTACTTTTTTGTAAATTGCTGTTGGTATTTTCAGTGTAATTTGTATAGGAATATTTTTGTTATTTTTTGTAGACTTTATGCCAAAAAATTGTTGATGTTTTAAATTTTGATGCTTTATTATAAACACTCAATAAATATTAAAAATTCAATACTTTATATTTTTTTGTTTTTTTTCCTGGTAAGCCAATGTGTAATATAACAACACTTATAAAAATAAAGTTAATAACTCATCAATAGAAATATTCTAAAGAATGAGTGTGTGTCTGGTAAACCTATGTTTCTGCACCTTTATGACAAAGTTAGTGTTATGCTCCTGAAATAGTCAAGACCAGGAAAGTTTGCAGGGATGCTGTTCACAGTGTCATCATCTAACCTTGAAGACTCCTCTGGAGGTTTCACCTACATCCTGCCATGCAGACAAGCTCTCTATCTACAGTTGCCAAATCCTGGGAGGCAACACACCTCCTGCAACTGGAGTTCAGTATTCTGTCTCTGAGGTGAACATCAGGACGGTCATACATGTGCCAGGCCCTGGGAGAACTCCTGCTCGTCCTCTGAGAGTTCAGGGAAATCCCTGGGCACTGAGATCACTGCCCCTCTAAGCCAGGGGCTCCCAGTCACTTCTCCTGTTTCTACACTAACAGTGTCAAACAATCTGACAGTTTCAAGGCCAGGGAAGCTAGAGAGGCCTTGCAGCCAGGCCATCCACAGTGTGTTTCAGACAGGACTGGCTGGGCTCCAGCGAGGGAAGTGGTCGCCCTGAAGTCCTGCAGAGCGGTTTTGAAAGAGAGTTCTGTAGGATATATCACCTGGGTTGGAAGTTGCTTTCTTTTATGTGTTGAAATACCTCACTCCAAGCTCTCCTGGTCTTAACAGTTTGTGTTGAAAAGTGTGCTGTATTTCTAATGGTTTTACATTTATAAGTGATTCCTTGCTTTTCTTTATGAGGTTATAAGATTCTGTTCTCACCTTGGACTTCCCAGGTATTGACTGTCATATGTCATGGGGAGATCCTTTTCTGATTGTGGCTACTTGGGGTTTCATCTGTCTTTCTTATCTGTATGTCAAGTTACTTCCCCATATTCAGAAAGTTTTCTGCTATTGTTTCTGTCACAGATTTTTATGCCATGTGTGCTGTCTTGTGGTTTTTCACTTATTCTAGTTAGTTGTCTGTGCACCATCTAATAGCTGTTGGATCTACTGTCCATGTTCCAATTTTGTAAGGTGTCCCTGAGTATTTGGGCACTGACACCAGCCCTGTCTTCTAACTCCAGGGCTCTGTCCTTGTGGTCATTTCTGTTGCCCCCACTTTGGATACAAATTTAATTCTCTTGGATTTCTGTTTGGTACCATTTGTGGACTCAAATTCCTTGCTAAGTCACTCATCTACATTGTGTATCATGTCTTTTTTTTTTTTAGCTCAGGTAATTTTGTAGTAGTGTATTTTGTAAATGTACTGATCATTCTGTTGAATTTAAGCTTTTATCACCTTGAATAATTCAGATGATAATTCACTGTCACTACTGTGGAAATCTCTTTAGTTAGTGTTTTTCAGTGATGCTCTAAGAGGTGTGGTGAACCACAAGCCTTTCTTTCCATTGTTTAAGTTTTAAGAACATTGTTGTCTGTTCTTTTCAAGGGTATTGATGTATAGATTATCTCTGTGATACTTGTGTCCATTCTGAATAATCACAACAGTGACCTCATAAGTTGAGAAATCTTTCTATTCAAATTCTTATGACAATGTGTAAAACTGATAGTACTTCTACCTTCAGTGCTGGTTAAAATTCAGCAGTGAAGCTATTCAAGCCTGCAGTTACTGGGAAGGTTCTAACCAATTCAGTGTCTTCCATGCAAATGAGGCTCAGGTCCAGAGACTTGGATCCTTCTTGTCTTTCAAAAAGTTTGTTCCCTGCATCAGAGCTTTCAAATATATCTGCTAATATTCTCCCCTGAACCGTTTTTGTTTTAGGTTGTATTTTTGGCCCTGGGAATTGAACTCAGGGCCTTGTGCTTGTCAGGCAGGCACTTTGTCCCTGAGCTCCATCTCCATGCTTCCTCTTAACTGTTTACTCTTTCAGGTTCTAGGTAAATAGTGCTGTCCCTAGTGTTAATTTCTAAACGTATTTCATCATAGTGAGACAAAATTCTCTGCATAATTGAAATTCTTTTAAATTGATTGGGGTTTATTTTGTGACTGTGCTGGAAACATTTCCTCCATGTACAGCAGTGAATCCTGCACTGTTGTTTGGATGGGATGCTTCTGTCAGTGGCAGTTGGTATAAGTTTGTCCATAATATACAACCTTTTTTACCAGAAGAACATGGCGGATAGATAGCAGCAGCCTCTGAGGCTCTCGGAGAAACTGCACTTGAAATCTAGGAATGGTGCAGGACGGGAAGATCCAGGCAAGGGGGGATATTCTTTGCTGACCCAGGAATGAACTAAATTAAGAGAAACCATCTGGAAATGCAATCCTGGCAAGACAGCAGGCACAGATAAGGTCTCAGCGCGGAAGCTGGACCCGCGCCACTGGAAACTGCAATTTGAATTACCTGCAGCTGCTGTTGCATCCCGGTCGGCACAGCAGGGAGAGAGGTGCAAAACCTCGGAGAGTGAGAAGCGTTGAAAGGAGATGGGAGCAGGACTGGCCGGTGCCCTGCATCGACCTGCGGTGAGTGAGCCAGTGAATTGGACCCTTACATAGAGAAGCAGGCTTCAGCGGAGGACATACTCGGACCAGGCAGACTTCCCGGAACAAGAAGCTGCAGTGACTTCAGTCACATATCCCCCTCTCAAGCGGGATTGGTGGGGAGTGCCTGGCCTGTGAGAAGCCGCTGGCTGAGACCCAATAGGCTAGCCCAACTCAGGTCCCAGCACCTGAAGGCGCACCCTAGCAGTGAAGCCTTGGGGGTAGGTTGACCTGGAGGGGCGGGCCCAGAAGAGGCTGCCCAGGTCTGTGTCTCCCTAGTACACTGCAGTGGGCAGGAACACCTAGCCGGCAATTCAAACAGACTGGCCGACAGGGAAGGAAGCTGGGCCTCCTATACACGCTTAATATAAGGAACAAAGAATATGGGAAGAGGGAGCAACAAGAAAGGGTCCTCAGTCCCCAATCCCGAGAAACACGCAATAGTAGACATGGGACCAATAGATATAAAGTGCTATCTCCAGAGCCTCATAGAGGAGTTCAGGAATGAAGTTATGAATGACCCGAAGCTAGACATAAGCAGAATAGTTAGAGAAATGCTAAGTACCGCCCAAGAAAAAACAGATGGTGAAATGGAAGAACAGAAAAAAAGGGGAGAATTGTTTGATGGAGAAAATAGAGAAAACATAGAATACATGAAGGAGGTTCAAAGAGATTACAAGGAAACTAAAAACTATTGAAAACTGGCATAACAGCTTGAAAGAAACTAAGGACAGATTATCTGAACTGGAGGGCAGATTTGTAATATGGGAGCATGTAATGAAAAACTTCTTAAAAATAACAAACAAACAAACAGCAACAATACAAAAACTAGAAGATGATAAGAGGATCTATAACTTAAGAATTAAGAACGTAAGAGAAGAAGTGGGGACACAAACAAATAGACTACAAAAGCTATTCACAGAAATAATCCAAGAGAATTTCCCTAATTTGGCAAATGGTAAAGATACTCAGATATATGAGGCATACAGGACCCCAGCAATCTACAACCCAAACAGAGCTACACCCAGGCACATAATAATCAAAATTCCAGAAATCCAATATAAGAACAGAATATTAAAAGCCGTCAGAGACAAGAAACAGATCACTTACAAAGGAACACCCATCAAAATTACAGCAGACTTCTCGGCACAAACCATCAAATCACGAAGAGCGTGGGGGGAAATAATTCAAGCTTTGAAAGATAATAACCTCCAGGCAAGATTGATGTATCCTGCACAACTGTCCCTAGAAATTGATGGAAAAACAAGGTGCTTCCAGGATAAAGAGGAACTAGGGGAATTTGCAACCATTAATTCAACTCTACAGAGAATACTGCAGGATAGTCTAAAAAAAGAAAATACCAAGATTCCAGAAATAGTGGCTGAGAGGCCACAATGAATGGAGCAGAAAACAAAATGAAGAAGACAAACTGACAACAAAGGACAGAAAAAGAGCTCAACAGAAATGAGGCAGAGAAGATTGGAAGGTAGGAACAGCAATTTTGGAGAAAACAAGACATCATAATAGCTAGTGCTGATTTAGTATCATCTTGTTTTGAAGTCCCATCAAATGTGTATTCTTCAGTCTCCATTGGTGTTAAAAGGTTGTATCTTATTGGATTTTATTATATATGATAGTATAAGCAAAAACTTTTATAGACAAGGAGTTTATATAGAAACCATTGTTCATTTTCTGTCAATTGGTTCTAAATACCCTGCAATAATGTCATTCTCTTGAATGGATTTATAGTGTCGTGATATCTTTGGTGCTACAGTATAAGAAGTTATACTCAAAGATTTCAAGGAAAGAGACACTATGGTAACTATTTTTATGTCAGGATATCTTGTGGTGAAACACTGGTTTGCTTAAATGGTTATGATTTGACCTGCGCTGTTCTGTTGTTATGCCCTCTTTTATCTCAGTCCCCCCCCCTTTTTTTTAATTATTTACTTTTTTAATTTTATTTTTTAATTAAGGGAAAATAAATAAAAAATAGCAGGATACATTATAGTAACCTACTTTGATTTCCTATTAACTTGATTTGAAATCCTGTATTGCCCTCACCATCTTGTTTTGACTGATTTTCCCCTATTCTGCTTTGCTTGATAGTACCAATATCGAAAGTACAGGCATAACTGTGAACACAATAAGAATCATTATGACACCCATTCTGATTGACTATTATTTTCTTTTAAAGTCCTGTAATGTCTCCAGTGCTTTGGTTTTATTCTTTACTGTTTAGTTCAATTTTATTATAACCGCCAATTCTTAAAATAGCAAGAGGCAGTATGGTAACTGATAGAACTGTGGAGTGGAAGGAAAAGGAGGAGGACTGGCGGCGGCTGAAAAGATAAGAAGTATAAAATGTAAGTAACCTTTATTTTGGGAATGCGGGGAGAGACACCCCTGACCCCCTGCGGCATGGCATCTCCACCCCGGGGCCAGCGATCTCTCCGTGGAACACGTGGAGTGAGGCATATAAGTAGCCTCAGCCTGGGGTGGAACCTAAGGGGCATTAGGGATGTACAGGTAGCCCACTGGTCTTAGTTTGGCGCCAGAAGTAATTTCTAAAGGTGGGGGGAGATAAGAGCTCCCTGGCTTTACTGGCTACAGTATCCGGCCTGGGCCAGCAACCCTTTCATATCCCATCTTATGATTATTAGGAAAAGGGGCGAAGATTTCTCTCTTTAACTACTTCCTGCTGGCCGAGGGCACTGTACTGGAGTCTAGGGGGGTCGACGGGATGACAGTTGATGTCTAGGTAGAAGCTGGTGCCAGGAGTTTTAGCCATGACAACTTCACTGGTGAATGCACGTATGTTAGACTGAAAAAAACAAAGAGACAAGATGTTATGAGGAGACATGGCACTGTCATATTTATGGACCCAAGAGAGGTAGAGGGAAAGGTATCTTTGATTTAGACATGTTATTCTATCAGGATGACGTTGAGGTGGGAACATTTTTATGGCAAGGCAGAATTCTGAAAAATTAAATGTGGGATTAGGAGGAGTGAAGTTATGAGAGGTGCTTACTCCCCCATATGAAAGCATAAAAGGTAAAAGGTAGGTAGGTAAGGCTTGTCTCTGGTATATATTATGTTGGAGTCTGTAGGCAATCCTGTTAGAGAGTCCTGGTATAGAAATGATCATTAATAGAATGTAAGAAATTAAGAACCAAAGTGGATGACAAAACATGAAAACCTGTGAGTCGTAAGGCAGAGATGAGTATCAAAAGTATGGTTAGATCTAGGGCCTGAGTGATGTGAAACCAGGATGGCAGTTTAAAAGGGAATAAAAGCATTTTAAGATTTAGGACTGGGGCCTATATAAAATAGGCCCTGTTTGTAACTGGCATAGGTTGACCTTTAATACTCCGTGAGACACTGAGGATTTATTAGCCTGAAAACTCAGTAAGAACTCTGTATATGTGGCCTCTTATGTCCACGAATATAGAGATCACCTAGTATTTTGTTTTTACATTATTATGTCCATCCTTTTGATTTGACTGACTGTTCTGATATGTCGCATTTGGTTTTACTCTCTTCAAAAAAAAAAAAAAAAAATAAGAACTGTGGGAGTCATAAAACCCAAAATGTGTAACTGCCATTCTACAAAAAAAAAAAAAAAAAAAAAGTGCTCTAAAGGTTATAACTGCATATATGTTTAAGTGTATAAGATAACTATATTACTGAGTGGGTTTTTTTTTTTTTTGGATCATTGAACAAAACTGTTTGCACTCTCACTGTTTGAAAGTCCACTTTATGTGCTTGAATTTTGTAATTTGAACAACTATTTCTAAGATGAGAATATGTAATCTATTCACTAGTGATTTCTTACTGTTTATTTTTTCAAATTTTATATTACTTGTACCCTTTTTCTGTTTTTTTTTCTTTTTTCTCCTTAAATAAAAAAATTATCTTCTGAAAAAAAATACAATCTTTTGATCCCTAAAAATTGTGTTTAATTTTTCTATTAAATTGTGAGGACGTTGAAATGTCTGACTATAATTCTGTATTCAGTTGTCCTTCTATCAGTTTTTTGCACATTTCGAAGCTCTGTGCACATGTGTTCTGAATTCTTACACACTTGTGGTCAATTGGTGTCTTTCTCCTGAAACAATCTGTTTTATCCTTGGGAATGCAGTCTTCACTCAGAAATTGACTTTCCCTGACGCTCCTGTTGTCACTGCAACTGCCTTGGGCATTGAACTGGCCAGAGCTTTGTGTATCCTCTTTTGACCAAATTGTACTCTTATATTCAGAGGGGATTTCTGGTCCACTGAGGTAGAGATAGCAACACGGAAGGAGAAAATTCCCCTTAGGCACACAGTAGACAGGCACATTCCAGTAGAGCACAGGGCCCTGACTGAGCAGAAGTTGGAAGTGGGGTAGTCTACGTAGGTAGTTTCCAAGTAGCAGCCCATGGTATCCATAGCAGAGCTGGGAAATAATAATTTCCTGTGCAAATCCTGGCAAACACTACCATCAAGAAGATGCAGCATCACATCAGCAGTTGTTGGGTTTAGGGACATCATGACCCTCCTAGTGTGACACCTGGGGTGGGACCGTCAACTCTGCAGTGCTCTTGATAGAAACACATCACCATAGTCTCAGCATGGGGGAATGTCGGGCAGCCAGCCAAGGGACCTGTGCAGAGGAACAAGGACAGCGTTCCTGGTAGACAGCGGACCGCCACAGATGGGAGGAGACAGCAGTGTCCCCGTCACTGCACACAATGTGGAGTCCTAGATAGGTCCTGTAAAAGACAGATGGGAGAAGCCCAGGTGAATTGTCCACTGTACTTAGCAGTACTGCAGGAACGTCCACTTCCTAATGTCACTCATCGTCCTTCGGATCTCTTACGTTCCTCCTGTCTGAAGAAGCCAGGTGATCAGTGTATAGGAACTCAATGACCTTCTTAAAATCTGAAACTATTTCTACATAAAAGGAAAATAAAGCTAATAAGCAGCTTCTTTGTAGGTGCAATGGTTAATCTCACCTGACAGTCTGTGCTTTGTAATTGGTGATGAATGCAAATCACTGCCCTGTGTTCACTCAGCTGGGTTCCAGCCTGTCTTCCAGCTCTGTTTTACCCACCCTTTGTTTGCTCTTCCCTGATTTTCCTCCTCCCTTTGGATTAGTATTCACATCTCTCACCCTGCTGAGCCTCAATCCTGTTGCATGTATGTTGCTGCCTTCCAGCGTGTGCCATTGGTCAGCCAGGCCTCCCTTCAGCAGCGACCCACCAGGCCACGTGTGTGCAGGGAAACAGTGCGACATTTCTGCCTTCCCAGGCTGTGTGCTGCTGTTTCCTACATTTTATTTCTGTGCTCACCGTGGACCTCACTGTACCTGGCCATTATTCTTCTTTCCATTGGGACAGAAGGTGCCTAACATGAACTCACCCTCATTGCCCTCAAGTGCACAGCCCCTGGCATTGGGCACCTCAGGGTGCTGGGTGACCATCTCTGCCTGCACCTCCACAGGGCCTGTGTCACAGGGCTGCTATCCTCTATGAAATGTTGGTTTGACTTCATGAGGTCTGATTTTTTAAAATTCTTTATATGTTCTAGACATATAAAGAATTTTTTAAATACTTTATATGTTGTAGAAGTCCTTTGCGAGACAGTTTACTAAGATTTTTTCAAAATTCTACGTTTCCTTTTACTCTGTTGGAGATTTATTTTGACATGCAAACACTTTTAATAAGACGTAATTCCAGTTATTGATTCTGGGAAGTGTTTCCCATGTGGTTTGATTTTTGTTCATGAATTCTCTTGCCTGTCCCTGTGTCTTCAAAATTTCCAACTACTTTGTCATCCAGCATGTTTAGTGTTTCTGTTTTAATATTTAGATCTTTGATCCATTTTGACTTTAGTTTTATGCATGGTGCTAGGCATGGGTATAGTTTTAGTTTGTGGCATATGGAGAGCCAGTTTTTCTAGCACCACTTATTAAAGACATTATCTTTCTTCTGGTGAATGTGTTTGGCCCCTTTGTCAAAGATAAGGTGGCTGAGTTTTGTGTAGTTGTAGTTCTATCTTACAATCTATTTCATTGATCTTCAGGATGGAATACTCTGTGCTCGTCCACTAAGTGCATTTGTTCACAGATGTGATTCGGTTCTGTTATTTCTTTGTTGATTTTCTGTCTAGTTGATCTGTCTCTTATTGTCAGGGGGTGTTAAGGTCTCCCATTATAATTGTGTTATTGCTTATTTGATTTTTCATTTCTGTTAATATTTGTTTATATAGCTGGTGCTCCCGAATTTGTTGCATAGATGTTTAAGATTGTTATCTCTTCCACTTGAAGTTTTCTCCTAACTAGTACGTAGTGATTTTCTTTTTCTTTTGATCATTCTTGATTTGAAGTTCACATTGTCTGCAAACAGAGTAGTTACCCTTGCTTTTTTTTGGTGGGTAGTTCCCGTTGCATGAAGTATTGTTTTCCATCCTTTGACTTACAGTCTATGAGTTTCCGTTTGGATTAGATGTACATGATATGATTGGATGTTGTTTCTTGATCCATTCCACCAGTCTATTTCTTTGAATTGGTGACTTGAGTCCATTTGCATTAATGGTTATAACTGATATATATATGTATATATATATATATATATATATATATATATATATATATAGGTTTATTTTTGTTGTGTTATCTTTCTGCTGTTGATTCTTTACTTTTACCCTCTATTTGTTTGCCAGGCTTAGTGCTTTTTTTCTTGTTGGCATTCTTGAAGTTATATATTTTATGTCTATCTAGAATATCTTTCAATATTCTTTGCAGAGTTGGTTTGGTGGTTATGAAGTTCTTCAGCTGTTCTTTGTCATGGAAATATCTTATTTTTCCATCAGTTTTGAAGGACAGTTTTTCAGGGTACATCAATCTGGGTTAGAAGTCAGTTTTTTTTAGGATCTGAAATACCTCATTCTGTGTTCTTCTTTACTTCATTGTGTTTAGAAGTCTGCTGGGCTTTTGCTGGGCTTTCCTTTATAGGTGATTTGTCTCTTCTCTGTAACAGTTTTTTTTTCCCCCATGAATCATCAGCAACACTTTATTTTTTTTTAATTAAAAAAACCAGAAAAAGTAGATAATACATAATTTTTAAAAAATAAACAGAAATCACTAGTTGACAATTACATATTGTCTTGGAAATAGTTGTTCAAGTTACAAAGTAAAGCATACAAAGTGGGCATTCATACAGTGAGACTGCAAACAGTTCTGTTCAGCTATCCAACAAAAACTTAGTAATATGGTTATCAATCCTATACACTTAAACATACATGCAGTTATATCCTTGGAACACTTTCTTTTCCTCTCTGTTTTATAAACACAAGTACACATTTTGGGTTTTATTACTCCTACATTTCTTATTACTTTTTATACTAGAGATAAAATGTGATATTTATAAATATGATCCTTATTTATTTCACTAATAAGGATAGCCTCAAGTTGTCTCCATTTGCCTATGAAGGCCTCAAGATCATCCTTTTTATAGCTGAGTAATATTCCATTGCATAAAAATACCACATCTTTTTCATCCACTCGGTGGTTGATGGGCATCTTGGTTGTTTCCAAGATTTGGCTATTACAAATTGTGCTGCTATGAATATGGGTGCACATATATCACTGTGATATGACCTTTTCAGTTTTTCTGGGAAAATACCCAAGAGGGAAATAGCTTGATTGAATGGAACTTCCAATCCTAGTCTTCTGAGAATTCTCCATACTGATTTCCATAGTGGCTGCACCAGTCTAGTCTCCTACCAATAGTGGAGCAGTGTTCCTTTTTCCCTCACAGCCTTGCCAACATTTGTTATCAGTTGATTTCTTGATGGCAGCTATTCTTTCCGGAGTGATATGAAATGTAAATGTTGTTTTAATTTGCATTTCTCAAATGACCAGTGATGGTGAACATTTCTTCATGTATTTATTTGCTATTTGTATGTCTTCACCTGAGAAATGTGTGTTCATCTCAAATGCCCATTTTTAGAGAGGATCTTTGAATTTGGGGGGCTTGATGTTTTTCAGTTCTTTATACGTTCTGGATATAAGTCCTTTGAGGGGTTGTTGGCTAAAATTCTTTCCCATTCTGTAGGTTTTTCTTTTTACTCTGTTGGTGATTTCTTTGAAGTGTTTCCTGTGCAGTTTGCGTGTTGTTCATGAATTCTCCCTATATCTCCAAGACTTCTACCTACCTTGTCTTCCAGTAGATTTAGTGTTTCTATTTTAACATTTAGGTCTTTGATCCGTTTAGACTTTAGTTTTGTGCATGGTGATAGGCATGGATCTAGTTTAAGTCTTGGGCATGTAGACAGCCAGTTTTTCCAACGCCATTTATTAAAGAGGCTATCCTTCTTCTAATGAACATGTTTAGCCCCTTTGTCAAATAGCAGGTGGCCGAGTGTCTTTGAGGTTGTGCTCAAATCTTTTAATCTGTTCCATTGATCCTCAGGTCTATTTCTTTGCCAGTACCATGCTGATTTTATCATTGTGGCTTTGTAGTATAGTTTCAAGTCAGAAATTGAGATGCCTCCTGCCTTGCCTTTGTTGTCCAGAATTGCCTTTGTAATTCTGGGTTTCTTCTGTTTCCAAATGAATTTTAGACGTGTTTTCTCTTGGTATTTTGATTGGAATTGCGTTAAATCTGTGTAAGAGTTTTGGGAGTATGGCCATTTTCACAGTGTTGATTCTTCTAGCCAAGAGCAAGGAATATCATTCCATTTTCTAATGTCCTCTTCAATCTCCTTTTTTAGTGTAGTATAATTTTCAGCATATAGGTCTTTTACATTCTTAGTTAGGTTGATTCCTAAGTATTTCATTTTTTTAGATGTTTTGTGAAGGATGATATTTCCATATTTGGGCTTTTTGTGTACAGGAATGCTGTTGATTTTTGAGCATTGACTTTGTATCCAGGTACACTGCTGATTTGTTTATTAGTCTTTTAATGGAATTTTTGGGGTCTTCTATATAGAGTATCATGTCATCTGCAAATAGTGATAATTTAGCTTCTTCCTTTCCTATCTTTATTCTATTTATTTCTCTCTTTCTAGTCTGATTGCTCTGGCTAGTGTTTCCAGAACTATATTGAATAGGAGTGGTGATTGTAGACATCCATGTCTTATTCCTGATTTTAGTGTGAAGCTTTCAGTTTTTGTCCATTTGGTATAATGTTGGCTGTTGGTTTGTCATACATGGCCTTTTTAAGGTTTGGTAGGCACCATGTATTCTGGGTTTCTGAAGGGTTTTTATTATGAACATGTATTGGACTTTATTGGGAGATTTTTCTGCATCTATTGAGATGACCATGTGGTTTTTGTTTTTGGCTCTATTGATGTGTATTACATTTATTTATTTGCGTATGTTAAACCATCCCTGCATTCCTGAGATGAATCCCACTTGGTCGTGTTGTATAATCTTGATGACTTGCTGCATTCTCTTTGCCAGTATTTTATTGAGAATCTTTGCATTAGTGTTCATTAGTGAGATTGGCTTATAGCTCTCCTTTTTGGTTGGGTCTTTCTCTGGTTTTGGTATGAGAGTAATACTGGCCTCCAAGAATGATTTAGGGAGGATTGCTTCCTTTTCCATTTTATTGAAGAGTTTAAGGAGTATTGGCATCAAATCGTCTCTAAATTTCTTGCAGAATTCAGCTGTGAACCCATCAGGACCTCACTCCAAGCTCGTCTTAACCTGAACATTTGTGCTGAAAAGTCTGCCGTATTTCTAATAGGCTTTCTTTAACAGCTTTTTAGTGTCCTTTTTCTATGCTATATGTCTGAGATATATGTCTGGGTGTAGATTTATGTTGATTGTGACTGTTTGGCATTCTGTATGCCTCACTTATTTCTATATCACATTTTTTTCCCTATTTGTGAGAAATTTTCTGCTATTCTGTGAATAGTTTAGTTACGTCATTTGCATTGAATCCTGCATCTTCACTGATGCCTATTAGGCTTATATTGTTTCCCTTGGCATCATCTTGAAGCTGCTGGATTGTCATTTCATGCTGCTTTGTTTTTTTAAGTTCTACCTTTTTATGATCTCTATCTGTGATCCTGTCTTCCAGGTTTGAAATTCTATCCTCAGCTTCATTTAAATGGTTTTGCCAGCTTTCAATAGTTTTTGTTTCTTGGCTATCTCTTTGAATTTGTTTCATGGATTCTGCTTGTTTTCTGCATTGTTCATTCAAAGTTTCAATCAATTTCCCAAGCTCCTGTATTTTTTTTTTTTGTCTATTTCTTGTCTAGCTATGTTGAGCAATTTATTTACTAAGGTTACTTCTGTCTTTACATAAGACATTATTTCTAATTTGGTTTCCTCTGTAGTCTCATAGATTTGTTTCTTTGCTTCATTTGCTGTCTTTTCAGAGGTTCCTGGTGTATGACTTTTTATAGTCCTCTATTTCAGTGTTGCCTGGACTTGCTCCTGATGGACTAGATGTTTGAGATTACACTTTGCCTTTTCATTTTGTTATTTTTACCTTTTGGATAAATATTTGGTCTTTCAGTCCGAACAGTTTCAACTGTCTATAGTATGAGTTTTTGGGTCCTACTGTGCGGGTGTCGTTTGTCCAGTTGTTGGATAAGACAATGTAGAGGAGAGCCAGTCACCTGAATTCCTCCTACAGGGCCTGTTGGGTGAGTCCTATATTCTTTCTGGGCTAACTAGCCTAGTAGTATTGATGTAGTTCAACTCTTGGTTCCTGCTGTTGCTATGTCTTCAGGTTGTTGCAGGTCAGCAGCTCTCCCTGCCTATAGTATTTGTGTCAGCTGAGGCCCTACTGTGTCACTGGAGGTCTCATAAGCTCTTTTAATTTTCTGCAAGTTGGCGGAGGCCTTATTGGCTCACTCCTCAATCTGTTTGATGTTATCTGTATGGAGGAGGGGATTCCCACTCTCTTGCCAGGTTTGTCAAGGTCTTATAGTTGGAGGGAGTTTCACTTCTACTCTTATTTACCCTCTGCAGATCTCTATTTTAGGAGCATACTCACCACACTGACTGGAGCCTGCTGAGGTCTTCTGTTTGGGTAAGGGGTTCCTGAGTCTCCCATCCATCCAGCACTGTACTTCCTTGTAGTCCAAGGTTCTGGGAGAAGGGGTTGGATCCAAAGATCCTCTGCAGTACTAGGTCCAGGAGGTGGGTGGTTTCCCTAAGGGATGGGCCCACAGTGGTAGTCCTAAGTGATTAGGTTGTGCTGGGGCATCCCAGGTGTTCATAGGTAAGGGATGGGCCCAGTGGTGGCAGTCCCAGGTGGCTAGGTCTTGCCAGGGCTTCTCAGATTTTCACAGCTGAGGGTCAGGCCCAGTGAAGGCAGTTCCAGGCAACCCAGGCCTGCTGGGCCAGCCCACTGCAGAGGGGCGGGCCCTCTAACAGCTTTTAATATTCTGTTCTTATGTGGAATTTTTCGGATGTTGATTATTATGCGTCTAGGTATCATTTTATTTTGGTTTTGACTATTTGGAGTGCTGTATGCTTCACTTTATCTGTATGTTCAGTTTCCATTCCAATTTGGGAAATTTTCAGCTATTGTATAAGTAGTCTTTTAATATCATTTGTGTTGTCACCTTTTTCGTTTATATGTATCAATCTTATGTTGTTTTTCTGTGCATCATCTTGTAGCTGTTGAATTGTTATTTCCTGACTCCTTGTTATTTTTAAAAGATCTTTCCTTTGCTGTTCACTAGCTGCAGTCTTGTCTTTGGAGTCTGAAAGTCTATCTTCACTTTCATTGAGGGGGTTTTCCCAACTTTTGATGGAAGTTTGGTTTTCTGGATATCTCTTTGAATCTGTTTCATGCATTCTGTTTGTTTCTTATATTCATTGAAGGTTTACATCCTTGTACAGGTTCCTCTATTTTTAAACTATGTCTTCTTTAGATGTGGCCATCATTTCTTTTACCTGGGAGATTATTTCTGAT
This sequence comes from Cavia porcellus, assembly GCF_034190915.1. NCBI lineage: Eukaryota > Metazoa > Chordata > Mammalia > Rodentia > Caviidae > Cavia > Cavia porcellus. Next base: position 23,032,809 of record NW_026947510.1, read on the forward strand.
TTGAGTTCCTTTATAGCTTTCTGGGAGTTATTTCTTTACTTTACTTGCTATTATTTCGAGTTTCAGGTGTATGGCTTACATTTTCTTCTATGTCCATGTCTCCTAGGCTTGCCTGGGATGGGCTGGAGGTTGAGATTACATTTTGCGCTTTCATTTTGTGATTTTCCTATATTCCCTTAGGGAAGCTGAAGGCAAGGTCTCAGTTGTTTCTCTTTTTTTTTTTTTTTTTTTTTTTTTAAGTACTGGGGATTGAACTCATGACCTCATGTTTACCAAGCAGGCACTTAAGCCACTGAGCTAAATCTCCAGCCCTCAGTTGTTTTCCTGGGTTGACAATATCTATCTCTACTGTAGGAATTTCCCCAGTTGAGTGTAGGTCCTTAGACATACCTTACCAGGTGGCTCCCAGCCACTTGGGGTTATTGGGCGAACCTCAAGTAGACCCAGAGGGACCTTCCTGAGATTCCTCTAGTGATGGGGGATGCTGCACAGTCCTCCCAGTCTCCAAGTGATGTGCACAGGCTGCCCAAGGGGATAGAGATCTCTCCGGGGGCTTTTGGCTCTCAAGGCAGAGTGCAGGCAGCTCCAGGCCACTTGGGGGTCCATAGTTTTAACTTTCAACATATCCTAAATTCTGACAACACAAAGGAGATTTAAAAACATATGCTACTTAATTAAAACTTTTCTTATTTTCTAGGTTACAGTTCCTCTCAGTCATCTTATCAGTGCCTTCCATTCACCAAAACCCGTGTCTGTTTCAGTCAGTGCATCAGTTTCTCCAAACAAGCATCGAGATGTAGTTCCAGAGCATGAGGCTGCTGGCAGTGAGGTAAGAGTTTTTACCCTGGTTGTGTGAGGAAGTCTTTCTGATGCGATAATTTATAATATTGTTTGTTGAAATATCAGCCAGCTATCACTACCTATTGCTCATGAGTAACTCACTACTATTACCTTCCAAGTCTCAAGGAAGTCAGTATAGTAAGACATCATTTGCTAACTCTCAGAAGCTTTGAGTAGATTAATCTAGGTTTTGTTAAAAATTTTTTTCTTTTCTTTTGGAGATACAGTCTCGCTATGCAGTTCAGTCTGGCCTTGAATTCACTTTGTAGCCCAGGCTGGCCTCAAACTCCCAGAAATCCTCCTGCCTCAGCCTCCCAAGTGTTCAGGTTACAGGTGTGTGCCACCACATCTGGCTTAGTCTAGGTGTTTGAAAGTAAAATACACAAGGTAGAAAACTGTACTTCAGTATTCATATGATTAGAAATCCAGTGATTTCTGGGATATGGGGAATTATGAACCTAAGAACCTTCCTGTTTCCAATTAAGGTAGTTACTTACAAACTCTGAATGTGGTCTATTTCAGGGGGAGAGGAGGGTACTGTGAATGGAACTCAGGACCTCAGGCTTCAAGCACTGCACCACTGAGCCAAATCCCTGGCCCCAGAATATGTTTTTAAGAAAAGATACTATGGGGGCTGGGGATTTAGCTCAGCGGCATAAGTGCCTTCCTTGCAAGTGTGAGTTAGATCCCTGGTACTAATAAAAACGAAAAAGACCAAAAAAAAAAAAAAAAAAAGAAAGAAAGAAAAGAAAAGATAGTATAATAGTTGAGGTTCTGAACAGCCTCTTTAACCTGATGCTTTTAATTCTGAAGTCAGGAGTTCTGGCAGAGGACAGTGGAGGAATAGTAGAAAGTGAATTCTAGGTACTTTTTAAGGCCTGTCTTAGAAAAAAAATTGTGATTAGATGAAAAGGTTGTCATCTTTACACGGTCTTTTTTTTTTTTTTTTTCTATTTGCCTGTTTACCATTGTTTTTCTTTTTTCTTTTTTTTTTTTTATCGGTACCAGGGATCAAACTCATGACTGCCTGCTTGCAAGGCAGGCGCTTATGCTGCTGAGCTAAATGCCCAGCCCCTTACCATTGTTTTTCTATAGGCAGTCCATTGTCTCTCTGCTGTTCTGACACCCTTCACTCAAATTACAGTCCAAGTGCAGGGTGGTGTGGTGGTGCATGCCTACCATTCCAGCACTCAGAAGGCTGAAGCAGGAAGATTGCCACCAATGGAATGCCAGCCTGGATTACATAGTGAGACCTAATCTCAAAAAACAAAATCCTCAAAACACAACTACTCATAAAATAGAGTAGTTAAATCAGTGTAGTAAAATGAAAATTGTATGAATGTGGTGTTTCTCTCAAAATAACGTATTGCATGTTGTGTAGTGGGATAATAGAGTGGAGGGAGATTGCAGATCAGGAGTGTTACATATGTCAAAATTGCTATGTACAGCTGGGCAGCATAAGAAGCTGCCTGGCAAGCACAAGCAGCTGCCTGGCAAGCACAAGGTCATGGGTTCGATCCCTGGTATTAAAAAAAAAAAATGCTACATGCAGCAGAATTACGCTCACTAGACATTTTGGAAAATATTAGTGTAGGTGAAATAAAATTACTCTGTGGTTGTATTCTCCAGAGATAATGCTGTTAACATTTTACATTTATTTTCAGGTCTGTTGATCTTTTTGTACTTGGTGATAGTTAAATTAGACTGTACATGCTGATATTTAAAATTTTAAAGTTTTTTGTGTCATGAGGTTTGAATCCAGGGCCTTGATTGTGCTAGGAAAGCATTTTATCACTAAACTACTCCCCTAGCCCTTACAGGTTGATTTGAATTCCTGTTTGTTCATTTAGAACTCTCTATGAAATTGTTTATGCTATGTATTTTCTATATTTTTATTTATTGATTGTTTTTTTTTTTTGAGATGGGGTTTGCCTTTGTTGCCTAGGCTTGCCTCAAACCAGCAGTTGTCTCCTGCCTCAACTTCCTAAGCACCTGGAGTTACAGGCATGTGCTACTGCACCCAGCTTTTTTTTTTTTTTTTTTTTTTTTGTCTTTTTGAGACAGGGTCTCGCTATGCAGTTCAGGCTGGCCCTGAGCTCACTTTGTAGCCCACGCTGATCTCAACTCACAATGATCCTCCTGCCTCAGCCTCCCAAGTGCTGTGATTATAGGTGTGAGCCACCACACCTGGCCGTCACCCAGCTCATTTTTAGTAGTTTTAATGACTGTAGTATAAACTTGGTGTGATGTCTTATGTTGGGTATTGTTATGGATTAAAAACTGGTGGTCAACTTAACGCCAGCTGGATTACATCAGCATGGTGTTGAGTGTAGGTGTCCCATCTGAGGAAAGTTGCCAGCATAAATAGAGACGTGGAAAAGGAGAAACTAAGCGTTGAGGCGTTGAGGTGTTGAAGCATTGTGGGTTCTCCTACATGTTGCTGTTTGAGCCATTGGTTCTCCTGGAGAAGCTCTGGCCCTCACATTGAGCATTGCTTCCTGGCTCCGGAGAGAAAGACGTGTGCTACTTGGTCTCCAGGATGGAAGAGCTCAGGGCCTCTGTGTCGCTGAGGATGGCCGTGGTGCTTTTCAGGAGAGCCCTGGTCTTTGTTGTGAGTGTGACTTCTCAGCTCCATTGTGGAACCCTCAACCTACCAGCATAGCTCCTTTACCCCGCTGGCATAGAATTTTCTTCTAGCTTCCACCGCTGACCTTTGGGCCTTCCCAGCACAAATCTGTAAAAGAGACTGGTGTGAATCCCTCTTGTGGGCTCTGGACCTCCAGTTGGACTCTTTTTTTTTTTTTTTTTTTTTAAGGAGAAAAAGTAAAAAAACACTAAAAGGGTACAAGTAATACAAAATTTAAAAAATAAACAGTAAGAAATCACTAGTTAATAGATTACATATTCTCATCTTAGAAATAGTTGTTCAAGTTCCAAAACTGAAGCATATAAAGTGGACCTTCAGACAGTGAGAGTGCAAACAGTTTTGTTCAATGATCCAAAAAACACTCAGTAATATGGTTATCTATCTTACACACTTAAACATATATGCAGTTACAACCTTTAGAGCACTTTCTTTTCTTTTCATTTCTTTTGTACAATGACAATTACACATTTTGGGTTTTATTACTCCCACAGTTCTTATTTACTTTTTTTGAAGAGAGTAAAACCAAATGCGACATATCAGAACAGAGTCAGTCAAATCAAAAGGATGCACATAATAGATAATGTAAAAACAAAATATAAGTTGATCAACAGTGGTTACCATACTGCCTCTTGCTATTTTAAGAAGAATTGGCAGTTATAATAAAATTGAACTAAACAGTAAAGAATAAAACCAAAGCATTGGAGACATTACAGGACTTTAAAAGAAAATAATAGTCAACCGGAATGGGCATCATAATGATTCTTATTGTCTTCACAGTTTTGCCTATACTTTCGAACTTGGTACTATCAAGCAAAGCAGAATAGAGGAAAATCAGTCAAAACAAGATGGTGAGGGCAATACATGATTTCAAATCAAGTTAATAGGAAATCAAAGTAGGTTACTATAATGTATCCTGCTATTTTTTATTTATTTTCCCTTAATTAAAAAATAAAATAGAAAAGTAAATAATTTAAAAAAAGGGGGGGGACTGAGATAAAAGAGGGCATAACAACAGAACAGTGCAGGTCAAAACATAACCATTTAGGCATAATAGTGTTTCACCACAAGATATCCTGACATAAAAATAGTTACCATAGTGTCTCTTTTCTTGAATTCTTTGAGCGTAACTTCTTATACTGTACTACCAAACATATCAAGACACTATAAAACCATTCAAGAGAATGACATTATTGCAGGGTATTTAGAACCAATTAACAGAAAATGAACAATGATTTCTATATAAACTCCTTGTCTATAAAAGTTTTTGCTTATATTATCATATATAATAAAATCCAATAAGATACAACCTTTTAACACCAATGGAGACAGAAGAATACCAGTTTGATGGGACTTCAAAGCCAGATGATACTAAATCAGCACTAGCTATTATGATGTCTTGTTTTCTCCAAAATAGCTGTCTATCTTCTCTGCCTCATTTCTGTTGAGCTCTTTTTCTGTCGTTTGTTGTCAGCTTGTCTTCTGCATTTTGTTTTCTGCCCCATTCATTGTAGCCTCTCTGCCAATTTTTCTGGAATCTTGGTGTTTTCCTTTTTTAGACTATCCTGCAGTATTCTCTGTAGAGTTGAATTAGTGGTTGCAAATTCCCCTAGTTCCTCTTTAACCTGGAAGCACCTTATTTTTCCATCAATTTCTAGGGACAGTTGTGCAGGATATATCAATCTTAGATGGAGGTTATTATCTTTCAAAGCTTGAATTATTTCCCCCCACACTCTTCTTGATTTGATGGTTTGTGCCGAGAAGTCTGCTGTAATTCTGATGGGTGTTCCCTTGTAAGTGATCTGTTTCTTGTCTCTGACGGCCTTTAATATTCTGCTCTTATATTGGATTTCTGGAATTTTGACTATTATATGCTTGGGTATAGCTCTTTTTGGGTTGTAGGTGGCTGGGGTCCTGTATGCCTCATATATCTGAGTATCTTTACCATTTGCTAAATTAGGGAAACTTTATTGGATTATTTCTGTGAATAGTTTTTGTAGTCCATTTGTTTGTGTCCCCACTTCTTCTCTTATGTTCTTAATTCTTAAGTTGTAGATCCTTTTATCATCTTCTAGTTTTTGTATTGTTGCTGTTTGTTTTTTTGTTATTTTTAAGAAGTTTTTCATTTCATGCTCCCATATTACAAATCTGCCCTCCAGTTCAGATAATCTGTCCTTAGTTTCTTTCAAGCTGTTATGCCAGTTTTCGATAGAGTTTTTAGTTTCCTGGTAATCTCTTTGAACCTGTTTTACGTATTCTATGTTTTCTCTATTTTCTCCATCAGACAATTCTCCCCTTTTTTTCTGTTCTTCCATTGTACCATCTGTTTTTTCTTGGGCAGTGCTTAGCATTTCTCTAACTATTCTGCTTATGTCTTGTTTCAGGTCATTAATAACTTCATTCCTGAACTTGTCTATGAGCCTCTGGAGATAGCGCTTTATGTCTATTGGTGCCGTGTCTGCTATTGCATGTTTCTCAGGATTGGGGGCCGAGGACCCTTTCTTGTTGCTCCCTCTTCCCATATTCTTTGTTCCTTATATTTAAGCGTTTATAGGAGGCCCAACTTCCTTCCCTGTCCACCACAATCTGTTTGAATTGCGTGGGCTAGGTGTTCCCGCCCACCGCAACGGCACCAGGGAGACACAGACCTGGGCAGTCTATGCCGGGCCCGCCCCTCCAGGTCAACCTACCAAAGGCTTCACCGCTAGTGTGCACCTCCAGGCACTGGGACCTGAGTTGGGCTAGCCTGTTGGGTCTCAGCCAGCGGCGTCTCGCAGGCCAAGCACTCCCCACCAATCCCGCTTGAGAGGGAGATATGTGACTGAAGTCAGTGCAGCATCTCGTTCTGGGAAGTCTGCCCAGTCCGAGTATGTCCTCCGCTGAAGCCTCCTTCTCTATGGGGGTCCCAATTTGCTCACTCACCGCAGGTTGATGCAGGGCGCCCGGCCAGTCCCGCTCCCAACTCCTTCCGATGCTTCTCATTCTCCGAGCTTTCACGCCTCTCTCCCCGCTGTGCTGACAGGGACCAGGGACGCAACAGCTACTGCAGGTAATTCAAATCACAGTTTCCAGTAACGCGGGGCCCGGCTTCCATGCTGAGACCTTATCTGTTCCTGCTGTATCACTGGGATTACGTTTTCAGTTGGTTTCTCTTAATTTAGTTCATTCCTGGGTCGGCAAAGAATTTCCCCCCTTGCCTAGGGCTTCCTGCCCGGCACCATTCCTAGATTTCAAGTGCAGTTTCTCAGAGACCCTGCGAGGCTGCTGCTATCTATCCGCCATGTTCTTCCAGTTGGACTCTTGGGAGACACTGTCGTGGGCTCTGGGTTTTCATCTGGACTCATGTGAGACATTGCTGTGGAATTCAGGCCCTGGGCTAAATATTCTATGTCTTTGGTGTCATGGATAGATTCCCTGCATTTTCTTGTGTTAACTGTGAGTGACCATCACAGAAATAATATTAGAAACTCCATGTCCTGATTCTAATTGTTTTCCGCACAACCCCTGGCTACAACAGGTATTATTTCTTTTTTGTTGTTGTTGCCAGAAACAATACCATTGTTTCCATCCTTCATTGGTAAATCTTTATTTTATCAAGTGAAATTGCTGAGTTGATGTTAAAGGGCATTTTTGGTGCTTGAAAAGTAACTAGAAGCCTGGGTGCAATATAAGACTAATGGTGTGAAACACAGATTGATATCCTTCAGGACCTCGTTAGTCCTTGTATTTGTCTTTGGAAAGTACCATGTTATGTCAAAACCTTTCATATTGCTGAACACCCTAGTTGATCTTACTTTCTTTGCTATGTGATGACTTCTTTGCTTTCATCAGGCACTGCTTACCCAAACATCCACTCCAGAATGGTAACAATAAAACATAACAAAGTAAAACTTCGTGGCAGCAGTGGTGCCACACCAGTGATACCAGCATACTGGGAGGCTGAGGCAGGAGAATCACAAATTGAAGCTTAGTTGGGCAGTTTAAAGATGTAGAGACCCTCTCTCAAAAAATTACAAAAGGGCTAGGAACATAGCTCAATGGGAAGCACTAGGTTCATTTCTCAGTAGTATAACAAAGAAAAACAGTAACTTTTAAGTTTCTTTTCCCTTTGTATCCGCACCCCCCAACCCTCCTCTTGTTTTTTTTCATCACAGGACACTAGGCAGGTGCTCTATTACTGAGCTGCATCCACAGTCATTATAAATGTTTGGCTGATTGTTGATGAATTAACACTAAGTGAGAGTACCTTAAGTGATAAGAAGGGGAAACTATAAAACACTTAACCTCATTTGTGAATTATAATGCTTAGTTCAATGATGATACTGATTTGAATAAAAAGGTACATTTTTTCCTCATTCATACTGAAATGTCATTTTCTTATTTAAGAATACCGTTAGGGATATACTTTTTCAGCCTTTTTCAAACTTCACAGGACCTCAGTGAAACTAGAACTTAAGGATATATGTTATTTTTATTTTATAGAAAAAATAACACAATTTTGTAGCAAAATAATAGAATAGGAATAGTTAATACATTACATGGTGTTATCTTTAAAGTAATTACTCAAAGTATAAGATACGGGTATAAAATTTCTCCAATATTAGCACATACGTTCCTTTTTTAATGAGCTAAGAGAATCTTAATAGTACAATTGACTTGCATCTTTCCCCTTTTACCTCTCATCCTTTCTCTTTCCCCAGCCTTTTTCTTTTTCCATTTGAACAGTTTCTTCCCATTTCACAGTATCTATTGTATATTTTAGACCTTATTTTACTCTTTTGATTTCTTATGCAAGGGATCCAGTATGATGTTTGATTAATTTCACTTATGAGTGTGGTCTCAAGTTGTATCCATTTACCTATAAAAATCTCATGTGTCCTTTATGGCTGAGTAGCACTCCACTGTATAGAAAGACTACATCTTTTTTATCCATTCTCTGGTTGCTGGGGAGCTTAGTATTTTTATCAATTATATTTTAAATATTAAGAAATTAATGTCTTTGATTTGAAAAATTTTTTTAGGTCATAAATACTCTTCAAGTGTCTCAATAATGTTACTGTTTGGTTAACTTCATCTTTTACAGCCTGCACTTAATTTAAGGGACCTTGGATTGTCTGAATTAAAAGTTGGACAGATTGACCAATTGGTAGAAGATCTACTTCCTGGATTTTACAGAGGCAAAAGTATTTCTTCCCACTGGCACACATCTCATATCTCTGCACAGTCCTTCTTTGAAAATAAATGTGGTATGTTTATATATTTGTGGTACTAATGAAACTAAGCCATGTAAGTATTATTAAAAAAAAATAGTTAGAAATCATTTATTAGCATTTACTATGGACCAGGTTCTTAAGGTTTTTTTTTTTTTTTTCTGGTAAGTTTTCATATTCAAACAATGTTAGATTTACAGAAAAATTTTAAAGGTAGTGTCAAGGGTTTTTGTATACTCTGCACCTTACTTCCCTTTAATTTTGACATTTTCCATAACCATGGTACATTTATTAAAACAAATTCACATTGATATATATGTAGTATATATGTTTATATATTGTATGTATATATTTTACTTATTTAGTTGTGAAACTGGCCTCTAACTTGGGATCCTCTTGTCTCCCAATAGTGCTGGGATTATAAGGTGTGTACCACCATGACTTGTAACAGTGTTTTTAATTAAGTGTGAATTGTTTGGATTTCAGCAAAATTTTCTTTAAATCACTTTTTTTTATTGTTGATACTCTGTTCTTGGATCTAAAGCACTATACTGTATCACATTTAGAAAAAGGTGTTTTATTTATTCATTTGTTTTTTAGAGTGGGTCTCACTCTGCAGTTCAGGCTAGCCTTGAACTCACTTTGTAGCCCAGACTAGTCTTAAATTTGCAATGATCTTTCTGCCTCAGCCTCCCAAGTGCTGGGATTACAGGTGTGCACTACCACAACCAGGGAAGAATGTGTTTTTTATTGTCCTTATTTAAACTTAGTGAGAATACATTGATAAAGAAATATTCTTTGTATGAGATGTCTGCATCTTTTTGAAGCTTTTAACACGCTGACATAATAAGTAGGTTTACACTGCAGTCTGTCAGGTTAGCTTCCAGAAGATCTTTTTGGATAGCACAGAAGGAATATTGGGGCTTCCTCAAAGGTTTGAGTAGTTGATGATTTGATTCGAAGCTATACTTTGCATAAACAATTCATTTGCTAATTCTTTTCTTTGGTCTTTCATGCAGTATGAAGATACAAAGAATACAGGAGTGAGGGGAAAAATAGTTTTGAGCTTGGGGACTCAGATTGACAGCCCCCTTTTATTGTTTATATAAAACTCTTGAAACGCTTGCTCTGTGTTGTGTTCAATAGGATAAACTTTTTAGTATTTATATTATTATTGCTCTTCTAATCTGCAGCATGTAATTCTAATTGGTATATATCAATAATAGCTACTATTTATTGGCTACAAAGCAAGTCCCTGGCATCTAAAAAGTAGGAAAGGGTTGACGAATTACTTAAGAGGAGGAGTTGGAAAGGATCACTGTATTCATGCTCACAGCTTTGGAGGGAACTGTTTACATACTCACTGGTTATGAAAACTTGAAAAGGGAAAGATAGCAATAGCTGTGGTTTGCCTTTTTTTTTTTATCACTAAAGCTTTTGAAATTGTCTCTACCGAAGAGCAATTTCTTATCTTTATGTTCTAAAGGTAATTTTCACTTGAACATATATACCTTATACCTGTATTGATTAGAATTTATACCTCATACCTCTATTGATTAGAATGATAGCTATATATCAGATGTAAAAGTAATGTGTTAAGTGAGTGTAACATGAAGAGCTCTTAAACTAATGATACTTTAGATACTTTTATGAAAGCAAGGTCATATCACAGACCAAAAGTTGTGAAACTTACATTGTGACTTTTCTGGGGTTTTTTGTGGTTTTTTTTTTTTTTTTTTTTTTTTTGTCTTTTTCCTTTTTATCGGTACTGGGAATCGAACTCACGACTGCCTGCTTGCAAGCCAGGCGCTTATGCCGCTGAGCTAAATCCCCAGCCAATATTGTGACTTTTCATAGCAGTTGATAAAAATTCTTAATATTTCGTGTGATTTTTATGTTTTTGGTATGGAAAAGCTGGAAACTTACCTTTAACAATTTCCCTCCAGGTCACTTAGATATGTTTAGTGCTTTACGTTCCACTTGCTTGTTTCGACAACATCCAAGAACTCTTCAAAGAATTTGTTCAGATCTTCATTACTGGCCAGGTATGAAGCAACACTTGTAATTGTTTTGAGAAATGTAATAGGTTACTTAACATTTTAAAATTTGTTTTAATGATGCTAGTGATTATGACCACTCATTTGCAATAGACAGTAGGACTTAAAGAGTGTTTGAAATCTATCAGTTTAGGTAGTTCTATGTTATTTTAGATCAGGAAAATGTATAATAGGAGGTATAAATTTTGTGTGTGGGTGACAAATATCATAGTAAATCCAGCTCCTAGATATATATCTACAACTATTTCACAATAATTGACTAAAATTTGTTTACTAGCCCTCATCAAAAGCCCATTGAAATGAAAGAAAAAATATTAAAAGGAGATAAAAAGTCTAGAGGAACACCAGAAGAGTTTTAGTAAATTAAAATATGTGAAAATAAATTGAGAGTAAGATCAAATTTTATTTGTTATTCATCAAAAATTTTTTTAATGTAAAAGATGATTTGAAGATAGGGGAAAGAGAGAGATGGCAGACAGGTACTCTGAATGAGTAGGAAGTGTTCAAAAGAGAAATATTCATCATTCATTAACTGGTTGAGAGGCAGTAGCAATAGTTGTTAAGTGATAGTGATAGTTATGAATGAAAAAGACGTCTTCATGGAATTTAGGATCATGTGTCATGAAAGATGTGTATGTTTCTAATTCTAGTAGAACTCAGGAAAACCTCTAGACTTGGAGTCAGTAAGAGTGAGCTTTGGTTATAAACAGTTGAAAGATTGCCAAAAATAGTCTTATTCCTTCTCTTCCATTTCTTTTTTTATTTTTGGTACTGGGGGATTGAACTCATGACCTCACACTTAGCAGGCAAGTGCTTGAGCCACTGAGCTGAATTCCCCGGTCCCAAATTGCTGAAATAGGAACGTGAAGAATCTCCATTTCTGTTTTTAAACAAGATAGCAGTGATCAGTACTCACAGCAGATGGGTTTCTTCAACAGTACTATGTAGTAAATGTATGTGAGCTACAAATCACAGACTACTGTGAATGAGCATGACACTACAATTGTGTGTGTGATTCATGACTGAAGCAACCTATTTGTGTTTGTCATCAGTGCTCAGTCCAGGAATTTCCAGACAGGTTCCCGTAGACACATGCACATTCACATTTACTCCTCACTGCAATGTGTTCTTTGCCAATTGTAGCCTAAAGTTAAGCCACATCTGCTCCAGGATTGGCCCATTCTTGAGATGGAATTTTGTTTAAGTGGCTCATGCTGGCTTCACACTTTGTCTTTTTGCTCCAGTCTGCTGAGTAAATGGAATTCTAGGCATGTACCACTGCATGCAGCTGTGCTGATGTTTTTTTTTTTGTTTGTTTGTTTTGATTGAGACAAGGTCTTACTGTGTTGTGCAGGCTGGCCTTAAACTTGCTTATGTAGCCCAGGCTGGCCTCAAACTCATGGGGATCCTCCTGTCTCAGCCTCCTGAGTGCTGGGATTATTGGGCATGTGCCACCAATGCTTCAACCATGTGAAATAATAAAAATGTGTTGAAATAATTAGATGTAAGTTGACAAAACTGACCCAAGAATAGGTAGGATAATAACTGTTGATTGAAGAATAATAATTTTTAAAAACTTCATTACTCCAAAGTTCAGGTAATTTTTGTTTGTTTGTTGAGACAAGGTCTCACTATGTAGTGCACGGTGGCCTTAAACTCAGTTGTGTACCCCAGACTGCCCTCAAACTCGCAGTGATCCTTCTGCCTAAGCCTCCTGAGTACTTCAGATGATTTTATAATTAGATTGTTTATCTAGAATGATAAATTTCCTGTTGTTTAAAAGATTTTCTTTATATGTGAGTATGTGTATTTATGACTAGCTGCTAGGTAGTCTGAAGCAGAAAAATTGAATGATTGTATCCTGCTTAGGGTACATAGTGAGACACCATGCTGAAAAGCATTTTACCGCTAAACTATAGTCCCAACCCTAAAAGTTTAGTAAAAAGCTGGGCACAATGGCATGTGCCCTTGGTCCAGGCTGCTATGGGAGCTGAGGTTGGATCATCACTTCAGTCCATGAGTTCACGGTTACTTAGGGCAACATGGCAAGACCTCGGTCTTCCCTATTTAGGTTGTAAAGTTGCTGCTGTTACTAAAATTGATCATTAGCAGAAAAAAGAATGCAGTATGTCAGTTTCTTAATAAATACCAAAATCCTAAGTAAAATCTGACAAAACCAAGTCTAGACTTGTGCTAAAAAAAAAATGATCAAGGAATATAGATATAATTTTACACTAGTAAACCTGTTAATTCATGTTGATTGGAGACGAAAAATGCTATGGATTTTGTGTGATATATTTTAATTGCTGTGTTTTGTGAAAACTCTTAGAAAAGTTAGAAACAGGGTAAACCTTTTAAAAGTGTCTTTTTTTTTTTTTTTTTTTTTTTTTTCGGTACTGGGGATTGAACTCAAGACTGTGCTTGCCAGGCAGATGCTTATTCCGCTCAGCCAAATCCCCGACCCTTTTTAAAATTTCTTAACATCTCTTACGTTGCCATCAGTGTGAGAAACAAGATGGCTAGTGCCTTGTTTTTAGACAGGATTTGGGAGTTCTGAACATTATGATTAATGAAAGAATTGAGTCATTAAAGGAAGGAGCAAAGTTTCAATTTGTAGAACATACAAGTATTTGCCAGAAAATCAAAGGGTGGTCAGATAGTGAGTTCACTTTTTTTCATACAAATAGATACATGAAAACAACAGCTTTCTGTTAGCAGATTTTAGTAACAGTTTGTTCAAAATCCAGTGTTTATCCTGACAAGAAATATATGTTTATACATATATACATGTGTGCATGTAAAGCTTTACTGACAAAAAGAACTAAGAGACATTCTCTAAACAAAAGAGAATGTCAAATGAATGGGAAAGCATGGCATTATAGCAGTATCCATTCATGTCAAAGTTTATAAAGTTAGCATATGTCTAGTAAAATCTCTAAAAGACTTGTAGAAATTTGGAATCATAATTTTTAGCAGTAGAAATCAAAAGAATAGTATCATGAATAACTGTAAAACTACAGAATTCAAACTGGTACTGGCCTATAATGTAAAAAAATTAAGAGTTTGAATCAGTGAACAAGTGGTAGGTTATCAATAAATGTGTTAGGTTAGCTGGCTATCCATTTGGGAAAAAAGATAAGTTCTTATTTTATATTGTACCAAAAAATAAATTCCAGATTTTAAAGTTTTGAATGCAATAAATAAATAAAAATCTTAGTTTGAGAGTGGGGACTCAAGACAAAAATAGAGAAAACGTTACATATTTTAAAAGTATGGTTACATTAACATATACATTCTTGTGTTGTATAATTGAAAAACATAATTAAAACATGTTTACAGTGTACTTCTCTAAATATATACCCATACATACTGTATATATGAAATGTATGTGCACTATAAAAGATTATTACCTGTAACATCTATAGTCTACAAAGAAATAAAAATGTGAAGTGTGCAAAGGACATAAATGGTCACTTAAGAAAAATAGTAAATAAAAATACAAAAGGATCTTTTTAAAATTTTCTTAGAGTTTTAATCTGGAGTTTCTAAGATACCAATTTTTTCTTTTTTTTGCCAAATTTATGTAAATTAAAAAGGTTTTATGACCTAGTATTGGTGAGAGTATGAAGAAAACACACTTGTTCATAACTAGGCACATACAATAACAGTTTCTTCAAAGGCAATTTCTTAGTGTTTCACTTCTAGTAATTTGTTCTGCATGTGTTGAAGGATGTATGAAAATGTTCATTACAATGTTGATTTTAGCAATAAAAAGGTAATGAGTCTGTAGCTTGTTGGTAGAACATGTGCTTAGCATATGTGAGATGTTGGGTTTAATCTTCAGACCAAAGGAATAAAAAGAAAATAATAATAAAAGAATAATGCCCATAAGTGAAAAATGGTTGAGTAAGTTGTATTAGATAAAACAGAAAACTGTTAAGTGACATTTAAATGGAATATACTGTCTGTCCTCTTCTGAGGTATATACTATTAAGGAAAGAAGTTGGATTAAGATTTGAAGAATTAGGAAACACTGATTTTTGACACTTTTTTGTTTTTAAAATATTTTGTAATTACCAAGAAAATACCAAATTAATTTTGGATTTGCTACCTTTCAATGATCTACATGTTTTAGAAAAAGCATTAAAGTTTGAGTGATTCCTGGTACCAGAAAAGAAAGAAAACAAAAGATCAGAAAAAAAATGATCAGTTTTGTGGTCCTGTTTTCTAAATTATACTATGAAATAACTATTTACTCTTCTACCATGAACATGAAATAAAATATTTAAAGTTCTTTTTTTGTTTGTAAAAAAGCGTTGATAGAAAAAATGTGAAGTGTATTATTGAAGTGTTTGGCAAAAGAAATACAAAAAACAAGATAAACTAAGACATACTGATAAGCTTTTTAGAGTCCTAATTAAGCATTTTAGTTTCTTTTAGCAACTTACAAAGTAAATGGTACTATTTTGTTTAGTTTTTATACAGTCTCAGGGTTTTAAAACTTTGAAATCGAGGACACGACGTCTGCAGTCCACCTCTGAAAGAGTAGCAGAAACACAGAATGTAGCACCATCCTTTGTGAAGGTAATTAGAGCTTTTTTAACATTTCAGAAAGGAATAATTTTCAAATTATTAAGACAGCAAGGACATATAATATTTTATTTCTTTTGTTGACTGATTAATTTTCTCTTGGTATTTCCTGATAATAAGAAATGAATGACTTACGTAATCATTATACCTGTTGTAATTCCCCTAAGTATGAGCCTTGTCTCTACTTGCTTATTACACAGCTGCTTTTATTTTTCCTACCAACCTATGAATGCTTTTGTGTACCTTGTATAAATAAAGTTAGTAATGCTATGGTCAGTCAAAATCTTCTTCCTTCTAGTCTTACTATGTTGTTTTTACCTCCAGACCTACCCATCAGTCTTTACAAAATAATCTAAAGTCAAGTGCTGGGGATATAGCTCAACGGCACAAGTGCCTGCTTGGTAACTGTGAGGTAGTGAATTCAATCCCTGATTTAAAAAAAAAATGTTAAGTAATAAAATGATGACCCAACTCAGTCTGATTTACAGGGCATTTCAAACCTTTACTGACCATTTTTTTTGGTTCTCATTTCTGGTATGCCACTTAGTCTTGTCCCTGTCCCATGCTTTTGACTGCAAGATGTGTCAAATTACACACAGTTCTTAAATGCTGTCCCGTGGCTCTGTCATGTTTTTCCTCTATAGTTACTATGTCCATTCTCTGTAAGGTCTTTGTGGTTTTCCGTATATAGAATTTCTTTTGCTACGATAACTAGATACCAAAATCTTTTTTCTTTCTTTGCACTTTATTTTTTTCAAATCCATTTTATTCAAACATAAAAGTACAATAAAATTTCAAAGCACATCAATCAGAGGTAGTAATAGAACATACATTGTACGTTGTCATCCCCAAATCATTCACCCAGAGTACAAGACATCTGTGTTCAGTTGTCCAAACAATGCCAATACAGATCTTTCTCTTCAGCGAACTCAGAGAAATCAGTAGTCTAACTGTCTTAACTATTTTTATATACATATACACATATATATGTTTTTCTTTCAGCTTGTCACACTAATGAATATGTTCTCAGGGTATATCCATTTACCTATAAAAATGTCCAGTTTATCATTAATTATGGCTGAGTAATATTTTATTGTATAAAAATACCACATGTTTTTTATCCATTCCTCAGTCAGTGGCCATTTAGGTTGTTTCCAAGATCTAGCGATTATAAATTTAGCTGCTATAAAACATGGGTGCACATATATCTCTGTGGTATGATGTTTTTAATTCTTTTTGGGAAGATACCCAGAAGGGGAATAACTGGGTTGAATGGGTCCACCAATCTTAGTTTTTTAAGGAAGCTCCACACTGCCAAAACCATTTTTTAAGAAAATATTTATATATTTTTTCCTAGTGGGCTAGAAACTTTAAGAAGAATGACTTAATTATCTTTATATTTTTAGAACTAGGCTTAGTATGTGCAGGGCAATATTTTATTTTCTTATTGTCTTTTTGAGACAGGGTTTTGCTGTGCAGTTCAGGCTGGCCTTGAACTCACTTTGTAGTCCGGGCTAGCCTCGAACTCATAGTGATCCTCCTGCCTCAGTCTCCTGAGTGCTGGGATTACAGGTGCATGCCAGTACGCCTAGCCATGCAGAATAATACTTTAATCTTAATAAGGTAATGAAATTTTTCCTCCAGCAGAGATAAAGTACGGTGAATATCAGACCATTATAATCCTAAGCATTATGTGGTAGTGTTTTCAGTATAGTGTAGTGCAGAGTAGTGATACTTTCTTTATGTTAATAATTGATTTGTGTGCGTGTGGGATCTAGAATTAGTATCCTGGTCAGTTGATTAATTTGATGTTGAATCTTAATTTCTTCACATTGGCAATAGAAATGAAATTTTAGACTTGCAATTAATTTTTAGTGGGTGATTATGACATAAATGAGTGTTATCCCTGTCTGTACAGTTGACCAATAAATACTGTTGTGTTATTTCATGCATGTAGGGGTTTCTTTTGCGGGACAGAGGATCAGATGTTGAGAGTTTGGACAAACTCATGAAAACGAAAAACATACCTGAAGCTCAACAAGATGCATTTAAAACTGGTTTTGCAGAGGGTTTTCTGAAAGCTCAAACATTAACACAAAAAACCAATGGTAAGTTGATTTGAGAAAAATAACTGAAAAGATGTCATAGGCCTACATTTAAACTATTACAAATGACTTTTCTGAAATCATTCATCCTGTTTCCCAGCATTCAGGAGGCTGCAGCAGGAGGATAACTAAGAGTTTGAGACCAGCCTGGGCTACATAGTGAGCTCAGGGCCAGCTTGCAATTAAATAGTGGGATCCTGTCTCAAAAAACAAAAATTCATACATCTTCTTACATGGGTGTATTCCATTATAAGTTAAACTATGTTTGAGTAGAAATATTGGCAGTTTACTTTCTCAAGAGATAAGTCAAGAACAGAAAGCATATGTGGTTTCGTGAAGTTTTGAGGAAGAAGATGCTGAAAGGCTGTGGCTGTGCACAAGAATGCTAGCTTCCAAAATTGCACATTATAAAAGTATAATTATCAGTATCCTGATACTTGCATTTTGTTTAGCTGCAATATCTCAATGGTGGTATTCAGCTTAAGCCTTTCTCTCTCTCTTCCAGATTCTTTAAGGCGAACTCGTTTAATTCTTTTTGTTCTGCTTCTGTTTGGCATTTATGGACTCTTAAAAAATCCATTTTTATCTGGTAAGGATGCTTTTATTTATCTGCCATGTTAACTTTTTTCTTTCTTTCTTTCTTTCTTTTTTTTTTTTTTGTGGTAATGAATCAAACTCATGTCCCCGTGCTTGCCAGGCAGGCACATGTGCCCCTGAGCTAAATCCCCGGCAACTTTTTTATTTCTTTAAATATTCTTTTCCTTTTCACTGTTTGTAGATTATGTAGGCTTTTTGTGTTTCAATGATGAAATACCCAAGGCTGACTATTGAGTACTTTTTCTAAAAGAAAGAGGTTGATTTTAGCTTGTGGTTCTGGGGGTTCGTGGATGTGGCACCTGGTAAGGAACTGCTGGTGGATTGCATTACAAGACCTTTCATTCCTAGTGGTTAGTTTTCTAGGGTTTTAGAAAATGATACATGTGGGATGATCAAATTTTAGCATCATGTAGGATGTTATAATAACAATATAAGGCAGTCTTGTGCTTCAAAGACAAGCCCATAAATTGAATTTTTTCTTAATCAGATGAATCCAGTATCTTTTCAGTTTGCAGTTCTGAAATACAGTTATAAATACCACATGTAGGTGGTTCTAATTACTTTCTCAGCTATCATTCAGTTTTTACCATATGTTCATTCTTTGTAATTATTTAAGATCCTTAAACAGTTCATTAAAAGGCTCAAACTGTTAGTGTCCATTCTAGAATTACTGTTTTATATATGTATTTTCCCACTTGTGTGTTCCTGTTGTGTTAGGCATTTCTTCTGTTAGAAATTTTTTTTGTTTTTGTCTAAGAAATTGAACCCAAGACCTGCACTCAGCTGTATCCACAGTCCTTTTTACTGTGAGACAGAGTCTCACTTGAGTTGTCCAGGTAGGCCTGAGCTTGAGATCGCCCTGCCTCAACCTCCCAAAATGTTGGAATTACACACATGTACCACCATACCG
Organism: Cavia porcellus; assembly: GCF_034190915.1. Taxonomy (NCBI): domain Eukaryota; kingdom Metazoa; phylum Chordata; class Mammalia; order Rodentia; family Caviidae; genus Cavia; species Cavia porcellus. The sequence continues at coordinate 23,051,762 of NW_026947510.1, forward strand.
AGCAAGCATTTCTTTCTTTTGCCTTTAAATTTCCACTATGTCTTAATGGCAATCTTTTAGTTTCATGAAGTTATTAGAAATCACTGTACTCATTTGTAACTGTTCCACTTGACCTGGGGAGCAATTTTTAAAAACTTTGTAACAGTTGCTCAGGGTAGCTTTGAAGTATTTTATCCTACCAAACTCTTCCTCTCATATGCTTAAAGATGTCATTATTGAAGAATACTTAAAAAGTGAAATCATTTCTTTCCTTCTTTTAATTAAATGAATGGACTGGGTTTTTATGCTGTGTTTAAGGCAATATTTCACAATGTAGATCTGTAACCAGTTGTGTCAGAATAATTGAAGGTGCTTGTTAAAAATGCAACCTCCTGGGCTCTTTCTCAAATCTGCAAACTATTAGTGTGTAGCACGGTTTTGAAGATTTGCATTTTAACACAGTTTTCAAGTGGTTTTTCAAAAATTCATACTGAAATTTGATAACCATTGATTTTAAGCTTTCTATTATTAGTCCAAGAACAGGAAAATAATTTTTGGTTTTAAAGGAAAGTACAAAAATATATGTCTTTAATGTGAATCACTTGCTATTTGAACATGATCTAGAAATCAGAAGACCTATTTTCTGTTCTGTACTTTGTTTCGGTGTATGTGAACAGAGATTTTTCCGATGTTTAATTTTGGAGGCTTTGGTTTCTTACATCTAAAAATTAAGATGATTGAAATTTTATTAATCTGTTAAATATTAACATCTGTTTTCTTCCATTTAGTCCGCTTCTGGACTACTACCGGGCTTGATTCTGCAGTAGATCCTGTTCAGATGAAAAATGTCACTTTTGAGCACGTTAAAGGAGTAAGTTTTCTTTGCCTTCTTTGTACATTATATAATTGATACTCAAAGGACAGCATTTGATTCTAAAAGTTGTTCTGAAACAGATAAATTTAAAAAACTAGCAACCTTAGAATCTTTATGGGGACCAGGTTAAAGAAGAGAGGGAGAGGGGCTGCGTTTTTATATAAGGTTTTTTGTTGTCCCCCTTTTCTTGGTCTTTTTAAGACATAGTTTCACTATGCATTTTAGCTTGGCCTTGAACTCACTTTATAGGTCAAACTAGCTTGGAGGTCACAGTGATCTTCCTGCATCAGCATCCCAAGTGCTGGGGTGACAGGCATGTGCCACCACATCCAGCTTTAAATAAGGTTTTTCAGGTTTAAGTATGGAACTAAATAGGTAAAAAGATAGTAGGAGATAAGGATTTGTGTAGGAGCACTTTGGATAGTGTCTTAGAAGCCATTATAAACACAGCCTTTTAGTCTGTGAAAATTGGTTCCATAAAATTTTGAACAAAGATATGGTGTGGTTTAACAGTGTAGTTGTTGTGTTCATAGCCTCTAAAGTCTAGAAAGTACAAAGTTAGATGACAGCCTGTTGCTGTCATCCAGATAAGAGATGATGCTAAGACAAACATTAAAGTGAAGTTGGTAAGATGTAGTTAGGTCTTGAAGGTAGGTACAGTAGGATTCCCTGATTAGAAGTTAAAAGTATAAGAGAAATACAGATCAAGAAGACCACAAGGTATGAGCAGAGCAGTTAGAGGAACAAAATTCCCATTTCTGAAATTAAAAAATTAGACTGTGGATGGAAGCAATATTCAGAATAAAGATAAGAAATTCAGTTGTAGTAATGTTAAATGTGAGGTGAGAGCACTGAATATGCACTTGAATACATCTTTTAGGAATTTTGGGGCAAGTTCAAAATGAAATGAAAAATCCTGAAGTTTACATTTAAGATATGAACTCTATGTGTTTAAATGAGATTACCAAGGAAGTGAGTACGCCTAGCAAAGAGAAGAGTTCTAAACCTAAACTTTAGCATACTCACGGGTTAACACGCCAGAGGAAGGATCAAGAGCAGGGAATGAGGAGCTGTCTGTGAAGTAGTAGGGGAGGGGATAAACCAGAAAAAAATATTTCCTCACCAGGGAAGATGGGCCAGCTAGCTGTGTGAGGTGATGTTGATGGTTCCAGTGATAATTGACTTTCTTTTTAGCAGTGTGTCATTGGTGTACTTGATAATGAACAATTTCAGTGTGATAACAGGTGTTAAATTGTGAATGTTCATCAGCAGAAAATAAAGTGGGGTATTAGTAATGTAGTAGGTGAAAGCTGATTGTGAAACCAGAGTCAGGATCATCGACTGAGAATATGGATGGAAGAGCAATGTGTAATTTCTGAAAAAGGGAGTTTTGTGACAATGGGAGAATGAGTGGATTAAGGAAATATGACACTTGGAGCCACTCAAATTTGGATCATAAATTTATATCAAAGACCAGTCAACATAAATATTTCTGATTTTAATTTTTTTCTTCAAATGCAAATTCTGAAACTTTAGTTCTATACTGTGCTTTATTAATAAATCTGATATGTATTTGATTTTATGAGTGATAGAGACTGAGTAATTGCCTTTCAAGGAATGTTTAGGGAGAAACTTTCTATAAGAAAAATTGAAATTTATGATCTACAGCTTCCAACTCTGATGTGGAATTTTAATAAGGGCTGTTAGCTGGGTGTGGTGGTTCATGCATGTAATCCCAGCGGCTGAGTCAGAAGGGTTACAAATTAGATACCCTGGGCAATTTAGCAAACCCATGTCTCAAAATAAAAATTAAAAGGGCTGGGATGTTCTCAGTTTAATGTAGAGTTTAATCCCTTCTACAGTAATCAAATTTTTAAGAAATTAGAAAGGCCTAGTGCCATCACCACACACACACACACGTGTGCAAATTAATATGGGCTCCTTAAAATAATTCATTTTTTAATCGTGTTTAGCACCATTTTCTTGAATAGGTTTTATATTCCACTGGTAATACTTTGCCAAAAAGATTGAAAGAGAATTTGAGAAGTAAGTACTCTCTTGTTTTACTCTTTCACTTTAATGTTGGCATTATATCCATGTGGAATGTGGAGCGCAGGCTGACCTCAAACTTGAGGCAATCCTTCTGCCTTCTGCTGGGGTTTCAGGAGTGCACCAGCACACCTGGCTGATTTTTTTGACCAGTTTTTTTTTATCAGTCTTGTTTTCCTAGGTGTCTGCCTTTGAATACTTTTTTTAAAAAAATACTCTCTTTTTAAGTTAATCAGCCAATAGGTGAAATTTATTGCAGAATAATTTGTATGTTTGTGTATGGAAAGAAGAAAAATAATTACATAATCTAAAAATGCAGTTAGGAAATTAAGGAAGAAAAAGACAAAGTTAACACTCTTGCAAACCATATGCCTGTTTATCTTCATAGTGCTGAGATTTCAAGTGTGTGCCACTACATCTGATCATTATGTGGGGAAAAAATGTAGTCTTTTAATAATGCAGCCAGAACATTTTAAGCATAAGTTTTTTGAAATGTGACATGTTCACAGAAAGGTGTCCAAACCACAAATCAACACAAAGTGAGCACACCTATGTCAGTAGTGCCCAACTCAAGAAACAGGGAGATTATTAACAGACCTCCAGAGCCTCTTGTTAGCTTTTTTCTACTTACTGTTTCCTCCTCTCTCTGTATAATCATATTCCTGATATTTTACATTAGTTTTCCCCTGTTTCTGAGGTTTTTTTTTTTTTTTTTTTTTTTTTTTTCAAATAGTTGTAATACCTGTAGAATGTGCCCTTTCAGGTTTGGCTTCTGTCATTCAGTGTGATGCTTTTGAGATCCAGCCATGTTATTTGGAATTGTAGTTAATTTATCTTCATGGCACAGTAATGCTATTGTACAAATACTGTAGTACTGTGTATTAGGTTTTTATGTGGTTGTTTGTAGTTTGGCATAAATAATACTCTTAAACATGTATCTTGTTGAACACATGTTTGCATTTCTTTTGGGCTTTGGAGTGAGCAAGGCTTTGTTATTAACGATTAACTTTGTGAACGTTTTAGTAAAAATTTTAAGGATTGAATCAGTAACTTTCAAAGACCTACCAAGCTTAACAAAAACTAGCCAGAAAAACCTTTCTGACTCTAGCAGTTGTAATGTTTTCTAGGTAGGCATGGTGGTGGACACCAAGTAGTCCCAGCACTCAAGAGGCTGAGGCAGAAAGATCACTGCAAATTTCCAAGCCAGCCTTTGCTGCATATTGAGATCAAGGCCAGCCTGAACTACAGAGTGAGACCTTCTGTCAAAACCAAACCACACCAAACAAACAAATCATAGTGTTTTCTGTAAATTCTTGTGGGAAATGTCCCACAAATAGTGGTAAAAACTAATCATGACCCAGAATTGTAGGTTCTCAACTTGCCTTTTGGCCATGCTTGCTGTGGTAATTTCTTTTTAACCCTGCCCCGTGTTCTTTTTGTTTATTGAGGAAATGTAAGAATTTCAAATCATTTTTGTTGGCATGATTAGGAGACATTGTATAGTTGGAAACAAGGAAAAGGAAAGAAGCTTTTGAGTGCTTATACGGGAGCATTTTTGTATACTTTTTCCTTGACATAAAGAGAAAGCCAAGTTAATTCTGTAACCAAAGTAAACTTGTGATGTTTAAAGCTTTGTTAATTTACTAACTTGGTAATTTACTAACAAGAAGCATTATTTAAAATATTTGACAAATTATCTTACTTTAGGTGGAGGAAGCTAAACAAGAATTACAGGAAGTTGTTGAATTTTTGAAAAACCCACAGAAATTTACTGTGCTTGGGGGAAAACTTCCAAAAGGTAGAGTAACTTTTCCCTTAACATGATTTTATGTCATTAAATAATATGTTTTTAATTTAATTTTATTAGGGACTAACTGATTAGAAGTTAGTTAATACTATTTTTAAAACTACGTGCTTTTCTGTGTTAAGATAGATGACCATATTACTAAGTTTTTGTTGGTTCATTGAACACAATTGTTTGCAGTCTCACTGTTTGAATGTCCACTTTGTATGCTTTAATCCTGTAACTTGAACAACTATTTCTAAGATGACTATGTAATCTATTAACTAGTGATTTTTTACTGGTTTTTTTTGAAATTCTGTATTACTTGTATCCTTATTCTGTCTTGTTTTCTCCTTTAAATAAAAAAAAAACGTGCTTTTTAATATAGCCTTCCATAAGCCTTTTTTAGTAATTTACATTTTTTTATGTGTTGGAGCTTTAAGTTGCAAAAATAATCTAAAAGTTTGTTCTTTCCATACCTGAAACCCACCCTTAGTACTGTGCTGTTTTTTTCTCTTTATATGCGTATCTTTACTTAACCATTTGAGAGTCAGTTGTAGACATAATACTTCGTTACTCCTAAATATAGTACTTGTATTAGAGATACTGTAAGGATATTCTTTTATATAATTCTAGTATAACTATTAAAATTAGTAAATTTATTGTGGATAAAAAACAATTACCAATTCACATTTCATAGCCAGCATTCATTCCAAGAGTATCCTTCAAGGACTATCCAATAGTATCCTTGTCCTCCATCCCCCAGTGTTGAGATCCAGTCAAGGATTGCACAGAGCCTGTAGTTTTATTAATATGAGATAGCTCTTCATCCTTTTTGTGGGTAGAAAAGAGGGTCTTTCATAACTTTTACAATTATGAAATATTAATTGCTAAATTATAGCATGTGTTATCATTTATATTGAATTTTAATATGGTTTCCAATTTATTATTATTAAAAATAGCACTGTGATGACCATCCTAATAGTCTTTGCCTTCATGTTTATTTTCCTAGAATGAATTTCTAGAAGCCCTCTTTTTTAAATAGGATAAAATTAACCAAAATAAAACAATAAAATCAATCAAAATAAACCAGTATAAGTGAGACAGGACTTCAGAATCTTATGAAATCAAAAATAGTCACCATAATGCCTTTTGTTGTCTTCAAAATAGCTGCAGATACCTTTGGACTTAGTAAAAATTGAATGGAATAGAAACAGTAAAAACAAAACAATGAATGCAATAAAGGACTTCAAAACAAGTCTATAGTAAATCCAAAATTGCTACCATAATATGTCTTGTTATCTTAAATAGCTGCTTATGTCATCAGATTTAACATTATCAAACAAAACAAAAGAGAACAAAACCCAACCCAACAAAACAGTGAAAATGATACAGTTTCCAGATGGAGATTGCTTCCTAGTGTGGTCTTGTTCTCTCCCTCCACAGTCCATGAATGGTGCTGACTCACAGAGAAAGGTTTGGGTTGTCACTACTCTGGTAGTGGCCTGCACATGGCACTGGTTTCCAAGCAGGGATCACCTCTTGGTGAGGCCTGGTTCTTTCCCCCTGCATTCTGTGGATGTCTCTGACTCACAGAGAGAGGCTTGGGTCTGGCTGTCAAAACTCTCTTCTTTTATACTGCTTGATATCTATTGAGAATTCAGGAATACACAAGAATGTTTGCATGAACCTTTGCTACATTAGGGTATATTTATGAAGTCTGTGCTATAGCATCATAGAAAACCAAAACAAATTATCTTCTTCTAATCAGGGAGTGTTTTATAAATGTGTGGACACATCCTTAGGTACTAAGATGTAGTCTCTAGAAGTTAATGTGATTTAGGAGCTGGGGATTTAGCTCAGCGGCATAAGTACCTGCCTTGCAAGCAGGTGGTCGTGAGTTCGATCCCCGGTACCGATAAAAATGGAAAAGACAAAAAAAAAAAAAAAAAGTTAATGTGATTTAAATTAATATCATACAAACTATTTAAGTATGGGTAAAACTAGGATAGTCCTCAGTCTTTTTGTTTTTTAGTCCTCAGTCTTTTCAAGCTGTCCTATAAAATATTTTTTATATTACAGTGTAGCATCAATACAGCTTTATTTTTTAATCTGTATTTTTACCAAGTTGTGATATGAATGAGAATTGTACTTTTCCATCTTATTATGAAAACTTTTAAAACTTCTCGCATAGGTTATTTACCTAAATTCAGCAGTTGTTAATGTTACTGTGTGTGTGTGTATGTTTGTGCACATGTGTGCACACATGCATATAGTATGCCTTTCTCCCCTGAACATTTGAAAGAAAGCTGTAGATAATAGCTTGGGTATAAGACTACTTAAAAGTAAGGACATTGTCCTAATTTGTCCTTCACAAGGAAAACACTAGATTTTCAAAATATACTCTCCAGTATTTGTTTTTTATGGAAAAGTATCAAAATTCATGCATTACATTTAGTTGTTTGTCTTTTAATGTAAATTTTATTTATGAGTAGGTTTATATTATTTTGCTGCATAAATGTGTTTATACTACTTTCCTTGTATAGTCTTATATAAACATCTTTTGTATCTTGCTGATATATAAACAGTATTTAAATGACAGCGGGAAATTAATTATAGAGATCCTCAAGGGAATGATTAGCAGAGACAAATGTTTTCCTGGGTTTGAAAATGTTGATGATGTGTGGTTTATTATGAGTCTCTTCCTGACCTTTCACTAAAATTAATGATGGGGGGCCTGGAGATTTAGCTCAGTGGCATGAGTGCTTGCCTGACAAGCTCGAGGGTCGTGAGTTCAATCCCCAGGACCAAAAAAAAAAAAAAAAAAAAAAAAAAAAAAAAATTAACATAAAATTAATGATGAAAGAGCTTTGTGCAGATTATTGCTGTATGTGTAATATGCTTCAATTGTAAGTAAAAGGATACTCTTTTCTTTTCCTTAATAGTTTTAAGCCCAACGAAGGAGTAATCATTATAGGAGCCACAAACTTTCCAGAAGCATTAGACAAGTAAGTATTAAAAGAAAGTTTTTGCAAAATACATCATATGCTTTACTTTATGCTAAGAGAAGAGAACCATCACAAAAGACATTATAGTGCTGGGGATTTAGCTCAGCGGCATATACGCCTGCCAGGCAAGTGCAAGGTCATGAGTTAGATCCCCGGTACCCCCCGTCCCAGCCAAAAAAAAAGATGACATTATATGATTGCATTTATATGAAATGTTCAGAATAAGCAGATCTGGGCAGGGCATTTAGCTCAGTGGTACAAGCGCCTGTCTGGCAAGCATGCGGTCATGAGTTCAATCCATGGTACCATAAAAAAAATAAGCAGATCTACAGAGACAGAAGATGAGCATGCCACAGAATTGTGAGGAAAGGAGAGTGACTGTCTGTAGGAATGGTACTTCTTTTTTGTGAGGATGAGAATATTTGAAAATTAGTTTGAAGTGCACCCCTCATCATTATACTTCTCAATAAAATTATTAAAAGATTGTTTTTTTCTTCATTATTGTCCTGGCTGGTCTTGAATGCCCAGGTTCCAGCAATCCTCCTATCTCATCCTCCCAAGCAGCTGAGACTACAAGCATGTGGTATCACTCTAGAAGTACTGCCCTTGGATGATGTACACGCATATATTTGTTATTGAAATTATATGCTACTTTTGGTTGCACATCTACCTAAATGAACCTTTGATCTACCTTTTTTAAAACATGAAGTCTTGTTATATGGCTCAGCCCACATTGAACCTCATGATTTTTCCTTCCTTAGTCACCTGAGCAACTGACCTTATAGACGTGTGCCAGCATGCCGAGCTACCTTCTGTTTATTGAGACTGTTGTTTCAGTCTTGTGTTTATTATGTGTAAGCATAGTTAGCTTATTAATTTATATTTTGTTTTTACATTTTTCCTTTAGTGCTTTAATTCGTCCAGGCCGCTTTGACATGCAAGTTACAGTTCCAAGACCAGATGTCAGAGGTCGAACAGAAATTTTGAAATGGTATCTGAATAAAATAAAGTTTGATAAGTGTAAGTCTGATTCTGTAATACACGTTATTATCTCTCTTTGTATTCCTCACCTAATGCCTTAAAAGTCCCATTCATTTATTCATTTAAAAAAATCTATTTCTTAATTTGTGTGTATCCAGCAAATGTTGTCATTTTCAATTTCTTACTCTAGAGGAGTTTTCTTTGGGATATCAAAATACATTTGGAAATTTTTTGTGTATAAATTTTTTAAAATGCAAATGTGCAATGCAAAATAATTTAAAAGGCTCCAAAACAAGGATTTGTGTTGTAAGTTTGGGGCCGATAGGGAGAAAGCAAAATGTAAAACAAGACACACGGAACTACTGTGCGTTCACTTGAAATATAAACGCACCTATCGAGGTGCCAGCGTTTTCAGAGATAGGTGAAACATTCCATAAAGCTAAATGTGTTTCCTGTAATAAAAGAGAGCTTTTATATCTAAACTGTTATTTCAAGGTAAAATTTGAGGAACCAAATGTTGTCTGTATGTTTCTTTATTCTCAGTTGTTTTAGTTTATTCTTAGGCTGATAACAGTCAGGTTGTATTTGAAGTTTCTAATTAGTTACATTTAGAACTTTCACAATTTTTTCCCAGTTATAATTTTAATAGTATATTTTGGCACTTTCTCCTATCTTGAATCTGATTTTAAAGGTGAATATTTTGCTATACTACAGAAAGTTGTGTTCTTTTTTCTTTAAAATATAAATTCTTCGTAAAGTACTTTCAATTTAGCTATTTTAGATGTTAATATTGTGTTCTATTTTTACATAGCTGTTGATCCAGAAATCATTGCTCGAGGAACTGTTGGGTTTTCTGGAGCAGAGTTGGAGAATCTTGTGAACCAAGCCGCATTAAAGGCAGCTGTTGATGGAAAAGAAATGGTTACCATGAAGGAACTGGAGTTTTCCAAGGATAAAATTCTAATGGGTAGATTTTCTTTCTTTTTTGTCCGATATTCTTCATGATGTTTGGGAATTAATTTTTTTTTGGTAAATATTTTTTGTAGACAGCTAATCTCTCAGACTGTACTGAATTTAATCTTCCTCTAAAATTTCAGTGAGTATTGAAATGTTAATAAACCATTTCATATATTCTCAGTTTGAGAGTCAAACAATTCTCATTACACAATAAAGCAGACATTAATCATACCTGTCTTGTCACTATAGACTTTTTTACAGCGTGGCACATTTGTTTTGTTTCTTAAAAGGCTTTTTTTTTTCCTGATTGAAAAGAGAAATGTTGAATCCCAGCAATTGGTAGGCTGAGGCACAAGAATTTCCGTGAGTTCAAGGCCAGTCTGCACTATATAGTGAGACTTTGTCTTAAGGGAGGATAGGGCTACCAAATAAATGGATAGGGCTGAGGGTTGTAACTTAGTAGTGTATGTGAATCCCTGGATTTGATAACCCAGCATTACAAAAATAAAAAAGAAAGGTTACAGAAGCATGAAAATATGTACCTGAAAACAGCAACACAATATGGTCTATTTTATTTTATTTATGTATTTTTTACAGTTTGATCCCTTAAAGAACAAATTATTTTAATAGCTTACATGACTTAGGATGTTTGTGGTAAGCTGCCTGTACAGTTTCTCTTGTCTAGCATTGCCGATAAATTTAGTTAATTTTATGCTGTTTAATCTTTACTTTAAATCTTGGATTGGCTTAAAAAACAGATTATGACTTCCAATAAACTGAAAGTTTGTTTTTTAGAAAGAAAAATTAACCTTTTCTTACTATTTTTTTTTTTTTTTTTTTTTTTTCGTTTTTATCGGTACCAAGGATCGAACTCACAACTGCCTGCTTGCAAGACAGGTGCTTATGCCACTGAGCTAAATCCCCAGCCCCTACCTTTTCTTATTATAAGGATAAGGTGATAGTTTCTTTTTTCTTTGTGTGCTATTTTGTTTTGTGATGCTAGGGTTTAAACCCAAGACTCTCATGTGCTAGCCAAGTGTTTTACCACACAGGCCATCTGCACCCCAGTTGATAGTTTTAAAATGTTTGATTTGCTTTTAACAGTATATTTTAATTTCTGTATGTCATAGATTGAATTTTACTAATTTCTGAAATATCACACTGTTTAAAATATTTGGAATACAGTTACCTAGTAAACATCTTTCACCTTTCTGCAGCATCGGTTATCAAATTCATTTGGTTCCAAATGCATATTTGAACAATACAAAGTTCGAGAACTGAACATGTTTTTCCTATAATAATAGAAAACTACCTAGTTGGTTCTGAGGCCCAAACATTACATAAGTACTGTATATTGTCTATGCCAGAACTGAGACTGGAGCAATGTCTCTTTATGTGTACAGCAAGATGTGATGTGTGACTCACTCTCAGCCTGTCCAGTTCTTTCAAGTCAGATTTCCAGTTTGACTGTTGAGCAAAATTATGAACACCAAGCAGATTTTTTTGAACTTTGCTGTTTGAGTAGTGCAGAGTTCGAGCTTGGAACTATTTGACAACGAAGTTGTCGCTGTTATTACTTTCAGAATTAAAGATAATGATTTGTTGTTTTGGGTTTTCGTTGTTGTTGTTATTTTATATTAATCCCCAAACAATAGATGTTATTTTAAGTACACTTTCTATGCAGTACATAACTTAAATTTTCTTTGTAGGCCCTGAACGAAGAAGTGTGGAAATTGATAACAAAAACAAAACCATTACAGCTTACCATGAATCTGGTCATGCTATTATTGCATATTACACAAAAGATGCAATGCCTATCAACAAAGCTACAATCATGCCACGAAGGCCAACTCTTGGACATGTAAGATTGTTATGGTTTCTTTTATTTGCTTTCTAATAGAGCTTTCCAGAAATTTATGGAAAAAATTGCTGATTAGTTACAGTGAAGCTACTTTTCAAAAAGTGATAGCTTCTCTTTTAATTCATGAATCTTGTTGAAATCAGAGCCATTTGTGAAGTTTTTCTATTAATAAAGAATATTTCATAATGTATTTCAGATGTTTTATATTTATATTATGAAAGCTTAACTGAGTGCAAACTCTTAAATAATTTAGTGTTCAACTAGTTAGAGAAATTATGTTTTGTAATGACTAGGTCTATAGCTTTTCTAATTTTTTTTATTTAGTAGAAGTTTTATTTACATCTTTAAAACATTTAAAATATGAAAACATTAAAATGTTTAAAACATTTTAAACTTTTGTTTTTTTTTGAGGCAGCGTTTCACTATATAATTCTGGCTAGCCTTTAATTCACTTTGTAGCCCAGGCTGGCTATGACCTCGAAGTGATCTTCCTGCCTTGGCCTCTCAAGTGCTGGGATTACAGGTGTGTGCCACTGTGCCCTGCTTTGCATTGTAAACATTTCTTATGTAATTGAAAGCAAAATAGGCCTGTTGAAGCATTATCTACCTATTGCTTTTAAAATTCATAATTTTTTTTCCTGTCTAAATTGCTGCTTTTGCTGGACATGGTGACCCATGCTTATAATCCTAGCACCCAGGATACTGAGGAAAGAGGATCACTGTGAGTTCGAGGCCAGCCTGGGCTACACAGTGAGTTGAAAGTTGGCCTGACCTGCATAGTGAGACCCTGTCTTAAAAAAGAAAAAATTGATGCTTTTGTCATTAGTCACCTGTTAATATCTTTTCACTTTTCTGCAGCATTATACTAAATGCTATCTGTGATGAGAGTTACATGGTAATTCTGATTTTACTTTCAGGACTCTTATGTGAATTCTTTGGCTATTGTCTGATTATTTTTCAATTGTCTAGGTGTCACTGTTGCCTGAGAATGACAGATGGAATGAAACTAGAGCCCAGCTGCTTGCTCAAATGGATGTTAGTATGGGAGGAAGAGTGGCAGAGGAGCTTATATTTGGAACTGACCATATTACAACAGGTTGATATTCGATAATGGCTTTACTTTAAATTGGGTTTGTTGATTTAAATTTTGTTTGTAAAAAAAAAATGAGGTGTATTTTTAATTTTTTAAAAAAAATTTTAGGTGCTTCCAGTGATTTTGATAATGCAACAAAAATAGCTAAGCGGATGGTTACCAAATTTGGAATGAGTGAGAAGGTAATACTTTTGTTTTCTTGCGTCAGATGATACACCAAGTGCCTCTTTTAGAAATCTGATTATGAGGTATATTTACTTTTTCCAGTCACGTTCCAAATGCAGTTGAGATTGTTTGTTCTAAACAGTGCTGTAATATTTTGCCAAAGTGTAGCATTCTTTTAGCTGCTTCAGAATTATATAGATAGTAACTGTTATTTCATGAGTTAACTAAACGTTAAAACAAAATTATTTAGCCTTTTCATATCACATTAAAAACTTACTTTCTGAGCCCCTTTATCTTTTACAAATATTTCATATTTCCACATTATTGCTGTGTCTCCCTCAATCACTTCCATACTTCAGATGAAGGATTTCTGGATTTGGAGCCACGGTTTCTAAGAATGCAATCAGGTCCAGAATTAAAAGATTTAAAATTTTTCCACCTTGTGCACCCTTAGTATTTTGATTTTAGTCTTTTATAGTTTCAAAAGAAAGATAAAATTTCTTTGCCCTGACAAACATTTTTATGTTCTTAACCTCCTATGGTATTTGTTACTTAGTATATAGGCTAGTTCGTTCTCTGTTAAATTCTTTGGCACTTTGTTCTTTCCTGCTTAATTACTCTACTCTTTTTTATTTTAGCTTGGAGTTATGACTTACAGTGACACAGGGAAACTGAGTCCTGAAACTCAATCAGCCATTGAACAAGAAATAAGAATCCTTCTAAGGGTAATAGTATTATGTGTCTGAACTTCTTTTAGAGATAAGGTGCCTAACTAGGTACAGTAAGTCCCTGACTTAGGAACATGTTCTGTTCCAGAAAGACTTTTATAAGTCACATTTGTGCTTGTGTCCGACAAAGTGAGTCTTACACTAATATACAATGAAAAAACCAAACACAAATATTTAGTAAGTCTCTGACTGTACTGCGCTACAGATACACTGTACAGTGAGCATACAGCAGCACAACTGTGACAGTATCCGGAAGACACATAAGCTACTTCCTTGATTTGTTCACCATCTATGAATGTTCATAATTTGAGGTTCATTCATACCTGTGAATATTCACAGCTCAAATATTTGTTAAGCTGGGGACTTACTGTACTTTCAAAATGATAAGGGACCAGGATTGGTGGCACATGCCTGTGATTCCAGCCTGTAGCAGGCTAAAGTAGGAGACTGCCATAAGTTCAAAGCAAACCTTATTACATAGTGAGACTCTGTGTCAGATGAAGAACAAAAACAAACAAAGCAAAACAGAGACAAGGTCTAGCTTGTTTAAAGCCCTAGGTTTGATCCCCAGCACCACAAATTAACCATGTGATGGCAAAGCTCTGTGTTGAGTAGAAACATCACCCTTACAAAAATAAGTGTATTTTGTAGGAATGATTTAAATACATTATCAAGAAACCCTTTTCTTGAATTGAGTCCTTATTTTAGTTTGATCGTAGGCTGAATAGAATTCAGTTCTACGTTAGCTACAAAATTATAAGAGATGATAGAATGAGGGCTGCTTTTCACTGAATCTGTCTGTTTCTGTTCTGAGATATATGTGTGTAGCTAGTAGTATTGTTTATTCAGTTTGTGCCTTGCAGTTGCATGTGCTCACAATGCAGAATAAACAAGGCAAAGGACCTTTTCACTGCATTGCCGCATTTAGATTAGGTAAAGGGATTTTGTATTAGTGCTTATAAGAGCTTACAGGGCTGGGGCAAGGCTCCTCAAAAGACTGTACATACAGGACATAAAAATTTACAAGATTGGCCTCCAGTAGCCATCCTTAGAGTCAAATATACAAGAGTGCAAAAGATCGTCTGCTTTGGAGATGCAAAGTACTGGCCCGAAGGCTTCAAGTCCATGGCACTATCCCTTACAAGTCCAGTGAGGAGGCTGAGTCTGCATAAGAAGGCCAAAGGATCCTCAGTGGAAGACCAAGGGGTCTGTAGTGGGAGGTTGAAGGGTTGGTACTGAAAGCCAAAGAGGCCACAGTGGTTGGCAGAGGGCTGGAGATGGAAGATGAAGAAGCTGTGCCGAAATCTGATACCCAAGGCGAAGGTGAAGACCAGACCCCTCCAAAGAGAACAGCAAGCTCTTCCAAGGAAAATCAGCTGAAAGCCTGCCCTACCATTCTCCTTGTATGCCATTCTCAAAGTGAGTCATGTCCAGAACCATGCTGACTCAATTCAGCTGGGAGTTCCCCCATTTGACTATCAGTTCACCACCACAGATGTATGCAAGTAAATTCAGAGAATTCAGCTAGTATGTATTGTGGCCTATGGATGCTTGGCTTAAGATGGGCAACGTAGAAATGAAAAATAAATGGGTTCAGTAGATACTGTTGCAGTGGAATTGATGTTTTTGTGATATCTTATGATGGTTAAGAGAGCATTTAAACCTCCTTAATAAATAACTCACTCATTCTGCTGTATGTTTGTGCCATTGGCTTGACAATGGAGAATAAACCTTCACTAATGTGTAAAAAATACCTGTTGAATATGAAACATCTTAGTGAAGGTTTCATCCTGAAAGTAAGTATGTGCGTCTGCTTGTTACTGGAAGACTCCTCTTCGATTTTAAAGTTGCCCATTCCTTGAGAAGGACTGGAATGGAAAACTAATGTGTCCAAGGGTCCCTGTCTTTAGTGAATGAGAATGTAATTAAGGTACGTGGCACAGTGAAGGGGATTGGAAGGGCAGCAGGTCCTTTGGTTTCTTTCTCAAAGATATGTTAATAATGTTCTGAAAGTAGTGCCAAGTAGTGTCTGTGATAAGAGCAAATAATAGTGTTTGAGAGCTTAGTCAAGTCAATCTCGGCAGGAAAGAGTCAGGTTTTGGCTACTCAAGTAGAAAGAATGCTGTAGAAAGGCAGACACTCTTCTGAAACATTTTCTCAGTCCTATTATAAACACTTTCCATATACTGTTTATTCTGAAATTATCTGTACTCTAGAACCAAGCTTTTAAATGCTTTTTAAAAAACTAGGTGAATAGATCACTAAAGCAGTATAGTTATTTGGTTTCTCATTGTCTATTTTTTCCTTTTTTCCCCTACATTTTCTGCTATTTACATATCTGCTTTTCTGTTTCAGGAGTCATATGAAAGAGCAAAACATATCTTGAAAACTCATGCAAAAGAGCATAAGAATCTAGCAGAAGCTTTATTGACCTATGAGACTTTGGATGCCAAAGAAATTCAAATTGTTCTTGAGGGGAAAAAGTTGGAAGTGAGATGATAATTCTTGATATGGATATGTTGCTGGTTTTTTTGCAAGAACATGAATATCATTGCAGTAGTCTTTTGCAGTGCTTTCTTCCTCATTCTTGATTTGGTATAAATTCAAGAGTGAATACTTTGTCAACCTTTTGTCACATTTATCTAATTTTGCTTATTCTCATGATCCATCTCTTGCAAATTAGCAACGTACTACAAATATATTTTTAAAAAATAAAGAACTATCAGGATTGGAAGCAGTTCATTTGAGAAATGTCGGGTCAGTTATTACGATGAAAGTAAATAATGACTTTGTGGTTGATTACTGTTTATGAATGAAAATTGTGCCTTTAGCTCCTGGTAAGTATTTTAAATTTGCAGTTTTAAGATTATTTGAGACCTTTCATCTTGTGATAGTAATGTTTCTTTTGATAAAGAAGTGATGCTTTTGTAAACCATCCTCCCCCACTTCCTGTTGGTGATACTGACTGAATCCAGGCCTGGTGCATGCTGAGCTAGTGCTGTATCACTTAGCTACATCTCAGCCCTTTTAAAATTTTATTCTAAGACAGAGTCTTGCTTAGCTGCACAAACTGACACTGAACCTGTGATTCTTCTCCCTTAGTGTCCTAATAGCAGGTATTACAATCATATACCACCACAATTGACTATAAATCTTGTTTCTATATCTATCATGAAAATATCAATAAGATGCAATTAATTATGCTACAGGTTGCACACATAAAAATGCTTTGTAAAGTATGCAAGAGTAAAGAATTGTAAACACAAAGATACAATCTGAATTTAAAGGGTTATAACCTTTTAAAAATACAACATACATTTTCATTAAGATTACTGTTCTTATGGGCCAGGGTACAGTGGCACACGCCTATAATCCCAGCACTTTGGACACACAAGCAAGAGGATGTTCAAGGCTAGCCTGAACTGCATAGTGAAACTCTTCTCAGAAAGCCAAAAAAAAAAAAAAACAATTATTGTCCTTACAACTAGTGAAGTTTATTTGAAAGCAATAGTATTTCATTAAATAAACAAGTTAGCATCTCTGTTTTGAATAATTTTATAATTAGGCTTAATCTCAAAAGCAAAAGTAAACCAAAACCCATGTCCCTCATAATGAGCTTTTGAGTTACCCGAGTTAAAAATGAATGTAATTATTTTTCACTCTTAATTTTGGATTATGAACATGTTATAGGATTTACATACAGTTTTTTTGAGTGCATTGTATTGGCTTTACACTCAAGTTATTTTCTGGAGGTAATTTTATTAAAATTAACTATAGTTTTCTAACAACTTATGCTGCATATGGTCTTCATTGAAGAAAATGGATAAGTTAAAGAGTTTATCATGTGATTCTTTACCTTCTTTAGGTAATCTTAAATTTTGTAATTTCAAAGTACTGAGAAGTGTTGCCAGGATAATTATAGGGATATCCTCTTATATAACCTTAATTTAGATTATCAGTTATTTTGTGTTTCCCAATTTATTACACTCAGTTTTTGTGTGCTGTCTTTCCCTATCTTTGTCTGCATATACATAAATACATACATATGAAACACTGGTAATGTCTTATCTAATCAGACTTTATTGACATAGTTTACAAGCTATGAAAGTCATCAGTTGTGAGTGTAAAGATGTATTTATTATGGCATCATTACCACAAACAGGTTTTAGAACATTTCTGTTGCCTCCCATAATTCTGTCATGTTATTTTGTGGGGAATGTTTATAGAGAGTCACTGTACAATTTTATTTTCTTAGCTAGGCATGTAAGAGAGTTTCTCATATCCTTTATAGTACTTCTTGATAATTTATCAATTGTCTTAGTTCATTTTTACTTGTCACTGAGACAAAATGCCTGATGCTCAAAGTTAGAGGAGGAAAGATTTATTTCTTATAGTTCTTGAAGGTTTTAGTCCATACTCAGTTGGCTCCAAGGTAGGGTGGCATGGTGGTGCCACCATTCATGGCTGCTGCAAACAGCAAGGTGTAAACCTGCAAGAGAGGCACAGCTTCCGGCAGATACGTCATGTCCTGGTTCCACCCCTAGGCAGATGAAACACACCACCAATCCAAGCTCTAGACAATAAACCAACCACAAAACACTAGATTTGGTTGCTTTCATAATTGTATGAGGCTTGAGGGCCACTGACATAAACCACGACAGCCATGAAGTGTTATGTCACACCACTCACTTCCAAATTAGGGCCATGCAAATTCTGATGTCACCAAATTAAATCTGCCGTTTAATTTGCATCTCTAGTGACGTTGAACACCTTTTCCTGAGCTTATAACTTTGGAGATGTATCTGTTGGAATCTTTTGTCCCCTGATCATATATTCTGAATGAAAGTCCTTTATTGGATCTTTTTGTCCAGTCTGACTGCCATGTCAGTGGGATTTTCAGTTCATCTATATTTTACTGGTTATTTTGAGACGGTTGAAGCTGGCCTTGAACTCGCAGTGTAGCCCAGGATTGGCTTCAAACTGTTGGCAGTCCTATCTCTGTTGCTATAATCCTGGGGTTATAGGCACGTGCCTACCACAACTAGCTCATCTGCAGTATTGAAATACTCTACTAGTTTACTGATTTTCTCATCTCTAAAAAGGTTTCTCTCCTATTGTCTTCATCTTACTTTGTTTAAATACTTTTTTTGGTACCAGCTCAGTTCTCAATTTTTTTTTCTGTTTTGAGAGAGCATGTTTTTTGTGTGGTTGCTGTAAACATGACAGTGTACACCTTTTGTTTGGTTTTTTAGTTTGTGAGATGGGGTCTTGCTGTGTAGTTCAGACTGGCCTCAAACTCAGTATGTAGCCTAGGCTACAAACTCAGAGTGATCCTCCTGCTTCAGCCTCCCAAGGCCTAGGATTATAGGCACACTCTCCATGCCCAACTGACAGTATACATCTTATCATCATAGTCTACTTCCAACTAACAATTCTGATAAAATGTAGGAACTTCATTCCACAATATGTCCATGTACTGGTGTTAATGTATATTGTAGCTATACACATTGCAAACTCAACAATCTTAAGTCCTTATTCTTCATCTTGGAAATGTTTGATTATGCCTTTTGTCTTTTATTTTTCCTGGCATTCTACCAATGAGCTGCATCCCAGCCCTTTTTTTTTACAAGGTTTCACTCTTGCCTCAATGCCCCATGTTCCTGGGATTACAAATTTGTGTCACTGCTTCCAGTTTGCCTTTTGTTTTTAAGAACAGATTTTTCAGGATATATGTTGTTGAAAATTTTTTCTTTGAATCTCTAAATGTCATCCCAGCATACCCTGACTCTCAGTGAGAAGTCAGCTCTTAAATATTATTAATCTATGTATATAGGTTTTGTTTGTTTTGTTTTTGGTTTCAGGATTTTTTTTTTTTTACATTTTAACAGTTTTTAGGTATAGCTCTTTATAAATAGCTTGGTTTTGGAGCTTGTTTGATGTGTAGATTGTCTTTCATCAGACAGGAGATTCTTGGCTATTCAAATATATTTTCTGTCCTTTTGTTACTCTGTAATCCCCCTTACACACATGTATTGGTACAATTCGTGTTGTCCCTGGACTCCAGGACTCTTGTCTCTTTTTTTCCCTTCCATTCTTTTTTCTGTATTGAGTAATTTCAGGGTTTGGTTGTTGTTGTTGTGTTTGTTTTGGTTTCACTGTCACAGATTGTTCTTGTGCTATCTCAGATGTCTTGAATATTTGTTCATATTTTTCAGCTCCTAGTTTTTCTTTTGGGTCTTTCATGGAATTTTTTTTTCCTGAGTTAACAGTTTGTTTACTTCTATGAACATGACTTCCTTTTTTAAGAGTAATGCTTCTTTCTTGATATCCCTTGTTATCTTTTGTTCAGTTTCAAATAGTAAGATATGGCAAACATGTACATTGCCCTACCATTGTTCCTTTGATTAGTAGGCCTCAACAGAATCTGTGACTTCTGTCTCTATTGCATTGTGCATAGCTGTTGGTAGCCTTGCTAAGTTTTTTTTTCAGTATTGTTATCTAAGCATTAGCTGCTGTTTGCTTAGCTTAGTAGTTACAGACTGCTTAAACCTTTCCATTTCTTGAGGCTCCTGCTTTCTGCTTTCTGCTGATAGATCTGTGTATGATCAAACAACTACATTCAGTCTGTCTTGGCCTTTGATTTTTTTTTTTTTTTTTTTTTTTGTACCAGAGATCAAATTCATGACCTCATGCTTGCTAGGCAGATGCTTCCACTGCTGAGCTAAATCCCCAGCCCTGGCCTTTGATTTCTTTTGGGCAGTTTTGCTTCTGCCTTTGCATATGCTTGAGAGCTTTCTGTTCCCTGTGTCTGTGGTATGTGTGAAGTGCTAACTGAGCTCCTGTGACTTTCTTACCTCCCAGAAATTTCAGTTAAACACTTATTTCATCTCTCTCTCTTTTTTTTTTTTTAACCTCAACAGGACTAAAAACGTCAGGTTAATAAACTATTCATCACTTAGGGCACAAATTTAACTTCTAGTGCATCAAATTAAGTTCTTAGCAGAGAACAAACATTATTCATTAAGATCTACCTTCTCATTGGTTAAACCATTGACCTTACGGAGTTGCCATAGGGTAGAAGCAGTCCTGGTGGGCAGGGATATGACAGACATAAGTGTTTTTAACTGAGGCATTAGCAATTATTATGCATAAATGTCTTTTATTGAGTTCCAAAGTGTTAAAATCAATTTGATTTTTTTGTAAAGCTTTATATTTCGTATCTTTTGAAAGGGGAAAAGGATTCATTACCTTTCTTGCTTTATCACACTGAAAGTGAATCTCCTCTGATGAACATTGAAATTACAACTTTAAAACAGTTTAATCAGTGGTCTTTAGAAGAAACTTGCAAATTTCTTAAAAGCTGTCATTCCAAACCATCTGAATATCAGAATGGTATTACTGGAAAAGGGACAGAGCAGGATGGCAAAAACGACTTCATCATTATCCCCTGAAGAAACATCTGTTAAACAATTATTTATACAGGAAATAAGTTTCACCTGAGTCAAGGAAGCCAGCTGAATGTGCAGACCCTACTTGTGGCATAATAAAAGATGCACTGAAGAGGATAGGGTGGGTTTATAGTACTTGGAGGACACTTGCCCCAAACCAAAGCAACATAGCATGGAGAGATGCTGTCTGCCACATGTGGGAAAGAATTTAAGTATACAGCACTCCTGGGATCCATAATCACACTTGCCAAGGTGAAACTCAGTCCCCAAAGGACTCCCAAGGCCACTCAATGACTGGTGGGCGCTAACCAAAATGGATTCTGTAGGGCCACTACTCTGTCAGATGGGAATGGTGAAATAAACTAATGTTCTATTCTGCATCACTACTGGCTAATTGTAGTCTTGGTCTCAATAACTTACAGCAACAGACAGACTTCAGCAGTCAGGTAATTGGGTCCAGGTTGGTGGAGCATCTGTGGTAGTATTGGGCCCTGGCCTGGCCTGTGACCACCAGTCTCCTGCTTGGGTACAATAAAACACAAAGTATATTTCTATTTTAGTAAAAAGGGGCACTGGGATGGTTGGAGCCCAGTAAGGACTAAGACCACAAGGCACAGAGTCCTTGGCCATCATTAAGTGTACAGCTTGATTGAAGGTAATGGGTAATGAACATAACGGCTTTGAGGTAATGGGAAGGTAATGGGATTGAAGGTAATGGCTCCAGGAAGCAGTGGGGGTGAGCTGTTGATGCGGCCAACGTTCAAAAATTGAGAATGTGTTTTTGGAAGAGAACACAGGACCCGCTCATAGTTGTAACTTGACTGCTAACTGACTACTGGGCTAGAGAGAATTTTGGTGAGTCAGAGTCCACAGATGCCATTTCGTCTTGTTTTTGAGGCACTGGAACTTCATGAATTGTTCACTAGTCTCAGTTCTGGCCATTGGTTTAAGGATTAACCTGTCCATAAGCCAGCCACAGTTCTCGCCACAATTCACATAGGTCTATGACAGACTTGATTTATTCTTGTGCCAATTTATTAATATTGCTTACATTATATCAAGCTGGTCCTCAGCATGGCCATTCTAGGTTTAGTTTGTCCTTTAGTGTTTTAGCAGCTAAAGTGGTCATAGGTATAGGAGTCATAAGTAATGATCTTGCCTGGAACTTTTGGACAGTCTTACTGTTAAGTGACATCCTCAGATAATGCTTGGCTACAAAGGCTAGATAGAGACATCAGTGTCCAACAGTGTCTAAATACAAGGATTAAAACAGTAACAGCACAAAGTACAGAAAAAAACAAACCAAAGAAGTGGAGAAATCATTCAAAATACTGTACAGCTCTTTTCAAGGAAATACTTTTAAAACAATTCTAAGGTTTGGCAGAGCAGCTTAATAGAGAATGTCAGTAGAATGCATTGTCAAAGTGGAAGAATTTGTGAACTCAAAAGCAAGTTACTTGAGAATTAAAAGGAGAAGGAAGAAGAAAAGGATACGAGAGGGAAGGAACTCTTCCTACGTCATTGGCAGGAATATAAACTAGTACAACCACAAGGGAAATCCATGTAAAAGTTCCTCAAAAAACTAAAAACAAGGTTCTTCTGACCAGCTCTAAGCATCTTCCCAAGAGTTAAATCATATTACAGGGATAAATGCATTCTTGTGTTTATAGCAGCATAATTTATGACAGATAGGTCTTAGAAATTCTGTCCATTAACAAATGGATAAGCAAAGTGTATTTGTACACATACAGTTGCATACTATAGTGCCACATCGACAAGTTTGAGGCATTTGTAGGAAGTGGATGCTACTTGGGAACATAGTGTTGTAAAATCAGACATACAAGCTAAAACATTGCATGGTTTCTCTTGTATGAGAAACACGGAATAAAAGAAATAAGTAGGAAACAGGGAGAAGTTAAAATACCTCCAAATTCCATTTTAAAAATATTTCAATATCTCTATGCTAGTTGGTTTTATTTAGAGTTCATTAGAAAGGAAAGCTTGTATTATCTTAGTATCAGTTTGGAAGAATCTTTGTTTTATGTAGTCTGAGTTAACTACTTTGAAGATAGTGGCACATAGTATAATATATTTGATGATGAAATTTTATTTTTCTATAAATTGAGAGCAGTAGCAGTGGGAGGAATTATATTCAAGGAGAGAATGACATGGAAGCACCAAGATTGGAAATAATGGACATCACTTAAATGTTATCTAAGAATGGAAAAAAAAGAATTGTAAGTAGATGTTACCAAATGAAGGTAACATTTAATTATTGAAAAGCTAAATGAAAGCTATTTATTTCCCTTTTTCCCTCTTAGTTTTTTTTTATTCAGACAGCATACTAACACAGACTCATTTCAGCATACTTCCCCACATTATAGTCATTTAAAGTTACTGCTTCATTAATAATGTTGAAATGCTGTTTTAGTGGAAATAAGATCTTTTGCATTATATGAGCCAAATAAATTTGTATCGAAGATTGGATGCCAGTGGGCAAAGACATGGCCTTGTTTTTCTCCTGCAGGTAGTGTGAAGTAAGAAGGAAAGAGTGGTCCTCTTCATGATGACAGTCTTTTGGGAGGGGAGACTTAAGTGTGAAGATATGAAAGTATGGAGGCTTAAATTCACTTATCAAGTCCATATTCAAAGCAGAGGGAGAGGCAGGTCAGACACAACCCACAGAGGTTTCTGGATTATTTCTGCAGTTACTTTTGAGTGTTCATTCGCTGGCTCTTCTGTCTCTGCAGACAAGTGTGTGGCACACTGACAGGGAACTAGTTTTCATATGAAGGTGTAAAACAGCTCAAGTTTGGGATATTTTCAGTCATAATCACCTTTTAAAATGTATATTCTTGGGGAAGGGAGGGAAAGGAGTAAAAAAGAATTAAGATGTATATACATACCAACTCCCCATTGTGAATATGATCACTTTGTATTGTAAACCTGTACTAGTAACAATACTCTTTTCTAATATACTTCTATGTGGGATGTTGAAATTTGTGTTCACTAGAAATGCTTTGAAGGAGGAATAGATAACTTGAATAAAAGTGGTTTAAATGGATAGGAGTTTATTACTGACTTTACTTCCCCACTGCAGCCCTGTTTTCTACAGTTGCAAGATGTCATGGGCTGAGTTTCTCCCATCTCTACCCCAAATCCAAATTTTGATGTCCTAATACCTGGTACCTCATAATGTGATATTTTGACATTTGGAGGCAGAATCTTTCATGAGATCATTAAGGTTACAGAGATGGGCCCTAATCCAGTGTGACTAGTGTCCATTTAAGGAGGAGAGATTAGGACACAGACACAGAAGAATATGAAGACAGGGAGAAACTGGCCATCTATAAGCCGAGGAGAAAGGACTCAGGAGAAGCCAACCCCTCCAATACTTTGACCTTGGACTTGTAGTCCCCCAAATTTCAACATAAGGTACTTGTGTTTATTCAGCTTCTGGAGGGTATTTATGTTAGTTTTAGCAAATCAGTATAGAGGGCCACTTCTCAAAAGAGATATTTGATCTCAGAGACTTGGAATACTGTTCAGACATGATCCTCACAACTTGTGAAATGGTCAAATATGATGAAAGTTCATTGTTGAAATAACTGTTCAATTTGACCTATTATTTAAACCAGAAGTTTCAGATAGATTAATAAATGTAGTAAAGAAGCCAGCTCAAAAAAAAAAATAAACTTTAAAAATAATTTGGGGACTATCCATATGTATAAAAATAAAAAACCTGTAAGGAAAAATTGTCAGTATAAAACTTAACAACATACATGCAATGAAGATATCATTACAAATTCCAGTGATGTTACCAGACAAGGATGTATCTGCTTGTAATTCCAGCTACTTTGCTGACTGAAGCAGGAAAACTGCAAGTTAAAGGCCAGCCTCTTCAACTTAGACCCTGTGCAAAATTTTTTTAAAATACTGGAGGGTCTTTCATGGATGTGCTACCATGCCCTAGTGACTAAATCATCTCCCCTTCACTATGAGTTTCACTTTTTAGCGCCGCAGGAGCTGCTCCTAACAAGCCCATGGTCTCAGTTTCTCTTAACCCTAGCCATAGTATGGTACTTGCATTGCATCACCTGAGATGTCCTGCGCCTCTGGGGACCCCCTGCCTATGCAGACTGTGTCCCTGCTGCCAGAAGCCTCTAACCATCCCTTCTCAGTGCTTCCCCTTCTCCGCATAAAATGGACTGGTTCTATCCCCTTACCTCCTCTTTTCTCTGGGCCCTGTAGCACCCTACTGATACCCAGTCACTGCCCTGCCAGGGTGCACATGTGGGACGATGTTCTCTCCCTTGTGCACAGCTCATCACATCATCTTCAAATGAACCCCGAGTTCATCCTTATGGGGCGGGGTGAGGCTTCGCCTCACCTTGGTCCACACAAGGTCATCCCTAAATCCAGGGAAATCCCTAACACCAGGAAATGTCTGAAGGCAGAGCCTGTCCCTGTTGGCTCAACCCAGAGGCTCACAATATTTCCTGGTGTCACAGCTAAGGGCTGAGAGGGCTGTGCTGGCCAACAAGCCTGGCTCACAGTGTGCCCATCTGCATGGGGACAAGTCCAGGGCAGGGCCCCCACACTGGTCCTGTGTCACAAGCTCCCAGTACTTTCCCATTATCCACGGAGAAGGGACCTTGAGGGAACAAAGCAGAACACAGGTCTCTCAGGAGGCCTTTCCAGGACTCAAAAGTCTACTTGATTTAGTAGACTTTCTTACCTTTCACTACTGAAGAAAACTTGTCTCTGGTTTGATCTTTCCCCCTCAAACCTCCTAACACATTCCAATGATCAGATGAAGCATAATTCATAGAAATTAAAGTTTCAGCATTTAATTTCTGTTATATGAGAAACCTAAAGCATAAACATAAAGAGATAGAGTTATGTATGAAGCAAAAAGGTAAACATTTTGAAGATGAAAAAGGGGTCAGGGTAGGAAAAGGGAAGGAAAGGCAAATGGGTCAGAAATGATCAAGACATGGTAGATCTATATACCAGTCCCCCAAAACGAGGGTGACGATGATGTATTGCAAACATATGCTGATAAACAGAAAGTGGTATGTATAAGACAGAGGCCATTTGAAAATTAACGGTATTCTTTTAAAGTATAAAAAGTCACTGAGTTGTGCTTGCTAAAACAAGTGTTTACTGAGTGCCTGATATACTAGGTACTGCTGGGGGCTGTTGCGGGTGTATACACAGAAACTCCCAATACTGTTCCTTGGAAACTAATCAGAGCATAGCACACTCACCAGGAAAGGGGTAACAGGAACACCAAGATGCCCAGGTTTCTAGTGGTATAACCATTCTACTAAAAACTTCGAGGAAAAACTAAAGAAAGGTATATTTGACCTTGATTTGCAGACTTATTTTTTCAGTCACCTTTCATTCACTGTTCTTTACTTAACACCACTTACGGTGCATATATCCCTCATCTTCCTTGTGACTCCAAGCCTGATTCATTTCTAAGTGGTAGACAGTTCCAGGGAAAATTTCAGAATAATGTCCTTTAAGGAACTGAGAGGTATCTATATCATCCAAGTTAATTTGGTAACAGAAAAAAGTCGCCTAATTTCTGGAATATTAACTCTGTAAAACTCAGTTTCCTATGAAATTATTTACACCAGTGATTTTTAACTAAACCTAGCAGTAACCTTCAACCATGTCAGCTTCTTAATTCTACTCTGAAATCCAGGCAAGAATAAATTTTTGCCAACTACTGTGAAGAGGGCCAGGTACACAGGCAAAGTGCTTGATGCTAGATCCAGGACTAACATGAAAAAAAGAATTCAGGGAAAGAGTCACAAGTCCCTTCTATTTTCATGCACTGCAGACCACAAGTTCTTTAGCACATCAGATTTCCTTGTGCCTTTTTTTGTTCATACAAACAAAATACAATCAACCATAATATGAACTACCTGCAAGCATAATATGAACTATGAATTATTTCTGATAGATTTCTAATGAATTGATTTCTGATAGATTTCTAATGAATTGATCTGGTTTGCCTTCACACAATTCTGATTTACCACATTTAAAGTGGCATTTCTAAAAGGTAAAAGAAACTGCCTAGATTTTCTCATGGCTTTGGATAAAATTCCTGATATTCCAAGGGCTTTGACAACTGTACTGTCTCTCATGGCCCCTCCACATCGCCCATTCACTGGCGTCCTTTGATCAAAGTGTGCCATTTTCTAAAGTCTCTCCTAGACTCTTTTCCATTATGTTGTAACATAATGGCTCAGCAGCTACTCAGACACATCCTCCCCTGTCCCACGCCAGCTAGGACCTGAACTGGTGTCTTAGCTCTCCCTGTGAATTCCTTCCTCTGAAATGCCTTTCTCAACTTCTCTCATAGAAGTGAATTAAGTGTTTCTATGCTATATTCCATCACACTCTAGGCACACATTTTCACAATATTAATTGCCTCATTTATTGCCTGTCTTTTCTCCTTGAAGATTTGTATGTCAGAGCTTAACAAAAACTAAGCATATATTAAGCATTGTATAAGCAACAAACTAATAAGTCATAGAATATTATATTTTATATTAGGCATTATAGACTTTCTAACATAACCTTTGTTTTGTTTTGTTTTGTGTTTGTTTTTGTTTTTTGAGATGGTGTCTCACCATGAAGGTTTTAGGCTGGCCTTGAGCTCACTTTGTAGCCCAGGCTGGTCTCAAGCTTGCAGTGATCCTCCTGAGTGCTGAGATTACAGGCATGTTTCTTTCTTTCTGTCTTGTTTTGGTTTTTGGTACTAGTGATCAAACTCATGATCTCGAGCTTGCCAGGCAGGCACTTGTGCCGCCAAGCTAAATCCCTGGCCCAACCTTCTTTTACAGATACTGAAATCTTTTAAAATGAAGATGCTTTTCCAAAAATGATTTCATGAAGTCTAAAACTGTTCAATTTTTATTTGCTTCTTCTATTAAATACTCAAAAATACCTTGTTTCTATGCTACTCTTTCTTTCGTGTTGTGACACTGCCCTACATTTTCTTCATAACACATACATACATATTTCTTTATTTGAAGGACAAAGATGACACTTAAGCTGATCTTTCTGGTCTCAGACTTCTAAGGAGTGTTTCTGCTTTCATTTAGTTCACATTGATCGTTTCTCTTGCACGTGTGTCCACAAGAAGAGCTGTCAGTATTTATTTTCAGAAGACAATAGGTTTCTTAAAAGAAGGAAAATGAAACTACAGGGCTGTCTTGAGCTAGATTACAATCTGTCCACCATGACAAAATGATGTATTTTCTAACTATGTGCCCAGCCTTTTAAAAACAAAGACTGCTTTTACTGTGCTAAATTAAAAATCGATCGTAAAACTTCTAAGAACTTCTCATGAAATTCCAAAGAAAACAGAATCGGTATGTTTCTTGTATTCTTGATGAAGCAAATGACAAGACAGAATTTGATGTGCAAGTAATTTACTAAAGAAAAATGTCTATGATGAAAGTGGAAACTAAGTGGAAAGGAGGCTAGGAGAATAGTCAGACTAGTGTAAGGATCTGATTTTGTGCAGAAAAGAGGAAAGAAAGTAAACTTAGATCCTAGACTGCTGTGAAGTTATAAGGATCTCTCCAAGCCAGGGGGAAGCCTCTGAGTCCATGTCAGCATTACTAAAGGACTAAGCTTCCAGTAGCTGGCTTGCCTTGCTATCCTCGCTGTGCTCAATGACTGCTTGGGAGTAGTGGGTAAAATGTGTGGCCTCAGCCTAACCACACGCTGCATTTGAGAGCCTGAACAGCAATCATGGTTCCGTGGTCAGACCATAGGACTATATGCACATGGCTGCCACAGCGTGTGTTACATTATATGACATATGTCCTCGAGGGATTGCTTTTGTGTCCAAAGTAATACGCTTTTCCCATATTTGGCATTTCTTTTTGAAGACAGGCTTTTAAAAACAGTTGGAGCTACAGAGACTGGAAAATTTTCTCATGTATTAAATACAGAAAACCTTGTGATTTTTATTCCTATCCTTTGAGCTATCCTTTTTCCAATACCACCAGTATGTAGTATCAGCAATAAAGGCAATTCAAGGAAACAGTAGGAAAAAGGTGGCTTCTGCATATTGTGTCCATATCTATATTTATTTTCCATATCTATACCTAATACATATGTTCTCATCATTTTATGTAAACTAATTTTAAAAACCACTAATGAAAAGATGAGATGCAATGTTGATTTCATAAACAAAATGAACATATTTAAAAATTTTTACTGAGTTCAAAATTAAAAACTTAAAGTTTTGTGTGAAACATATTTTACAGTGTGACCCCATTTTAATGAAGCTTTTCTCTTTAATCACACTATCACATAAAGCGTGAATCAGGCCTAAAGAGGCCCAGGTTGTCTATGCATCTGCATAGTGGTATGGTTTTCTAGCAAGTACATAATCTTTAAAGTTTTCTGATAAAACTACATGTGACTTTATAAAACACACCTAAATTTTAAATGCTACATGTAAATATTACTGTTATTGATAGTATACAATATAAAAGGTAGTGACACTAAAACCCCTTATTGGCTTTATAGAAGAAGGAATTATGAAAACTGATAGAACTGTGGGGGACCAGTGGTGGCTGAAAAGATAAGAAGTATGAAATATAAATGAGCTTTAATTTGAGAATGCGGGGAGAATCATCCCCGATCCCCTGAGCACGGCATCTCCACCCTGGGCTCAGCGATCTCTCTGTGGAACACGTGGAATGGGGGCCTATAGGTAGCTTAGGTTAGGGGTGGTGCCTGAGAGGGCATTAGGGATGCACAGGTAGCCCATTGGCACTAGTTTGGCGCCAGAGGTAGATTTCTAGGGGTGGGGGAGATAGAGCCCCTTGGCTTTACCAGCTACAGTGTCCTGTCTGGGCCGAAACTCTTTTATATCCCATCTTATGATTATTATTATGAAAAGGGGCAAAGATTTTTCTCTTTATATGCTTCCTGCTGGCAGAGGGCGCTGTACTGGGGTCTAGGGGAATTGACGGGATGATGGTTGATGCCCAGGTAGAAGCTGGTGCCAGGTGTTTTAGCCACGACAACTTCACTGGTGAATGCACGTATGTTAGACTGGAAAAACAAAGAGAAAAGATGTTATGAGGAGACATGGCACTGTCATATTTAAGGACCCAGGTGAGGTAAAAAGAAAGGTGCCTTTGATTTAGACATGTCATTATATCAGGAGGATGTTGAGGTAGAAACATTTCCATGGGAAGGCAGAATTCTGAAAATTAAATGTGGGGTTACAAATAAATGTGGGGTTACGAGGAGTGAAGTTACGAGAGGTGATTATTCCCCCATCTGAAAGGGTAAAAGTTAAAAGGGTAGGTAGGTAAGGCTTGTCTCTGGTATGCATGACATTGGAGTCTTTAGGAAATACTGTTACGAGTCCTGCTGTAAAAATGATCATTAATAGAACGTAAGAAATTAGGAACCAAAGTGTATCCATGACTTAGCCTGAGAGTCGTGGCTGTGAGGCCTTGGTAAGGCAGAGACGAGTAGGAAAAGGATGGTTAGATCTAGGGCTAGAAGGACACCACTTAGCCTGAGTGATGTGGAACCAGAATGACAGACTAGCAACTTTGATCACTGTTGAGGTTGCCAAGAATATCAGGTATGGGTCGCTGTAACCTGGTTGTAGTCCTTGGAATGATTTGCTGTAACAGGACTTTAGCAAGTATATCAACAGTCTCCCTGGTTGTGGGAAAGGCTTTCATGTATCCTGAAAAAGTATAAACAAAATGAGAAGACAAAATTTATCTGCCAGTCTTGATCAGGGTTACCTGAGAAATTGGTGAATAAGAAAGGAAGGGGGTGGTCTTATATCACTGAGGAGAGGTTTACTAGTGATAACAGGTGTAAGCTGTTGAGGCCTCAGTATGTCTAAGTCAGCCTGTATAAACACAAGAGAATAAAAGGCATTTTAAGGTTTAGGACTAAAGAGTGAGTGATGGAGGGAAGATTTGGCACCATTGGGTGGACTGGGAAGAAGCAGTCTGGGGACCTGCATGAAATACGTCCTGTTTATAAATGGCATAGGTTGACCACCAGTACCCGATCATAGAGATTGAGGACTTACTATAGCAGCTTGAAAGCTCAGGAAGAATTCTGTACATATGGCTTCTATGTTCACAAGTATAGAGAATGTCTTACCTGAGACTTTTAGTGAGACTTGGACTCTGAGACAGACACCCATAAAAGGGGCTGCTGGCCCTGAGCCCCGTCAGTCTTCAGCAGCAAGTTTCTGTCAGCGACAATTCTGGCAGTGTTGACATTTCCTGTGAGGGCTGGAAGTTAGGATGGTTTATCCACTCTCTGGTGGCTAGGACAGTCCAGTAGCCCTGGAGTAAGGTCTCAAAGAATGCCAGGATGGGGCACTCTCTTGCCCAATGTCTTCTGCTGCATTTGAGCATGGTCCATGGGGGGGGGGGGCAGGCAGCTCCACCTTGTGTAAGTTTACCTGTCTCAGAACTCCAAGTGTCACTAGTGTTCTTTCTGTTGTTGAAAATATGAAAAGCCATATTAAGAAGGTCTCTGTGGAGATTGAAGCTCAAGTTTTGCCTTTTTGTTTGGGATCTGGACTACAGAGGAAGGTATCTGTAGAATTAAGTAAGTATGCTGGAGTCAACAGGGTATTTATAACTTTAGAAATGACTTCCCATAAGGAGGACAAGGTCCAGAGAACTTTAGGAACTACTGACATGTTATTTATGTCATATATATGTATCTCTTTATGGTATTAAAATGTCTAATGCCATCTGATTTTTAGATGGCCTGTTTATTAATTTTTATTCTTTTATTTAGGAGAGAAATCAGGTACGGTGTTATATAGGCTGGGAAAAGGTTTAAGTTTGACTTCTGCTGCAGTGCTGGCCCCACTGCCCTCTTTGAGTGGCCTGTAATGTAAACATGGTTTTGTCATTTCAGATCAGAGAGCAGGCTTTATCTGGATGGCACACCGCTTTTTTTCTAGGATGCCGTGTGGAATTACATACTTAACAAAAAAGGCTTCAGTCTGCCCTCACCTTTTGAAGTATAATCTCATTTTAATGGAAACATTTTGCAGTAAAGGTTCACCAACCTTATGAATAAATCTACCAAAACTGATCTAATATTGTCAAATTCTGAACACATTTACTTCTTTTCAAACCTGTTATTTGCAGTACTACAACCATAACAAATAAAATTCACATCCTCTTGAGCTTTCTACAACTTACTATATACCCTCACGTTGAGCTTGTCCTATCTTCTTTCACATTCTGGCATAGCCAAACATTTTTACTTGAAAACAAAACCACTTTCTTTATTCACATCCTCTCGAGCTTTCTACAACTTACTATATACCCTGAAGTTGAGCTTTTTCTCTCGCTTCTCAGACATTAAAACTTTCAACAAAACCCTTGAATTGATTTTCTTTCAGTAATCTAAAATATATTGAATCATTTTATGTGTTTTCACCACCTTCCTTGTTTTGGAGAAGAGCTAAGGCTGTGATTGATAAACAAGGCTGGTAAAATTACCAGGTGGCCATTTTTTACGTTTATCAGCCAAAGTCTCATATATTGCTGGCTTATTTAACTTTGATTAAATTGTTTGAAAATTGTAAAAAAAAAAAAAAATAGCATGTCTGAGCGGAGCTGCCGAGCTGCTGTTTATCTGTGTTTGTGTTCTGCCCAACGTGGGGGCAGGGGGAGCATCAGGAAGTAGCATGCCAGGTGGACTAGGACTGCCCCCAAAAACACACAAGGCGGCGGCGATGGTGACAGCGAGGTGGCAAGTGGCAGCAGTGGCGGGCGGGGCTGGGAGGTGGCCTGATGCAGCATGAAGCTGGGACTTTATACACTGGAACCTTGTCCGAAGGGCACCGCTCAAAGCTGGAACTGCTCGTGGGGTGTGCGGATTAGGGCGTGGCATTAAAGCCAAACTGCATAGACCTGGTCGCATGAGAGCCGAGACACTGTGTGGAGCCTGGAGCCGGGAGGTGGAGCAAAAGTCCAAAGCAGCCCAAAGCAGCCCTGCGTACCCCTCAACACTGCCCAGGCTCGCACCCCCACCCCAGAAGGGAATGGGCTGACGCGCACAATGGGCGTGGCAGGGGGAACCGAAGCAGCAAGGAGACAAAGAGATGCTGAGAAAGCTCTGAAAGGAAAGATGCTGTTATCTCTTTAAGTGTGGGGAGGAGGAGGGATCCTGGAGGAGCAGGAAAGGACACACATTCCCAAAACAAAGGCTTAAAGGCTTAAAGGCTTAAAGACAGAGAGTTTTGTAAACTTGTCATCAGTATGATAAGCCATAGATAGGTATGGTTCTTGGGGGGGGGCAGGAAGTGGTCCCCAAGATAGAATCTGGGAATCTGGTGTGGGGTCTAAGCCCACCGAGTTATAATCAGATGAGGCAACGGACCGTGGTCTGTCAAGTTTAAAGTCATCACTTTGCACTCCAGACCTATCGGTTATTACATGGCTCCAAAACTCCTAATAATTGGCCATCACCAATATTATGAGTGGACTTCCACATGGGTTCAATAACATCTCTGCCCGTGAGAACTTAAAAAGCTCTGAAGGACGTGAGAGTCTCTCAGTGTGGGCTGGTCAAGGAAAACTCTGCTTTGGGGAATCCGAACCCAAAGGATGTGAGAGTCTCCAAGTGTGGACACAGGTTGCCCAGAAAAACCCTGCCTTGGGCTGTCTTAAGGTGTGAGAGCATCACGGGAACCCACGGAAAGGAGGAGAAAACCCACCTGGGGCCTGGCCAAGTGGCAATCTCCGGGAGTTGCTTACCTGTGGTAAACTGGGTCGGTGTTGTTTGCGAACTGGCAGCAACAAATTTACAGCTCCTGAGTGTAGAAGTGAGGAATTAATGCAGGATGCAGTCCGGTTCTGGTCCTGAATGGCAGGGAACTCAAACTGGGAGAAAGCCCAGGAGTCTCTCATCTGCTGTTCCCACTCAGGGAACCATATGATAGAACTGTGGGGGACCAGCAGTGGTTGAAATGATAAGTATGAAATGTAAATGATCTTTATTTTGAGAATGCAGGGAGAGATATGCCCGATCCCCTGGGGTGGGGTATGTCCACCCCAGGGTTGCTGATCTCTCTGTGGAACACATGGAGTGGGGGCCTATATGTAGCATAGGTTAGGGGTGGTGCCTGAGAGGGCATTAGGGATGCACAGGTAAGCCCATTGGCACTAGTTTGGCGCCAGAGGTAGATTCCTAGGGGTGGGGGAGATAGAGCCCCTTGGCTTTACCAGCTACAGTGTCCTGTCTGGGCCAAACTCTTTCAAAAAACATGTTTGCATTGTACAATTTATGGTTGGTTTTAAGATTCCTCAGTGTTTGCAAATTATGTGTTATTTCTGTCCTTTTACGTTACTTTCTGTATCAGGGACCTGGCCTAGATCCTCAGTATTTGAAATACGTGTACAGCAAAAGCTTAAATACATGAGGTAAATGGTATGATTCTAGGGCTCAGGAGGATCAAAACCCTCTATGGAATTCAGGGACTCTGGTGCTTAAGACAGGGAATGCCTCTGGATTGCCTGTATTTACGAGGTTGAAATAGAAAATACAGGAAATTGAACAGACCTTAGGAGTGGCTCAAGGACTTTGCAAGTAACCAATTATGTTAACAAGGAGAAGTATCTTAGGAGAAGATCCTCATGTTGCATTTCACTACAGGGGTGAAATTCCGGTGGCCACAGTCTTTAGTTCATTGGAATTGGAGCCAGGTGTCCTCTGCCCTTATTTTCCTTCCAGCCATGTGTTCAATTTCCAGTTTCAATGGCTCCCAACATATTCCTCCTTTTTGTTTAGTTTTCACACAAGATAGGTGGTAGGCTGAAGCTTGAAGAAGCTGTGTTAGGAGAACTCTCACAGTTTAAATCCTGTACAGTCCATCAGTCTATAAAAATAATCAGTTACAGTGTAGCCAGCAATTGTCAGAAGGTGTTAGTGATTTGAGCCTTCTTAAAGCTGACGTTTTACGATGTCACTGCATTATAGCTTTTTTTTTTTTAAGAGAAAAAAAGCAGAACAGACAAAGGGTAGAGCTAATACAGAATTTAAAAAATAACAGTAAGAAATGACTAGTCAAAAATAACAGTAAGAAATCACTAGTTGATAACTTACATATTGTTATCCTAGAAGTAGTTGTTCAGGTTACAAAATCAAAGCATAAAAAATGGACAATCAATCAATGACAGTACAAACTATTCTGTTTGATGAACTAACAAAAACTTACTAATATGGCTACCTATCTTGCAGACTTATACATACAGTTACATCCTTTAAAGCACTTTCTTTCTCTTCCATTATTACAATGTCGATTTTGGATCATACTGCTGTTTCAGATTTTTATCACTTTGGATCTTTTTACTCTCAGTTTTTTATTGCTTTTTTATACTAGAGTGTGGGAGATAACTCCAGTGACTCCCTTTGAATCCAAAACAATTACTGTGACTTTGATTATTTGGAGACTCATTTCCTTGTGTGCTTTTTATATGTAAAAAGCTGGCTAGGGTATTTCCTTCTCTCTTCAGTTGGCTCTAAGCATTGCAGTTAAGAGTAGCAGAGGTCTCTATAGCCAACAGACAGTCCTGTTTCCTAGCATAGTGTTCTCTGTGTACAGGATTAAGCAAGGGAGACGTTAGAGCAAATAGCTTTGGGAATGTCAGCTGGGTACTAGCCTCAAGATAAGAAGATATGACTCCTCAGGGCACAAGAGTTTGCATATCAGAAACCAAAGCAGTAGCCAGCCAAAACAGTTCCATTGCTATCCTAGTTGGATTATTTAAATTGATCCTTCTGTGTATCTTTATGTCTTCAATTTGCAGAGATGTCCATCTTGCACCTGGCCAGTCAGCTCAAGTTACATAATTCCCCACCATCTTCACTGTCACTCATCCCTGAGCCACCCCTCTTCTGGACAAGTTAATAACTTCTGGGGGAGGCCTGGGATCAAGGTCTTTGTCCACATGTTCTCATGGGGATTGGATTTAGGACCCCTTGGCTGCCCTTAATTTGGAATATGTCTTGGTGTTTTTACTCTCACCGTGCATTGCATTGGTGGTGGGAGATTAGAATTGACTTACTGGGATTCCAATAAGGTTTCAGTGGGATTACAAATACAACTTTAGGGATCGGGAGGAAAACTAGAAAGAGGATTACAGTACTAGGATGACTGAACTCGATATATGGCTTTACAATACTAGAGAGAATATGCTTTGATGCAGGGGACAAACTTCTTGAAAGACAAAAAGGATCCAAGTTTCTGGGCCTGTGCCTCATTTGCATGGAAGACACTGAATTGGTTAGAACTTTCCCAGTACCTGCAGGCTTGAATAGCTTCACTGCTGAATTTTAACCAGCACTGAAGGTAGAAATAGTATCAGTTTTACACATTGTCATAAGAATTTGAATAGAAAAATTTCTCAACTTATGAGGTCACTGTTGTGATTATTCAGAACGGACACAAGTATCACAGAGATAATCTACACATCAATACCCTTGAAAAGAACAGATAACAATATTCTTAAAACTTAAACAATGGAGAGAAAGGCTTGTTGGTTCACCACACCTCTTAGAGCATCACTGAAAAACACTAACTAAAGAGATTTCCACAGTAGTGACAGTGAATTATCATCTGAATTATTCAAGGTGATAAAAATTTAGATTACACAAAATGATCAGTGAATTTACAAAATACACTACTACAAAGCTACCTGAGCTTAAAAAAAAAAAAAAAAAGATACACAACATAAATGAGTGACTTAGCAAAGAATTTGAGTCCATAAATGGTACCAAACAGAAATCCAGGAGATTTAAATTTGTATCCAAAGTGTGGCAACAGAAATGATCACAAAGACAGAGCACTGGAGTTAGAAGATCATTTGGCTGTATTTGGGCTGGTGTCAGTGCCCAAATACTCAGGGACACCTTACAAAATTGCAACATGGACAGTAGATCCAACAGCTATTAGACGGTGCACAGACAACTAACTAGAATAAGTGAAAAACCACAAGACAGCACATATGGCATAAAAATGTGACAGAAATAATAGCAGAAAACTTTCTGAATATGGGGAAGTAACCTGACATGCAGATAAGAAAGACAGATGAAACCCCAAGTAGCCACAATCAGAAAAGGATCTCCCCATGACATATGACAGTCAATACCTGGGAAGTCCAAGGTGAGAACAGAATCTTATAACCTCATAAAGAAAAGCAAGGAATCACTTATAAATGTAAAACCATTAGAAATACAGCACACTTCTCAACACAAACCATTAAGACCAGGAGAGCTTGGAGTGAGGTATTTCAACACATAAAAGAAAGCAACATCCAACCCAGGTGATATATCCTACAAAACTCTTTCAAAACCACTCTGCAGGACTTCAGGGCAACCACTTCCCTCGCTGGAGCCCAGCCAGTCCTGTCTGAAACACACTGTGGATGGCCTGGCTGCAAGGCCTCTCTAGCTTCCCTGGCCTTGAAACTGTCAGATTGTTGGACACTGTTAGTGTAGAAACAGGAGAAGTGACTGGGAGGCCCTGGCTTAGAGGAGCAGTGATCTCAGTGCCCAGGGATTTCCCTGAACTCCCAGAGGACGAGCAGGAGTTCTCCCAGGGCCTGGCACATGTATGACCGTCTTGATGTTCACCTCAGAGACAGAATACTGAACTCCAGTTGCAGGAGGTGTGTTGCCTCCCAGGATTTGGCAACTGTAGATAGAGAGCTTGTCTGCATGGCAGGATGTAGGTGAAACCTCCAGAGGAGTCTTCAAGGTTAGATGATGACACTGTGAACAGCATCCCTGCAAACTTTCCTGGTCTTGACTATTTCAGGAGCATAACACTAACTTTGTCATAAAGGTGCAGAAACATAGGTTTACCAGACACACACTCATTCTTTAGAATATTTCTATTGATGAGTTATTAACTTTACTTTTATAAGTGTTGTTATATTACACAGTGGCTTACCAGGAAAAAAAACAAAAAAATATAAAGTATTGAATTTTTAATATTTATTGAGTGTTTATAATAAAGCATCAAAATTTAAAACATCAACAATTTTTTGGCATAAAGTCTACAAAAAATAACAAAAATATTCCTATACAAATTACACTGAAAATACCAACAGCAATTTACAAAAAAGTAATCTTCACTTCAATTATCACATCTAAATCAGTCTGTGCACATGACCACAGCGTATTCCATAGACACATAATACTCACACTGGGAGCACATGTTTT
Source organism: Cavia porcellus (assembly GCF_034190915.1). Lineage (NCBI taxonomy): Eukaryota > Metazoa > Chordata > Mammalia > Rodentia > Caviidae > Cavia > Cavia porcellus. The sequence goes on from NW_026947510.1 coordinate 23,089,959, forward strand.
GCTGTCCTACTCTTTTTGTAGGATGTACTTGATATCTCAATGGTTTTGCTGTTTTGTCAAGGTTATTGTGCTATAGAGTGTGTAGCCAACAGGAACATAAAATATCAAAAGAAGTTCTTAAATTCTTACTGTGTGTTGTGCCTTTAGAATACACATCAATGGGGCTGGGGGTTTAGCTCAGCACCATAAGCACCTGCCTTGCAAGTAGGCAGTCGTGAGTTCAATCCCCGGTACCGATAAAAAAATGAAAAAGACAAAAAAAAAAAAAAAAGAATACACATCAATATATTTTCACATCAAAGATAACATCAAAAATAGAAACCTATGTGAACTGCAATGTAAACAGAAACAAAAATCTACCACATAAATAAGCTTTGCTTCAACTGTCATATCCAAAGCAGTCTTTGCACTTGTCATACCCAAGGCAGTCTTGCATGTTCCATACACGAGGGACACTTCCACTGATAGCATGTTTTGTTTTCCTGTATTTTCTTGTAGGACACAGTTGAGATCTTTTTGTTTTCCTCTTATCATCGTGGATCTAGGAATCTGTGTGTGCCTATTCACCTGTCAGCTCACCAGTGCACTCCACAGTACTTCACATAATTCACTGACAAGAAAAGCTGGATTTTTCTCTGCTGTAAATAATCTCATATGAACTGTAGTCCCAAACCATAAGAACATTTCTGTTCATAACATCATCTGGTTTATTATTCTATGAATAAACACCTTGTGGCTAAGTTCAAGCTAAATGTCTAAATTGAAAGCATAAAAAGTCCTCACATGCACAAGGGCATGCATTATGCCAGAGTTGACCCATCATTTTCCATGAGGCCTTTACATTCCTGCAATCACTATGAGAAATCCCTCCTAAGCACACAGATCCATAAATGCTTTCAGTTCAGCACCATGTCATAAAACATTTTTGAATATGGCTAATGGTGCATAGAGAACACTTTACTTGAATTTTAACCTCTGTATATTTCACAGAATCTTGTAACATTTCATGTGTTAAAATTTCCAACTTTGAATAGCAGTATCAGCATTCGTCCAATACATTTCACTCTTGCCAAGTCCCTCACTATATTTTTGGACTTAGTATTAACATTAGATCATTTCATTTGGTTATGTGGCCATTTTGCAACATTTTCACTAGTCAAATATGTATTCACATTGTTTTGTCATCTTAACAAAGGAGGTCAGTATCAGTATCAGTTGATCTTTGCTCCACTTCACTGTCCCAGGAAGTTTGACTCACATGGCCAATTTCAAAGTCCTCTCCCTCCTCTTCATCGACATCCATCCATCCACAACACTCTTCTGTTATGAAAGTGTTTTGTCATAATGGATCATCTTCATCACTCATGCATGAGTAATCTGACGATTCATTCACTTGTGACCTCCTCCAAGATATAGTTTTCACATGCCATTGTACAGAACTGGGCTATTTCCACCAGAAAAATCAAAAGAAAGCTTTTAAAAAGACAAATCCTGGAGTAATGGGAGATTATTGAACCCTCTTTGATGCTTGAATAAACACACAAAAGCAGTTAGATGGAGCACAACGTGGGTGAAAATCCCATTTTGAGACTTTTCCACTTGCTCACCCACTTCATTGTTTGACACAGCAAGTTGGTAATCACATAAACTGCTTTCCAGTGTTCCTCAGGGGAAGGTAGTGACATGCCCAGCTGGCTATTGCACTAAAGTAAAATTTACTGGTACAGGATAGGCCTACTGCATGTGGTTATGTTGCTACCTACACTCTAATATGTCCTTGTGTCTCCTGAAACCTTTTCTTAACCAAAGACCCACTCCAACAGTAGAGTGGCCAACTCTTCTGTATTTGGCACAGAGGACTTTTACTTTGTACTTTTTCTACCTTCTTGCTTTGCATCTAATTGGATGAGGTTTCCCATCTCGTCTCCCAGTCTCTGCTTTTGATTGGGAAGACACTGCCCCTTCATTAGAAGGGAATTAGAGCTTGCAAGAGTTTGCCTCTGTCAGGTGGCTGTTTCATGAGCCTTGCAGCATCTTGTCCTTGCTCTTTTTCATCTTCTTCTTCTTTATTTTTTAAAATTTTATTTTATTTTATGTTTTTCGTATCAGGGATCAAACTCAGGACCTCACACTTGCCAGACAGATCTTATGCTGCTGAGTTAAATCCCTGGCCTAAATAGAGGATAAAACCAAGGAAAATAAAACAGAACAAAACCGATCAAGATAAACCAGTATAAGTGATACAGGTCTTTAAAACTTAGAAAATCAGCAATAGTTACCATAATGCCTCTATCATCTTCAAAATAGCTGCAGATACCTTTGGACCTGGTAAAAATCAAACAACAGAATAGAGCAGAAACAACAAACACAAAACAATGACTGCAGTAAAGGACTTCAAAACAAGCTCACAGTAAGTCCAGAATGGCTACCATAACACGTCTTGCTATCTTTTGAACAGTTGTTCATGGCATCAGATTTAATATAATCAAACAAAATGAAAGAATAAAACCCAACCAACAAAGCAATGAAAATGACATGGTTTCCAGGCAGGGCCCACCCCCTTGTGAGGCCTGGTTCTCGCTCCACAGTCTGCGAATGCTGCTGACTGGGAGAGAGGCTTGGGCGTGGCTGTCCCCACTCCAGCAGCAGCTGTCCTGCTCTTCTGCAGGAGTCATTCGTTTTGGAGTCAATGGGCTCGTCACCTGTGTAAAAGCTATTTATGTTTTCTTTGAGGATGCCGTGGATATAACTTTGAAAATCCCAAGGCCACCCCAGGGTGGTGTGAATCCGTGGCAGTTAAACATAGCCATATACAGGATGCTGCCCCACATCTGGGGAGTGAGTTTGTAGTTTCCTCCACGTATGCCACACTGTGTCTCAGGAAATACAGTACTACAGGGTGCCTTGTTTTCTTTTCAATATGTGAGCCTCTAACATGTAGAATACAAAACCAGTCCTGATTTTCATAAAGGTCCACATATTCAGCTTTAACAGACTTTTCTTCAGACTTGAGTTCCTGCAAAAAAATTCTCCTTTGTGAGCCAGGGTCTTGCTCTGTAGCCCAGGCTGGCCTTGAACTCACAGTGATCATCTTGCCTCAGCCTCCTGAGTGCTGGATCACAGGCATGTGGGACCACAGCTGGTTCTTTCATTTCAACCTAAGGGACTCCTCTACCCAAGGCAGGCCTAGTAGGAAGGACGGACATTCTTCAGTGCTTGCATCTAGGAATGTCTGAGCTTTCCCCCTCATTTTAAGGACAGTTTTGCTGGATGTAAAATGCTTAGTTGAGAGAGCTTTTTGTTTTGTTTCACTGTTTCATTCACACAGCACATGTCCACCTGTTTCCTTCTGTCCTCCTGTAACAGAATATCCCGCACCCCAGTCAGTATACTGCAGTTCTTAGTTGTCCAGGTAACAGTTCTGTCTCTAAGAAACGGCTGGTCACTGAGACGCCTAGCTGGTCACTGTGATGCACGCTGCATAAACCAACCCCAATCAACAAGCCATTTTGCCCCGGTACTCCCCACTTGCTTATCCTATACAGGCCTCAGACCATCAGAGATCAGGCCCTGATATTCTGGGAATGTACCAATCAGTGCCCGTTGGTGTAAATAAATGTGTCTCCAACTCCTGGGTGTCCTTTCTGTGACTGTGCTTGCCGCTGCTCTCCAAGGATTTTGAGGATAAGTCTAATGATTATGTTTTTGGGGAATTGCTGTCAGCTGCACAGGCATTAATTTATTTGTCATATTTTATACACTGAACGTTACGTTATTCTAATGTAAGTGAAGTTGCAGCATCACTTTGACACCAGTAAGAATTAAGAGCAAAAGGAACTGGAGATGCTGAGTGTAGACATCATGGGATCTCTAAATGCAAGAGGTATTACAGATGCTGAGAACAGATTCTCAGAACAGAAACAAAAAGGGATATTGAAGCATCCTACAGGTCTGAATTTCTAAAACAAAAGTGTCAATCTCCATAACTCACATTAGTAAGACATTTTGTAACATTTTTCTGTTAGAATCAAAAGACCCTCATGGCCAAGAGTGTGATGAGTGAAGTGGAGGTGACCAGCTCTGCCTGGGCCCACTGGCACCATGACCTCACAAGATCCCCTGTGAGGTCACAGCAGTTAGCTGTGTAAGGTAGGGTGTTCACCCCAGAGACTCTTTGTGGGTGAAGTAGATTGGTGTTTGGAGTTGAGTTGGCGTTTTGAGATTCGAAATTTTTGTCATTGATTTTATAAAGCCTAGTTCCATCAGGGCACCCTTCGAGGTGGGTAAAACATCTTTGCTGGACGTCATGTCATCGTCCACAGAAATGTCATCGTTCACAGGAAACTTCCATCAAGACTATGACGTGCTGATGCCCCTTGGTGAGGGTCACTTTGCCAAGGTGGTACTCGCTGAACATGTGAGCACAAGGATGCTGGTAGCTGTGAAGGTACTTCAAAAGGACAAGTTGAGGCCTACTGCTGTTAGACGGGAGGTCAGCATCCTAAAGGACCTTCAGCACCCCAATATCATTCAGTTGCTGGAAGTGTCAGAAAATAGTACCACTATGTTCCTGGTAATGGAATATGCACGCGGGAAAGACCTGCAGCGACATATCAAGCGTGCTGAGAGACAGAAGCTGCAGGAGGAAAGGGCACGGCTGATATTCCGAGAACTCCTGGAGGCTGTGCAGTACTGCCATAACAGGGGAGTCATCCATGGGGACCTGAAACCGGCGAACATATTAATGGACCGTGAAGGCCACCCCAAGCTCAGCGATTTTGGCGTGGCTTTCAGGTTCCTTCCTGGCCAGGAGGTGACCACGTGTGGAGGCACCCGAAAGTATGCTGCCCCAGAGATATTTTTACAAAAGAAATACCAAGGCCCACCACTGGACATTTGGTCTTTAGGGATACTTTTATTTGAGATGCTCGCTGGGGTACGCCCATTTAGTGGGAGCCAAACACGACTGACAAAGGATGCCCTAAAGGGGCGATACCAGTTTCCCCAGCACTTCTCCAAAGAGGTGCAAAGCTTAATAAAGGGTCTTCTCAACCCTGACCCAAGAATGCGCCCTACTTTAGAGAAAGTAAGGCAGCATCCATGGCTTCAGCTTGAATCTGTCCCTTGTCATCCTCCTCAACTGCTCCCCAAGGCCACAGAAAGGGCAATATTGCACATTATGGCTGGGAAGGGGTACAACCGGCTGAAGGTGATTGATGCAGTGAAGTGCAGAAAATACGATCCTGACATGGCGCCCTTCCTGCTACTACAGGACATGGCACTCGAGAAACTCCACTTGAGGTCTGAGGTGAAGCCCACACACAAACGTGAGGCTGAAGATCTGTTTGAACAGTCCACAAACAAAGATGAGTATACAGATGAATATCAGCCATCTTCATCTCCTCCCCCTGTAGCATCTCACAAACCAAGCCGTGCTATTGCTACTACCAAGGCCTGCCAGCCCAGCCATACTACTACCATCAAGTCCTGCCATCCAGGCCCTTCTACTCCCAAAGCATCCCGTCAACCAAGCCCTGCTTCTCCCATCAAGTCCTATCATCCAGGACCTGCTACCCCTAAAGCATCCCGTCAACCAAGCCCTGCTTCTCCCATCAAGTCCTACGATACAGGACCTGCTACCCCTAAAGCATCCCGTCAACCAAGCCCTGCTTCTTCCATCAAGTCCTACCATTCAGGGCCTGCTACCCCTAAAGCATCCCGTCAACCAAGCCCTGCTTCTTCCATCAAGTCCTACCATTCAGGGCCTGCTACCCCTAAAGCATCCCGTCAACCAAGCCCTGCTTCTCCCATCAAGTCCTATCATCCAGGACCTGCTACCCCTAAAGCATCCCATCAACCAAGCCCTGCTTCTCCCATCAAGTCCTACGATACAGGACCTGCTACCCCTAAAGCATCCCGTCAACCAAGCCCTGCTTCTTCCATCAAGTCCTACCATTCAGGGCCTGCTACCCCTAAAGCATCCCGTCAACCAAGCCCTGTTTCTCCCATCAAGTCCTACGATACAGGACCTGCTACCCCTAAAGCATCCCGTCAACCAAGCCCTGCTTCTTCCATCAAGTCCTACCATTCAGGGCCTGCTACCCCTAAAGCATCCCGTCAACCAAGCCCTGCTTCTTCCATCAAGTCCTACCATTCAGGGCCTGCTACCCCTAAAGCATCCCGTCAACCAAGCCCTGCTTCTCCCATCAAGTCCTATCATCCAGGACCTGCTACCCCTAAAGCATCCCGTCAACCAAGCCCTGCTTCTCCCATCAAGTCCTACGATACAGGACCTGCTACCCCTAAAGCATCCCGTCAACCAAGCCCTGCTTCTCCCATCAAGTCCTATCATCCAGGACCTGCTACCCCTAAAGCATCCGGTCAACCAAGCCCTGCTTCTCCCATCAAGTCCTACGATACAGGACCTGCTACCCCTAAAGCATCCCGTCAACCAAGCCCTGCTTCTTCCATCAAGTCCTACCATTCAGGGCCTGCTACCCCTAAAGCATCCCGTCAACCAAGCCCTGCTTCTCCCATCAAGTCCTATCATCCAGGACCTGCTACCCCTAAAGCATCCCGTCAACCAAGCCCTGCTTCTTCCATCAAGTCCTACTATACAGGACCTGCTACCCCTAAAGCATCCCGTCAACCAAGCCCTGCTTCTTCCATCAAGTCCTACCATTCAGGGCCTGCTACCCCTAAAGCATCCCGTCAACCAAGCCCTGCTGTTCCCATCAAGTCCTGTAAAACCAGCCGTGCCTCTACTGAGTCATACTGGCAGCCCAATCCTGCCTCTCCCGGTGAGTCCTTCCAGCACAGCCCTGGGACTCCAAATGCTGCCTTCACTGCTGCCCCAGCCCCTGTCAGCAGTAGGAGGTGGGGCTGGAAAACTGTCAAGAGAACCATGAGAGACTGCCTGCAGGCCCTGTGCTGCTGCCCCCTATCGACGTGCAAGTGTCACAAACACAAGGTGGTCGCAGTGTAAGTACTGCACAGTAGAGAACCAGAGGTCACTCAAGGAGTCTGAGTGGTCCGGCTGCTTCCTCAGAATGTGCTGTGTCTCGATATCATTTTCAACTGTCAGGGAAGAACTGTAGGGAGGAGAGGAGGGGAGGGAGAAGGGTAGGTGTGGGCAGAGGCCAGGTGTGGGTAGGAGGAGTTGCAGTGGGGTCTGCTGCAGAGGAGGCTGGAGTGACCACAGCCACCACTGTATGCTGTGTTTCCCAGTGAGCGTGCATTACACATGTCTCCTTGCCTTTGTAGTGCAGATCCATGATCCCTCCTATGGATGTGGTCATCCTGACAGCGAGGTCAGCCACACAAGTGGAAGCCACAGTGAGTTGCCTTGCAGCCCTTTGTGCAGGGAGCTGGAGGGGAGAGGAGGAGTCAAGATCACTAGTGTATCCTGTGGGCGAGAAGCAGAGGGAGGGGTTGGTGCACAGCATGGGAAGGCTGCACAGGCACCAGGAACTGAGAGCCAGCGAGAGGAAGACAGGAGGAGCAGGGGGGAGAGTCACCTGGCTTGTGTCCTGCTGTCTGAGGGAGGCTGCCCCAGGGACAGGGAGGGCTGGGCACCATGGACCTGACCACAACCTCCCATGAGGATGCAGGGAGACCTGGGTACCATGGACCTGACCACACCTGACCACTACCTCCCTTATTGTGCCTGGCAGTAGGGTGTGTTCTGGGAAGAGCAAGGGGTCATCTACCATCACCCCCACACATCCCCATGAAGAGACATGGACCCAAACCCTGGTCTTCTGAATGCTGTCCCCAAGTCTGTGTCTGCAAGCCTTTGAAAGGAGCCCATTGAAGTCTTGTGTCAGTAAACAGAGACTCATATCCAGCCTTGAGGGCACACAGGCATGCGTGTGGTGGGGACAGAGTTTGGAACAAGAGAAATCTCCACACGTGATGGTGTTGCTTGCCACCGTGGGAACAGTGACATTTGGTAAAGAGAAGACATTCGTGGCTTCCAAACTGTGGTCTGTGTTTGCAGCACCTGGGGCAGGATCTGAACCAGAGAGTGTTCAGGGCAAGTTGGAACATGCACATAACACATGTCATGGTGCATCTTGCTTCTGCATTTTCTCATTTTCTATCTTTGTACTTGTTTTCTGCCTTGAGGCTTGTAAATTGCTTATGGTCAGTAGTTTATTACTAGTATTGGGACCTCTTAAGGAAATGACTATTTTCAGAGATGTTCTGTAGGGGTAGCTGGCTTTGGATTCTGTCATCCCAAGATTTTGCCTCTTCTTTTCTTAAAGGAACTTTTTTTTTTTTTTCAAAACGAGAAACTATGGAATTTCTTTTTTGGTACTGGGAGTCAAACTCAGGGTCTTGTGTTTGCCAGGCAGGAGCTGTGCCACTGAGCTCCATCCCCAGCCCTGCCTCTTCAGTTCGGTAGGAATGAAGGGCTGCTGCCTGTTTGGCCCAGCACCCAGTTCTTATAGTTCTGTAGTCCAGAACTACAGGATTGTTTGTGCCCCTCAGACAACTGAGGTGGTGGTGTTCAAAGAAGATCAGTTGATGCCAATAACTCTGTCACTTTGGCTAACATAGTACAATCAGCTATAACAACTGCAACCAACACAGCCAGGAAATGATAAACTCTTATGACCAAGGACATGCCTGCTTTAATCACAGGTATGAGATTTGTAGTTACACAGCCAACTATAAGGCAAAGCAGAATATTATATACAGTAAGTATATACTCAGTAGAGCAATTTGCCCTAAAGGGAGAAAATTTATTAGGGATACCAAGAAAATATAGAAAAATAAAAGAGAGATAAGAAGACTGAAGTACAAAGGGAGATTACCAGGCCTTAGAAAACGAGTGATAAAACAGGAGCAAAAAGCAGGACCAAAAAAGAGAGAAAAATACAAAAGCTGAGAACAATGTACACAGGCAGGAAAAACAAAACACAAAGACAAAAAGTTCTCTGACTTTAAACCTGTGGCAGGCCTCTGCGGTCTGTGGTCTTATTGCAGTGTCCAGTGCAGAGAAGACAGTGGAGGCACTCCAAGCCCAGCTGCGTGCTGTCAGATCCCAGCAAGCCTGCAGTAGTGTTTCGGGCCCCTGAGTTAGCTAGAAATACTATAGGCAGGGAGACAGGGCTAGGTCCTGAAGGAGCCAGTGCAGGAGCTCAGATACCTTGCAGCTAAGGGGAGACAGGCACCTCCTGCTGTGGGCCAAACCTCAAGACAAAAGATCAAACAAATACATCCATAAGGACTGATGTTCTAAATAGCTTCTTAGCACCCCGCGGAAGTCAGGAGTCACCATTCCAACCCCCTAGGGAAGATTCACTGCTCTCTAAGAATGCCTGCTTTCTAAGTGGCTCACTTCCCCATTTGTCCCCAATTTAATGAATTTACCTGAACTATTAATCTTATTGGTTAACCATAGTTCTGCCCTACCTTATGCCCATCTGCCTTGTGAGTTCCCAGTTTTGCCCACAAGTCCATCTCATCCCATGATTTTCCTCTATAAACGTCCCTGGGAAAGACAGAGTCCCACTGCTTGGGACTCCTCCTGTCTCTCTCAGACAGAAGCTTGCTTTCTCTCAATAAATATATTTTACTCTTTACCTCTATTGTTCCTAAAATTTACTCTTTGATTTTAGAGAACACGAATTCACCTTCAGCCGGTTGTACCCCTTCCCAGCCATAATGTGCCCTTTCTGTGGCTTTGGGGAGCAGTTGAGGAGGATGACAAGGGACAGATTCAAGCTGAAGCCATGGATGCTGCCTTACTTGCTCCAAGGTAGGGCGCATGCTTGGGTCAGGGTTGAGAAGACCCTTGATTAAGCTTTGCACCTCTTTGGAGAAGTGCTGGGGAAACTGGTATCGCCCCTTTAGGGCATTCTTTGTCAACTGTGTTTTGCTCCTCCTGACATAGTAGGTCAGGAGTTTCACTCCCTTATATCATTTGGAGGTCTTCCACTGAGATCATTGGAAAGAGGTGAGAATTTGCTTTTGCTTCATAGACTCTCAAGTGGGACTTATTTAGGTAACAAATTTTTATGCCTCCAACTTTGCTTTTATATTTGCCAGTTACTTTTGATAATTGCTTGCTATTTGCCCGTTGTTTTAAAGTGCTTTGTCTCATATAGTTTTATTAAAATAATGTAAATCAGCTGGGCATGGTGGCTCATATCTGGAATCCCAGCACTCAGGAGGCTAGGGCAGGAGGATCCTTGTGAGTTCCAGACCAGCCTGGGCTACAAAGTGAGCTCAAGGCCAGCCTGAACTGCATAGGGAGACCCTGTCTCAGACAAACAAACAAACAAACAAACAAACAAAAAATGTAATATAAATCCAAGTTTAAACACAGGAAAATTAAAAGGTCATGATATTTCTTTAATGCTATATACTAGCAAAAAGAGCTTCCTTATGTTTGTATAATGCCAAAGTACCTGTAATGCTACCTACTGTTCTGTATGCGACCCCCCCCGCCCCCCTCTGGGTGACCTCATATGTTAATCAATACTCCCTTCTGTAAAAAATTGTAAATCCCTGGGAACCTAACCTAATTGATATGTTAACCATTGTTGCCCTCTACAAATAACAGATGTGGTACTAAAATAAGCTGACAAAGGTTTATTAACTACTGCTAGGCTACTCTGTCCTCTGCTAAGGAAAACATTTCCTTAGCAGATTTCCTGATCCACCCCCATAACCCTTTTATAAACTGTGCTCTCTACAAAAGAGCTAGAAAGCTTTAAGGGGGACACACAGCTTTTGCAAGCTCCACCTGCACTGTGTCAGTGGGCCTAGGATAAAATAAATCAGCGCTGTTTTTTTAAAATAAAAATATGTATGCCCATTTTTGAATTCGAGTTTGGGCTTTGGAGGGCTTGTTTGTGGATTACAAGATTAAGGGGCTCACCTGGGAGTACTGGGGGACCCCTCCAAATTATTTTTTCACCGATTGATTGGCTTAACATCTGTAAGTATTTGGTTTTTTGCCTGTTTGTAATCTGAGTGTGCACATTTGTAACTGCAGATAAAATGAGACAACTTCCAGGGGCCTTTTTGCCCATTTTGTAATTTAGGGCTTTTGGGGCCCATTCGTAACTTTGGGCTTCGGCCCGTGTAGGGGTTTTTGCCCATTTGTAATTTGAATGTGCACAGTGACTGCAGACAAGCTCGCGCTTTTTCTGCACTGGATTCTGGGGGCTCTCGCCTACTTGTAATGTGTGTGGCCTATGCCCGTGTGGGGGACCTAGGCCCATGTGTATGGCCTAGACCCGTGTGGGGGACCTGGGGCTGTGTGTATGGCATAGGCCCATGTGGGGGACCTATGCCCATGTGGGGTGTTGGGGCCTGTTTGTGTTTTAGGGCCTGTTTTCACCCAGCAATCCCTGGTACTGATAAATTTTTTTTTTTACTAACTTAGGGGCTTGTTGTCCATTTCTGTTGCAGGATCAATGTGGCTTATTGGACTCAAGGTTCATAACAAAAATTTCCTTTAGCTTGCCAAACTGGGGGCAGAAAAACCTTCATTTATGTCTTTAATGTTGGTTTTATCTTTTGTGGCACCTTGTTTAATGTTTTTATCCTCAACTGATTACTTGCAACCTCGGCATGTCTTTTAAATGTATTTTTCTTTATGGTTAAAATGTGAATATATGTGCGCATATATATGTATATTTATGGTTTTTAAAAATCATATTAACTTTTGCAAGTAAAAACCAGGTCATACTATAATTGAGCCAGTTAAAGAAGTTAGTTTTTAAAATGTAGCATTTTAATGTGGTGAAAAGAAATAAAATGATTACATAAGTTTTAGACTACTAAAAGAAAGTCATTTCAAGCATTTTGTTAAAGGTTTTAACAAAACCTAAAAATCAAGAGAAAAAGTAATTGACTGATAATAAATTTTAAAAAGTGGTTTTGTCTTAAAATAAAAATGTAAAAGAGAAAATGCTTTTTGTGCTATGGCTATCAAGAGCAAAGAGCTCAACAGGATGATTTGCAATATTGTGAGTTTGGGTGAGGGGAATTTCCAGGAATGCTATAGATTATAAAGACAAAGTTGAGATTTTGATTGCTTGCAAAAAACAGAGAAAAAAAATTCATCTTCTACTACAATAAGCTGATCTAAATTTAAAAGAAATAACTATTATGCCTAATGTGACTGGTGATTATAGAGATAAAATACAAGTTCTTGCATGTGCTGTGGATATCTGGGAGATTATGCGGCACAATTACTTTTGTTACCTATGAAAAAGCCTTTTTTTTGTTAAGTATGTACTTTCAGTAAAACAGTGGCCTGCCATGTGGGCAATGGCCCACCCTGGGACAAAAAAACAAAAACAAAAACAAAAAAAACAGTGTGCCATCCAGATAAAACCTGCCTGTGATCCAGAATGCCAAAACCATGTTTTCCTTTTGTCCCACCCTAAGTGGACAACCAGAGATGAGGAGGTTCCTTATGGGTATTGCCAGTTGTTCTCAGTAGCCATTAGGGCACCCCAGAAAACCTACCTTTTGCCCAAGAGAGCAGAGGTGAGGCAATTGGCTCAACAGAGACTTATTAGTCTCCCTCGGGGTTTTCTGAAAAGAGTGCAAAAGCCCTATCACATTTATACACCAGTAGTGCCTAAAAATGCAAGGGCCATTAATATTGCCTTTGTAAACCAGTCGGCCACTGATGTTAAGCAAAAATTGCAAAAGTTTGAGAGATTTGAGGAAATGCCCTTCAGTCAGTTATCAGAGGTTGCTTAAAAGATATTTGACAACCGGGAGGACCCTAAAGACCAGGCTTAAGAGATTTCTGCTGGGCAGAAAAACTGCATTGGTTGTTGGACTTTCCATAAAAAAATAAAAATAAATGACTCTTTCCTCCCAGCAGATGCAAGCCATCCAACAGATTCCAGTCCCTGTGACTAAAAACCGAGTGGAAAAATTTCTAGGAGCCATAGTCCTGACACAGAGTTTGGGACCCTGGCAGAGGCCTGTTGCCTATCTTTCCAAGAGACTTGATTATGTGGCAGCCAGATGGCCACCTTGTCTGTGGGTGTTTTCCTCGGTAGTCATCCTGATAGAGGAGACACAAAAACTGACTTGTGGACCAAAATTCTTAATTGTCTCCTCCTATTCGCTGGAGACTCTCATCAAGCCTCCACCGGACCAATGGCTGCCCAACTCCCAAGTCATGCATTATCAAGCATTACTTCTAGATCTGACTACCATCAGTTTCAAGGGGACAGCGGCTTCAAACCCTGCCACTCTGCTGCCTGATGATGCCCCTCCTTGCCCTCCACATCTGTATTGGGGACCAGACTTGACAGATGAGCCACTATTCAGAGTTCCTTTGTATTTCTCCGATGGAAGCAATTACATTTATCCAGGTAAGTGGGTTGTGGGAGCTGCCATTACTACAGACTCTCAGATTCTATGGGAACCAAGCCTGGAGCCAAAAACATTGGCCCAACAGGCTGAACTCATTGCCCTCACTGAGACCTCAAGTTGTCAGTATGCATTTGTTACTTCCCATGTTCGTGGGACCATTTATCAAGAATGGTGCTTATTGGCTTCTGGGGCCAAAAGATTAAAAATGTTTCCCAAATTTTGGACTTGTTGGATGCCATCTGGATGCCAGGAAGAGTGGCTATTATCCACTATAGAGCCCATTGAGCAGGAGATGGCCTTGTTATATGAGGAAATAATTTGGCAGATGCCACCACCCAAAAGGCAGCTGTAGAATCAGTGGGGATTTGAGATAGCCCTGACATCACTGCATTCCCACCTACTTTGTCAGAGCCTATTTGCACTTGAAAAGACTTGCATTTGGGGGCTAATATCAAAGCTTGCCCAGTCTGTGAGTCTCAGATGCCCTCAGTGCCATTTGGTGAACCCAAAGCAGCCACTCACTAAGTGGGACTATGCCTAGAGAACACTGGAAGGTAGACTTTACAGAAGTGGGGAAGCCTGGACTTCAATGATATGAGTATTCACTTATAATGGTTGATACTTTCACTGGATGGGTAAAAGCTTTTTCTACAAAATCTGAGTCAGCTCTGATAGTAGTCAAAAAACTCTTACATGAGGTTGTCCCACAATTTGGCCTCCCCTTATCAATGGGGCCTTACAATGGGCCGGTTTTTATGGCCCAGATAACTCAAAAACTAACCAAAGCCTTGCAGATCAATTGGAAACTCCATTGTGCTTACTGCCTCCAAAGTTGAAGACAAGTAGAAAAGATAAACCAGACATTAAAGATGGTAATTACTAATGGCCTTAGAAACTGGTGAGAACTGGGGAGTCTCCTTCCTTTTTTGACCTCTTGTATGCACAGTGTACCCTCTATGTTACTGGTATTTCCCCTTTTGAGGCTTTATATGAGAGAACTCCTCTTATACCTAAGATTTTTGAGGAAAAATTAGCTGATTTAGCTAATCAAGATCTTATTAAGTCTCCCCAAACTCTTTAGCTAGTTCTGACTTCCACCCACTGGTTATTTTGACAACAACATCCTCCACCTGCAGCCCACTGAGAGAACAAACACCCTTCTGTAGAGCCTGAGTCACCTGTGCTCATCAAGAGGCTTCACCGTGGATCTCTTGAGCCATTGAAAAGGTCCCTACATTGTAGTCCTCAGCACTCCAACTGCTATCAAAGTAGCCAGAAAGCCTGCCTCGATGCATCATTCCCACTTCAAGCAGGTCCTGGCTTCCAAAGGCGATCAACCTACAGATAAGTGGACTGTCATTCCCTCCAAGGACTCTTTAAAGCTCAAGACTGCCAAATGTAACTAATAATCTTGTGTTCTCCCTTATAGAAACCCCAAGGAAACCTCTATCTGGCTTGTAAAAAAATTGTTAATTATGTGACAAAACAGTGAATTTAAATGTTGGTTTTCTTTCTCCTTTTGGTTAACAGCTTTAATAATGACAGCTGCAAGAAATTTGTTAATCTTCCTATTGGGCCTTGTATTATACTCAGATTGGAAAACTATGTCAAAGATCAGGTTCAAATTATACAGCTTATGATTTTAAAGACGCAAGGTTATAAACAGGTACCTATGTCTGAAAACCCATGAGCCAATGATTTGGTGCACTGACTAAAATCAGTGGGGAATGCTGTACACTAGCAAAAAGAGCTCTGTTACGTTTGTATTATGCCAAAGTACCTGTAACGCCGCCTACTGTTTTGTATACATTTTCCCCCCTCTGGGTGACCTAACTGATATGTTAATCAATGCTCCTGTCTGTAAAAAATTGTAAATCCCGGGAACCTAACCTAATTAATATGTTAAACATCGTTGCCCTCTACTAATAACAGATGTGGTGCTAAAATAAGCTGACAAAGAATTAACTAATGCTAGACTACTCTGTCCTCTGCTAAGGAAAACATTTCCTTAGCAGATTTCCTGATCCACCCCCATAGCCCTTTACTTTGTAAACTCTGCTCTCTACAAGAGGCTAGAAAGCTTTAAGGAGGACACACAGCTTTTGCAAATTCCAACTGCACTGTGTTACAGGGCCCAGGATAAAATAAATCAGCGCTGCTTTTTGAAAATAAAAACATGTCTTGCCCATTTTTGAACTTGAGTTTAGGCTTTGGGGGGCTTGTTTGTGGATTACAAGATTTAATGGCATATTTTTATTATTTTATTCTTTCACATGTTATATTAGTTGCTAAAGTTACTGGTATTCCTTGCTTAACTATATTTAGACAATAGCACCACAGATAATAATAGAACACCCTGAATAGTCTTTAATATAAATTTCTGTTAAATGGTTTTCTTAAATGAAATCTAGTTCAGACTTAGAAAACATACATGCCTGCAATAAAACATGGGACTCGTTCCACCATTTAAGAAGCACTAGGCTGGTGGCCATGCTTCCGGATTTGGAGCACAGGTTTCACTGAGACAGACTGGCTCTGCTCCTCCTTTATACTCCAGAGGAATGTCAAGCCTGTTCTGTTTCCTTTGTTTCACTTTACCTCTTACTCTCTTGCCACTTGACATTTTCCTAATAAAGGCATATAAAAGTGGGAAAAACTCTAGATTATTCCAACCTTTTCCTTTTGAGTTAAGCCCATAGAAAATGAGCATTTGCTAATGCCAAGAACAGGGAAGTCATCTTAGATGAGGGACACATACCCCATCTCTGGGTCAGATGAGACATCAGAATTGTGCCTATTCAGGAGAATACACATGAGAGCCATGTCCCAGCTCAGTGTTCTGGGCAAATCTCCTTTGGAAATTAAACCTGAGACACAGTGGGGAGAACCAGTTTCCATGGGGCAATGGAAGCAGCTATCCTTAAAAGCAGCACACATAGGGGACGTAAACCTATTTAGAATAAGGAGGCTTTCCAACCTCTCAAATTATGGACTTAAAAACCTTTATTATAAATTGATAAATGTGTAGGTAATGATCTTGCAGTCTTTTAATTATCCCTTATAGAATTTTGACACACAGTGGTCACTGTGCCAGCTAATCATCCTTACAGCAACTGCCACCCTCAAAATCAGAGGCTAGCTTTCCCCAGCATCTGTTAGGTGAATCCCCATTGAAGCCAGTGGCCAATGGATTCAACAGAATGTTGACCAGACAGGCAGCTGGATTCCTTTTTGGAGACTGATTTCTGGTTATCTGAGGCAATAGAAACTGAGAACTGAGGGTTCCTGGCCAGAGCAACACCCTGGTTGGCACCCAACATTTCCTCAAAGGACATTTGCTCATGACCACTTAAAATCTCCCCTTTTCTATTATCCTTATTTCTCTGCTAGTAGACTAAAAACATTCTAAACTTTTCAATAGATCTTTAGATCACTTAGACTACCCATCCCTTCAGAGATTATACTGAGGTAGTTTGCAATGATTGCTTACATTCCATAGCAGCTAGTAGGGAAATGATTTACCTATGTTAATTAAAACTAAATAGACTTGAACAATTATTTATAAGATGACAATATGTAATCTATTAACTAGTGATTTCTATTTTTTTGAAATTCTGTATTAATTGTACTCTTTTTCTGTTTTTTCTTTTCTCTTTAAATAAAAGTTTTTTCTTTTGTCTTTAAATAAAATTTTTTAAAAAGTAGGACTTCCGGGACAACATGGTGGACAGATAGCAGATACTACGGAGGCTCTCTGAAAGGCTTGGTTCAGAAGTCAGGAATGGTGCGGACTAAGGAGACATAAGCCGGTAGAGATATGCTCTGCTGACTCAGGAACAAACTGGGCTGAGAGAAACCAACTTGGAATGCAGTCCTGGTGCTAAAACAGGAACAGAAAAGCCTCGGTGTGGAGTCTAGACCCCGCGCCAAAGGAAGCCATGATTTTGGTTTCCTGGCGCACTGCGGCTGACTGCCTCTACATCGGCTCGGCAAGGACAGAGACACGCAGAAGCTCTGAGAACGGGAGTCTGTGAACGGAGTCGAAAACAGGATGGCCAGGGAGGCGTACACTGACTTGTGGTGAGGTGAGTGAGAGAAACTGACACTCTACCACAGTTTGACTCCAGTGGAGGACTTTCTGGGCCCAGGCAGTCCTGCGGGAGCAGGGCGCGGTGGTGACTCCAGCCACACATTCCCCTCTCGGACGGGATTGGTGAAAAGTGCCTGGCCTGCGTGACGCTGCTGGCGGACTAGGTAGGCTGGCCCAACCCAGATCCCAGAGCCTGACGGTGGCCCGGAGGGGCGACTCCCATGTAGGCTGCCTAGTCCGTAACTCCCTGGTGCACTGCGTTGGGTGGGAACACCTAGTCAGCACAATTCGATCAGGCTGTGGCTGACAGGGAGGGAAGCTGGGCCTCCTGGGTAAACTTGCATATATAAGGAACAGAAAATATGGGAAAAGGCAGCAACAAGAACGGCTCCTCGGCCCCCAATTCTGAGAAACAGGCAATAGCGGACACCGCACCAATAGACATAAAGCGCCATATAGAGAGCCTCATAGACCAATTCAGGAATGAAGTTATCAACGACCTGAAGCTAGAAGTATGCAGAATAGTTAGAGAAATGCTAAGCACCACCCTGGAAAAAACAGATGGTGGAATGGAAGAACAGAAAAAGAGGGGAGAATTGTTTGATGGAGAAAACAGAGAAAGCATAGAGTATGTGAAGCAGGTTCAAAGGGACTATCAAGAAACTAAGAAGTCTATCCAAGACTGGCATAACAGCTTGAAGGAAACTAAGGACAGACTATCTGAACTGGAGGGCATGCTTGTAATATGGGAGAATGAAATGAAAAACTTCTTAAAAATAACAAAGAAACAAACAGCAATAATAGAAAGACAAGAAGATGATAAGAGGATCCATAACTTAAGGGTTAAGAACATAAAAGAAGAAGTAGGGACACAAACAAGTGAACTACAAAAGCTACTCACAGAAATAATCCAGGAGAATTTTCCTAATTTAGCAAAAGGTAAAGATACTCAGATGTATGAGGCATACAGGACCCCAGCTACCTACAACCCAAACAGAGCAACACCCAGGCATATAATAAAAATTCCAGAAATTCAATAAAAGAACAGAATATTAAAAGCTGTCAGAGACAAGAAACAGACCACTTACAAGGGAACACCCATCAGAATTACAGCAGATTTCTCTGCACAAACCATCAAATCATGAAGAGCGTGGGGGGAAACAATTCAAACTTTTAAAGATAATAATCTCCAGCCAAGATTGAGATATCCTGCACAACTGTCCCTGGAAATTGATGGAAAAACAAGGTGCTTCCAGGATAAAGAGGAACTGGGGGAATTTGCAACCACCAATTCAACTCTATAGAAAGTATTGCAGGATATTCTAAAAAAAAAAAAATACAAAGAACCCAGAAATAGTGGTGGGGAGGCCACAACGAATGGAGCAGAGAACAAAATGAAGAAGACAAACTGACAGCTACTGACAGAATAAGAGCTCAACAGAAATGAGACAGAGAAGATTGGATGATAGGAACAGCTATTTTGGAGAAAATGACATCTTAATAGGTAATACTGATTTAGTATCATCTTGTTTTAAAGTCTCATCTAGCTTTTGTTCTTCTGTCTCCAATGGTCTAAATAGGTTGTATCTTATTGGAGTTTATTATGTACGATAGTATAAGCAAAAACCTTTTAAAGACAAGGAGATTATACAGAAACCATTGTTCATTTTCTGTTAGTCGATTCTAAATACTCTGTAATGCTGTCATTCTCTTAAATGGTTTTACATTGTTTTGATAAACTTAATGCTACCGTATACGAAGTTGTACTCAAGGACTTCAAGGAAAGAGTCAATATGGTAATTACTTTGGGTTGGAATTATCTGGTGGTGAAACACTATTCTGCTTAAATGTTTATGTTTTGATCTGCGCTGTTTCGCTGTTATGCCCTTTTTTATCCCAATCTCCACTCCATTATTTACTCTTTTATTTTTATTCATTTAATTAAAGGGAAAAATAGCAGGATATATTATAGTAACCCACTTTGACTTTCTATTATCTCAATTTGAAGCCTTGTATTACTCTCACCATCTTGTTTTTGACTGATGTTCCCCTATTCTGTTTTGCTGGATATTATCAGGTTCGAACGTTTAGGCATCAGCTGTGAAGATAATGAGATTCATTATGACGCCCATTCTCGTTGACTTTTATCTACTTTTGAAGACCTACAAAGTCTCCAATGGTTTGCTTTTGTCGGTTTTGTTCTTTACTGTTTTGTTCAATTGTATTATAACTAATGATATAGGCAATTCAATTAGAGATAGCTGGAGGCATTATGGTAACCACTGTTGATCACCGTGTATTATGTTTTTACATTATCTATTATGTCCACCCTTTTGACTTGACCGATTCTGTTCTGTTATGTCACATTTGGTTTTACTCTCTTCCAAAAAAGCAATAAGAACCGTGGGAGCAATGAAACCCAAAATGTGTAATAGTCATTGTACAAAAGAGAGGAAAAGAAAGTGCTCTAAACTATATAACTGCATGTATATTTAAGTGTATAAGTTAGAAAATGATATCACAGAGTTTTAAATCATTGAACAGAACTGTTTGCAGTATCATTGTTGGAATGTCCACTCTACAAGCTTTAATTTTGTGACTTTAACAATTATTTCTAAGATGGCAATATGTAATCCATTAACTAGTGATTTCCTACTGTTCATTTTTTTTCTGTAAATCTGTATAACTTGTACCCTTTCACTGTTTTTTTCTCTTTTCTCCTTAAATAAAATTTAAAAAAAAAGTAACTAGGATTTTCTGTGTGACTAGAAGACTGATGTGCCTCTTTCTAACTTAAAATGTGACTGCTAGATGATAATTTATAAATTTAACCTGTGAGCTTCAAAGATACAGAAATTTAAATGAAGTATAGCCTTGTCCTGTTACTAAGAAAGGTTACCTAGATAATTAAGTGAGAGACAAATGTCTGGAGACTCTTTTGCCCAGATTAAGGAGTAATGCTCCTCCAGTCAGTTGTTCTATCTATCTCTAGAGGAGAGTTACTCTAAAAAACCTGAAAAGTACTCTACCACCAACTCACCTTTTAATGTATGCTCCCTTATAATACATGTTTACAAAGTCATGCTTCCTTCGCTAAACATTCTTTATGGAAACAAAGCTCATGAGCTATCTGGGAATATAGGATTGTGTGCCAGTTCCAGGGTAGATAGGCTGACAGAAACTATGGTCCATTCTCTCCAGAAGGCATTCACCTGCCCTGGAGCAGTTTCAACCCAAGAGACACGTGGGGAACATCTATCAAACAGGAAAAAAAAGGACACCTTATTTTAACTCATTTTATGTATAACTAGATAGCTCAATATCACTCATAGCTCATCAAACGGTCCTTAGTTCAATGCCTGGGTACAGAAAAGGTTTCATACTTATGCCTTGCTTTTACATTATAGGCATGGACAACAAAATGTCAAAGCCCATTCTCCTTTGGAACACATTCTTAGGCACTAGATGTTCGAGCCTTCCATGTTGAAAAAGATCCAATTGGTATTTCTCTGCATGAGTGTGTGGCCTACCTACCCCCAAGAGCCTTAGTGGAATACAGAGGTAAGTATTAATTATGATCCTCTTTTACAACTAGAGACATACAATGAAAAGGAGGGGAAAAGGTCAGTGCTGTCCTACATTCAGACTTTCTATGCATTGGGAAATACTTCTTATTTATATTCTAAATGTAAATGTGAGTAACAGGAAAACTCAGCACCTTGGGCTCTTAAGGCATCTTCTACCCAAGAGCCGAAAATTGCACCTCCTGAACCTTTAGAACCTGAGGACAAAATAGCCTTAATCAAATCCTCCCCCCCTTTTTTTACTGAACCTAAGGTTTCCCCCACCTGCCCTTCCAGCCTTAAGGATAAAGCTTCTAGGCCAGCTGTAATCCAGGCCTTTCCAGGACTATACCCATCCTTAGCTGAGTTTAAGCAAGCTCCTCAAGGGCAGTATCCTTTGCAGGGAGTACATGGATGATCTGGAACTTCCAGAATTCATGTACCTTTCTCTCTTGGTGACCTAAAACAAATAAAATTAGATCTTGGGAAATTTTCAGATGAGCCTGACAAGTACATTCAGGTCCTTAGAGGACTTACTCAGGCATATTAAGTAGATTGGAAAGATGTAGTGTTACTCTTAAATCAGACATTCATTTCTAGTGAGAGACACGCAGCATTACAGGCTGCTATTGCCTTTGGATATGAATACCATATTGTCAATTTTAGAAGGCCAGAAGATAAAGGGAAATAACTTTAGCAACTAGTTTAAATTTAACTTGTGCAAGAATAAAATAATAAAAATATGCCATTAAATCTTGTAATCCACAAACGAGCCCCCAAAGCCCAAACTCGAGTTCAAAAATGGACAAGATGTGTTTTTATTTTAAAAAAGCAGCACTGATTTATTTTGTCCTGGACCAGCGACACAGTGCAGTTGGAGTTTGCAAAAGCTGTGTTCCCACTGGATCACAAACAGTCCCTATGCAAGACTCTTACTGGGCCCACAACCAGGTGAGTGATTGGATTAGAAATCATTTCCAGACATGTGTTCTTGAAGGCTGAAGAAGAGTGAGAACTAAACCATTCAATTATTTTAAGTTATCAGTTATTCAATAAGAAAAGAAGGAACAATTTTCTGCCTCCTTAGATGGATTATGAGAGGCATTGATAAAGCATACTTCTTTAGATTCTGATTCAATAGAGGGACAAATTATCCTTAAAGATAAGTTTATTACACAGTCAGCCTCAGCTATTAGAAAAAAGCTACAAAAGATGGCTTTTCCTCCAGATAGTCCACTTGATACTTTATTTATTCATTCATTTTGTGTGTGTTGGAGTTTGTGGATCAAACACAACACACATTTGACAGGCAAGTGATTTTGCTACTGAGCTAAACCCCCAGCTCACTTGATACTTTAGTAAAAGTTGCCTCCTCAGTATTTTATAACTGTGATGAGAGGAAGGTCAAAGAGAGAAAACAAAGAGACTGAGAAAAAGCAGCTGCTTTTGCACAGCATTAAGAGAAACAGACCCTAAGTCTGATTCTCAGGTCTCCAAGAATAGCTCAACGATGACTTTCACCTGCCATCACTGCCACAAGCCAGGTGACCTTAAGAGGGACTGCACTCAAAAGCCCCCTGGGCCATGCCCTGACTGCAGACGTGACCACTGGATGTCAGACTGCCCTCTCAGCCCAAGGCCCCACCAGGGTTCAGATTCATCCTACCTTTACCTCTTATCAAAATAACAAATACACCTCAAAACCTAGGCCTCAGTCCGCTTGAAATGCCTTATGGATGCCCTTTCCTCACTGATGATTTTCTCTTTGTCAGAGAAACAGATGCCTTATAAAAAGACATCACCTCATTGGCTAAATTCCAGCAAACTCTTCAAGAGCTTACAGAAGCTCAGCCTACAGAGAAAGGAAAACCTATCTTCCACCCTGGAGATTTAGTACTGGTAAAATCCCCTCCCTCATCAGCCATTGGGAAGGACCTTACACTGTGATCCTGTCGACTTCTTCCATGCTGAAGACAAGAGGCCTGGACACTCGGATGCATCACACCTGACACAAACCCTGGAAACTTGAGACTATCACTGGATGTGAACAACCACCCACATACTCCTGTGAACGCACAGAAGACCTAAGATTCCTCTTCAAGAAGAAAACAAAGACTTCAGGTAAGTAAGGCTACTATTAGCCCTTTTACTGTTCCCTTCACCACTGAAAGGAGGATGCAACTCCTTTTTAATGTGGGCACAAGCATATGCAAAATCATTACAACACACCTCTTGCAGGATATGTGGCTCACTGCCCTTGTCCAGTACATCAGGACTTCCTTGGTGGGTGTCTCCACTTCAAGGATGTGATTGGAATAAATTACAGGACTATAGTAATGAGATAACAAAGAAGTTCAGTATTCATAGTTCAGCCCACAATTGCATAGTAATAAAATGGCCTCTGAATATTATATTCTTAATGATCCTGTAAATTACATTGCTAATGATCCTGGACATAATCAGATTTTTTTCTTATAATGCCACTGGAGCCTCTCTACAGGCCTGTAAGGCCCCTGGTAAATAAAAAGAAAGGTCCTATCCTAAGGGCCAACAACCATAGATATCAATATGGCTATTTTCAAATATGGGATGAGTATCTATGATTAACTCCCACCATAGGATATCTCAGTAGAAAATCCCCCTTATGTTGGGAACAAAAACACCACTTTTATTCTGGTTGGCCTAATGCCACTACCCACCTGGGGTGGACAGCCCTTGAACAATGTGGACACACAAGTAACTTTTCAGGCTAATGACTGGTTTGCAACAGACTGGTTTAATGGCCCTGGAATCAAATGGGGAGCCCCGAATGGCACTCATTGGTCTTGTGGAGCCTATCTGTGGCCCTGCCTGGGCTCTGGATGGATAGGCAGACGCACACTAGGATTTGCATGGTTACAAGGCAGGAGTATCAAAAATGTCGAAAAACCGGCAAATTTACCCACGTACAACATCGAAGGTACAGAAGTGTGTTCCACTGGTATGATCATTTGGCCTCTGTGTTTATCCCTTCCCTAGGATTAGAAGACATCATGCAATGTACTGAGGCCTTGACTAACTATACCGAGTGGGCCTTAAATGACACTGCTGCTGGTCCCTCTTAAATAAGGAAAAAAAAAAATAATGAGACAGGCTGTCCTTCAAACTCAGATGACATTAGACATTCTAACAGCAGCACACAGAGGCATTTGTGCCATTGTAAAAACTGAATGCTGTGTATATATACTCCTGACTCTTCTGCTAATATCTCAGTAGCTATTCAAGACATTAGATACCAAGTTAACAATATGTAAGGTTCTTAAGACTCCTGGACCTTGTCTTTCTCCTTCTTATGGAAATCTATTACTAGTTCCTATTGGTGGAAATCTTTGTTACCTATACTCATAATTGTTCTACTGGTTTTATTCTTTGCCCCATACATACTCAACTGTTTCTTTGTCTTTGTCTCCTCCAGACTTAGAGCTGTATGCCTACCCATGATGAAAATGCCTGGTATCTATTGAGGGCCTCTAGACAGGATCTCTGCAGAAGTATCTCTGACTGCTGGTCACCACTACAACCCTCTTCAGCCTGAAGAAGCCAGATCGGTCATCACCCATGACACCCTCATGGCAGTTCTTGTTACTTCTTCAGAGAGGGGACTGTTATAAGCAGCTGAGTTAGTTAGAAATACTACAGGAAGTGAGACAGGGCTAGGTCCTCAAAGGAGCCAGTGCAGAAGCTCAGATACCTTGCAACTAAGGGGAAGACAAGCACCTGCTGCTGTGGGCCAAGCCTCAAGATAAAAGACCATACAAATACATCCATATCCTAAGGAGTGAAGTTCTAAAGAGTTCCCCAGCATGCTGAGGAAGTAAGGAGTGACATTCCAAACCTTTAGGGAAGATTCACTGCTCTCTAAGAATTCCTGCATTCTAAGTGATTCCCTTCCCGTTTTGTCCCCACTTTAATCAATTTTACCTGAACTATTAATCTTATTGGTTAGCCTTAGTTTTGTACCACCTTATGCCCATCTGCCTTGTGAGTACCCAGTTTCCCCATGTTAAACCCTTTGTATGCCATGATTTCCTAGAACTGTCTGGAAAATATAGAGTCCCTGGCAACCCGCTTTTGTCTCTCTCTCAGACAGAAGCTTGTTTTCTCTCAATAAATGTATTCTACTCTTAACCTCTGTGGTTCCTAAAATGCATTCTTTGATTTTAGAGGACATGAACTCACACTGGACATAGTGGGCTGGGAATTTCATTCCCTATATCAATAGGATCAGGGCTGAGTGCTGATTCTGGTGTTTTCAACTCCACAGAAGGTTAGGCTGATCCCAGCCTCTGGCTGTGGAGCTGACTGAACTGTTCAGCCCAGGACACACTGGATGTGTCTCACCAGGCTGACTTTGGCTCACTGACCCTGGACACCTCCTGCATTTCTCCCTCACCCAGCCACTGTGGGATTTCAACACTACGAGGACTGAGATGAAGCCAACCTGCAGCTGCTCAGAGTCTCAGATCAGTTGAGCTGTCCCTAAAATGGCTTCTAAAAGGTAGTTGATGGCAGCCCACTGAGGTACTATAAGTGTGGAGAGCAGTAGCTTATATGCTCCAGCCAGCTGCTGAGATCCTTTGGATTGAGGGAAGGGATGGTCATGCCAGTGTAAACCAGCAGCCGTTATTGAAATAAAGAACAAAGAAACATATTGCGCATACTTAGGTTATGTAATTTGTTTGCTGCTTGTCCTTACAGGACCTCCTGTTTTTACCTTGGTGGGGGAATGTTTGAAGGTCTGCACCTTCTACCAAAACGCCATCAACCAGATGTGTGCAGGACAAAATGGAGTCAGTGTGGCTTCTTTACAGGTGGCCATTGCTCCCTTCTGCTGCTGAGGTCTCGCAATCCTTCTATAGGCACTGTGGATTAGTCCCTTCCTTGTAGCTTTTCCATTAGTTCTTAGTTCTGTAGTTAAGAACTACAGTACTTAGAGTGCATTGCTGTTGTTTGTATATCTCTCTCTGCTGCAAAACTGTCTTTTTCTTGAGATGCAAAGTTTTATATGTTCTTGTCTTTTTCTTTTTGGCTGTCCTGGGAATTGGACCCAGGGGCACTGTATCACTGAGGTACAACCCTAGCTATCATCATCATCATCATTTACTTTGAGATGGAGTCTCACTAATTTGCCCATGCTGGCCTTCAACTTGTGATTCTCCCACCCAAGTCTCCAAGTTGCTGGGGTTACAGGACTGCATTACCATTCTTGGCTACATGTTTATCTTTGAATCTCTGCCTACTGTATAATTCCCTACTGTTAATGCCCACCAGCATGTTTTCTTTTTTTTTTGAGTAATGAAAGGAGTGAATGAATTCACAAGGTATGAGCCCTGAAAGCAGGTTCTGGATGTGGAACGGATAAATCAGCAAGCAAGATACCTTTAATATGAACTCACCTCAAACACTAAATCAATCTGTAGGCAAGAGGACTGAGCATCAGATTTTCTGGGTTGGGGTGTAATTTGTTGGTAGAATGCAAGGCTGTGGGTTTGATCCCCAGAACTCAGAAGAAACAAAAAGAAAAGAAAAAGCAAGGTATGGTGTGCACACCTGTAATCTCAGTGCTCTGCAAGGCAGAGCCAAGAAGATTCTAAGTCTGAACCTAGCCTGGGCAATTTAGCAATACCCTGTCTCAAGCAAATAAAAAATAAAAAAGGCTAGGGATGTATCTCAGTGTGAAGACACTGGCTTCAATTCTTTGTGCCAATAAAATAAAATAATAATGCAAGTTCTAAAGATAGTGTATAGCCAAGCTTGAGGTAGACAAGATTTCATTTAGGTGCTTTGGAAATGAGATTTATAGATAATTGGTCTTGACTGCTGTTAACAAATACATTTTGTGTTTTGGTGGGCCAGGCATGGTGGTGCACATCTGTAATTTCTGCACTTGGGTAGTTGAGGCAAGAGAATCGTTGCCAGTTCCAGGCCAATCTGGGCTACAAATTCAGCTGACGGTCAGCTTGAACTCATAGTGTAGAGAGTGTCTCAAAAAAAAAAAAATTCCATGGAAGCATACATAATGCTCTCCTGAATCCTTAAACAAAAAGTGCTGAGCACAGTTGGGTAACGGCCATGAGAATTCAGTGCTGGTGCCATGACCGCCCTCCCTCCCCACCTCTTACACCTCCCACCACCTTCCAAGAGGGCCACAGGTTTTTGGACAGACATATACCCAGCAGTATTGCATGGTATGTGAAATGACAATCAGTGCATGTTTCCAGCAGAATTATTTCTCCTTAACATAACATCAACTGATGAGTGGAAAGGTAATATTTATTATTCAAAGGACTTCTAGAAAGTCTCAAAAAAGTCTATGGATTTATCACTGCCTTTGAAAGCATGTTGCCATGATCTAAATCCTAAAAATGCTATGCTTTCTCCATCCTTCCCTGAAATCACACTTAAATTCAGTATCACCAGTGCTGGTTTACATTCAATTCAAGGCAGCAAGGCTAAAAATAGCCTTAATGACACACACAATGCATTTTCCTAGGGAAAGACTATGAGCTTATAAGTGTCTCAGCCCAACAGGCAATTCTCAGCTGATGCCGGAAATGGGTACCTTTTCCTATCAGGCACACAGCCAACTGACGTAATTTGCCTTAAATAGCTAAAGTGGGGGAGGGGACTGCTGTTACAGTTGTTCTGACTTCTTAAAAATGCTTATCTTTTTCTGGCTGTGGCATATCAATTAAGAGCTGCCATCTAAAGTTAAAAGTGATTTGCAGAGCTTTCACTTGGGCTTTCATGTGTGAAGCCAGGGTCAGGTGTAACTGGAGAACGCACTGGACAAGGAGCTGGGAGCCCCGGGCACAGCTCCTTGCTGAACTGCTGCTGTGACCTCGAGCAAGGCACAAAATTACTAAGCTTCAGTGTTTCATTTTTCAAATGAAAGGGCTGGATTTTCTTGCCAAAGATTTTTGTAGTTCCAATAGTCAAGAAGATGAAAGGATATTTCAAGATATTTCATTGAAATTGCTCACATAGAGAAAGGGCCTTCTGGGAAGATATAGCTATGTTTTTAGATAAGAAGCGCTCATGGTGGGGTAGGGGATTATTGCAAATGTGAACATGAATGCAACCTGTGAGATGACCAGTTAGAATGGAAGGGCACTCTGTGGATTCCTTATCTAACATACAAGGAAGCCAGAAGCCTGAGAGGAAAGGCATCTCTGGGACTGCAGACTCTGGTTCCATGGTCGTCTCGCTCTTGGCAGCAAGCCCAATGCTTCCTTGGGTTCATAAAACCAGATGCCATTAGTCAGTGTGAGTTTTTAGGCTGTGCAGAGGTGAGGAATTGTTTTTCTGGAATACCTCCTTCATGTATCTTACAATGGCTTATAGGACAGAAGGCTGGAGTGGATCATCTTGTAGCTGTGAAACACAATGTAGTAGTACTGTGGTTAGTCAGCTTTTTCTTGTTTTGACAAAATACCTGACATAAACAACTCAAAGATTTATCTTGGTTCCTGGTCCCAGAGGTCTCAGTCCACGTCACATGGCTCCATTGCTTCTAGGGATGCAGGGAGGCAGAAGCACCTTGGCAGAAGGACATTGAAGAGGAAAGCTGCTCACACCATGGCAGCTCAGAAGAGAGAGATGGAAAAGCCAGAGGAGAGGCAAGAACCAGATACCATGCCACTGTCATGCCTGTAGTGTCCACTCCTTTCAAGTCATCCTCATCTCCCGTTTCCACCACTTCCCAGCATTGCCATTAAATTATGATCTCATCAATAGATTAATGCAATGATTAGGTTAGAGATCACCTGGTCAGTTACTTCTAAAAGCCCCACTTCTGTGTGAATTTTTGGGGGGACATCTGAGATCTAAACTGTGACAAGTATCCAACTTGTCTTGAAAAATCAAACTGAGGATTGGCTTCATTAGCTCAGAGCTAGAAGAAAAACTCTTGTTAACTCTTACTGTCCTAATACGTTAGCTACTTTGGCACCAGATTTTGATTTGCTGCACACTAAACAATTCTATAGTTTCCTATAGGTAACAGGACTGTGTCCTACAATTTAATTCAAGTCTGATGCTACCTACCTAGAGATAATACAGACTTTCCAGTTGAAAAGCTCAGGATCAAAAGACTGACTCTGCTTCAGACACCAGTGCTGTCTGGTGGGTTTCTAGGTTTCCCACAAATTCTGTCTGACTTGACTGTAAATCAGAGGTTCCTACAACTCCTTCCTCAGACCTGATAATTTGTAGGATGGCTCAAAGAACACAGTTTACTGCCTAGGTCACCAGTTTTTGTAAAGGGTAACCACTCCAGAACACCACGTGGAAGAATGTGACACTTCCTTCTTCTCCCTCTTGGGGGCACCACCTCAAGGTGTTCAACTCTTGGAAGATCTCTGAACTTTACTTTTTGGGATTTTTAAAGAGGTGATCTTACTGCCATGACTGGTTTAATCGTTGGCCACAGGTGATTAAATCAATGTGATGGTTAACCCTGATTGTTAGTTTGAAAGTTTTCACCCACCACTCTCTGCTCTCACTGATCCTTGCAAAACACTTTGTTACTCTGCTCTAAAAACAAAACATTGTGAAAAAACTGGTAATAGAAACACATTAAAACTTGAATAACTTTTCATCACTAGAACTCTGAACTTACCTAAGATCACAGCAGCTAGAGCAGCGATGAAAGCAGATTACTGAATTAACACAACATACAGTGTATCTATCCATGTATGTCAGCATGTACTTTGCAAAGGCTTTCCTTGAATTTGTTTAGAATGCACCTTTGGAAATTCTTTGCAGTGTATGAAAGAATAATGCTCTTGATTCCTTTTACTTCTTCCATTCGCATCCTTGTGATAGACTGAAAACTCTGCTTGGAACCATCCATGGTGACAAAGTGAAAGTATTCAATGTTTACCTCTATGTATCTAAATAAATATCTATCTAGAGATATCAGTATAGAGGTAGAGCTATAAATACATATGTATGCCCTTAGCCGCAGTGCCATAATTCATGATAGGCATGGAAAAGGAGTAAAATAGAAATGTCTTCTCTCAGAGAACTAAAAATCTACTGGCAGACCCGAGGACTAAGAAAGAAAAATTAATAAATGATTAAGATTATGTTGACTGTGAATAAAACATTCATACTTGGGCCCCTGACTTCTTAAACATATCCAGGTAAATAAAAGGACCCTAGTCATGGCAGGCTGTGAGAAGGCAATCAGTGACTTGCCTTTCTAGAACAACATCCTAGTTAAAATCAATTTTAGAACTCTCTGGCCTGAATACCAACATATAAGAAGAATTCAAGTGCTAGTGAGGGGACAGAATCTTCATCACTTAAAGCGGAATTAGTTTCAGACAAGTAAATCATCCTGCTTGCTTCTGTGGCCCTGTGTTTTTGAGCACGAGTGGGCCACAGAGAGTGAAGACTTCCGCATGTACCCTGTGCTGTCCTCACTTTAACACCTGACCATGGAATTTGTTTGATCTATAAGATGAATCTCCTTGAAGCTGACCTATATTCACTTCTAATCTCAGGGAGCAAGTTGCCCATCCTATATTAACTATCTAAGAAATTGACTGAGGGCCATGTAAAAACAATTCTGAACTGTAAGTTACTCAAATTCTTACCTCTGAACACACTTGCACTTCTAACCTATACTACTTTTTTTCAAGCACAGTCATCTCACCTTCTCATAAAAGTTGTGATTCTATCAATCTGATTGTCTTGAAGTATGTTAAAATCTATCATAAGCTTTTTACAAAAAATCTTGAAAAGTGAATCACTTCCTAATGAACTACTGTGAAGCTTGGACCATGTCAAATTGTCAGAAGTTTCAGACATCTCTGCCAAATTTCATGTCCCAACTGTGCCTCATTAACTTTTGAGAACAGGCTTCTTCCTGTACTGTACAGATTTTTATCCCTTTTTACATCTCTTCTACCAGACCATCAATGTTTTTCAGCCCTGAAATTCTTTTTTGCACTGCCAAGCCCTTAGTGATACCGGTTCACTTTCTGGTTGACACCTGTTAATTTTGACACCTGTTCACTTTCTGGTTAAGCATTCATTGCTCAAAACGATTACATGTGGTAACACACACTTAAAAGCTGCCCAAGACAGTCTGATAACAGAAAAGGGTAAAGTGGGACACATAAGCATGGGCAACTAAAAACAAAGGTAGCTCATGACCCCTGGACCCTCTCCCTCTTTTATGAGGTAAGGGGGAAGGTCCTGGCCTTAAGTGTGCCTCTGCAGTGTTTCCCAGCACAGGAGTTGTTTGATGTGATTTTGGATGAGAAGCAGCTTGAGGACGCTTGTGAGCACCTGGCCAACTAACTGGAGGCCTACTGGAAGGCCACCCACCCTCCCAGCAGCATCCTCCCCAGTCCTTTCCTTAGCCACCTCAGCTCTGCCCATCAGAGCCACCCTACTCTCTAATTCACAGGTAAGGGCAGTTCTTTCTTAATCTTCACAGAGAAGCTACAGGTCACACCACTGCGTTCCAAGCCCAGACAGCCAGCTTGGTGCATGCTCCAGTATCTTAATAGTATTGAAAGTATGGCTCACATCATGAGTCACTTAGTTAAAAATGTTCACAGTGTGTTGTACATCTAAGAAAGCACAATAAATACAACATATTATGGACCTTTTTTTTCCCCCCCAGGGATCAAACTCACAACTTGCCGTTGTCAAGCAGGCACTTATGCCACTGAGCTAAATCCCTAGCCCGATACAACAGACTTTTAAAACTAACTGTGTGGTCCTTGAGACAGTAAACTGTCTGCATTCAAGGCCTGGATCCACCTGAAACTGCATGTACAATTCAGGTGAACTTATGTCTTGGCTTGCTGGCCTTAAGAACAGTAAGGATACCCTAGCAATAATTAAAATCTGTTGTGACTGTCACATCTTTTGTCTTTTATTTTCCTTTAGATCACCTTATCTCCTAGGTTACTGAATTAAACAGTGTATGTAAAGGTCCTGGAGGAGTGATGTTCCATGTCAAGTGTCACACATGCATTTTATTTTAATTGTGGTTTTTGTTAATCTATGTTCAAGCAGAGGTAGGAAAGTTTATGTTCACGTATAGAAAAATCTCTTGCATGTGTATTTCAACAAAAGAATATGTAATAGAGCAGTAACCCTTCTTCACTTATTCTTAATAATAAAATAAACTGATTACTATGTGTACTGTTTCAGGCACTTAATAAAGCCCAACATAACACAACACAAACCGTACTGATGCCACTGGATATTAAAGGAATTAAGCAACTGAGCTACACTAGACTTCATTTCAGCATTTAGATCCTTTCAAAGGACTACACTTGAATGTCTTTGCACGATGACCACTTAGTTCTTTATACTCTGACCTTGGTTAAGCCCAGTTATGTTCCTTTTGTTACCAGGGTTCTCCAGGTGATCAGGTGACTGATTGCTCCACTCCTGATTGGTCAGCTTTCCAACCTGAAGAAGAATCTTGCTTGGAACCTGTCAAAAAATCCCACCTCCATTCCTCCTCCTCAGCCCCACATCACAAGCATCACAGCAGTATGAGTCAAGGCCTCTCCAGGCAAGAGACATTTGACTCTGAAACTCAGGAGAGTGGAGACTCTGCCTACTTGCAGCCAAAAGATTATTCCCGTGAACACATGGACCACTATGCCCCACATTGTGATCACAACCACCGAGATGAGACCCATGGGAGCAGTGACCACAGACACAGAGAATCTCGACACCGCTCCAGGGACATAGATCGAGAGCAGGACCACAATGAGTGCAACTAACTGCAGAGCCATCATAAATCCAAATAGGGATGTTTACGTCCACCAATGACCTTCGCCTTTTTGTGCTTTTTCCTGAGTCCTGTATAATAGCACAAACAAAACTTTTCAAGTCTACCCTCAGTCATGTGACCCGTCTTGTATATTTTGTATTGCTGTTGCTTCAATAGCAATGGCATGAAATTAAGAGCATTAATTTCCATTTTGATTTTCCTAAGTGCTATACACATTTGCCTGGTGCAGCTGCAGTCCTCTGGTTTTACACTAGACCCTTCAGAAACTGGTTTGGGTAGCTGTTACTTGGGAAAAACCTGCCATCCCAACAATGTTAGTGTTTCAAGAAATATAGGTGTATCTAGCAATCGAGAAGTAACACAGATCAAAAGTGGAAATTGTTTCTCCAGATTTTTAATACTGAGATACCTGATGAGCATATTCATTTATTTATTCATGGACCACTGTTTCTTGCTTGTACCTCTGGCTGACTAAACTAGGAACAGATTCAGTCTTGCCTTGCATAAATGGGATCATAAAGTTAGAATCTATTTTCTATGTCCTCATACGTGTACTGTACAGTTTGTAAATGTTATTTCTGCAAACCTATTTCAATATATATTTGATCACACTATTTTAGTCTTAATGCCAAGTCAGCAGATTTACTTTATGAATTACAGGGACTAGAGATGCCCACATTCAGGAAATCTGCAATAACATTGCCTAGACATTCTTTCTGCTCCACTAGAAAGCCTGTGCATATTGTAAATATGTGTGACTGCTTGATTTGAAAAGTTTCCATTTCTGAACATTGTACCATCCTTGTGTTTATAATTCTAACCATACATTATGTTAATATAACCAAACTCCTCACATTGTTCTATTCCATGCATTTCACACTGATTGTGAGAAATGTGTTCTTAGTAGCTAGTGCCTGATAGTCACAGCACTGGCCCCAGTGTATGCACGTGCATGTGTGTCTGTGCATAAGTGTGTAAGTGGAATGCTGAAGATTAATGAA
This sequence comes from Cavia porcellus, assembly GCF_034190915.1. Taxonomy (NCBI): domain Eukaryota; kingdom Metazoa; phylum Chordata; class Mammalia; order Rodentia; family Caviidae; genus Cavia; species Cavia porcellus. Next base: position 23,123,781 of record NW_026947510.1, read on the forward strand.
GAACTAAGAGACTGAAATCTAGAATTCCGCCCTCCTGGCTTTGGACGTAATTGTGCTGTGTGCTGTTTTGCCAACTTGTTGAGCAGTCAGAGAATGCAAGGGAGCCTTCTGCCACAGGTAACGAGGAAGGTTTATCTGCTGTCTCCTTGTTATTGTGTAACTACAGGTGATTTGTACCGTGAGGGTCTCACTGGAAAGGTACAATCTTTGTGTTCAAGTATTTGTTTTAGTAAGAGACGTTTACACGCTTATGGAATTGTTTCCTAACTCCTCCCAGCCCCTTCTCTAACCTTGCCTACTGTTCCTGCTGCGCACCCCCCAGTTACCTGCTGTTCCTCCACATCACCAGCTTGACCAGCTTCCCTGTCTGTAAGAACACAGAAGTGCTTCTTCTAACCAACATTTCTGCTCTTCAGGCGGTACCAGGACAAAATGGGGAGACTTAGAGTGAGTCAAATAATATTTTCCAACATCACGCATCTACTCTGAAGGGAAACCTAGAACACCATCTCCATTCCTCAAATAACTGCTTATGGTGTCACCGTGTCTTGCTTACTCTGACCGCCCCAGGTTCTTGTCCAATATTCTTGGACTTTTAAAAGTTTCACATTTTTAATGATTTTTCCACACTGAGGACAGTAAAATTTAAAAAGCGAGTTATACATAGTGTTTTACAAGCTAATATATGAAAAATTTCTCTTAGAACCAGTTATCTCACTACTGTCTATATGACTACAGAGTATAAAAACAGTCATTAATTTCTGGCAAAATTTTACCTCATCAGAAAACTGTAACCACATTTCAACTAAAATTGCTTTTATATAACATTTTGCATAAACTCTCACCATAAGATGTTGATCATCAGTCCAACCCTTCTCCTCATGTGTTATTTCCCATCTAAATACAACCAGTATGGATCCTCCTTGCTGCTACCATTAACCCCTTTCAACAGGCCGTGCTAAGAGCCAGGGATACAGCTCAGGGGCACAGCGGCCGCCCGGTAGTGCAAGGTCCTGAGTGTGAGTCCCCGTACCAAAAAACAGAACAAAGCAAAGCAGCCACAGACAGTGCTAATAAGAGTCCGTCTTCTTAATTTTGTGCCTGATTCTTAAGTTTCTCACATTACTGCAGACGTGTTAGTGCAAACCAGACTATTCACCAAATAACTCCATGAGGGATTTGATACAGAACATTTACGCCAGCATGTGAAGACTACCAGTGGGTCAGTGTGTAAACAGGACGTAGTGAACCCACAAAAGAAGAAATGACCCCAAGCGTATGTGGAATGACACACAGTCTTCACAGGGCAAAGGCTTACTCTTCAGATACTCCTTTGTAGAAGTGTACTTAATCGTTTGTCAAAACCACTGCAGTTCTTCCTACGTTCTTTCTCTATTTCTCTTTTAACTTGATGTTAGAAAGAGGTGCTGCTAAATGTAGGATGCCTTAGTCATACTGTACTTGGGGACAACATTATGAGAGCCTGGTACGCATTCCTGCTAAAACATTCACTGTCAGCTACAGTGAGCTGTTTAACAAACCTGGTTTCAAGTCACTCACATAAAATGAATAAAGAGCCTTCTGCACTGTTTATTAGTAGTATTAATTCTCAAGGAGTGACCTTTAGATTCAGAATGTGACATATTTCCCAGCACCTATGACTGGTGGTTCATCTCACGTATAACCAGCTGATGTTCCTTCAGTAATCTTCTCATAGCTGACTTTAAAATAAGGAACTCAAGGAAAACAAAAGATTTTTTAAAAATATGAGCTTCAGTAAGCGTGTTCCACCTTATCTGTGCAACAATTATTCATATTTTGAATTTTCATTTTTAAAATGAAGCCCATCCTAGTGACACATTCAGCTCATCCTCTCCCCTCTGTTCTGTGATGTACTGTTACTAGTTTGGGATGCATGATGCCATTAAAGTAGGAGCATACTATTAAACAAAACAGGCAACTACCATGGATTCTGGGCCAGCTTTAATTTCTGCCAAAGTATATTTTTATTTGTACTGCACTTTGCTATTTAAAACGTAACAAGCTGGGCATGGTGGCCCACTGCTGCAATCCCAGCTCTTGGGAGGCGGAGACAGGAGGATCATACGCAAGTTTTGAGACCAACCTGGACTACAATGTGAGCCCAAGGCCAGCATGAACTGCATAGCAAGACCTTGTCTCAAAAAGACAGAAAGAGAGAAAGAAAGAAAGGAAGGAAGGAAGGAAGGAAGGAAGGAAAAGAAAACTAAAATGTAACACAAGGAGTTGAATAAAATGTATTCACTGTTGAATTTAAATATTTTTGCTTTCTTACAAATATTAAAACAATGTAGAGACATACATTAATTCCTCGCATTTACTGGATTTTCCTCTTTAATGCACTTGTTTTTACATTTCTGTGTTCCATGAGTACGTGTTTTATTTTCCAATTTGTTTACTTTTTGTCACCATTTCTGAGCAGGCAACAGATTCTATGGCAGAAAAACTATTTCAAGCTGTAAAAGATGCAAGTGACTACTTGAGTCTCTCACTCTGTCTCAGGCCTGCAAGTATCATTTGATCATAGAGAAGCAGTGTCTACTGTGGTTCTGCTGTTTTAAAAATGGCGATGAAACTCACTGAAAATTGAGCATGTTAAAGAAAAAATTTCAACAAGGTTCTTTTTCTTTTGTTTTAAATGTGCAAACTCTTTCTGTTCGCTATCACTGTTCATATCTGCACATTTGCTGGTACTTACCCAAAATAAACAACGCAAAGTTGCTGCCAGGCTGCTTTCCCACTGTTTTCATCCTCGCCCAGCACGTAAAAGGAAAGAGATTCTGCAGTTTCTTTTAAGACATTTAAATCTGAGGAAGTAGGCTGAGCTCTGAAAACACAAGTGCCCACAGGTAGACAGTTTCTGCTTAGTCAAATGACACTTATTAAGATTTACAGGCAGGATGAAGGATGCAGAGAAACCATCGGAATCTCATGAAGCTCGCAGGAACTTTTCTCTCATGCTATTAAAAATAGAAAACTAAAGCTCTCTGCGTCCAGGATGCTTTCGAAGCATGGTGGTGAGACTCCAGGAGCCTGACTGGTGAACAATGTCTTAAGGGGCATGACAGGAGAAGATACGGGTACCAAAGCTGTAAATAAAGCTCAGAGATTAGTGTACAAGAAAAGCTCTTAAAGGATCTTACATCACGTACAAGACCTTTTGATCTTTTTTTTTTTTTTTTTGTCTTTTTCCTTTTTATCGGTACCAGGGATCGAACTCACAACTGCCTGCTTGCAAGGCAGGTGCTTATGCCGCTGAGCTAAATCCCCAGCCCCGACCTTTTGATCTTTTGGCAACAGTAAGTCATTTGAGAAGTTCTTAAAGAAAACCTATGAGGAAAAGAGGAAATTAAACTAGTATTAGGTAACTGATTCTGACTTTCTACTTCATACATCCAAGGCCCAGTAACTTGGGTGACTTGAATGAAAACCAACAACGTACTCTGAGGTGTTTATAGCCTTTAATCTATAGCTGCACTGGATATTTTAACAGATCTTACCTAAAAAGCAGGTAAAAGGAAAGAACAAGCATGAGGCTACAATTAAGTTTTAAAAACAGACACACTGGCCACCACGGAGGGATGTTTGGTCCCTTTATTGCTTGGATGATGTGCTTGGTTTGTCTGCACTTAGATTTTAATCTCTCATAGTCAGTCATCATAGCTGAGGTTGGCACTGTTGAGAAACGAACACCAAGCCCTGCTGTGAGAGTGCCGGGACAGTTGTGAGTGTCACAGCTGGTTTTCTCATTCTCATTGAGTATTTTCTAGCAACTTGCCTCGGCATTCCAGCACAGGCTCAAAGTACCCAAACATGGAAGATTTTCACTTTTATGTACAACTAAGGACAATATTCAACTTTCTGGTTTCAAGACTATCATTTAGAAGAGGTCCTGACTTCATTTAAAAGAGGGTTAATGTACAATAAAAAGTCAAGTAAAATACTTACCTCAAGTTATTGGCACATGGTAAATATTATATTATACTTTCCAAGCCTTAGTTCTTAAGGAAATAACTACTTAGAAACTTGAGAACACAAAATAATTTTTCATAACCATATTAAATACTAATTTTTAGTATTATTCTTTATTAATTAAAACAAGACCCCAAATGAAAATGTTACAGGCATCCATAAGTAGCTCCTTTGCTTTATACACTTGCTTTATATACACTACTGAATCCTAGAAAACATTTTTTCAATCCAGAACATAATTTCACAACCCCCACCCATACACACAATTCTCTGTCTTGATGAAACCACTGGCAGTCCTGGTGAAACCACCGGCCATCTCCTGTTTCCTTGGCAACCATACTATCCTTAGGTGGCCTGATGTCACTCTGGTTTAAGAGATATGAGGGGAATAGAACAGAAAGCAAGGATGTGGAATTTTCATTTCTGAGGATCCTTCTCTGATGTGCTTTTCCATTTTAGAAATTTTGCAATAAAAAAACCTATACAATCCTTATTTGCCAGCCGGATCATGTCTTCTGCTGTGGCATCTCTAAGAGCATCCTGGTCAGGGTCCTGTAATGGCACAGCAGATGGATCGAATCGCTGCAGCTGTCTCAACTGTTCAAGTGATAAGCCAGCTCCCATCATCCCTTCTTCTCCAATCCGTGGCTCCTATTAGGAGAAAACCAGGTGGATGAATGCTGTCCCTGCCACATGTTAACAATTAAATTAAAAGATAAACTAAAAGCTGGGGGTGGTGGCGCATGACTATAAGCCCAGCACTCTGGAGGCTGAAGCAGGAGAACTACTGTGAGTTCAAGGCCAGCCTGGGCTAGATTGTAAGACCTTGTCTCAAAAATACAAAACAAAAACAAAAAAAGAGACAAACTGAGTTAAACCTATCACATCGTCCAAAACAGAGAACAGTAAATGCTTTTACTTTGCGGAACGTACATGATGCTTTTGAGTGGTAGAACAGAAAAGCGGTACTATGTGTTCACGCAACGAAAGGAAGACCATTTACGTCCTGCATGCTTACCAGGTACTGGGTGACACTGTAAAAGGCCTGAACTCCAGTTAGAAACCCTGAACTGAAACTGCAGCTTCGTCAAATTTTTGCTGTGTGATCTTAAGTAGGTAACTCTATCTAAACCCAACTTTTCAGATCTATAAAACAGATAAAATGCTAAGTTCTGAACTAAAATAGAGAGATGGCATCACGCCTGGGATACACTGAGAATGCAGTAAATGGAACATTATTATCCATAAAGTAACAGATAAAAGTCAGCTTTACTTAGTTCTTTTCACACTTCTGAAAAAAGTTCTTCAAATATCAAAAATGCGTTTCTCTGACCCATCCAATTGGTTTTACATGTCCTTGGAGAACACGTATTAGTAAAGGATCAATAAATTAAGGCTATATCCATTAGCTTTGAGTTATAAGGAATCCAAACAAATTCAGTGGTCCTTGCAAGGCACAAGTACAAAAGATCCATAACTAACTTGAGTCATCACTCACAGCCACACGTTTATGTATTAATAAAGATAGGTTTTCAGATATGTACTTAAGAACACAGATTGACATTTCAGTACGAATTCTAAGTGAATTCTGAAGTCTTCCCTTCATCTAGGGCTTCTGAGTCTAGAAACCATTTCTGGATTACTTATTTCTATGGCTTAAAATTGAATCATAAGTAGTCTTCAGAATCATAAAATTAGATTAGTGCCAAGTACAAGAAAGCTTAAAGCTTAGGTTTTTATATAACAAATTATAAAAAAGCAATAATCCTCAATATTCCCCTTCTCCACAGCCCTTTTTGGTCTTTGGATATTCCAGTTAGTGAAGTATGTTTGGGCTTAGATGTGACCTGAGACAAAAATACTTGATATATATTGTTAGGAGAAAAATATGGGATTAGAAACGAGGAAAAACAACTTTGAAACCCAAATGCCAAGTCCCATGAAAGACAGCTATTAGTAGAATAAACACATAACAAAAATCACCCAAGTTTTGTGTCATTTCAGCATAATGGCAAAACATAAGGGGAAAACAGTCTGTCGCCAACATGCAAAATCGCTGTGGCCATCTAAAAGTGATCTAAAAGGAGAAATGTTCTTGTTTACTAAGGTATTTGTTTCTTAAGTTTTACTTCACATATTTCAGCATGTAATACCCAGCGCCTATCACCACACTTCCACTTCTGTGATTTGTCACTCTGCACAGAGAAAAACTGAAACCACTCTTACCTGGGGCTGAAGCTGGAGGCAAGGAAATGTGCTGAGGGCCCAGGCAACCTGCTCTTCATTTTCTGCCAGGGTGATAGTGCACGTGCTATAAACGAGCATGCCTCCTGGCTTCAGCAGCTGGGCTGCCTAGAGAGAACTAAGTCAGTCCTGTACACCACAAGGCCACGTAAGTGAAGGGACTTTACAGCATAAAGGGTGACACCTACAAGTAGCTGAGAAATAAAACGAAGAACGACATTCTCCATGGTAAGTAAGCAGAGCACAATCCTTGCATCCCAGATCAGCTGCATTTCCCGCCTTAGCGCTCTCGTGCTTCACTTGGACCAGGATTCTCAAACACCAGAGTTTCATCCACTCAGACAGCAACCTTATTTCAAAAATTGGGAAGTTCACATTGCTAGGCCACGCCTTCTTTCTGAATTCCACACTCATATCCAGCTGCCTCCTCAACACTTCATGTCCCAAAATGAGCCGCTGTCTGAAGCGGCTTCCGGAACCTATCGTGGAAGTCTTCCCATCCTTCCAAGGTGGGCAGCGCCAGCCCAGATTCTACTTCACGCCTCTCACACTCGCCACGCGTCCCCAAATCCTGTAGGTTCTCTCCCAGCCTCCACCAGGACTCTGGTGCAGCCCTCCTCATTTCTTAGAGGACTCACACAGTCTCCTACTTAGTTTATTGCTTCCCTCCTGTCTTCTGACCACTTATTCTCAATCCAAAGCCAGAGTGCAGCGCAGCGTCCCACTGGTCACCTCTTAGCCTGACACCCTTCCAGTGCCCTTCCACTGCCACCCAGCGTCAAAGCCAAAAGTCTTTAGAGAGGCTGCAAGTCCTCCGGAGGCCTGCCCGCCGGCTTCCTCTACAGTACCTCGTGTCCTGCTTTAGAGCCACTGGCCTCCGGCTGTCTCTGGAACTCGGCAAGGCTCGCCCCACCTCGGGATCTTTCGCCCGGCTGGAACTCTGGGACACTCCTTCCCCACACTGCGTACTCCTTTCGCAGGTCACCTTTGCTCCATGTCCCCTTACAGCAGCCTTCCTCCTGACCCTGTGTGACATCCCAAATGCTACAGTCCAGCACTGCTACCGCACTTGCCTTGCTTTGGTTCTCTCCGCAGGCTCCTAGCTCAGGGCCTGTCATAATCTGAACAACTCACTCACTTGTTCACTGTCCCCGACAACCCGAGATGGAAAACTCAGAAAACAGGGGTATGAATCGTTTGTCGACTTTTTTACTTCTGTGTTATTGACACCGATCATAGCGTGATGTCTTGCATACAGCAGGCGCTCGGTGTCAAGCAAATAAATCAGCAAATAAAGTGCTAAACTAGCATGAATTTGTCTCAAATACCTATATTTTATTTTTAAAATTTAGCATAAATGTTTGTGGTTTCTTCACACTAGAGAAATTTAAACTTTGTTATTATTTATTTGTATAAATTTGTTTATTAAATACTTTTCATTGATAGTCTTGTAACAACCATGAAGTAAGATTACTATTTGCAGTGCAGTTCCTATTAGGTTGAGTCCTTATGCTCATTTCTCTGAATTTGAAATCAGCATAACTAAAGTCACTTAGGTGAAGAAGCCATGGCTCAAATCAAGATGTGTCCAACTAAATAATGCACATTCCATTTCAATTTGTATTCATCCAGTGGCACACCTGCTATAGTCACGTTGTTTCTCACAGGTCAGATATTCCTTTTTATTGAAATCATAAATCTATCTCTAGAATCTTTTAAAATTTCCTTCTCTGCTATACCCTAAAAAAGAACAAAACCCAAGTCCCTTAAACTGGGATCTTAATTTCACTCTTAAATCCAGGTGGCTTGCAGGTATATGTAAAACTTCCTGTTTGCTGCCTGCTGTTCTAACTCTATGTATTTTCTGACTACTACAGAAAAAATGTTACACAATCCATAAGGAGTGGCTACTTTTGTGAACTTGGAAAGGAGAGATGCATAGAAATGTACCCAAGGACAACTTAAGAGACAAAATAATTACAGTACACCCATTGTTGTGTTCGTCTACGTATTTATAATTGAATGGCTAAGAAGAAATAATGAATTCATCTTTGATCAAAGGGTGTCTATACTCAGTGAAATCACAGAAATAGAGTGTTTTATCTGGGTTTTTTCTAACACACACTGGAAATCAGTTAATTGTCAAAGTTTTTATGGCCCTTTTACTGGATGCTGCTATTCACTACTGTAATCTTTTGCATCTCATTGACTTTCTACATTTAATGTCATCAGCTGACTCAGGAGCCCAATAAAAAACAATTCATTTTGCATCAATTCTTTATGTCAATTACTAACTGTGTGAACCATTCACTTTTTAAAAAACACAGACCACAATGTTTGAAATTCATTACATAATTCAGGAAGAAATTTCACCATCGTCTTGTATTTGAAAGGATACACTACTGGGTTCCACATACCTATAAGCCCATCACTCTGGGAGGCTGAGTTAGGAGATATGCAAATGCAAACCCAGCCTGCACAACTTAAGTAACTTAATGAGATCCTGTCTCAAAGTTACAAATTTACACAGTGCTGGGATGGAGCTCAGTGCAAAGGCCCTAGGTTTAAGCCTTAGTACTAAAAAGTAAGTAAAATACAAAAAGGGTGAGTTGACACAAAGGAAAACTCTCTGTATTTAAATTAGGCATTCTCAGTCTTTTGTGTGAAATAAAATATACATAACATAAAACATCATGTTAACCATTTTAAGTGTGTAATTCAAAAGGCATTAAGTGCATTGTGCAGCTATCACTTCTACATGTCTCCAGAACTGTTCGTCATCTCTAACAGAAACTCACCTCAGACAGAAACTCTGTAACCACACCAGGAACCCCCTAATCTCCATTCCCCATCCCTTACTCGCTAGTGACCTCTAGCTTACTTCCTATGAATTTGTCATTCTAGGGGCCTTATATAAGTGGAATCATAAAACATTTTTCCTTTTATGTCTGGCTTAGTTGATGCTTCAACGTTCATCCACATTAGAGCCTATGTCAGAATTTCACCTCTTTTTAAGGGTGAATAATCTTCCATGTATGGATATGTTTATTCATTTCTCTGTTAATGTATTTGCGGGTTGTTTCCACCTTTTGGCTACTGTGAATAACACTACTCTGAACACTGCCCCCAGTGGCTTAAACTTCAAACTACCCAAGGTCAACATCCTTCACAGCAAAAGATCATCACATACCACAGAAAAGAGTTTTCGCTGTAGTGGCTGATATGACATCACTTCCTTCAAAGTCCAAGTACAAGCCATGTTTGGTCTCTGTCCCATTCCACTGCAGGGTGCATCAAGGAGAATTCGGTCAAAAGATTCTGGTGAGAATGGAGGTCCTTCTATACAGCGAATATAAAAATATTTGCTAATTGTCATATTGGTCTAGAACAGAAAACTCCAGATATAAGCAACAACCAGGATCTTAATGCTGTGGTTTAGGAGACCGTGTCTCAAACTCCATAGTAATAAAAAGGCTGTGGCTCTAATTCAGTGTGAAGGTTCTGGGTTCAATTCCCAGTACTACCAAAAGCAAAACAAACAAACAAACAAACAAACAAAACAAAAACAAAAACAAAACAAAACAATAGATCAAAGTATTGCTTTGGATAAAAAATAATGATTCCCTTGAGGCAGCCAGTAAAGCTAAGATTGACTTATGTTTAATATAGATTTGAGTTTGAACAAAAGTTTAAAAATGTGGAATTTGCTTGTTTGTTTTGAGACAAGGTCTTGCTATATAGCTCTGACTGGCCTTGACTCACTATGTAGCCCAGGCTGGCCTTAAACTCACAGCAATCCTCAGGAGTCAACCTGCTGAGTGCTGGGATTACAGGCATGTGCCACCATGCCATCCATAAAAGTGTGGGTATTACTGTTGGGTTTTTCCTTAATATAGTATAAACCTAGATGCAATCAAATGAGATCCTACACTCCCTACTTTAGAAACCATAGTTCATCAGAGCTAAGACTCAGAATTAATTCTAGTTATTTTAGGAATTGATTTCTCTTGGTAACTCCTACTGGGGACAGCTCCAGAAAATGAGTCTGTCAGGTAGTGGCTCTCACTCTATTGTTCCTTGGTCTCCTTGTTGCTGTCAGTATCACCCTGGTTGTGGACCACAGTGAGCCTGGATTCAGTCCTCCACAGAGCACCCTGTGCATTCACTGGAATAATTTTTGCAATTATTCTAATTGCAAATTAGTCTAATTCCTGATCTGGAGAACTCATGAAACAAAATGGTCTGTACATATCTTTATATGATCCTTACAAGTAAGACATTTTTATTTAAAGTTACTTGTTCCTATAGAACCTACAGCATCATTTCAAATTTCACCCTAATGTCATCTGTTTTTTTCTGATTTCAAAGCTATTAGATAAAAGCAATTATCTACCTCATCTCCCTCTGTAACCATCTTTGCTCTCTTATCTATTATTTTTGAAGAAATTCCTAAGAAATTATTTTTTGGACATATACTGGTAAAACCCACTAGAAATGCTACATCAATCTACCCTTAAATTTTATGTATACTTGTTTCTCCCAGTCTTCATTAAACGTGGTTTTGATTTATTGGTCATTTGTATTTTTGTCTGTATTTGGGCATATCCTCTGTCTGCCCTATTTGAGACTTATTATAAGAAAAGACACATCAAAGAGGGTAGGAGAAACACTTTTACATCACTTACATCACTTCTCCTTCAACCCCAGGCAACACAGAATAGAGAAAAATCCTCTGCTTGGGGGAAGGAAAGCAAAGTCATCAAGAGCATATTCTATTACCAGCCCCATCCTCATCAAACCAAGTACCAGGCAGCCATAGCCCCACCTTCCAGGCCAGTCTAAGTAGCCCCAGACCCTCAGCTTGCTCCCGCAGAGCAACAGGAACACCCTGAGCATCCAGGTTCTAGGCTGGCTGTGTGCAGCCAGGACCTAAGTCAAACCTTATGGACCTAGCCACCAGGCCAGTACCTGACTCTAAGCCAGACTCTAAGCCAGACTTTACGGGTATTTTTAGACCAGGAATATGTACCTAGACTCTAAGCCAGACTTTGTGGATTTTTTTAAAACCAGGAATCAAACAGACTTTGTGGATTCTGACTCCTGGTTAGTACCTTTAGCACCAGACTCTAGCTTAGTCACTATGGTTTCAGGTACAAGAGGAGCACTTATGATTGCAGATGTCAGACTGATCCCCACAAATCCAGAGTCTATGTCTGTTCCTGTTCCAAGTTCACTTTAGTGGGCCCAGGTTCCAGGCCTGTTCCAGTGGACAAAAAATCGAGTCCTGCCCTATTAACCTCTGATGCTAGGGAGGACCCCACACACTGAGGCTCTAGGATAGTGATGGTGAACTTTATAGAAATCAAGTGTCCAAGCTGCAACCCAAAAATCAAATATTTGTGGCAAAGTCCCAACACTGCAATTAAACCCAAACACTGATGTTTCAGTTTAGAAAAAACACCTTATACACTTGGGTCGCACACTGAGAGAGGGTTCTGCATGCCTGCTATGGAACGCATGCCATAAGTTCCCCGTCAGTACTCTTGGACCACCAATGTCACTTGCAACTTCAGGCCAACCGTAGGGACCTGCCCAATGCCCTGACTAAAGCTGCAGGCCCAACCTACTGACAGATTAGCCCCATGTGGACTCAGGAACCAAGACTATTTTAGCCCCAGGCAATAGCCTGTACTCAAGCTCAGTCATCTAGTTCTACATCGTCTTCAGGGAAGCTTGTGTTGTTGTAGGTCCTAGAACAACTGCTGCACGACTGACCTGAAGGTCCACCACCGTGGGTCCAGTTTTTACATGGGCTCACCCAAGGTATCAGATCACCCTGTCCAGTGACTCCAGCAGCAAAACAGCTCACAGACAGTGTGATTTGAGTTTCTCAAAATGGACAGATGAGCTGGAAGGCTCATTCCTACATAAAGCCAGTTTGCAAAGACTGTAAATCCCTGCTTCTTGAAATATGCAAACACAAATCCATAGCCAGAAGGATTAAGAACAAACAGAGAAACATGGCACCAACAAAGGAACAAAGCAAAAAGTACCAGGAACTCACAACTCAAGGAATGCCTATCTATGAATTACTAGACAAAAAATTCAAACGATACCACAGAAGCAAAAGATTATAAAAAACTACTACGAACAATTATACAACAATGGACTCGGTAACCCAGAAGAAACAGATTCCTAGATGAAACCACTACCAAGACTGAATCGTGAAGAAACCAAGGATCTAAATAAATAGACTCAATCTATAAAGAAAAACCTATGACTTGATTCCTTCACTAGTGGATGCTACTAATCGTTTATAGAGAAAAACTAATACCAGTCATTCTGAAACTCTTCCAGAAAGCTGAAGAAGGAATTCTTCCAAATTTATTTTATGAGGCCAGCATTACCCCAATACAAAAGCCAGAATAGAAGAAAATTACTTCAATATCCTTCATAAACACAAAATCCTCAACAAAATAATCAAAAATTGAAAATATTCAAATATTCAAAAATATTCAAAATCCTCAACAAAATATTCAAAAATTGAATCTAGAACATGACCAAATGACATTTACTCCAGGGATGCAAGCACAGTTCCTATATACATCAGCAAAATAAATGTGACGTACTGCATTAACAGAGCAAAGGGCAAAAACAATTTGATTATCTCAATAGGGGCAGGAAAAGCACTGGATAAAACTCAAAGCCTTTTCATGATAAAAGTTTCAGCAAATAAGCTATACAAGAAATATATCTGAGCACAGGAAGGCTGTAACAAGCCCATAGCATTAATAATAACAAAATGAATGGTAAAAACTTCAAAGCTTCTCTCTGAGATAGAGGGTAAACCAAGATGTCTACTCTCACTGCTTTTCAACACAGTACTGTAAGTACTAGAATGTTTAGGTGAGAGAAAGAAATGAAACCATCTGTCTGTTACTGACATGATCTTGTGTAGGAAAAAAACTTAAAAATTCCATGGGAAAATTATTAGGCCTAATAAAAAATTTTAGTAAAGTTTCTAGATATAAAATTAACATACAAAAATCAGCAGTGTTTCCACACATTAATATTTTCCACAAATATTAAGAAAATAATCTCATCTACAACACCAACCAAAAGAATGGTGCTAGAAAAACTGAGTATCTGCCTGTGGAAAATGAAGCAATCATTATCTCATGCCTTATATAAAAATAAACTCAAAATGGATTAAAGACCTGGAAAATGTAAAATACTATAGTAAGGAAAAAACACAGAGAAGGTTCACAGCACTACTCTAGACAATTATTTTTTAATATGACCCTGAAATTACAGCCAACAAAAGTAAAACTGATATTATGTCAAACTAAAAAGCTTCTGCACAGCAAAGTTGACTACACAGTGGGAAGAAGTATTTTCAAAGTATACATCCAACAGGAGGCTACTACTCAAAACACTTAAAAAAATCAAATAACTGGAAAATAAGAAGACAATCCAATTAAAACATGGGAAAAGGACAAGAATATTTCCTCCAAAGAAGACAGTGACAAGTACAGTACATCAAAAGATGCTCATCACTAATTATGGAAATGCTAATCAAAACCATCACAGGATAACATGTTATGCATGATAAGATGGCTAAAAAACAACATAATGGTGACAGCTCAAGTGTTACTAGGATGCAAATTAGTTATATCATCATGGAAAATGGTATGGTTCCCCAAAAAACTAATAATAAACTGACCATATAAGCCACCAGTGGGAATATATGCACAGAAATTAAAATCAGTATGCCAAAGAAATACCTGCATCCCCATGGTCCTTACAGCATTATTCACAATAGCCAAGATATGAAGTCAACTCAACTATCCGGCATAGAAGAATGGTGTACACACACACACACACACACACACACACGTAGCCTTTTCGAAAGGATATTATGTTATTTGTGACAATATGGATGAATCTGGAGTTCCTTATGCTGAGTAAAATAAAGCAGCAACCAAAAACAAACAAATAGATAAACACTGTATGATCCCAGTTATATGCAGAATCTAAAACAGTCAACCTGACAGAAGCAGAGAGCAGCACAGGGTTACTAGAGATGGGGAGAACAGGCCAGGCATAGGGAGGTGCTGTCCAAAAGGTAGAGGTTTCCTGCTAGACAGGAAAAAACAAATTGCTGAAATCTGCTACATAGCATGGCAACTTCAGTTAATGGGAATTATGTATTTGAAGACTGCTTAGCAAAAATTTCAAATACCACAAAAAACAAATAATGGATGTGTTAATCAGCTTGTTTTGATCATGCCATGTTTATACATACTGTGTATCAAAACACTGCAGGGTAATCCACAAATACACACAATGATGATTTGTCAGTTACACTAAATAAAAAAATAAAATTTAATTTACCTTGTGTGTCCTCAGTCATATCATGTTTATGTGCCTTTGTTCCATCAAAGCAAAATGCTTTGATGGAATTCAGTCCTAACAACAAAGCATTCTGCTTTATTTTTTCCACTTTGTTGGGTATTTTATCCAGTGCTATTACTTCTCCCTAAAGAAAATAAAATTCACAAAACAAAGCATAAATCCAAAGCAGCGACGAAAATACAAAATTAGCTTGTGAAAAAATATGGTCCCATTTGTACTTTTAACACTGTATTCTTTAACAAACACACGGCAAATTTACACCAAATACTGAGGTCTTTCTTTTAAAAAGATACTCTTATCGGATAATTAATCTTATAACTATCTACTTTTAAACAAGGAATCAAAACTTCAAAGTGCTTGCAACTTACTCAAACTTAAAAAGCGCTTGTAGTAGAATAAAAACTGGTGGTCAGCATAAAAGGATAATATATGTACACATACATATGAGGAACAAAAGCAAGAAAAAAGGAATCAATCCACATCTTATTTCATAATATTGTATCGTTGTATGTTTAAAATATCACATGACTGTCAACAATGCATGCCTGTATGGTGGTGGTGCTTTGGATTTATGCTTTGTTTTGTAAATTTTATTTTCTTTAGGGAGAAGTAATAGCACTGGATAAAATACTCAACAAAGTGGAAAAAATAAAAGTTGCCAGCATAAAAGGATGTGGAGACAAACACCATGGCACTGTGGGTTCTCCTAAGTGGTGTTGTTTGGAGCTATTGGTTGTCTTAGAGGAGCTGCTCATGGCCAGCTTCCCTGATACAAATTTGGCCATTACCATTGGAGGAGCTCAGGACCTTGTCGTTAAGAGTGGCTGCGGTTCACTTTGGGAGAACTCTGGTCCTTATGTTAACATCACTTCCTGACTACAGAGGGGAAGAAGAGCGCTGTTTAATCTCTAGAAGTTTGTCACACTGGCATCCTGATATGAATTCAGACCTTACTGGGGCTGAGGATGGCTGTGGTACTTTTGGTGGGGGAGCCCTGGTCTGTACTTTGAGCGTTGCTTCTTGGCTCCAGTGTAGAACCCTCAATCCACTGGCACAGATTCTTCACTCCACTGGCATAGATATTTTATCCTCTACCACTGACCTTTGGGCCTTACCAGTGCAGATCCATAAAACAGACTTACGGGAGTCACTGTTATGGACTCTATAGACCTCCGTGGGACTCGTGAGAGGCACTGCCATGGGCTCTAGGGCTTCAGCTGGACTCACACAGGGTACTGCTATAGGATTCAGGCCCTAAGCTGGACTCCTTGGGTCTCAATGTGTGGACAGATTTCCTGCACTTCTTGTATTTGACCATCTAGGTGACCATCATAAAATAATACTATCAATGATGTGTACTCAGTGTCTTGTTCTCCCTTCAGCCCCTAACTACAACACCACCCACTGAAAGCAAACATTAAAATCACTTATTTGATGTGATTGTTCACCTACAGAAGTGCATGAACTAATGCTATGAGACATCTGAGCTAAAATGCCTTTATAGGTAAATGAATGCCACTTACAAAATCAGCCCTCTATAATATTTTGAGCTATTCACATAAAATTTCTGTGAGTTCTAGCAATTAAAGCCAGAAAATCAGAAGCCAAAAAGCTCTGTATCACAGCAAAACAACCTGGAACAGTATTAAAAATATTTCAAAAATCCTCATATATGGTAACACATCAGTTAAGTCAAAGTCAATAAAAATGAGAGACCACCACCATATAGGCATGCATTGTTGACATTCACGTGATATTTTAAACATACAACGATACAATATTATGAAATAAGATGGTGGGTTGATTCCTTTTTTCTTGCTTTTGTTGCTCGTAGGTATGTGTACACATATATCATCCTTATATGATATGTACATCAAATTCTCTGCTTCACAAGAGAAAGAAATTTATAGTATAGACAACAATAAAGAATATTTGCTGATAATGCTCCCACACTGTGACAGACACTTACTGGGGCTCAGCCTTGTCATTTGCTTGGCCCTGGGGGCCATGGTAAATGTGGTGAAGCAGAGTGCTCAACTCTGCTCTCTGCCATCACCAGGCCCCAGCTACTACCCTTAGTGGGCTCACTCTCTTGTCTTTGCAGAAAAAGTACAGACCAGAAAGGCAGGGCAGCACCACAGCTGTCTCACCTGAAGTCACTTTAGAGAACTGAAAGCCATACAAACTGAAAGCCATACAAGTGAATGACTCAACCCTAAATTACCAGAACCCCCTAACCAAGCTGGAGCTGACCAGGAGCCCCGAAGGTATCAGCTGAATCATGCAGACTCCTGAGCCCAACAATCACTTATGTGTATGCTACTAAGTTTATATTTTTTTACATTGCATTTTAAAGTCAATTAACTAGTTGAAAACACCTCTTACTAGAGAGAATAAAAGGACTTCAAGGAACTACACCATACGGGGCATTACTATCACTATCTCAAAGCATATCACAATCTACATTTAAGCTTCCATATAGATTAAAAAAAGGATTTGTATTAAACACAACTCCATAAAATGAACCTTTGTATTTCATTTTATGCACTACAAGCATTTAAAGCATTTTTCCATCAAGGTTTTCCTGCTACTAAATTCTTGAAGTATATTTTTTCTGTATTTCTTCTATGTAATATCATGCATATTGATTCCTCAAAATTTCAACAGGTATCTTTTTCTATTGGAGAGATTCCTTAAAACTGAAGCTACTTGTTGAGGTTGTATCAGGGACACCGCAAATTCTATGTATAGTGAATATATATAGTACATATATACATAGTGAATGTGTGTGTAATGCAAAGATAGTACTCCTGGGCCTTCAATTTACTTACTTAAAATATGAATCTTTAAATAAATAAATATATATATATATATATATATAAAACATAATATATAGATATGTAAAAATATATAATGTATAGACATATAAATATATATAAATAATATATATATTTTATCCCCTTTGCTTATAATACTGTATTTTCAGAAATTCTAACAGAGTTAAAGTTACACACTAAAGTGTAATGGGAATTTTCATCAAAATTCTTTGGATAATTAATATACTAATGGAGTATAGCTCAGTGGCATGGCACCTGCGGGGTAAGTACAAGGTCTTGAGTTCAGTTCTTGGTTCAAAAAAAAAATTAATATATTAATAAAAGGAAATATATAGCTTCAACCTAATGGTAGATATTTCTACTTTTTTCAATGAACTATTGCTTGCAAGTCCCTTGAGACTCTTAAGAATTATCAAATGTAGATGAAAAATGAGTTTATCACTTTGGAGAGTGAGAGTATCTTCTATCAAGTAAATCAGCTAGAGCAAAGGGGCTTTTGTAAGTCTGACGTAGGTAAGTTTTTTACGTCAGTTACATACTTTCTTATATATACACTAGTACTACAATCATAACATCTTTTTCGACCATTCCTCAGACAGTTTCCAGGTAATCAGACTCTTCTGTTTCCCTCCTACACTGCCAGCCATTCCTTATATCTCCAACTTATGAATGCTGGTATTCACTATTCACATGGCTCACTGTTCGGAACCTTTCTATTCTCCATCAGCCTGTCCGTATGTTGATGGTTCCCAAATTTTTATGTGCAAAGCAGACCTCTCCCCTAGACTCTGGTCTCACATTTTACTGCCTGCTCATCTCAGACTGAACCCAGAGCCAAGCACACGCTAGGTAAGTACACTACCACTGAGCCACACTCTCAACCCTCCAATGATTTCTGAACATAGATAAATCCAGCCTATAAAAAAAAAGGAAACAACTCAGCAAATACACACGCAAACAAAGTAAAACTGAAATCAAAGTTATCAAAAGCCAGGCTTACTTAAATTCTGTGCTCATGAAACAGGCTTTAAAATTAAACCAGATCATACAGTTTATAAGATCCTTAAGACACACCTGTGTATATATTAGCTCCATATGTGTATAATTACCTAGGCTACCTATGGAGTTCAAAACCAGCCTGAACTACAGAAGACGCTGTATAAAAACAAACAAACAAACAAAAAAGAAGTGTCAGGACAGTCTTAATAAGTGGCAATTATCTTTTCTTTTTTTTTTTTTTTTTTTTTTTTTTTGTAACAAGGTCTCACTGTGTAGGCTGGTTTAGCCTTTGAGTTTGTACCAGTCTGGCCTTGAATTCACAGTCATCCACTTGCTTCAGCCTCCTGAGTCTGCGATTACAGCAGTGTGCCACCATACCCAGGTATAAACGGCAGCTGTCTACTGACCTTAAGCTACAGTGCCTGCCATAACCCAACAGTCCTCACTCTGGCTGAACAGGAAGTAAATTGGATTACGGTATCAGTGTGATCCCAAGTCACACACAGTCCCACCTTCACCACTGAAATCTATAGCATGTTGACGACTTTTCTTGGGAGACAGACTCACCTGATCGTGCATCAGTGCTGCAATATGTGTTGCTTTACCTCCAGGTGCTGCACACAAATCTAGAACCCTCTCTCCGGGCTGAGGATGTAGAACGTGAGCTACTACAGCAGATGGTAAATTCTATAAGAAAAATGATGCAAGTACTGTTCAATGACTCTAATCAATTCTAATTTCAGAATGAGAGAGTGTAAAGGAAACTTTCGAGATAATTCAGCACAGTATCCTCAAATTTGGTAACAACAGTTTTTACAAACATACTAAGTCAAGAAAGTTGCAGTTTCCTAGAGTATACTATGATCTCATGAGAATTGCATAACATATCCATACAGGAAAACAGGGTCCAGGGGTTTAGCTCAGCTGCCTAAGTGCCTGCCTGGCAAGCACGAGATCCTGAGTTTGATGACCAATAACAAAAAGAAAAAAGAAAGAAAACACAGGACACATTTTCTACTCCATTCATTCAATTGTCAATTGATGGCAGTTTTCTACAAATAAATTGCTATCATCCTCTAAAGTAGTTCTCAATCCTGGATACACAATAAAGTCACTTGGTGAGCTTAGGAAAAAATCTGGTCCCCATACAGAAAAGTTAGATGAGGATTTCCAACGATGGGGTTGATAGTGGTGCTTCAAAAATCTTCCCCAGCGATTCTAACATGCATCTAGCTGTGCAGTAACGCTAGCCAGTGCATCTCCAACTTAGCTATAAAACCACCCAGTGAAGCTTCTCAGTGTTCCAACTCAGGCCTGAACCAGGAATAACTGAAACACTTCAGATGCTAGGGCCCAGATAGCAGAATTTATTTACTGCTCCCTGGTGGTCCACCTTTCTCTGACCCCTTAATCAAATGTTTGCAAGAAAACAGGCAGTCAGAGTTCAGTTTGAGGCATTATTTTT
Source organism: Cavia porcellus (assembly GCF_034190915.1). Lineage (NCBI taxonomy): Eukaryota > Metazoa > Chordata > Mammalia > Rodentia > Caviidae > Cavia > Cavia porcellus. The sequence goes on from NW_026947510.1 coordinate 23,143,752, forward strand.
CTTTCCTCCAGTTAAACTAGAATATGATGACAGAGTATGTGTTCAGCCAGAAATAACCTATACATCTGAGAAACTGGATTGTAAGAAAAAGTTCTAAGAACAGTCATGGTATAAATTTCTGGACTTTGTGGTTCCTGCACTTCTTGGAAGAGCAAATCATGCCCCTTGCAAATTACCCCTCTGATTCCTGTTACACCTGCTGTTCCCAGTCACATCCTTAGGGCACTGGGCCCTGGTAACGTTGTGGTGACCCTTTGACCAGGTGGTCTCATTTACTTGTATTTTCTATTGGGGCTTTTGACTGCACTGAGAGATTTAGGTTGCTGTGCTGGTTCCAACCAGGTGCACAAACTCCTCCTCCAGACAAGAGGGTGGAGATCCACAACTGATGGAAAGGAAGCTGCATTAATTACCACATCCTAGCCACTGCCCAAATTCTACACAGAACCAGAAAACCTGACCCGGCCTCACTGTCCTCGACATATCTGGGCAGTGCCCATTCTCGGTCTTTGAGGGTGTATTTGTTACCTGACCTGTAACACTGAGCCTGCAGAGTGCACTGTACTGTGTCTGAGTAAACACGCTTGCTACAAACTACTCCCTTTTGACTGTGTCTCATTTTGTGCACTCCCTGCCCACCTCAGGGAGGACTCAAGAGCCCACCCACCACAGGAATGAAAGCACTCCAGAGTAATTACAGTGACCAAACAAGAGCTATGAATTCTTCAAGGTGTAACTTCCTTTTCACAAGTTCACTGGTAACTGAACATTCAAGAAACTCATCAGTTTTCGGAAGCTAGAGGCCAGGTCAGGCAGCCAGGGGAAAGGAAGAGATAGGGAGGGAGGAAAAGGAATTATCAGTGTTATGTATGTGTACCAACTCCACACAAGGAATGCAAACACTGCAAACAGGTAGTAATGAAAAGTAAAGTATGCATGCAAACACCGAATTTAAAAAACAATAGCACAGATTACTAGAGAATGTCATCTTGCATGAAGATGCAGTTTATGATTAAACTTTTTAAAATAAATTTTAAAAACACTTTGAAAACCCCAAGGACAGCTGAGCTTGCTAACACATGCTTGTAACCCCAACACTCTGGAAGCCTGAGGCAGGAGGATCTAAAAGTTCACGTCCCGCAGAGGCAAACGGTAACTTAGCAAGACCCTGTCTCAAAATATAAAAGGGAAGGCAGGTGTGTTTGCACACACCTGGAATCCAAGTACTTGAGAGGCTGAGGCAAGAGGATCAGCCAAGTTCAACAACAGCCTGGGTTCCATAGTGAATTCAAGGCCAGCATGAACTACAAAGCAAGACCTTGTCTCCAAAAACCAAGTAACAATAAAATAAAAACAATCGAGATAAAGGAAAGTAAAAAAGGGCTGGGGATATAGCTCCATGCAAAGGTCCAGTGGTCCATCTCTGTTAGTTGGGTTGGGTGTGGTTAGATGGGACAGGGTAGAACAGAATCAAAGTAAAATACCATCACAGATTTTTCTACTGGCCAGATTTTACACAGCAAACAGGAAAGAAAGCAGCAAACGAGAATATCACTTTGACTTCAGTTGCAACTTCTGTCCCAAGGAACCAAGTGTTTCAATGTATGCACAGCCCCACTTCCTCTGCAGCTCTTCAGTGAGCTGGGGTAGGGGTAATTTTCCTTCTTAATGACAAAATCCAGAAGCACAGGAGTTAAATGGCTGTTCCAGGAACATTAGGAGCAAAACTACGAAAAGGAAACGGTCTCTAGTCTGGAGGTCTCTACCGTGCCAACAGCTGAGTTTTGAGGCCTAGGGTGAGGGAAGGCCTTATTGCTACTAGCAGCTGGATCAACAGCCCTAGTTTTCTTATTTGTATGGGAGATAAACCCATCAACTCTCTGGGGAATGTGGAGTGGTGAAAGCCAGGGAATCCTTCTTCACTGGCTCTGTTGGTAACACACATTTGCACAGCCTGGCAGTCCCCAGTGTTTACGTGTTTCCAGCAAAATCTGTTCTGTTAAAGACTACTGGATCGTTTTAAAATCAGAGGGTACTGGAAAGTATATCAGTTAAGAATATTTTTAACTTGAAATTTGTCTTAAAAACTACCAATTATTTCGTATTGTTCCATCTCCAATAGGAAGCAGGTAAAAGTAGTAAGTCTAAGCTATGTACAGGGCTCATCAAGCTAGTATCATACTAATAAACACTCACTGCCAAAATACACCACCTCTATACAAATCCTACTGTTTTTAAAATTCAGAACCAGAAAAGTAGACAGATGGTTTTATTCACTTACTCCTTTAAAGAATGCCTGCTATTGCACACACCAGACACCAGCCTGTGCACTACAGTTAAAAAGAGCTTGCCCCTTCCAGGAAGGAAGTAGAGATTTCATCTCCTGGCCTGCACTCCTGTCCTTTTTATTATAAATACTGTAACATGATATCTTCTTGTACATACCATAAGTTACAAGAAATTAAATCCCAAAAGTAGCACAAAGCCCTTACAACTTAAAAGCATCAGACCTGTTGACACTTAACAATTGATAAGTGACAGGTGAGACAAAAATTCCTTAATTACAAAGCCATGATATGTAGCGTTTTTATACTTTAAGGATCTAAGTGTACATAATGTACATTTATATAAATTAGCAGTCTTAGATCATGTAACAGATGAATGAACATAACAGTTAAGTTTTTACTTTTTGCTCTGTAGAAATAGTGTTTACTTTTAAATATATTTCCACTGATTCAGTATTCAAAGTGTGGTCCGCAAACCAAGGAGATCCAAAATCCTGGGAACTTGTCAGAAATATAACATTTCACAATTCACCCAGACATACAGTCAGAATCTGCATTTTAACAAACTTTACTAGATTTGTATTACATTTTCACAAAACAGTTTAGGAATATTGTTGTATATGATATGGATTAAAACTAAATTGAGAATAAGCCAAAGCTGGAACACTTTGAGCATTTAATATTTATAAAGACAATAATGAATTATAGACTATGTAAAAATAAAAATTTGTCAGTACATACTATTAGAAAATAATAGGGTGTGAGGGACCTCGTATTAAAATGTTGGCTGTTAAATATAGAGGTGTTACGGCTTATATCTAGATGTCTTCCTCAATCTCATGTGAACCTAGCAGAGAGCATTTTGGAGGCGGCTGAATGTAGGATGTGTGCTGCTGGGATCAAGAATGTGGTGTTGGGATTGATTCAGGTTGCAATGCTAGGATTGAGGTTGGGCAGCCTGGACAGGATATAAAAGACAGGACTGCTGTGGTCACTTGCCGCTTGCTGCTTCTGCCTGCCATGAACCGTTTTTCCTCTGCAATGCACCTCTGCAAAGTCACCCTGCCTTGGAGTTGGTCGATTATGAATTGAAACCTCTACAAACTGAGCTAAAATAAACCTTTCCTCCTTTAACTTTGGGTGTCAGGTATTTTGTCTCAGCAACAAGAAAACTAAGACAGAATTGTAGGCTGAAGTGGGAAAAGACATCTTGTAGTCATGACTAGCTCAGGCAATAATTATAGGTGGATGCTAAATCTCAGAGGAAATTTTAATGAGCAGTGTATTCAGATAATTTTTAGTCTCCCCACAGACTATTAGTTGCACAGGGAAAAAAAGTGATTTTATGTTTTTATGAAAAATGAGATGTTAAAAAGGTGACCAAAATGAACAAGGCCAATGAGAAACACACAGATGTGATGCAGACGTGATGCCCTCAGTCTAATACATCTGTGAACTTTTGTGCGACACATGACAGACAGCCTACAGCATCAATAAGTAAGGGAAAGAAAAGCAAAATAAGAAAGCTAAGGATTCTGCCTACTTCTTATATAATGGAATTCCAATTTTAAAAAAGCACAGTCTATTGCAATAGTGGAAGCACATCAGGGAAAATGTTATTTCCCAAAGTACAACAATGAGACAACTGAAGACAAACTGAAAACAGAAAAGCCAAATAAGAAATAAAAGTTGACTATAGACAAGTGAGAATTTGCTACAATTAAGGGAATAAAGTTTAAATTGTGTAAAGCTTGAAGTTTAGTGTAAATCCAATGCATGATATTAAACAATTGTTGGTTACTATTTGGGGAAATCTAAAGGTTATTTCCTTTTAGAGTGGTTCACAAACTTGGATTTAATCACATTACATTTATGAAGTTCAAAATATACAAACAAATGAAAAGCCGATTTCCAGCATCCATCTCAGACCTAGTGAAGCTAAATTTCCAGGGAACCCCCCATTGCCCAGCTATGGCAAGGCACTTCATCTCCGTGGCAGATCAGAGTCGTTCATGCCGCCAGGGAATCTGCTCCTGTTTTGCAGCCCTTCCCAGGGTTATGTGTGGGGCACTGACATCAGTCAGGAACACATGCTCCAGGGCAGAAAGATCTAGGTTCACATTTTGACTTTGCTGATTTCTACGGATGTGGTATTCAACAAACCACTCGTTTATCACTTGAAAAATACTAACTGCCTACTGTGTGCTACGCACTTCATTTCTTTAAGCCCCAATTTCCTTATCAGTGAGAGTAGAAGTCTGTGGGGAGGGCATGAAATAGTGAGTGTAAAACACACTAAGTGTTAGCTACTACTGCCATTATCATCTTTAGTAAGTTTCATTGGTCAGCGACTGGACATCTGGATAGATTACATAAACAGTTCCTGCAAAAGAAGTGACAAAAGTGAAGCTCCACTCTCGAATACAAAAGCTTTACTCCAACGGTAAAGTCTTATGTCTTTTTTATAGAGTGGCAAAGAATACTACTATTATTATTAATTTTGGGGGCCTTTTTGTAAGGCAAGATTTCACTACATAGTTCAGGCTGGCCTTGAACTCACTTTGTAGACCAAGCTGGACTTGAATTTCGGCAGTCCTCCTGCTGCAGACTCCTAAGTGCTCGGGTTATACGTATGCATTGCCATGTTGCCTGGCTGCGAAGTACATTAGTATATTATTAGTCACAGTATGTCTCACACTGTGTACTTCATGAGGTCCTCATTAAGCTGATTCTAAAATGAAGGGCTGTGCTGATCTTACTATAGGTTGCAGGGTATCTAAAGAAAAAAAATTGCACAGTACTATATTTTTTATTTTCCAAACTAAATATAGAATAATCAGATATATGGTGTTTTATTTTGCAACAGGGAAAAATAATATTGCAATCACTGTTTCTAGTGAGCAGTATAGAGATCGCTAGCAATGATTCAGGCTATGTCATCACATGATCACAAGTGCTTAAGAACAGATTATATAACAAGTAAAAAGCTAATGCTAAGCAAACAACACACCAAAGATGAGTCCTAAGAAATTATGTATTTGGTTATATCACTAATCATACAATTAGGTGACAATACATAGAGTATTTTCCATTTTTCACCTCAGAAAGAATCTCTACTTGTAAAATCTCTTTAGGTTTAATTCTGGAGAAGAAAGCACATGCACCTGGTCTGTGCTGAGACTACCAATTCCTAGCAATATGTCTGAGGCAGGAGGTAAAAAGAAGTCAGGGCATAGAACATGAAGACTTAAAGTCAGGGCTTACGTGAGCTGATAACCCAAGGGCTCAAACTTACCTGAACTGGGAGGGCCTAATGCAATACAAAGGGCAGAGCAAATGTAACTAATCACACTACAAGGAGCCTTAGAAGGCTGAACAGACAAGACAGCCTGCTTCCTGGGCATCAAAGGGCTGGCAACCACCAGCGGCATCCCTGCATCCTGTCACATTCACCTGAACCAAAAAGCTGTATAAAAGACACTGCACTTAAGCACTTACAGTTTTTCTACCTTGATGAACCCCCTCCCGGACACTGGGGTGGGAGCTTTCTTCTAATTCTTCCCCACTAATAAATAAGCACTCAGTCATTCCCTGCTCCTTGCAGTTTTGTTGGCACCAATCTTCTTTGCCCCAATACAAGGACAGAGAACATGACACAGGGCAGGAAGTGGTTGTATGACCTTAGACAACAACCCAACAAATCTGATCTCAGTACTGTCAGCAGACAAGAAGGTGGATTTCTCTCAGAAGACAGATCTCTGGTTGTGAGGAAGTAGTGAAAGCTGAGGGAGCAACTGAGCAGCCCTGGCTAGGATGACCCCTTGGGTAGCACCCAAAGGCTCCTCAGCAGAAACTAGATCCCAATGGCCCAACACAGACCCTGTAGAAAGATACCCACTTGCCCACTGTCCTGACCTGCACTCCTCAGTGCGGTGAGGTAAAGTTCTCTCAGTGATCTCCCAGAGCGACCTGACACTGGTAAGAGTCTTCTCTTAAGCCTCACTGGCTTGGCCCTCTTTTACGCTAGTAGGATAGATCTCCTCTTGTGCTATGTCTTGAGTAGATTTGCTAAAGTGGCCTATGCATAGGCTTTCTTTGGATTGAGAGATGGTCCTAACTTCTGTGGGACTTGCTGTATAGATTCAGTCCTGCTACAAAAAGACAAAGCTTCAAATCTGGTTTTTAAAGAAGTGATAGTAAATAAATACCCCATCTCATAATCTATGGCTCTTTTTTGTGATAAGGTACATGCTATACAAAAATGTACTATATATCTAAAGTTTAGATATATAGTACTTGCTTTAAAAATAGCCCATGGTTCATAACTAATAGTATCAACACAATTGCTGTGCTAAAATGTATCTTGCTTGTGATTTCAAACTTCCTATAAAAACATTATACCAACTATCTACAACTATTTGATAAAATTTTGACTTCTAAGACAATCATGGTTGCTCTCACTTCAATACTGCTGCAACTGACTTCCTAGGTATTCAACAAAGGCTCTGAGACCAAAGCTAATTATGTAACTGCACTAAAAACAACCGTTTTGGTTCTGGTCTTACAAGGTCAGCAAGGATATGATACATGAGAGACCTCTTTGTAAGCATTTGCCTGGCAAAAGCAAAGTGGTGAGTTCAATCCCCAGTACCAAAAAAAAAAAAAAAAAAAAAAAAAAAAAAAGACCTCATGCTAGAGGGAGGATCATAAAGAGAAACATGTTTCCATTCTTTCAAGGAGAGTCCTGTGGTCTAGCACAGGCCATAACTCATCCTGGCAGATGACACTGGCAGAGGGGCTAAGAGGCTCTGCATGTGATTCCAAAAGTAACTCCTGTCGTGTCTTAATTGACCTTTATATATGCCATAGGGTAATTCTAATTAATATGGGTATCACTTAAACGCGGTCTTAAATACACAGTCAGAAAATAGAACCAAACCATGTAAAAATATTAATAATAATTCAGGGTAAATATACAAGGGGTTCCAGGTCCTATATGCTGGCCCCTACTGACAGTGTCCAACTATACCTATATCTTGTCACTATTATGGTTCAATACGGCTAAGAATCCACAATAATAGTTCCACAAATTCAGTAAGAATCTTTTTTAACTACCTAGCTAAGCTAACACAGGGCCTTCTATAGCCTTGCATCTGAAAACTTACATGCTTATATAAAACTTACTATCTTTAAATGGGCCACACCAAATAAAGAAGAAATGTTGCTTTTATGCCAGTCAGTTTGACACAACAAGAGATATAACGTAAAAACTAGCCAACTGTGCTTGCAAAGATCCACCAATATTGTCTAAGTCATAGAGATCATGGTCAGGGATCTAAAATTTGACATTCTGACTCCCCTAACAGGACCAACATTAGTGCTCCTTGTAGCCTTGATATTTAGACCATCTTTTCTCAACTGCTTAATCAAATTTGTTTCTTCTCCCTCAACAGCTTTAAAGATGCAAACAGTCTCTCCAACAAGCACTCTTCCTGGCTTGTATTCAGGACCTTTAGTTAGGATTCATAGTAGTGGGCTCTTTGGCTCCCAGCCATAGCCCCTCTCAGCAGAAGTAGTTTGCAAGACCGTTCACTGGCCACTGTACCCTAACCACAGTCAGTGTCACTAATGTTAAGGGTGGAAGCAAGCCAGGTAGAATTTAGAAAGAGAGGGCACTGGTCCTGAACAGTTAAAGAAAGGGAGGTGGGGCTGGCAACAAATAAATTAGCATAACAAAATAGACTACTGGGATCCAATGAAGTGGAAGAGACAAAGAATGGGTCTTTACCAAATGAGCCAGACCTTGAAAGAAATAAAATGCAAATACAACAGCTTGCTTTTCAGACATGGAAGGTCTACCTACACCCAGTAATATCCTGCTTTCTGTCAGGTATACCAGTCCGCAAAACTGTATAAAAACCCAAAAGACCTAAATACTTATGATGTCCAACTTAAGGAACATCTTTCTCCAATTAACAGAGATTTTTTTCTTTTATTGTTTCTAATACACATACATTTGGTCATTCCATATCACTTGCTGTTTTGTCAACTTCAATCTTATTTGCTCCAAAACAAGGATTCAAGGGCTAAATTCAATTATAGTATCTTCATCTTACACTGTAAATATTGCTAGTATCACTTAACTAGCAGATTGTTAAAAACAATGTGAGTTATACGCATCAAAATAGTTTGTCACAATTCATAACTGCTGAAAAAAATATGGTAACAGTGAAGTATTTGAATCTTACACAGAATTACAAAAGGAACACTTAAATTAAGGTCAAATATGTGTATCAGTTAGTAGCAATTTAAAAGTTAGTCTGTAATCTCAGTGCTTGGGAGGCTGAAGCAGAGGATCCTTGTGAGTTTGATGCCACCCTGGGCTACAAGGTGAGTTCAAAGCCAGCCTCAACTGTACAGTGAAACCCTGCTTCAAAAAGACCAAATAAATAAATAAAGTTAATGTGAAAAAAAAAAAGAGTACTTGTAGTATTTTCTCTATTTAACCAAAGATAGATCATAATGTACACTATATATAAATAAACCACAAAATGCACTAATATAAGGGGGAAAATTCTCTGAAGTAAGTTTCAATGTCCGTGAATATCTTACTTTAATACTTACCTGTAAAAATAAGTAACCGGGCAGTACATTGTCAAATGATGGGCTCAGATATATTGGTTCTGTCATTCTTATACCTATACCTCTGAAAAATAGGAAACCTAACATTAACCCACATCAATTACACAGCATCATTTCTCAAACATGTCAAGTATAAAATGATTTGCCTTTTTATAACTTTTACCTAACATGTAAATAATTAGAACAGTGCTGTGAATCAGTTTTGAATGTTGACCTCAAGGAGAGGCCAGAATTAAAAAGGATAAAATGGCAAAACTTTGACTTGCACAAGAGTTTCTTTAGAATTCTGGATAAATTAAAAAGTAAAGAATATCTGATTGCAGAATTGTCCTAATCTTTCCAGTAACCAACATATAACCACTGTTAATAACTTTCCAGTCAACAAACATTTCTTGACTATTGAGTTTATGAGGTACTATTCTAGGTACTTGTATAAAAGCTGAAAAAATTCCTAGAGTCCTGCTGGTGCTAAGCAGTGACAAGCACAGTACTACTCTCATCTTTTTATAGAGTAACTGTCCAGGGCAGACTTAATTGGAAGATGATCTTTTCTACGTCTGTCCCACTTCATGAGTGGCAGTGTTGCTGATAAACAAGGGAAGGGCCAGGCCATGGGGAGGCAGTGACGTGCACGGCAATCACAGAGGTGACCAGAGACCACTGAGGGCAGAGAGAGCATATACACATTGTTAGAGAAAGCCAACAACTTTATTTTTAAATGGCTGCTTTCTTCTCCCACCAACAAAGAAAACATTATTCACAGCCTGGCACCTCAGTGTAATTCCTATAAGCCCAGCGACTTGAGAAACTAATGCAGGAATGCAAGATTGAGGTCAGCCTGGGAAACCAAAGAGAGATTTTGCTCATAGTAAAATGCAAAGTGGCTGGGGATACAGTTCCATGGTAAAGCTCCTGCCTACCAATATTTAGGCCCTGGTTATAATTCCCAGTACTGAGAAAGAGAAAGACGGGGAGGGAAGAGGAGGGCAATAGAAAGAAGGAAGGAAAGGGAAGGGAAGGGGAGAAGACTACTCAGCAAAGTAACTGTAGCCAGGACATCAAGTAAGCAAATGAAAAGTATACCACTAATAATGACTAACAGACGCAATCAAAATACCAGTTCTTATTACAGATCCACACACAGCCAACAGCTACATAATCTTTATAGTCACAAAGCCTTCTAAGAACAAAATCAGTTCTTGGCTGTTTATAAAGTATTACTGTCACTGGGCTGGGTTTGAGGGTTCCTGAGGCTGAAAATAAGGAACTTAACTCATTTACTTTTTAAAAGTGATTCTGTAGATTTGTTGACTCCTGTCATAGAAAAAGAATTTTCAGGACTCATCAATAAAAGAGGCCAGAGAAGGTTTGATTAGAGCTAAGAGAATGCTTTCAAGAATGGAGTGTGGAAGGGGCTGGGGATTTAGCTCAGCGGCATAAGTGCCTGCCTTGCAAAAGTGTGGTCGTGAGTTTGATCCCTGGTACGGGTAAACATACAAGAGTGGAGTGCGGGTGCTCAGAAAAATGAGGCAGCTACCAGCTGGAGCAGGGCACATTTAAAGGCTGCCTTCAAGACGGTGATCCAGGGCATGTATTCCCAGTCTGCTGGGTTACAGGGCCCGCCATCCTCTGTGGCACATGAACTGAAGTGGAGATTTGCTGTTTGGAGTTAGGACATACTGTCTCCAAAGCAGCTGCTTTTTGGGTTGGAGGACAGGGCGATTTGCAGAAGTACCTAGTGTCTGGGGACAGGTTATTATAAAGGGCCTTTAGAAATTTAACATTAAATTAGGATGGAAGGAGGGTGACATAAACTAGAGTGGCCTCCAGAAGCAGGAAAACAGCTTGTCTGGAAGCCACAGTTTTTCTTAAAAGTAGAATTTTAAAATCTCAACTTCCCAGTCTCCTTTCTACTTAGTTTTATTTCTTCTATCCTAATCTCATTGCTCTCCATTCAATGTTCTGTTTCTTTAGAAGAATTAATTTGAAACATACAGAAAAACCTCTGCAACATGGGAAAGTGACCAGGGTTCTAGTCCAGTTCTGGACAGACAAATTGACATGGTTTTGTAGGTTGTTAACCCTGGAGCACTGGTGCTGTCTACAGCATTCCTAACACAAGTAAAATATGAACCTAGTTTATCTATGAATTTATTCAGAGCCACAAGTGGCTAGAGGTAATTTAGAAGTAATTGTATCTTTATTTTGGATTGAATAAATCCAAACATTATGAGTGTTGGTTTTCTGGTACAAATATTTTTAATTTACATTAAAATTATAAATTACATTAAAATTATAAATTTTTCTGACTAAAATGTTAAACAGATCTAGATGAGTCATCTAATTCATTTTCTATCAAGATAAGCTTCAATGTTCTTCAAAGACATAAAAATTTTCAAATCATTAAAATTCAAAAGGACAAGTAAAATCATTTAATAATTACATTATGACTAGTCTTAATTGGACTTTTAGTCTCATCTTTCACCCTTTTTAAAATAGTAAGATTTTTTCCAAAAATCATGGAACTATGGATAAAATATTTTCCTATTGAATTAACATTAAAGACGTATTCATACAATGCAACCAGATAATGTTTACATTATTTTTAATAATCTTGATACATAGAAAGCATGTTTGTTTCTCCCATAACACCCAGTGACTTACTTCAGTTCGCATAGGCCACTGAAGATTTCTTTGCGGCTTCGTGCAGAAATTCCATTTCCAAGAAACACTTTTGTTCCATCAAACTCTCTGGCTCCTTTCTTACATTTCCCTTTAATATCGGAGTACACAGAAATAACATCTCCAGCTTTCATAACTAAGGAAAGGAGAAAATCATGTTACAGTGATCTGCTCTTTGGCAGGATAGTAGTCTCTAAGTAGAATGGGAATCTCTAAGAACATCAATAGTGGATGAGCACGTCAGGCTTGCTCATTAATCTATGAGCAAAAACACATTACAGAAAACTTTACATGCATACCTAATTTGTTCATCCTTATCAGATTAAGTCCTTATTGGTGATATTAAATGCAAAGCTTGGAAAATACCTTTTCAAAAACTGAAAAGCATCTCAGTAAAATAAAATGAACTTCCTATTCAATAATACACGAGAATTTTAGAGAACCATTTACCTTACAGTACTTACAGCTCGAAGCTGACACAATTCCTGGAACATACACGTGGGCTCCTCGCAACACTGCATTGCCACACTGCGCCCCCACAACAGCTTCACACTGCTGCTTTTTTATGTTCTTTCTAGTTAAGAAAAGAGAAATTATTTAACAAAGTAAGAGTCTTCCTTTGGCTATAAACTTTTTCAAAGTTTCAAAATAAACTCTATAAAAATATTATTAGTCTGAATTGTCATGAATAAATAAGGAAAAGAAAGCTGAAAAAAAAGGGGGTGTAGAAGAATAGTTATAAAAGGGGAGGAAAGAAGGGAGAATGGGCACTTGAAAGAAGAAAACTTCCAAAGAGGTCCATCTGGGGGAAGGCAGGCGAGTGGCACAAGAAATTGGTTAATCACTGAACAAGCATTACTTGTCCTAGAATAGCATAGGAGGAAAATGACCTTCTGTTGCTTTCAAAGACTAAAAGAGTACAATACACAAGGTATTAAAAATATTGCTATAGTGATAAATTGTTACATGATAAATTATGAATCAACTGTGTTCCATTTTCTTTCACGATGTCCAATTATCAAATCTCAATCAACTTCACAACTTTATGGTATGCAGGACGTTCCTGGGCCCATCCATTCACACTGCTGCTTTTCTGTCTTTCTTTTTTTTTTTTTTAAGACAGTAGGGACCAGGACTTTGGCACTAAACCACACCCACAGCCATTTTAAATTTTTTATTCTGCTACAGGATCTCGCTCATTTGTGCAGGTGGTCTTGTGACCTTGTCTCAACCTCCATCAGGGTTGGGACTGTAAGCATGTACTGCTGTGGCTCTTTGCCTACTTCTTCAAGATGCAAAATAGGCCATTGAAAATTTCTTTGTGGCTTAGTGCCTACAATCCTCCAAGTTCTAAAACATGTCACTGTCTTTCCTCACTTTGTACTACTTTACCTCTAAGCAATCCACAATTTCAATAACCATTTAAAATATAACTCATGGAGCTGGCATGTGCCACACGCCTCCCAGCTACTCTGGAGGATGAAGCAAGAGGATCACCTGAACCTGCAAGTTTGAGTAGCATTAAAAAAAAAAAAAAGCACAAAGTCTATGTTTAGTCTTCTAAACTCTAGACTAGCATTTCTAGCTACTCGCAAGTAGCTACACATCGATGCTCCACCGTTACTTGACAAGTCTGAAACAGTATTCACTTTTTCTCTTTCAAATCCTTGGAATGACCCTAAAACTTTTCATTGTATATTTCCAATTGTTTTCCTTCCTTCCTTTCTTACTTTCTTTCTTTTTGGTAGGAGGAATCGAACTTAGAATCTCACACTTGCCACACAAGCACTTGTGCCGCTGACCTATATCTCTGGCCTAATTCTTTTTTATTTTTATTTTAAAGAGATTAAGACAAAACAGGAAATAACAGAGCAGATCAGAACAGAACAATGTAAGCAAAACAGTATTTCATCAGAAGACAACCCGTAATTAACAGTAACTACCACGATGTTTCTTTGAAATAGTTGAGTAAAACTTCATATACAATAGTATCAAACATAACAAAATAGTATAAAAACATTCAAGAGAATGAGAGTATTACAGGGTTTTCAGAACCAAATAACAGAAAACAAACAATGGCTACTATATTATCTCATTTTCCATAGGAAATTTGTTTATACTTTCACACGTAATATAATCCAATAAAGTGCAACATGATAGAGCCAATGGAAACACAAGAGCAAGAGCATGGTAGGACTTCAGAGTAAGATGATATTATATCAGTACTGGCTATTATAATGGCTTGTTTCGGGGGCTGGGGATTTAGCTTAGTGGCATAAGCACCTGCCTTGCAAGCAGGCAGTCATGAGTTCGATCCCTGGTACCGATAAAAACGAAAAAGACAAAAACAAAACAAAACAAAATAATGGCTTGTTTCTCTCAAACTAGCTGTTCATACCATCGCAGATAATAAAATCAAAAACCAGGACAAATGCACTACCAACTGCAATTATTATAAGGCTTCAAAACAATGCAATGGGGAGTCATGATTACCCTAAATTCTTATGTACTCTTAGTATTTCTTACACTAAAGAGACTACAGTATTTATACACGAGTTTGACTTATTTCCCTTATGAGTATGGTCTCAAGTTGCCCCTATTTATTAGTAAATATCTCAATGTGATCATTCTTAATAGCTGAGTAGTACTCTATTGTACAGAAATACCACATCTTTTTTATCCATTCCTCAGTTGATGGACATTTAGGTTGTTTCTAAGATCTGGCTAATTACAAATTGTGCTGCTATAAACATGGGTGCACATATATTACTGTGGTATGATGCTTTTAGTTCTTCTGGGAATATGCCCAGAAGTGAAATAGCTGGGTCAAATGGGACTTCCAATCCCAGATTTATGAAGAATCTCCAGACTGACCTCCATAGTGGTTGCACCAGTCTGCACTCCCACCAACAGTGCAGGAGAGTTCCTTTTTCCCCACAGCCTCTCCAGCATTTGTTGGTAGTTTTCTTGATCTTGGCCATTCTTTCAGAAGTAGATGGAATCTCAGTGTTGTTTAAATTTGCATTTCTCTAATGACTAACGATGAACCTTTTTTCATGTATTTGCCATTTGTATTTCTTCATCTGAGAACTGTGTATTCATCTCAGATGCCCACTTTTGGACTGGGAGTTTCGGGGATTTGATTTTTTTTAAATTTTTATGTGTTTTAGACAGAAGTGCTTTGTCTGAGGGACAGTTCACTAAGATTTTTTCCCAGTTTGTGGGTTTTCTTTTCACTATGCTGGAGATTTCTTTTGACATGCAGAAACTTTTTATGCAGAAACTTTTTAATAAGATGTGATCCCAGTTACTGATTCTGGGAAGTAGTTCCTGTACGGTTTGATTCCTGTTCATGAATTCTCTACCTACCCCTATGTCTTTAAGATGTTTACCTACTTTGTCTTCCAAAAGATTTAGTGTTTCTGTTTTAATATTCAGATCTTTGGCCCATTTAGATTTTAGTTCAGAATATGGTGATAGGCATGGGTCTAGTTTTAATTTTTGGCATATGGAGAGCCAGTTTTTCCAGCACCATTTATAAAAGAGACTGTTGTTTTTCCAGTGAACATGTTTGGCCCCTTTATCAAAGATAAAGTGGTTGAATAGGTTGGTAGTTGTGGTTGTAACTTCTATTCCATTGATCTTCAGATCTATTTTGATTCCAGTACCATGTTGATTTTATTATAGTAGCTTTGTAGTATAATTTCAAGTCAGGGATTTTGATGCCTCCTGCCTTGCCTTTGCTGCTTATAGTTGCCTTCACTATTCTACGTCTCTTCTGGTGAAAGATGAATTTTAGGAATGATTTCTCTAGGTCTTTGAGGTATGTTGATGGTATTTTCACTGGGATTGCATTGAATCTGTGTAACAGTTTTGGGAGAATGGCCATTTTCACAATATTTATTCTCCCTGTCCATGAACAAGGGATGTCCTTCCATTTTCTGAGATTTTCTTTGATTTCTTTTTTTCAGGGTATTTTAGTTTTCCCTGTATAGATCTTTTATTTCTTTCGTGAGATTAATTCCTAAGTATTTCATTTTTTTGGATGCTAGTGTGAAGGGTGTGGCTTCTCTTATTTCTCTCTCCGTAATTTTGTTGTTAGTGTATAGAAACGCTGTTGACTTCTGAGCACTGATTTTGTATCCAGCTACACTGCTTAATTTATTATATCTAGGAGTCTTTCAATGGAGTTTTGGGGGTCTTCTATGTAGAGTATCATGTCATCTGCAAATAATGATAATTTAACTTCCTCTTTTCCTATTTTTACCCCTTTTATTTCTCTCTCTTGTCTAATTGCTCTGGCTAGTATTTCCAGTACTATATTGAATAGGAGCAGTGATAAGCAATGTGCCTGATTTTAAGGTAAAGTCCGGCCTAATTCTTAATAAGGCAGTATTATCTACTGAGACAGCAAATAAGAAGTCTTAGAGCTATGGTCTAATGGTATCTGCCAAAATGCATGGATTGGAAACTTAATCCCCCATGCAACAATAATGGGATGTTGCTTTTAGGAGGTATTTAGGGGAGAAAATTATTTTTACATTTTTAATCATTTAAGAAAACTGATTTATGGCCACTACCAGAGAGCTCACAATGAATTAATGCTGCTACAAAAAGGGCTTTCAGAAATGTGTGCCCTCCTTCTTGACTTTATATGCTCCACCACTGGAGGACACAGCAAGAAAGCTGTCACCAGTGCCTATACCTTGATGCTGGGCTTTTTCACCACCAAAACTATGCAGAATTTCTTCTTTATAAATTAGTCTCAGGGATACTTTTAGAGAAGCGAAAAGCGAGAATGATACCCAGCACAATCTTCAAGCCCTAATTCCTAAAAGTAGACACTCCATGAGTCACTAGGCCATGCTTTCCCCTTCTGACAGCCTCCTGGGCCCATTCTCTGACATCAGACTTGCATCATCTCTTAATCAATTACAAAGCACACTTTGTTCCTTTTACCTTGATTGGTTTCCAGATTTTCCTTCCACCTCTAGTGTTCTGCAGCTTCACTCTGAAGTATCACTATATGGATTGTTTTGCTTTGAGACCTGTAGTTCTAACATTAGTAGTTCTAACAATCCTGGAAAATACTTAATCATCACATTGTTTTACTACTGTTTTCCCTCCAATATTTGTATTCTATAAGTGGCACTCATTAGAAATGTGAAGAAACTTCTTTCCACTATGTGATTTTTATTTTTGTATTTTTTTCTCTGCTGCATTCTAAATAATTTCCTGGGTTATCAACAAATTCAGTAACTATAATTTGGGTCTAGTTTAACTTGTGGAATATTTTTAATTTTAATGCCTTTTTTATTTCCATAAATTCTGTATCAGTTCTACCTTTTCTCCTCTCAGGTCTTTAATCATTTAAGAAAACTGATGTATGGCTACTACCAGAGAGCTCTATTTGTTTATGTTTTGGGAGAAATCTACCTCTGTAATTTATTGTACATGCTGATTTTCACTCTTGGTGATTTGATTTCTCTTAACAAATGAGAAAGTGTGTAGCTTGGATTCAAAGTGCATAGTGACAAATGTTTGTACTTGGGAACCTGAAGCAAGTGGACTTCAAGTTCAAGGGCAACCTAGGCTGTGTATTCTGTCTCCAAAAAACAAGAAAAGAAAGAAAGAAGAAGTGAAAGAAGGAAGGGTGGAACAAGAGAGAGGAAAGAAAAGAGGGAAGAGAGGGGGAACTAAAAAGGGAAGGGGGAAGAGAGAGGAGGAAAGGAGAAGTTTACCACTCCAGGATGGTTTTGCTAGGCTTGTGCCAAGTACCTCAAGTATTTCATGGGACTAAATCTTTATGTCAGTTTCCTAGACTGTAAGTTTCAAGATCATTTGAGTAGCAAGAGTTTGGAATTAACACCTGTATGATGTACAGAATCACTATTCTGAGTTCTTACAATTATTTTTTTTCAACCCCGAGAGACACTTCCTCACGACACCTTTACATTGACAGACACTTCTCAACCCTTGTATAACACTTGTTATTAAAATAAAAGACTAGAAATTTAGAAAACCAACCAGCGACCTCCTTTCTAATACCCCACCCCCTAGTATCAATTCACATGCTTATTACTGTTTTTTGGTTATTCATTTCTAATGCCTAAATAATTCACTTACTTTTTAATCACTCAGCTATGCATTTTTATAGTTTATTTAGCATTCCTTAGTATACAAAATAGGAACATTTTCAGGTTATCTAGTTTAGTGGACTATATTGAAACCAAAAGAGAGAAAAAGCTTCATAACTTGCCTCTAGTTCTATAATTTATCTTCTGTAAAAAAGTTGAAATTTTGACTGTATCCTGATGTAACAAACTCATTTAATACCATGATCCACTATATGGACATGTGTGTGGACATACATCTATCTGTAACAAACATTCCCTTGAAACAATACTTTCTCTACGTGAATTGTAATAACATAAAATATTTGACTTGCTTTAGAAAATGATCATTAAAGACCATTAAGTTAACTTTACAACCCACTAATGAGTAACTATTACCAATATATTTCTAAAATACAGGTCCAATCATCATTTAATAAAACTATGATTCATGTATTACCCAGGAGGGGGATTCCTTAGTTTTTAAAAGCCCTTTATTTTCCTTTATATCTCACAGTCTACCTCTCCCAACTTCCACAGTCTAAACTTTCACTCATCCTTCTGAAAACTAATTCAGCTGCTAACTTTGATCACTTTGGTCATAACCACCACTTTTAAATTTTTGTTATTTTCACTTACACCTTCTCTCTACTTCACATAACTCTGCCCACCTTACCCTATTAGCTTAATTTCTATTCATCCTTCCATTCAACTAAGAGAATGTCTGCTTAGAAAAAATCTTTACGAATTTCTGTGTACTTGGTCCTTCTTATTCTATGCTCCACTGGTATTTAATTTATACTTCTGCTATGGCAATCATAACACTGTGACTTGTACCAAAAATCCCTGCCTTTAGGCTGATCAACTGTGTCTCATTTTCTTTTAAGACTCTTGCATCCTTTTTTTTTTTCTTTTTTCTTTTGGTACCAGGGATTGAACTCAGGACCTCATGCTTGCCAGGCAGGTGCTTATACCACCCAAGCTAAATCCCTGGCCTAACTCTTGCATCTTATACACAGCATAAATTTAAAAATAGGTTTTGTGACATTTTAAGAAAGTTAGGAGAGGAGCCAGGGATATAGCTCAGTGGCATTGCACCTGCCTGGCAAATGCGAGGTCTTGAGTTTGATTCCCAGTACCAGGGGGGAGAAAAGACAGCAAAGAATGAAATCTGGAATGGACAATTGTGCAGAAAAGAGATAATATACCAGGTTTTTCTAGGCCTGGTGGCATATGTCTGTAATCCTAGCACCCAGGGATAGCTGAGTCAGGAGAATCACCCTAAAGTATTTAATGAGACCATGTCTCAAAAAATGACCAGAACAACAACAAAGAAGAAAACTCAACAACAACAAAAGAAAAGCGAGCCTAAATTGCTACCCTTTGAAAGATTGGCCCTTCATTAGTGTTGGGGAATTTAGATGACAGGAGGACACCCCCTAGATATTCCTCGTTTAATGATCTGCTTGTTTAATGAATATTGGGAGCTATGATCCATCTTTTTCGGTACAGTTCTGTACATCTTGTCTATAGAGCCTCAAATGTCTGTTTTGTACAGCACACCATATTTATACAATACTAATTTTGCTCCCTGTACCGTGTAGTACTATATATAGTTTTATGTTACACATCACAATGCTGCATGTCAAGAATTATGCAAATGAAAGCAAAGTCTTCAAGTTGGAGGTTCCTTTGACTGTTTTGTTGTTCTAAATATTGTAATATACGCACTATACACAATTCATTATTTAATAAACAATTTATTTAACAAGCTAGTAGCAGTACTAGCCCTCCCATTAAAGAATGTCTGTATTAACTGGAAGAGTGGTTCATGGTACAATGTAGTGTAAACAAGAAACCTTCACCAAGATGTTCAATTTTATCACCTGTGCTCACCAGCACAGAAGGTATGCTACAGGAAAAGATCTACTAAAAGTACTCTGAGAAAACATGTATCATCAGCTGTAGAGGTGTGCTCTTTACCCAGCCCATTCTGTCTAGTTCTTGAGCAAACTGTGAATCAAGGTGCAAATATTTCCAGTAGTGAGTGAAAAGCACCAAGGATGTGTTCAACATTTAACAGGGACCCTATGTATACAGTACAAAAAATAAAATAAACCAAAGGCAGATAAAAAATGTACAAAATAGGAAAATTTTCAAATGTCTCATTGTATTTTCAAAGAAACTACAAGGCTTCCAAAAAGGGTATAAGAAGAAAAAAATTAAAAAGTGTGAACTTGTAGAGTTCAGAAAATAAAGGATAATGGAAAGCATTATCCAGAAGCAGGGAGAGGTATCAATTGCTGAGATTTACTGAGTATCTATAATGTGCCATTCACTATTCTAAACTCACAAAATCTTGAAACTAGGAAGTGTTTTTAAACTCCATCTTAGAGACAAGAAAAGCACAGAGAACACAGACAATGTAGGTATTACTGACAAATGAGCCACTTCTGAATGAGTCCATGACTAAAACAAGCACAGACTTTAAGCACGTTTCCCTGTTGTACTCATTTACTCTGCGAACATGCTTACACGAGACCACAGATATACACGTCAACAGTTTTGGCAATAATGAAAATGAGAGAAAGCAATGTGTGTATCAATACAGTTTTATACATTGAAACATCTCATTGATCAAATATACTATTTATGTAGCTAGAATGAAATAGTGTTATACAAACTATGAAAAATTATAGGCAACAAGCAAAGATCAACATGAACTATTCTTGATTTTTAAATTATTTTCTAAAAATGTGTACAAATGAATGCACACTTGAATGTGTGCAGGTAAAAACCCAAAGACTATGAGAATTCAAATTCAATGCTTACAGAAGCAGAACGAGGAAGACTGATAGGAAATACAATACTTTCATGCTTATGTAAAATTCTAATTTTTGAACAAATTTGTCTTCATTTTATAAAGAAGGAAAAAACCCAATTAACTGTGTAATTATACAAAAAAATCTGTATAAAAGTAAAGAATAAAAGAGATTTGAGAGACTGAGAAGAGGCCAAATTTTAAACTTCATCAACTACAACTATGCCTCCTCATCAGGTACATAACCTTAAAACACTTGTGATTGTGATCCTCTCTAGCCAGCTCATTGGTTCAAAAGACATGACAGAAACCAGAATATCAGTTTCCTGGGAAGGAAGCAGGGTACAAGAGAATTTTCTGAGCTGACATAAATGCTCTGTAATCTTAGGTTATAGCCCATGGTTAGCCAACATCATTTATTTGGCAAAACTCATCAAACTGTATATATTAGGAGGGGCTGGAGATTTAGCTCAGCGGCATAAGCACCTGCCTTGCAAGCAAGCGGTCATGAGTTTGATCCCCAGTACCGATTAAAAAACAAAAAAAACTGTGTATTATGGAGGTTTTCATTTTACAGTGTGTACGCCATATGAAAACTAATAGAAAAAGCCTACAAGAGGTCCCGTTTGACGTAGCTATTCCACTTCTGGGCATATTCCAAGAAGAACTGAAAACACCGTATCATAGTGATGTTTATAGCAGCACAATCTGTAACAGCCAAATCTTGGAAACAACCCAAATGCCCATCAACTGAAGAATGGATAAAAAAGATGTGGTATTTTTATACAATGGATTACTACTCAGCTAAAAAGAAAGATCACATTGAGGCTTTTATAAGTAAATGGATGCAACTTGAGACCATCCTCGTAAGTGAAATAAACCTGACTCACTTGTGTATATCCTGTATTGTCTCCCTAGTATAAGAAACTGAAAGAGTAAATAAGATACAGAGTCTTTAATAAATATTGAAAAAGGGTAAGAAACTGCTCAAAGAGGTAAAAATAACATAGGGAAAAAGAGAAAAGGAGGAACAGAAACAAAGTAAGCTAAATTCATATATATACTTACGATTACTAAGATATTGTACTACTAATTCTATTAGTTCTTGGAACAAACAGATAACATCCATAGGATTAGATCAATTTTGCATGACTGTATCTGGTAATTCAAATAAAAGTTATGAAGATAACTATGCAAAACAACAAAAACTGTTGTGTTCCTACTAATTTGTTTTGAAAGCCTACATTATTATTGTTTTGGCCCTTAGATATAGTTATTCATTTGTTGTTTTGTTTTTTCCTCTAATATAGAAAAGATAGATGTGTATGTATATGCCTATAATTTCACCTAAAGGGTTTACAAGAATTGATTTTAGTATGTGTAATAGTATGAACAACTATGATAGAAAATGAGATACCATGGTGGCCATTGATGACTTCCTATCATTTTTGATTCAAAAGCCAATAATGCCTTTTTCTTGGGTTTTGAATGGCTTTAATCTGTTTTCAATTATTTGATTCCAACATGTATGAAGGTATGGACGGCCATTTTGAAGAAAACAAGAGACATCATGGTAGCCACTGTTCATTTCCTGCTGTCTTTTTCTGAAATCCTGTGTTACCTGCATTGTTTTACTCTGCTCTACTTTGTTCTGTTTTGTTTTGGTTTGCTTTGTTGTGTTTTATTCTGTTTAAAGTAAAAAAAAAAGAAAAAACCTACAAAATCGATGATTACAAAAATAATACATGCTTACACTAAAAGACAAAAACAATAATGTTAGAAATCAATATTCCTTGTGATTTATCCCCTTTTGTTCAATTGAACCCCCTCACAGTTAACCACTGTTAATAGCTGGGTGTGTTGTAGTTTCCAAACTTTTTCCACATATAAATGTAAACACGTAGTTGTATCTAATGAAAAGATTATAATTACCTTAAGTACAGTAATTTGCTTTGGGTACTTAACAGATCATGAACATCTTAATTGAATATTTAATTCATTGTAAAGGTCATAAAATATTGCATAATGGATAAATCATAATTTCTTAAATCATTTTGCTATTGCTGACTACAACTTTAACAAAATGTAAATGTTTATATTTATTATAATTCTTTTAAATTTAAAAAATCGTACAGCATAATTAGGAACTTTAAATTGCTCCTTAGATACAAAACTTCCATTAAAATATGAAAGTGTATTTTTTATTTTAAGTATATGCCTTACCAATATATAAATGAGTATAACAGTATCTGGTGCACAGTAATTTAACATAATCAATGTATTATAAACAAAAGCTTCGGCACACTTTACCTATGAAAGTAGAAAATATGTTCCTTCGTAGTTTCGTTGCATCTCAAAAGTTTTAATTTAGAATTGAAATCTCATAAGAAATACAAGTAAACACGAAATAAAACTTTTCAGAAAGTGGAAAAAATACTAATCACTGCATTATTTAGGTCTAAAATGTACTATGCTCAAGGTACTGGAGCCCACTCCTTGTCTTCTAGAGTATTTTCCATAATAAAGTTTGAAGTCTGTATCATGAATCTGTCTATAAAAAGCTGCTAACAATAGATGAACTCAATACTATTACTAACATTAAAAAAAGATGCTAAAATAGTTTTTTTTTTACAAAGAAAAATATAATTTTCAAAGGAAACAATCACAAACCTAGGTCCAATCACAGGAATAAGTAAGACATCCTCAAGGTCCGGATGCTGAAGAACAGGAACACTTAATCCATTAAACTGCTGTTAAAAATAAATACACAGAATTATAAAGCATTCAGTATTTTTGATAAATTTCAACTTACAGATCCTGATACTTAACAGATCTACCATGACAGGGAAGCCTGAGCTGAGCAATTTCATTTTATCGTATAGGAAATAAAAAAGCATCTCAAAACATTTTATCATTCTGAGGAGTTATGGTTTAAATCTAAAATGTCCCCCAACAGTCTCGTGTGCTCAGAAGTGGACGCCAGTCAGAAGAGACTAATTATGTAGGGGCATGAGCTGAAAGGGTATATTCTTGTCCCTTCTCCCTCTTCCTGTTGCTATGAGTTGAGCAGCATTCATTCACTTGATGTGTGAAGCTGTGAGAAGGCAAAGGTACAATAAAGACCCCAAGTAGGTGCACATGCCAGGTCATGGATTCTCTGCTCAGAAAAGCCACAGACATCAAGCAGAGCCAGCCCAAGAGTGGACACGTGGTCTGTAACTAGCATGGTCATAGTGGTCAGGCTGCCCAAGACCTTTGGAGGTCACTTCGGCCCACAACTTGCCCCAGGTGCTAGATACAGAGCTACAGCACTTAAATGTTTGCTCTAGTAGTTTTTGGTCTTGCTTTGGTGTGATTCATTTCTATACTGTCATTCCTTCCTGTAGGAACGGAAATGTCTACCTTATACTGTATGTTTTGATTTCTATAGGAGCGTACTGCTAAAAGTTTGCTTTGAGTTTCAGAGGTGACTTTGGACTTTTCAGCAATGCTGCAGTTAAGATTGTGCTTACTCCTAGTAATGGAGTAAGTACATTTTGTAATAAGGAGACAGACATACACGTTTTGGGGCCAAGGATGGACTTTTATGATTTTCATCTAAAATGTCCTCCAAAAATCTCATGTGTTTGCAGGTAGGCCCTGTTTGGAAGAGATGAGTCATTAGAGGCATGACCTGGAAGGATATATGCTGGTTTCTGTCTCCTCCCTTGTTTTTCCCCTTCTTGGCTTTTTCACAGACTGAACAGCTTTTCTCTGCCTTGTACCAGGCTAATTATGGGCTGGATTCACTGTGATGCAAATAAACCCCTCCTTAAAACTTTATTCAAGGGATACTGCATCCAGCAATGGAGAAGTTAATACATGAAGGATCTTGACTTCTAACACTCAATTTTGCCCACGGTTTGGCTTTACAAACACAAGCGATGTTTACCTTAGGTAACTTTCGTTGCAAACTATCCAAGGGCTGGACAGAGTGGCACACCCCTGTAAGCCCTACACTTGGAAGGCTGAGGCAAGAGGACTACAACCAGTTCAAGGCCAGCCTGGGCTACATAAGTGACTTCAAGGGTAGCCTGCACTATACAGGGAGACCCTGTCTCAAAAACAAAAACTATATAAATGCACTGTTCTGTAGACTAGAAAAATTTATCAACTTAAGATTCTGAAAAAAAATTTTTTTCCTTGTTTTAATGTACCTACATTTCT